>NC_139152.1:33294014-34494014 GCF_964270905.1 Leucopleurus acutus | reverse complement strand
TCACTGTTATATTCCAAACATTTCTAATTACATCAAATTCTGCCTGATTGATAGCTATAAAAATTTCTGGCAATTTAAATTTAATACATTTAACTTTTTCCTAATACCTAAGATCTTTCAAATAATAATGTTTTATTATGAAATAATGTTTAAAGGCAACTGTAAAACCAGGCCATAAGTATTATGTTCTTATTTTTATAAATATGAAGACTTCTTGCAAACATTCAGTTTTTCTCAAAACTTTCCTTAAATATAATGTTTTCCACAGTAAGACTTCCATACAAATTTAGCTTTCCCATGTAAATTTGAGAAAACTTGCACTTCATTTTATTTGTTTAATTGCTTTATGGCAAAAAGATACAAAATAAAACTTTAGATAGACATTGAAGAGTATAGAGTATATATAAAATTTTTAGTAGGTTGCTTATCATTCGATACAGAACTTGGGTAGTTACTCCTTTCCAACATCAGTACTCCTTGATCAGGTCTTGCTTATTTTAAGAATTTTCTTTCTCTAATTCCTAACATTTTTATCTCCATTTTATAAATTTATTTATTTATTTATTTTTGGTTGCACTGGGTCTTCATTGCTGCACGCAGGCTTTATCTAGTTGCGGTGAGGGGGAGCCCCTCTTTGTCACGGGCTTCTCATTGCAGTGGCTTCTCCTGTTGTGGAGCACAGGCTCTAGGCATGTGGATTTCAGCAGTTGTGGCACGCGGTCTCAGTAGTTGTGGCTCGTGGGCTCAGGAGCGCAGGCTCAGTAGTTGTGACGCATGAGCTTAGTTGCTCTGCAGTATTTGGGATCTTCCCGAACCAGGGCTCGAACCCGTGTCCCCTGCATTGGCATGTGGACTCTTAACCACTGCACCACCAGGGAAGCCCTCATCTCCATTTTATAAATGAAAAAACTCAAAACACAGGAGTTCAGTAGATTCACGTAATTTTGAGACCCAGTCCACTGTTTTATTCACTTCCTGCTTATCAAATTCACGGACACGCGTTTATTAAGTGCCCTCTGCATGCCATGTCTTCATGGGCTCCCAGTAAAGTTTTCTCATGACAAGGTGTCCTGGTCATGAGATGGGGCCTCCAGTAGTGCTTGTTGCCTGCTAAGTGAATCTTGAGTTGCATCTTGGGTTGGAAGGAAGAGAGAAGGAGGCATTTTTCCTTTAGGAAAACACACCCTTAAATTCTACCCTTTCCCAGTGACCCAATCTGACTTCCTCACTTCTCCTTTCTTAACTGCTTGATCATCTGAATGTGTAGAGATAATGCTGGTCCACAATTTGATATTGGACACACTGTCCTTGACAAGGCCATCTCACAATGGACCCTGTAATATTCAAGCACCATAGACTATTGTGTCTTCCTGGGAACTCGCCCTCAAATCTAAGCCTTCCTCTCATTTTCATTGCCACACTTAAGGCACCGTGATTATTTAACAGCTTCCCAAATGGTCTTTCTGCCTAGGCTTCTTTCTGCATTCCTCTGAACCATTTTCCACACTGCAGCCATGGTCCCTGTTCTGAAGGGCAATCTGATCATGGCCTGGCCCTGCTACAACATGCCAATGGATCACCCTTCACCGGAGTTCTCATGCAAGGCCCTTGCAAAGTGGTCCCAGCCCACCCTCCAGACCTCTCTGGCCACGATTTTGCACTTGCACTCTCTGTTTCTCAACCACGGAACCTCTCACTACCCTCTAGGCAGGAAAACACACGGATTTCTTGGGAAAAGGCATTCATCCCCTCCTTGCCCATTATGATGGTCTTTGGTCCATTCGTAATAGTGACATTTAACATCTGTTGAGCACTTACTGTGTAGAAGGCATGGTGCTTTATATGAATGATCATTTTTATTGGTGCTGTTGATGTAGGTGCCATTATTGTCCCTGCTTTAGAGAATAGGAAATGGAGGCCCAGGGAGGTGGCACAGCTAGTGAGTGGCAGAGCTGCCATATGGACCAAGTCTTGATGATTCTAGAACCCATGTCCTTAACCATTGTGCCTTACTGTCTTCCAAACAAACATTTCTTCTAAAAAGGATCATAACTAATAAAGAAGAATTTTAAGGTAAATGTGAAAAATTTAAACAGTAATTATTACAATAATATTTACTCAATAATTTAACTTTGGTTTTTATTTCAGGAAAACTTTAATCTACTATTGGGTTAGTAGGAAAAAATTAATTTAAAAAGGATTACATGACTAAAATTCAGGTGCTTGCACTTACTGGTTCTTTGTTTTTCTATTATTTGCAGTGTTTCAGAATAGCCTTGATTTTCATAATCACACATTCTATACAAAACAACACTTTGTAAAGCTGCTGTATTATAGGTGTGCTTGCTGTTTCAAATTACCTGTGTTGCAAAGGCCATTTTAATGGAAATAAAATTAGCTTAAAGATAGGAAGTGCCTTTTATCAATGAAGCCATGGTCAATTCAATTAAAGTGTTAAAATATATTTCAGAGGAAAGAATGTTTAGGGTCATAAGTTAATTCAAAATTGTTGAATTGTTGTTCCTAGGCACTTACTATTTACCTGGGAATGAGTACTGTGTTTGGTACTTTGAAGATAAATGTTATTTACAAAATGCCTAGTTAATAAAAACTTGCTTCAGAATGCTATGTTTGACATCCAAACTCTTTTTTTTTTTTTTTCTTAATTTTTATTTTGTCTGCGTTGAGTCTTGTTGCTGCGCCCGGGCTTTCTCTAGCTGGGGTGAGCGGGGGCTACTCTTCGTTGTGGTGCGTGGACCACATTGTGGTGGCTTCTCTTATTGCAGAGCACTGGCTCTAGTCGCACGGGCTTCAGTAGTTGCAGCACGCGGGCCCTATAGTGCACGGGCTTCAGTAGTTGTGGCGCATGGGCTTATTTGCTCCGTGGCATGTGGGATCTTCCCAGACCAGGGATCGAAACTGTGTCCCCTGCATTGGCAGGCGGATTCTTAACCACTGCGCCACCAGGGAAGTCCCTGACATCCAAGATCTTTATCCTGAACTTTGTGGCTGACACGGTTTAATTTCATTTAAGCATGGGATAAGTTTGGTTAAGTTTGCAGATAGATAAAAGTTGCAGGTTTATACAGATCACCTGTTTTGACTGTGTTTGTAAGATGTATTTCCACCTGTACTACGTAATGTGACCCCCAGATTTTTACCCTTTAATACACCAAGAGGGTTCTTATTGATAATTGGGCATTCCTTGAGCCATCTCCCTGAGAATGTGAAAGACATGCATATGAAAATCCATTGCTTCCACCCGTCTTCTTTCTTTCCTTTCTTGGTCGTTTGAAGACTCAAGAAAGGTGGTTAGTATCAGCCTATTTTTTCACACAGGTTGAGAACAGATGCACTTGTGTGAAAAAGAGTTTATTGAAATATTTACCAGGTGACCTTTTTGTAAAGTAGCCATTAAAAGACCTAGTTCCCTGTGTCCTGTTCACAATTCAAGAGATGCCCCTGCATCAATTGGGCTAGAGGGAAATTCAGAAAATGGGCAACTTGATTAACCTTTAAATGCCTGCTCCAAGTTTAAAAAGAACTTTCTAAAAGAGGTTTTTTTTTTTTTTTTTAATCACCTTTCAACTAACATGAACTGCTTTGGGACATGGGCAGTCTTTATATTAAAGTGGTTAAGGATAAAACGGGTGGAGTAGCACAAAGCTTGCTTTCTTTATGAGAGTTCACTGAAAATTCCTAGATCCCTTAAGATCAAATTTATGTAACATATCCACTTTAAAAATAACTTGGCCAGTGTCTTGCTTTAAAGAAAGATTCTGTTTGCTGATGGAAAAAAAGAAAACTTTGCTCAGCCACCAAAGTAATAAAACTCACTTGGTGCAGTGGTGGGTTTCCCACGGCAAAGTGCCACAGGAGGTGCAAAGGAAAGGAGCATTAATGTGGCCAAGTCCCAAACCCCGCCAGATGTACATAGCTCTCATTTTCAAATTTTTAGGGTATTTTTGAATGTTGGCTACATTTATTAAAACAAGATACATTGTCAGATAAATATACTTTCTCTTGTCACATTAGGTGGTAATTCTATGGACTGTGCTGTGGTATAATTTAGAAACCAGGGTTTACAATACCAAACTTGCAAATTTCAAGGCCAAGACATAGCCTGAATTATCTGAGTAAAACTCAGTAAAACTTGTCTGCTTTGATCTGGTTCTATTGCAAATGGACTGTAGTCATTTAATTCCACATTATTCTAGCTGTACAAGCAAAGTAGAAAATGGAAGTCCTAAAAAACCCCTGATTTCATTTGAAGTATTTAGATAATTAAAACCAAATTGGGTTGTTCTGAGGGTAGTTGTCTCACTCTTCACTGTTGGTTTATACAGCTAGTGTCTTCATAGGAGACATTCTCAGTGCTGGGAGAAATGGGACAGATTGCAGCAGACCATTTCTTCTGAATTTTAACTGGTTGGTTAATTTCCACTGTTAATCACTTTTAACTGTATTCCCTTCCTAATGGTCTTGAAATTGAAATACATTGTGGTTTTAAAAGTATTTCTCTTCATCCATTAAGTGTAATTAGCAAAGAAATATAGTGTTCCTCAAAATAAGGTTTTAAAGTTTCTTTGCCATCACTCTTTTGACTTTCAATTGTATAATCAACATTTGTATTAATACAACATAAATTGCCTAGATTAACTCATTTTCCTTGTATCAGTAGATGTAAGCACACACTACCAAACATGACATTACATCTGATTCAAATTGTGCATATACTGAAATTTCTTTGACGCTTACATTCTGATTTGCAATACCTCACTGTATTGCTAACCAACCAAATTCAATCGACAGTTTGAGGCTCTGCCTAAATTAAAGAACTTTTTCTTAAGTTCAAAACCTTTTGAATTAAAAACGTATTGTTAGGTTATACAGATAACACAAACTAAAGTGAAGCCTTAATCAAATTAAAACAATGTAAAGGACTGTTTGACATGGATCTTGTTCACCGAATCTCCCCACTGTGCTAAGCACTTTTCATGCATCATCTCATTTAATCCCCATCACAACTTGGTGAAGGAAACTTTACATCTCCATTGCGTAGCGGAGGAAAATGAGGCTAAGAGAGAGTGAAGTGACATGCCCCCCATCAGGAAATTACTAAATGGGAGAGCTGGCATTCTAACTCAGGGCTGTCCTTCTGCACAGTGCACTGTCTCTGAATATTCTTCTCATGTATGTCGTCCACCAAGGCCCTGCATCTTTCTTTTCCACATGTTAGGTTGGTTATGTCGGAAAAACGTGGTGAGCGGTTCGGTTGCCAGGGTGTATTGGGGGAATCATCTGTTCTCCTGTGCAGATTCCATATAACTCTCTTACTTCCAGGACTCCAGATCCACCATAGATCTGGGGACTCATAGGTATACAGTGACCTTATCATTTTTTATCCAAACCTGAACACTTGAGAGGTTGAAAGAGGGTGCCGTCAATAATTGTATGTGGAAAGGAGGCACAAACTTAGATTTTCCAAATCAAAATGGGCCGTGTGGTTACGTTACATAAGCAGTGGTTGCTGGGAGGGTGTGCCATATCAGAACTGCAGGGGAGGGAGTCTGTGGGTTGAAATACACCACCGTGGGGACAGCTACTGATCCTGATCGGGACAAAGAAGATTGAAAAATTCTGGTTTAGAGCAGTATTTCTCAACTGTTTTTAAAAGCACATGCCTGGGCTTCCCTGGTGGCGCAGTGGTTGGGAGTCCGCCTGCCGATGCAGGGGACACGGGTTCGTGCCCCGGTCCGCGAAGATCCCACATGCCGCAGAGCGGCTGGGCCCGTGAGCCATGGCCGCTGAGCCTGCGCTTCCGGAGCCTGTGCTCCCCAACGGAAGAGGCCACAACAGTGAGAGGCCCGTGTACTGCAAAAAAAAAAAAAAAAAAAAAGCACATGCCTATGCTGCTAAACACACAGGTCTGCCTTTAATGTTATTTGAATTGCTAAGTAAACACTGGGTTAAAACACTCAAAGCTACAGGAAAGTTCTGCTTTGTTTTCCTCACCAAGATCAGCGAAGGGGTTGGAGTTGATCAAGTACATTAAGCCACAGAAGTCTTGAAGTATCCCTTTTCTTTGGTAAAAGTCTAAAGCTAGAGCTAAAAATTCAGTAAATGTCTATTAACAACACAGTGGAGGGACTTCCCTGGTGGTCCAGTGGTTAAGACTCTGTGCTTCCACCACAGGGGTGTGGGTTCGATCCCTGGTCAGGGTACTAAGATCCTGCCTGCCACGTGGTGCAGCCAAAAAAAACCCAACCAACCAAACAACCAAAAAAACACAGGGGAGGCAGTAGTTTAGTTCCCTGAGTGCCATTTAAGAATTGGTCATGTTGAAGACATTTTTCAGTATTAAAGATGACAGTGATTACTGTTGAGGGTTATGTACATGAGGGAGAAATAAAGTAGCCATTCTTTCAACATTTCAGGCCTGACTTTCCTAAATAAAGCAGAGAATTATCCATTATGAAGCCACAGTGCCTCTCATGGAAGACCTGCTACTTTATATGAATTCTCATTTTTATTGCCCACATCAGCACCGTTATGCTGTAGGTACTATTACTGCCCCCATTTTAGAGAATAGGAAATAGAGGCACAGGGAGGTGGCACAGCTAGCTGGTGGCAAAGCTGCTGTGTGAACCAAGGCTCCAAGATTATCTTGTCAATAAGTGCAATTTACAGTTTATTGGAAGGCTGTACGGTTATTGTTGCTAGGTTTTTTTTTTTTTTAGAAATATAAGATGTATTATTCTTGCCTCAATGAGTAGATATTGCCAAATAAATTTCAGGATCAATTTGACTAGATGCTAATATAGAATACTGTTCAGTTTTAAATAAAAATGGGATTAAAATTCATCTCATAACTTTTATATGGGTGAATTCAGGAATGTTTTCATTTTAAAATTGGAAGACAGATGCAAGGACAAATATAGAAAAATTAAGGACCCCTGAGCTATTTTTAACATTTTAAAATTAAGTTGACAGCTGTTGTGTCAGAACTTAAATAACTTTGCTTCGTTTAAAAAATAAATCCACAACATATGGATTTCAGCATGTCGTATATTTATTGTTTGTGCTTATTAGGGAAAGGCACATCAGTTGAAAAAAGATGAGAAATTATCCAGGGTATAAAAAGTTGTTCTTGTTAGGAGGCAAGCAGTCATAGTGCTATCAAGATATCTGTCTTTGGGCTTCCCTGGTGGCGCAGTGGTTGAGAGTCCGTCTGCCGTTTCTAGAGGACATGGGTTCGTGCCCCGGTCCGAGAAGATCCCACATACAGCGGATAGGTTAGGCCCGTGAGCCATGGCCGTTGAGCCTGCGCGTCCGGAGCCTGCGCTTCTCAACGGGAGAGGCCACAACAGTGAGAGAGGCCCACGTACCGCAAAAAAAAAAAAAGATATCTGTCCTTAAAAATTTCTGATGCTTTTAATTTAGCTAACTTTTACAGTAAAATCAGTTTTCTTGCTTATGAAATGAAGGCATTATACTAGGCTGGGTTTTTTGTTTAGTTTTGTTTTGTTGCGGTACACGGGCCTCTCACTGTTGTGGCCTCTCTCGTTGCGGAGCACAGACCCCGGACGCGCAGGCTCAGCGGCCATGGCTCACGGGCCTAACCGCTCCGCGGCATGTGAGATCTTCCCGGACCGGGGCACGAACCCGTGTCCCCTGCATCGGCAGGCGGACTCTCAACCACTGCGCCACCAGGGAAACCCGAGGCTGGGTTTTTAATTCTCTTATTTTTAGAATTACAAACTCAAATCTAGAAGAGACATCCTGAGACCTTTTAGTTCCTCCTTCATGCTCTAGAAATTCATGTCCATGTGATGTGCAGAAAGAAACCCATTTATTATGCAGAGAAACACCTTTCAGACTACTAAAGTCCCCACTCTTCTTGTTAAGTGTCCAGTTAAGTATTTAAGGACACATTTGCCTTTTATCAACAGAAATTCCTTTCCTTTTCCTTCAAACTCGGGACTTAAGAGCTACAAGGTGACCTTGAGCTGGGAGGAGGCAGTGAGACTGGTATTCGAGGATGGCCTTAAAAATAAGCCCATAGGGGCTTCCCTGGTGGCGCAGTAACCTGAGAGTCCGCCTGCCGACGCAGGGGACGCGGGTTCGTGCCCCGGTCCGGGAAGATCCCACATGCCGCGGAGCGGCTGGGCCCGTGAGCCATGGCCGCTGAGCCTGCGTGTCCGGAGCCTGTGCTCCGCGGCGGGAAAGGCCACAACAGTGAGAGGCCCACGTACCGCAAAAAAAAAAAAAAAATAATAAGCCCATAGAAAAAATGAAACAGGGACCTCTGGTTAAAGACGGCAGATTGAATATGCACATTTACCTCTGTCCTCTTTCAGAATTTCACTAAGATGACAGTAAATAAATTACTTTTTAAAAGGAGATAACCCACAAATATGAGAATGGGAAAGAAGAAAATAACACATCTTGGAGGCTGGAAGCAGGATACAGTCACCCTCTGTACCCATGGGTTCTGCATTCTCGCATACAGAGGGTGGACTATAAAGGGACTTGAACATTCTATGGGGGGCTCCTGGAACCAATCCCCCGTGGATACTGAGGGATGACTGTAATTGGTAATGGACTTAGAAGACTCAAGGAAGCAGATCCTAATCTAGAACTAGAGAAAGTTGAGATGCAACCTGAGTTATTCCGTAGACGTCCCAAAAGGCTCAAGAAGGTTTACCCTTGGGAGAGTAGAACAAGCCTCTCTAGCCTGTGAGACACCAAGCACAACTGAGGGAGGGGCTGTCGGGCTGCACCCCACAGGCCCACTAGGCCTGCACTTGCCCAGCTTCAAGAGCGAAGAAAGAGCCCGGAGTCAGCAGCAGAGACATCAGTGGTTTAATGGACAGGGAGAGCTTACATGACTGAAGCAAGGTCCTGGAGTGACACCCACTGTGTGCAGTGGACAGAGGACAGGATGTGGCGGCAGCCTTTGCTCCCAGGGGGAAGGGGAGATTACCAGTTATAAGGGAAATTGACAACAGGTTGGCTCATTGGTTGCCAGGAAGCTAGCAGAGGGGCACAGCCCTCACCACCCCTTTGATAAGCATAGTGGAGAGTTCTGATCTAAAGCTAGAACAATCATTAGCTTTGGGCCTGGGGCAAGTATGTAGGAAGGTCAGTCATGTGAGTAGCGTGTAGCTAAAGCAGGCACTGGTCAAGCAGGAGCTGTACAGAGAGCAAGAGAACAGGCATCTTGGGTGGCCTGACCATACAGGGATCCCTAACCAAAACCAGAGGAGTCAGATAACGTGCCTCAACTTACCTTCCACATCATTCAGCTGGGTATCATCCTGTAGGCAGGAGATGGGAAGTGTTCTCTGGAGAATCTGGTTAGCCAAAAGTGGGCAAAAGATGAAACAAAACTAGAGATACCGACTTTGGGGGTTCCTGTATTATCTTAGTCTAGAGTGACGACAGAGTCAAAAAGCTCCCTTCCCCTGATCCCATTCTCCCAAAAACAGACAGCGTCCAATCAGATTTTTAGTGTCTCACTCTGAAATATGAACAGATAGCCAAGGATCATCAGACATTAGAAGAATGTCTGGAAGACATTGGAAGAAATATCTAATATGAAATGAACAGAGAGAGAGAGAGAGTACTGATAGAACAGATACTACCCAGGGAGAAGAACACTTAAAAAAAAAAAGAAAAAGAAAAAACTGTATATAATTAGTATTGTCTGAGAAAGGAGAAGATAGTGTACCCAGTAAACAAGAACAGAATGCTACAAAAAAGGAACCTTCATGGGCAAACAAAGCAACTCTTGGAAATTAAAAATAAGAAATGAAAAACCATCCTCTAGAAGCCTTGGAAGCTACAATAATAGAAAATCTCCTAGAAAGTAAAATGAAAGCACTAAGAAATGAAAAATATGAGAGAGAAGATGAGAAAATGGGAAGTCAGGTCCAGGGAACCAACATCTAAATAGAAGGAGAAAATGGAGGGGAGAATATCATCAAAGAAATCATTCCATAAATTTTCCTGAACTGAAGGAAATGAATTTCTGGATTGAAAGGCCCACCAAATATCCTGTCCAGTATATGAAAATAGACTCAATATGAAGGCACATCATCGGGTAATTTTAGAATGCTAGGAATATAAAAGGTCCTACAACCTTTCAGAAAGAGTAGAAAAACAGGTTTCACGTAAAGGATGAAGAATCAGAATGGCAACGCTGGCAGCTAAAAGATAGCAGAGTGGTGCCTTCAAAATTCTCTGGAGAAATCAGTTTGGGCTTAGAATTCACTAGTCCATCAAAGTATCCTTTGAAGTTAAGGGTAGGTCATGGTAATATCAGGGATGCGAGGTTTCGACTGGCTTACCTCCCATGAAAGGGTGCGTGAGATAGAGTGAGGGTAGGAGTTAATAGATAATACATTTTAAAAAAAGAAAAATCAAAGTATTAATATCTCTGCCCTATCTAGAGAAGTAGAGATAAATAGTGAAAGGATCAATAAAAAGCGATGAACCTGGCTGTCTTTGGGAAGCAGAAAAGGGGAGAGGGAGGTACAGGAGGGGACTGCTATTTTTCAGAAAAAGCCTTTTAGAATTGTTTGATTTTTAAAGTATGTGCTTGTATAATTTCAATGAAATGAAATTTTTAAAAAGAAACTTGAAAAGTGGAATAGGCCAGGATGGGCAAAGAAACTTCGTTTTCATTTTTGATAATGTGGATCTTTCAATTTGACAACATATAATAGATAAATTGTTCAGATTTAATTTTAGCTTATCAGCCAGTGAGTTTCCCAAGGCATTTTTGTTGGTCTGCATGCAATCATTCTCTTGTAACAAAAATTAAGCCGTATTTGGATATCTATTTCTTATAAGAACACTCACAAGAAGTTCAGAAAAAAAAATAGATGATGATCATTCTTCTTCCACTGAATAACCATGAGATAAGAGTTCTGTCTGGTGGGGGATTTAATAGTCTCGCAGCACACACAGAGGAAAATATGAAATGCAGAAAATAAAAGGATCTGTAATTCCAGAATGGAAGACGTAGTTTCATTTGCTGTAACCTGAAACTAATTGCTTTATTAGATCATTAATGTTTCATGATTTGGGGATATATTTGTATACCAAACTACTGTTGGACTATTTTATTGCAATGAAGATGTCTCAAAGGATTTTTAAAGACAACAAATATATATTGGAATGGTTATAGTCTTGGGGCTACTGTATATCCTAAATTGAATAGCTCACTAATATACAGTGAGATTATATCCATGTTTTATTGTGTAATAATTTTTTAAAAGAGACACACTAAAGCTTTAAGAGAGACATAAAAATGAGGAAAGAATTGACAGTATATATTTAAATAGAGGGAGTAGTGAGTTGCTTCAGGGCAAAAAGCAGCTGTTGTTCCTCTTTATACCGCAGTGTCCAGCACGTTGCTTATATCCATTTATGGAATGCATATTAATTGAGTACCTAACATGCACGAGGTCCTGGAGCTACACCCGTGAACAAAATTGACAGAAATCCGGGCTTCCCTGGTGGCGCAGTGGTTGAGAGTCTGCCTGCCAATGCAGGGGACACGGGTTCGAGCCCTGGTCTGGGAGGATCCCACATGCCGCGGAGCGACTGGGCCCGTGAGCCACAACTACGGAGCCTGCGCATCTGGAGCCTGTGCTCCGCAACAAGAGAGGCCGTGATAGTGAGAGGCCCACACACCGCGATGAAGAGTGGCCCCCACTTGCCGCAACTAGAGAAAGCCCTCGCGCAGAGAACGAAGACCCAACACAGGAAAAACAAATACATAAATAAATAAAATTTAAAAAAAATTTTTTTAAAAATTGACAGAAATCCTTGCCTGGTGGAGCTTACATTCTTGTGGTGTTGGGGACAGGGATGGAGGCAGGGGCCAAACAAAATAATAGTCTGTGAGATGGGGCTAGGAGCTATGAAGAAAAATAACTCGGGAGAAAGAGATGAGAAGTGAGGGGCAGAGAGAGGGCTGGGTGCAATTTTAACTAGGGTGGATACATAACGGGCTCACTAAAATGCCTGTTGAAATTATTTCTTGACAAAAACAAATCTGTCCATCTCCCTGAGAACCTTGTCTGAACTCGTTTTTTTCCCTCTTTGGTTGATGAGTAGGACATGCGCTGTTACAGGCATTCAGGCTCCTCATTGGGGTTGAAGCATAGACAGGAACCTGAAAAGAACTAGGGCGAGGTTGCTTGAGTAGCACGACCCCACTGGGGGTCGAGTGATGGCTTAAAGGACTGCCCAGACCTCACAGTCTTATTGGTGTTCAGCAAGGCCACCAAGCTCTTTGCAAAGTACAAAGGGTTCCCTATAATAATTGGAGGTTGTTTGCTTGTTTTGAAAACACCCTTGATATCCTAGAATGTACAAAGTACAGGCTTTGAAAAATAAAGAAAACCTTATAACTTACTGTTTGATGTCGACAAAATCAAGCTGTTCCTTATTTGGCCTCCTGCTTCCAGTATCTAAGTGCCTGGGTTTCTTTGAAATAACCTATCTATACATGTCTCTAATATACATCTCCAAGAAAGGCCTGGCAAACCTCAAAGGTAAGTTTTTCAATCATTTCCATACCTGTTTTCCTGTGGAACTTGGTTTGGGAAAGTTCGTATTTGTTTTTGATTTTCAGGAAAGTTAAACAAACAAGGCCAACAGATCAGAGCCCCCATCACAAGGCCAGACCCTCAGAGGGAATACAGCAAATTCTTTTCTTCTGTTATCCTCGTACCTGTAGGCTTTCTCTTTGCATCCTGCGAAGCCAGTGTAGACTTTTTTTATTTTTATCCACATCTGCAAATTTCATGCGGACACCTGCAGATGATTCTGGGTTATCTGCAGACATACTTCTTTCTCTCTCTCTCTCTGTCTCTCTCTAATTATGTGCTGAGGACGCTGCGCTGAAGCTCACTTCCATCCCCTTGCAGCTTCCTCACCCTAGTAGAAAAACGAGACCCTGGCTTTTGAGAACTCCATGTTGGGAGTAAATGGTGTTTAAACTGAAGTTTCCCCTGGCTTTATTGGTAAAGACAGAGTCCTTGACTACTCTGCAGGCGTGATGCCCTTGACTGTCCCACCTCGCCTTTATTGTGGGATGAGCTGTTGGAATGCGTGTGTAAACATCCCAGTGAGGGGCAAACTCAGGGCATCCTCTGTGCGGTGCCCGCTTCTTTTGAAGTGTCTGGTGATTGTACCATTGTCATGCCAGTTGGAGGAATCCTTTGTTTTACAATGGCAGGACTCTGAAGAGGTAGCTGATAAGACTTGGGACCCTGGTGTGAAACTGACCCTTTGAACTAGGAAGAATCTTTTAAGATAAGCAAGCCTTGGCATTTTTATCACACACTTTTTATTAGGGCTCTGAATGGAGCAGGTTAGTGGCCCCGCTAGGCAGGTAAATAAAGGTTTTTCAAGCTCTTCAGTAATGACACAGGCTAGGACCTGAGCTCCTTTTTGACAAACATGTAAACCTTCCAGTTGCCCATCTCAATGAAGATTTTTGGGAAATAGTATCAATTTGGGGGATATGTTTGTTTACTCATAACAAAAAGATGAATTGTACCAGGAATAAAATACAAATGAAACTCAATTAAAGACTTTTTCAAGAAAATGTCATGTTTCTGACTAAAAAATGATCTTGATTATCTTTCAGACCAAATGGCATGACTTATTTCTTAATAAAGGTCATTGGTAGAACAGAAAGTAGAAAAACTGGGTACATGGTAATCATTTTTTAATTGACACTTTAGTATCCTGAATGTTCCACATCTCGGATATTCTCATAAAATTAATGGCACTCATCATTCAACCATTCAGTCACTCAACAAACCTTTGTCAGTCCTGACGGCGTGACGGGTGTTAGGCTTGTTTTCAGGGGCAGCGCTGAGCACGACCATCTCGCTCTCCGTCTACATAAGTCCTCCAGCCCAGCGGAGACCCCAGACATCACACAAATGATTAAAGGGTGAACAGAATATGGTAGGGAAGTAAGAGGTGCTGTGGTAACATTATTCTTAAGAAGTCCTTTAGAACTTTATTCTGGAGTGTGCTTTAAAGGAAGAATCTCATTTTCCTTTTTCAACAGTTCTTTGAGAGTTTCTACGTTTTATGTCCGAGTTTGCTTTCCAACTGTTCCTTCACGTTAGCCTAAATGTATCCCGAGATGGTTTCCCGAAATAGAATTTTCTATTCAGACTAAGGAGCCGCGGATGAGATGGGGAATTTAGGGTACATGCCTGGGAACTTTCATTGGAAGTTTTGTACCGTCTAAACCCCAAAGAGACAAGAAGGGTCCGTGAGGCTGCACAGACGGTCAGGCCCATCACTGTGTGTGGGCTTCTCTCCTGCTGCCCTCGCTGGGAATTCGGGCATTGGGTCCACTTCACCATGCTGGGGTGTGGCAATAAATGCTAAAACCAGCCTTTGGTTAAAGTGGCCCCTGTGCCTACAGCTGACCTCCATTCCTAGGTTTTCTAGACTGAAGAATTCAGAGAATTAGAGGATTTCACAGCCTAAAGACCTCAGAGATCATCTACCATTTTGTGGATGAGAAATTGAGGCCCAGAAGGTAAAGGTCTTCCAGCCAGTTACTGCCAGAGGCAGGACTACTATGCCAAGCCCTGCCCTCCCCTCCAACCCAGATCCGGAGTGGAACAGCCCCCGCTCCAGGACCCTGAGAGTGGGCCCACCCACTTCCATCACACTTCTTCATTCTCACCGCTTCTGGGACCTCTCTGCCCATCTGTGTTGGAAGGCCGCAGTTGTGAGCGATTTCCCACGTTTGACCTAATCTAAATGTCTCTCTATATTGTTTTTCCTTTAAACAAACAACTAAATAATAATGCTGTTTATAATAGCTCTCTAATTAATAAGTAAAACTCTAAAGAATAAAGCTATTTATGCAACAGTTCTTTATCAATGAGTTCCATTGATGAATTTCTAATTTGGTATATGTTATATACCCATACATAAAACTGTTGAGCCCAGACCAATAAAGGTTATCCTAAAAACTGAGTAGGGATTTACAGATTTATTACCACTTGCCTTTTTTTCCCCCCAAACAGTAGCTCATTTGTGGGAATTACATTATACATTATGTTCAGGCATACTTCAGTTTTCAGCCAAAAAACTCCATGGTACAGGATATTCTAACAGGAAAGTATGTTGTGCTAAGATTATTGCCATATAATAAGTTCTTAGTGCCCTTAAGCAGCATGAGTGGGGAGGATCCTTTATAAAAATTCTTAGTCTAGGACAAACATTCCACCCCCTTCCCCTTTTCCTGTTCCCTCCTTCCTTCTCAGAGCCGCATTCTCCATACTTCTCATTTTCCACTGTAACCATTACAAAAGAAGGATTATTATCTTTTCATGATTTTTTTATAAATGTAAAAGCAGTGTTCTCAATCGTCGTTAAAATATATTTTCACTTTTGCTTATTTATACAGTTAGCTTTTGTAAAACCCCATAGTGACAAATCGATGGATTAATTCAAATAAGATTGATGTAATTGCATTTCATATCCTGATAAAAATCACACAGGAACAGGAGGTGCAATCCTATCCTACTCTGTGTCCTCAGATATGTATTTATCTTGTTCTCTGACTAATGAGGAAAAACTAATCCTGTCAATACTGTGATTCAGCCTGGTGATAAGCTTCTATGTCATCTGTCACATGACTAACCATAGTCATCTTCTGTTTCCCTGCATTAAATCAACACAGATGCGTTGGCTTTGGAAATGTCCATCAACCTCAGTTAGGCTCTGCTTTCTGCTCAGCGCGATGCAACCTCCATTGATGGTGTGATGGGGATTGGAGGTTAGTTCCTCCAGAATAATTCTTTCTTACAGTAATATTAATAATATCTGGAGGAAAAAATCTTCCATGTAATAAAACAAATTAGAAGACTGAGCATGAAAAAAGCTGGTGCAAGAAGAAAGGGAAAATACTATAGCAGAGAAGAGCAAGAGATATAGTTGTGGACAGTGAATCGTTTGTTGTTGTTACTTTGGGACAGACAGCAAGTTGTGGGATAGGGGAAGCCTTTTCTATCCTCTGCCAAGACAGTGCTCTCCCAGTGAATTAGTTTAATTCAAACACCTTCCCAGCTTATGTCTGTGAGGGTCACGTGATTTATTATTTTTTCTGCTTTGTCTACACGCCTTGATCTTAGTAGTTTCAGTAAATATCCCCTGTCTCCCGAAATGACATGTGATCTACTTGCGATGTGTCCATGTGCTGGGACGCTAATGAACACTCAGAACTCAGGGAGACAGCAGCTTCCCAGCAACCTTCAAGTTTCAACAGCCTTACCCAGCAGGACAGCAGTTAAATTTACATCAGTGGGAGCAGTACTCGCCTCAAAAGCATCCTGAGAGTGGAGTTTTGCAGAGGAAACGTGTTGAAATGACAGAAACTATGCATAAATAAAATTAAGCATTGTATGTCCCCCCAGTTATGGGCTTAAATATTAGATATTAAATGGCTTTGAGTTCTAAATTTCTCACTTCATGCTTTTTTCTAACCCATTCTAGAAACCACAGTTCTCAAATGTTTTGTGGATTAAAACCAGCACCACAGGTCACATTAAAAGAAGAGTTTCACCTAATATAATAAAAGAGAAGTTAACTTTCACTTGAGCAAGACATCTTAACTAAGGTGGGTCAGATCCCTAAAATGATATGTATCCCTTTAGAACTTTTTATGAAAGAGATCTGAGATTTACTCATCAGCATGCCTGCTTCATAAGCAATATTGAAGACGCTGGAGGGTAGAATTTTGCTTCGACCAACTACTCAATAAGAACTTGAAGTAGCTTCTCTTTTTCATTCCACAAATTTACCACTGTCTTAGGAGAGCTAGTAACCAAAGTGAATGGTGTCTATAGACCAATGCCTGGTTCCTAAACCCAGTTACAAACTGCAACTACCTGGGAAGACTGCCTGAAATGCAAATTTCTGGGTCCTAACTCAGACTTATTGAATCAAAATCTATAGGGATGTGGTCCAGGCATCTATATATTTTTAGGCTTTCCAGGTGATTCTTAAACTGTCAACCAGCTCAGCATCAATTGCTCTTGGCTCACCGTTATTAGGGACAATGCCCGTCCATAATATCTAATAGCAGGTTCTCTTGCCCCATTGTACAAATAGAATTGTTTAATCCATTTAATAGACACTTTTGGAGTATCTGTGCAGGACAGAAACAGTTCCACCTTCACTGGGAATTACTGGCCTGCAGCCCATAAAACACAGATGCCCAAATCCAAATCCACGTACCCACGTGGATACATGGTCAAGGAGTGGGGCCCTTGGCGGTCATGTTGCATTCCAACACCAGAACTGAGAGGGGGCCATTTTTTAACCTCATAGACTAAGGAGCCACCAAGCCCTGTCTGAAAGGAAAGAAGCACAAAATGTTAACCAGAAAGCAGCAGACGGAAGACTAGAGGAAGAAAGAATACTGTCTAGTTTTCTGAGCCTTTCTCTTTCTGAATCACATTTTCTGAAGCTCAGCTACAATCCTGCTCTGTGTTGCCTGAGACACCTCTTGTATCCATCCAGCAAGTGATCACTCCCCACCCTTTTTTCCCTTAAATTAGTCTGGTTTCTGTTACTTACAAAAAGTGTCCTCACTCATACAAACCTCATTAATTTCAACACAGCCCAGTTTGCAGCAGTATAGTTCCCTAATGTACTTACCATGCTTGGATGCCACCAAAAGGGAGGGGAAGTAGCCCCGTCTGTAGAATCGGTTCCAAGTGACCCAAGTTCCACTCAGACGTTCTGCCCAGATGTGCTCATTTGGGAGGCAGGTACACTTGTTCATCATCGGAATATTCTCCTTAAAGACCCTTGGATTATAACTAAGCAATTTTCCTATACTCTGCCTACCAGATTTCCCTGAACAAGAAGTTTCCTTTCCTGGCACCACTCCCAGGACTCTGGTCCAGGAGAGGCGCCTCAGAGCCTACTCAGGCTCTGTTTTCAGAAATCTGCATTCAACTTTTAACATCCCCTGCTTTTTTTTTTTTTAATTAATTAATTTATTTATTTTTGGCTGCGTTGGGTCTTCGTTTCTGTGCGAGGGCTTTCTCTAGTTGCGGCGAGCGGGGGCCCCTCTTCATCGCGGTGCGCGGGCCTCTCACTGTCGCGGCCTCTCTTGTTGGGGAGCACAGGCTCCAGACGCGCAGGCTCAGTAGCTGTGGCTCACGGGCCTAGCCGCTCCGCGGCATGTGGGATCTTCCCAGACCAGGGATCGAACCTGTGTCCCCTGCATTGGCAGGCAGATTCTCAGCCACTGCGCCACCAGGGAAGTCCCATCCCCTGCTTTTTAAACACCCTCATATTTTATGACATAGACTTTTCCTAGGACTCCACTTTTCTTCGCATCTCATTTCCCTTTTTAAAAAACCATCAGCAGAATTAATACTCCAGTGTGATGATCATTTAAAACTTCTAAAATCCATGTATGATTTTTGTGAGGAAGTGGGGGTTTTGTTGTTGTTGTTGTTTTTGCCACAGACATAAAATTTAAAGTAGATGTTTGTGTCAAACCTCTTTTCCCCAAGAATCCCCTTTGTCACTTAATTAAATAACCAGGACCCCCTTTCGAATTACTTGCAGATTGATGATGGGAGAACCACAGGGACGGATTTGTGGAGGATGTGGGAATCTCAAACTTGACCTAGGCTTCATCCCTTTATTATGGTAATTGAGTTAGGGAAGGAAGAAAGTGTGGGGATAAAGATTTCCACAGCCGAGCGTTACCCCAGCTGGGAATATTCTGATGAGAATTTATTTTGGACATTCACACTTCTTACGACTGTAAGACCTAGAAGAAAAATCAGCTTTCATAATTTGTTACTTGTTTGTTTGTTTTTGGTTGGTTGGTGCTTTCCTTAGAACAGACATTGAAGTCTATGGCCCTTAATTGTTTGTTTTTTGTGTAAGTGTTACATGGAAGAGCTCTAAATAGACTGTCTCTTATGATGGTTTTGTAAAGGTCTGTGCTCTTTTCTGTGATTACTTTAGTTAAGATCTGTATTGTGATAGTCTATTTGGGAAAATTCCAGGGATTTTAGTGTGTGTCTTAATTTCTTTACTACCCAGCACTGCAAAGAATCTATCCCCTTGTGTAAAATGAGTGTGAGGGAAGTCTGGACATGCTCATCCAGGTGGGGAGTCTCTAAGCCCAGAACTGTTCTAGATAAGTAACAGGTGTGAAGTGTTGTCAAAAGGCCCTTCTCTTTGACAGGTGAATTGAGCCATAAAAATTTTGAATAATTTATGCAAGTCTGTGGAAGCCCAGATATAGATTGTTAATCCAGGGTTCAGAAAGCGCTAGTGTCCATTTCACAATGAAATCCTTACAGTTTATTTTTTGTGTGTGTCTCTTATCTTTGGCTGAGGTGAAAATATTCAGATTGCCCCATAAGTCAAATCAAAATTAATTTTGTGAACTATTATCCATGGTCTTAGCATCTTCTCTGTGCTTCTAAGTAAAATCAGAGCTTATCACAATCATATGTTTCAATTTATATTTTAAAATATTACAAGATGGCCAAGACTGGGGTTAAGAAACCTTTAAAACATCTTTAATTTCAGTGAACTGCTAAATTTGCATACTCTTATCGTAAGCTGGATTTTTCCTCCTCAAAAAAAGGAAAGCAGAGCAACACGTGGTTTGTGACATTCACTGCTCCTCTTAGCCTGTTTTGCATTAGGAGGTTATGGAAACCTAAGACTGAAAGCTCCATAAGGAAACCTTACAGTGAAGGAAAGACATAGAGAAAAGAGACATCTGAAACTTGGCCCTTTTTCCCCATATGCCCTAAGAATACATGCCAGTGTAAAATGTGGGTCCCTGAGAGTTGGAAGTATAAAGGAGCAGAGAAGCAAATACTTAAAAAATAAAATCATGCCTATTAATACCTTGGGTAAGTAGCCCCTATATTTCCCCTTTAAGAGCTATCGAACACATAAAACCCTCTGGAAAAAAAACAGAACCATAAATGTCCATTCATTCCCAAGCCATTCTTTAAATTAACTGTCAGTTCCTCACCTACTCAAAACAAAAACTGCCACCGAGCATCTACCCAGTGAGGGTCCCGGCTGCCATACCCGTTGACAAGCTTCTAGGAGTCACATGGCAGAGGTCCCAGCCCACTGTTTCCTAATTTGTCCTAGCGCTGTTAGCGGTGAGAATATCTTCCTCACGACGCACAGAAAATTTGCAGCCTAGCTAGCACACTAGTGGTCATCTTGAATTCTTTTTCCCCTTATAATTCCACTACAGATTAAACTTTTTATTACACAGCATCAGCGTCAAAATGCCTAGATGTTCCTACTATAGGCTTTCAAGGAACCCAAATAGTTATGTGTGTGAACATCGTACTTATTCTCCCTAAGAACTCTCTTAATTAGGCATGAGAAACATTTTTCTGTAGAGTGACAAGCATTCTTCTGTAGATTTTAATTTCCCTGACTGTGCAAAAAAAAAAAAAAAATGCACTTCATGAACGGTGCTCTTAGGAATCAGAGAGTTACGTGTTCGGGAAAGTCACTGTAAAGATTCTTGGAAGGACAAGAAGATGATCAGAAATGTTGCTTGTGCAGGAAGTGGCGCTCCTCTTTTATCTTTTGAATGGTGGCTCCGTTTGAAGAGATTATCTAACCATGTCGTTGGATTTTTTCAAAAAACATTTGACTCTTTATATCCTGAAAGCATTATGTCATAAAACTATTTTGCTAATGATACGTTCAGTCTTCACTAAATTACTCCCCCTCTGAAACTTACCTTTCCAAAAGGTGGAGAGAAGCATTTCAGAGATTCCTGGAATCTTGTTAGCATCTATTGAAAGAAGCTAAAAACTTCAGAAATGGTGGATAATGGAAACGTGGTTTGTTCTATTACATAAGCAACAAAGCAGTCAGCAGTCTTAAATCAGAGCTAGAGTTTGTGTTAAGTAAAATATGTGTGCCCTTCAGTAAGAAGCAGATTGTCTTTACAAGCCTGTGTGGTATTATATGAGCCTTAATAGTTTCCTATTATTTGTGCTCATCTGCAACAAATTTTTGTTGGGGAACATACTGGCAATTACAATTGCCAAGAAATGCTGCCAGACAGACTATTAATTCTATTGTCTTTTGTTTCTTTCATGTGCTACAACTGAACTGAAGGACCTTAGTAAAATAATAATAATAATGGATTATGGTCCTGGGAGTTGAGCTGTAATCAATTTTGTCTGACAGGCTTATTAATGGCTGCGTTATTACTTCAGTGCCTTTTTGCCTTCAGGATGTCGTGTGAGATGCGTTCAGCAGAGTGGGTCACACACGAGCTACAAAGCGAACCGTTCTCATGGTTTGCCCTTTGTTCAGCATAATCTAAGTTGAGGAGCTTATGGTGGGCTTCTGAACCCATCCAAGAGTGATACCCTTACTTGAGTAGGAGCTTAGCACACCCTGACACCAAAATGATGAATAGTTGCATCAGAGCAACTGTTACATAAATGATCTTCAAATACAGGCCAGTTCTGTTGTATTTGGACAATAAATGATTTTGTATCTGTAGAAATTAAAATGGTGCAGTGAACTGCTTCCAAAAGCTCAGAGCCGCATTTATCTGAGGATCCGCAGGATTGGGGGCTGAGGGTGATCCAGCTCCTTTGAGCTGTGCAACATACTGGTCCTAGAGGTCAACACAGCCAGTGTGTTGCCTGTGCTCCCCTCAGTGAGGCCGACGATCACTGCTTTATTTCTAGATGAAATAATGCAGTATGAAACTTCTAGAATTATCCTTCCTACTTTCTGGTGATATCACTGAGTGACAAGTTAGGGAAAGCAAAGCATTTTGTTTCACTATTTGTAAGAAGCTCTGCTTCAAAAGCAAATAACGTAGTGGTTTAAGACTGTAGGCTTTGATGTCAGACGGAGTTCTGAATACAGGCTCTTGCACTAAGTCACTGATGATGAGATGACTGAGCAACTTACCTTACTTTTCTCATTTGTAAAATGAGGAATATAAGGTCTACCTTATCACGTGGTTATCAGGATTGTTTTTAATGTACAGGATTGAGCACAAGGCCTAGCGTACAAGTACTCCATACGTTATAGCTGCTTAATAATCATCATAATAATAGAGGTTCACTTGACATTATGTTCTTACTCGATATATCACCAGATAAAATGCAGTAACATCATACTATATGTCCAAAGTGACATGCAATTCTAATACATACTTGACTGCTCATTCTATCCCACCCCCATCTTTAGGTCACTGCATGTTCGGTGAAAGGAAGGCCCTGTACGAGGTACTCGATGGCCTGCTATGAGGCAGCGCTTCCTTTCCCCAAAGGGCGCTAGGGATGTTTGTAGCCTCCAGATCCACCCAGACCGCAGTTTTATCCCTGACAAACAGCTTCCTCACCATGATCATCATGGGATGATGTTACTGCTTTTTGTTTGGGAAAGCTCTTTGAAGGAATTAGGAACATCAGGAGGTCTATTTCTCAAAATATATCTCTTCCATACACTAATATTAACCAAAATAGTGACTAGAGCCTATCCTCATTGGTGTAGCTGCTGAGTGGAAAGTTTGACCCTCTGGGTTATCCCAAAGCTGTGTGCACAGAGGAAGAGAAACACATCACTTGAGTTAATAGAATTTCTAACTGAAAAAGAAAATAAGCAGTAATTATGGTGTAGGGATTGGTCTGAATAAGATAGGTATCTTGGGGCTAATGGAGGGTCTTGGAGCAATGGAAGTGCAGCGTAGAAACCTTTGGTCTGATGGGGCCTCAGGGAACATTCCTGGACCCATCCCAAATTAAGTCCTGAAGTAAGAGTTAGCCAGGCAAATAAAAGTGAGTGGCTAGACAGTTGCAAGTAGAGGAAGCAGCGGGATTAGGCAAAGGGTCATGAAACAACATGATACACTTAGAAACCACCAGTTCTGGAGCCAAAGGTGAGGTATGACAAGTGATGGAGATAGGGTTGGAGGGATCAGTAGGGGCTGGAAATGGAGGACCTTCCTTTATTCCATGGAGGTGTTGGGAAAGCTGAAGAAGGGAATTTTAAAGGAGAATGACATAGCTTTGTGGTGGTCAAGTGAGGGAGAATGAGTGTAGGGAAGAGAAGCCCTGAGGCGATGTTAGGCTGCAGTAGCATCCCAGGGCTGGGGAGATGGGTGGGCAGCAGTTTTAGGGGTGGGAGAGGGATATACAAATCAACAGAGAAAATTGAAAAGATGCAAAGATTTGATAAGCAACTGACTTGAGGGCAGGCAAGAGGGAGGGCGCCTAATGAAGGAAGCACCTGTGATGGTCAGGTGTCTGGCTTACTGGGAGTACTGGTGGTACCATAAACAGACTTGGAATAGAGGAGGAAAGAGGCTATTGGTCTGGAGGTGGGTGGAGCACATGATTTAACAATTTGAGCTTTCTAAAGAGATTTCAATTTAGCCAATTGGTTTGTGTTCATATCAGATCTTATATGCTAAAAAGAACAAGTAACTTAAATGATAAACTTGATGAGGTTCCTTTAAATATTAAAACTAGAGAACTGAACCCTAAATTAGTTGACTCACTTTTTTTATCCAAATAAAAATAAAAACAGAATCAGTAGATAGATAATGGATATAAAAGTAGGAGTGCTTAACAAGGTCTGAGTCAGGGTTTATGGAAGGTCAAATGTGAACCAGTCATTGACCACTCAACAAATATTCACTGAGACTCCACTATGTAGCAGGCAAAGTACCTAATGGACCAGGCCTGTGTATCTAAGCACTTGGGATAGATCCATCACTAAACAAAGCAGGTGAGATCCCTGCCCTTAGCCCCTGTATAATTCAATGCAAATACAATGCTGAAGAGGCAAGGGCTCCAAGCATAAAGCAGAAAGGAACTATTAAAAGTAACTTTCATCAAAAGACAGTTACTAAGATTGGTTCAAGATGGCGGAGTAGAAGGACGTGCACTCACTCCCTTTTGTGAGAGCACCGGAATCACAACTAACTGCTGAACAATCATCGACAGGAAGATACTGGAACTCACCAAAAAAGATACCCCACATCCAAATACAAAGGAGAAGCCACAATGAGACAGTAGGAGGGGTGCAATCACAATAAAATCAAATCACATAACCGTTGGGTGGGTGACTCACAAACTGGAGAGCAATTATACCACAGAAGTCCACCCACTGGAGTGAAGGTTCTGAGCCCCATGTCAGGCTTCCCAACCTGGAGATCCAGCAATGGGAGGAGGAATTCCCAGAGAATCAGACTTTGAAGACTAGCGGGATTTGATTGCAGGGCTTTGACAGGTCTGGGGGAAACAGATACTCCACTCGTGGAGGGCACACACAAAGTAGTGTGTGCATCAGGACCCAGGGGGAAGGAGCAGTGACCCCATAAGAGACTGAACCAGACCTACCTGCTAGTGTTGGAGGGTCCCCTGCAGACGTGAGGTGCGGCTGTGGCTCACCGCAGGAACAAGGACATTGGCAGCAGAAGTTCTGGGAAGTACCTCTTGGCATGAGTCTGCCATTAGCCCCACCAAAGAGCCCGGGTAGGCTCCAGTGTTGGGTTGCCAAAGGGAGGGAACTCAGCCCCACCCATCAGCAGACAAGTGGATTAAACTTTTACTGAGCTCTGCCTACCAGAGCAACACCCAGCTCTACACACCAGCAGTCCCTCCCATCAGGAAGCTTCCACAAGCCTCTTAGATAGCCTCATCCACCAGTGGGCAGAGAGCAGAATCAAGAAGGACTACAGTCTTGCAGCCTGTGGAATGAAAACCACATTCACAGAAAGATAGACAAAATGAAAAGGCAGAGGACTATGTACCAGTTGAAGGAACAAGATAAAACCCCAGAAAAACAATGAAATGAAGTGGAGATAGGCAACCTTCCAGGAAAAGAATTCAGAATAATGATAGTGAAGATGATCCAGGACCTCAGAAAAAGAATGGAGGCAAAGATTGAGAAATATAAGAAATGTTTAACAAAGACCTAGAAGAATTAAAGAACAAACACTTGGAAGAATTAAAGAACAAACAAGCAGAGATGAACAATACAATAACTGAAATGAAAACTACGCTAGAAGCAATCAATAGCAGAATAACTGAGACAGAAGAACGGATAAGTGACCTGGAAGACAGAATGGTGGAATTCGCTGCTGCGGAACAGAATAAAGAAAACAGAATAAAAAGAAATGAAGACAGCCCAAGAGACCTCTGGGACAACATTAAATGCAACAACATTCGCATTATAGGGGTCCCAGAGGGAGAAGAGGGAGAGAAAGGACGCGAGAAAATATTTGAAAAGATGATAGTCGAAAACTTCCATAACATGGGAAAGGAAATAGCCACCCAAGTCCAGGAAGCGCAGCAAGTCCCATACAGGATAAACCCAAGGAGAAACACGCTGAGACACATAGTAATCAAATTGGCAAAAATTAAAGACAAAGAAAAATTATTGAAAGCAGCAAAGGACAAATGACAAATAACATACAAGGGAACTCCCATAGAGTTAACAGCTGATTTCTCAGCAGAAACTCTACAGGCCAGAAGGGAGTGGCATGATATACTTAAAGTGATGAAGGGGAAGAACCTACAACCAAGATTACTCTACCCAGCAAGGATCTCATTCAGATTTGATGGAGAAATCAAAAGCTTTACAGACAAGCAAAAACGAAGAGAATTCAGCACCACCAAACCAGCTCTACAACAAATGCTAAAGGAACTTCTCTAAGTGGGAAACACAAGAGAAGAAAAGGACCTACAAAAACAAACCAAAAACAATTAAGAAAATGGTAATAGGAACATATATACTGATACTTACCTTAAATGTGAATGGATTAAATGCTCCAACCAAAAGACACAGGCTCGCTGAATAGATACAAAAACAAGAACCATATATATGCTGTCTACAAGAGACCCACTTCAGACCTAGGGACACATACATACTAAAAGGGAGGGGATGGAAAAAGATATTCCATGCAAATGGAAATCAAAAGAAAGCTGGAGTAGCAATACTCATATCAGATAAAATAGACTTTATAATAAAGAATGTTACAAGAGGCAAGGAAGGATACTACATAATGAACAAGGGATCAATCCAAGAAGAAGATATAGCAATTATAAATATATATGCACCCAACATAGGAGCACCTCAATACATAAGGCAAATGCTAACAGCTATAAAAGAGGAAATCGACAGGAGCACAGTAATAGTGGGGGACTTTAACACCTCACTTACACCAATGGACAGATCATCCAGACAGAAAATTGATAAGGAAACACAAGCTTTAAATGACACAATAGACCAGAGAGATTCAATTGATATTTATAGGACATTCCATCTGAAAACAGCAGATTACACTTTCTTCTCAAGTGCCCATAGAACATTCTCCAGGATACATCACATCTTGGGCCACAAATCAAGCCTCGGTAAACTTAAGAAAATTGAAATCATACCAAGCATCTTTTCCGACCACAGCGCTATGAGATTAGAAATCAATTACAGGGGAAAAAAACGTAAAAAACACAAACACATGGAGGCTAAACAATAAGTTACTACATAACCAAGAGATCACTGAAGAAATCAAAGAGGAAATTGAAAAATACCTATAGGCAAATTACAATGAAAACACAACGATCCAAAACCTACAGGATGCAACAAAAGCAGTTCTAAGAGGGAAGTTTATAGCAATACAATCCTACCTCAAGAAACAAGAAAAATCTCAAATAAACAACCTAACCGGGACTTTCCTGGTGGCGCAGTGGTTAAGAATCTGCCTGCCAAAGCAGGGGACACGGGTTTGACTCCTGGGCCAGGAAGATCCCACATGCCGCGGAGCAACTAAGACTGTGCACCACAACTACTGAGCCTGCGCGCTAGAGCCCGTGAGCCACAAATACTCAGCCCACACACCACAACTACTGAAGCCCGCGTGCCTAGAGCCCATGCACCGCAGCAAAGAGTATGAAGACCCAACACAGCCAAAAGTAAAAATAATAAATTAAAAAAAACAGAAACAAAAACCTAACCTTACACCTAAGGCAATTAGAGAAAGAAGAACAAACAAAACCCAAAGTTAGTAGAAGGAAAGAAATCATAAAGATCAGAGCAGAAATAAATGAAATAGAAACAAAGAAAACAATAGCACAGATTAATAAAACTGAAAGCCGGTTCTTTGAGAAGATAACAAAATTGATAAACCATTAGCCAGACTCATCAAGAAAAAGAGGGAGAGGACTCAAGTCAATAAAATTAGAAATGAAAAAGGAGAAGTTACAACAGACACCGCAGAAATACAAAGCATCCTAAGAGACTACTACAAGCAACTCTATGCCAATAAAATGGACAACCTGGAAGAAATGGACAAATTTTTAGAAAGTTACAACCTTCCAAGTCTGAACCAGGAAGAAATAGAAAATATGAACAGACCAATCACAAGTAATGAAATTGAAACTGTGATTAAAAATCTTCCAACAAACAAAAGTCCAGGACCAGATGGCTTCACAGGTGAATTCTATCAAACAGTTAGAGAAGAGGTAACACCCATGCTTCTCAAACTCTTCCAAAAAATTGCAGAGGAAGGAACACTCCCAAACTCATTCTGCAAGGCCACCATCGCCATGATACCAAAACCAGACAAAGATACTATAAAAAAAGAAAATTACAGACCAATATCACTGACGAATATAGATGCAAAAATCCACAACAAAATACTAGCAAACAGAATCCAACAACACATTAAAGGGATCATACACCATGATCAAGTGGGATTTGATCCCAGGGATGCAAGGATTCTTCAATATACGCAAATCAATCAGTGTGATACATCACATTAACAAATTGAAGGATAAAAACCATATGATAATCTCAATAGATTTCTCAACAGAAAAAGCTTTTGACAAAATTCAACACCTATTTATGATAAACACTCTCCAGAAAGTGGGCATAGAGGGAACCTACCTCAACATAATAAAGGCCATATATGACAAACCCACAGCCAACATTGTCCTCAATGGTGAAAAACTGAGAGGATTTCCTCTAGATCAGGAAGAAGACAAGGATGTCCACTCTCACAACTATTATTCAACACAGTTTTGGAAGTCCTAGCCACGGCAATCAGAGAAGGAAAAGAAATAAAAGGAATAGAAATTGGAAAAGATGAAGTAAAACTGTCACTGTTTGTAGGTGACATGATACTATACATAGAAAATCCTAAAGATGCTACCAGAAAACTACTAGAGCTAATCAATGAATTTGGTAAAGTTGCAGGATACAAAATTAATGCACAGAAAGCTCTTGCATTCCTACACACTAACAACGAAACATCAGAACGAGAAATTAAGGAACCAATCCCATTCACCATTGCAACAAAAAGAATAAGATACCTCGGAGTAAATCTACCTAAGGAGGTAAAAGATCTGTTACTCAGCAAACTGTAAAACACTGATGAGGGCTTCCCTGGTGGCGCAGTGGTAGAGAGTCCACCTGCCGATGCAGGGGACATGGGTTCATGCCCAGGTCCGGGAGGATCCCACATGCCGCGGAGCAGCAGGGCCTGTGAGCCATGGCCGCTGGGCCTGCGCGTCCGGAGCCTGTGCTCCGCAACGAGAGAGGCCACAACAGTGAGAGGCCCGCGTACCACAAAAAAAAAAAAAACACTGATGAAAGAAATCAAAGATGACACAAACAGATGGAGAGATATACCATGTTCTTGGATTGGAAGAATAAATATTGTGAAAATGACTATTATACCCAAAGCAATCTACAGATTCAATGCAATCCCTATCAAATTACCAATGGCATTTTTTACAGAACTAGAACAAAAAATCTTAAAATTGTATGGGGACACAAAGGACCCCAAGTAGCCAAAGCAATCTTGAGGGGAAAAAATGGAGCTGGAGGAATCAGACTCCCTAACTTCAGACTATACTGCAAAGCTACAGTAATCAAGACAATATGGTACTGGCACAGAAACAGAAATATAGATCAATGGAACAGGATAGAAAGCCCAGAGATAAACCCACGCACCTATGCTCAACTCATCTATGACAAAGGAGGCAAGGATATACAATGGAGAAAAGATAGTCTCTTCAATACGTGTTGCTGGGAAAAGTGTATAGCTACATGTAAAAGAATGTAATTAGAACACTCCCTAACACTATACAAAAAAATAAACTCAAAATGGATTAAAGACCTATATGTAAGACCAGACACTATAAAACTCTTAGAGGAAAACATAAGAAGAACATTCTTGATCTTTTTTGACCCACCTCCTAGAGTAATGGGAATAAAAACGAAAATAAATAAGTGGGACCTAATGAAACTTAAAAGCTTTTGCACAGCAAAGGAAACTATAAACAAGACAAAAAAGACAACCCTCAGAATGGGAGAAAATATTTGCAAACGAGTCAACGGACAGAGGATTAATCTCCAAAATATATAAACAGCTCATGCAGCTCAATATTGAAAAAGCAAACAACCCAAGCAAAAAATGGGCAGAAGACCTAAATAGACCTTTCTCCAAAGAAGACATACAGTTAGCCAAAAGGCACATGAAAAGCTGCAAAACATCACTAATTATTAGAGAAATGCAAATCAAAATTGCTGCTGTATGACCTCACACCAGTTAGAATTGGCATCATCAAAAAATCTACAAACAACAAGTGCTAGAGAGGGTGTGGAGAAAAGGGAACCCTCTTGCACTGTTGGTGGGAATGTAAATTGATACAGACACTATGGAGAACAGTATGGAGTTTCCTTAGAAAACTAAAAATAGAACTACCATATGACCCAGCAGTCCCACTACTGTGCATATACCCAGAGAAAACCATAATTCAAAAAGACTCATACACCCCAGTATTCATTGCAGCACTATTTGCAATAGCCAGGACATGGAAGCAACCTAAATGCCCATTGACAGACAAATGGATAAAGAAGAAGTGGTACACATATACAATGGAATATTACTCAGCCATAAAAAGGAACGAAATTGGGTCATTTGTAGAGACGTGGATGGATCTAGAGACTGTCATACAGAGTGAAGTAAGTCAGAAAGAGAAAAACAGATATCGCATATTAACGCATATATATGGAACTGAGAAAAATGGTACAGATGAACCTGTTTGCAGGACAGAAACAGAGACACAGATGTAGAGAACAATCGTATGGGCACAAAGAAGGGAAAGCAGGGGGTGGGGGGAGGTGGTGGTGGTGGAATGAATGGGGAGATTGAGATTGACATGTATACACTGATGGGTATAAAATGGATGACTAGTAAGAACCTGCTGTTTAAAAAAAATAAATTTCAAAAAAAAAAAGACAGTTACTTATCTAGAACTATGTGAGTCAATCCAACAGAACAATTTGAATTCTAACTCCTGGCCCTGGCACAATCTAATTAAAGCTTGTAAACCAGTCCCCACTACAAAGTCACCTTGTTTAAGTTGCAGAATGGGACTTGGGATCTTAGATAAGATAAAGAAATGTTATGGAAAGCTTGGCTGACCTTTTTCATTTGGCAAGAGGCTGCTTGAAATAATTCTTTGCTGACACCTCTGTACGAAAGCTTTTTTTTTTTTTTTTGTAAGCCACAGACTTAAAAAATTTTTTTTTTTAATTTTTATTTTTGGCTGCGTTGGGTCTTCGGTGCTGCGTGCGGGCTTTCTCTGGTTGCAGCGAGCGGGGGCTACTTTCGTTGCGTTGCGCGGGCTTCTCATTGCGGTGGCTTCTTTTGTTGCAGAGCACGGGCTCTAGGCACGCAGGCTTCAGTAGTTGTGACTCGCAGGCTCACTAGTTGTGGCTTGCGGGCTCTAGAGTGCAGGCACTGTAGTTGTAGTACACGGGCATAGTTGCTCCAAGGCATGTGGGATCTTCCCAGACCAGGGCTCAAACCTGTGTCCCCTGCATTGGCAGGCGGATTCTTAACCACTGCGCCACCAGGGAAGTCCCTGTAAGAACGCCTTGATTATTTATTGTACACGGTAACTGTTAAAAGCTGGCCTGCCTTGACTGGCCCAGATTTTTCATTGTGGAGAATCAACCATCTTAGGTAGGGGAGAGTTTAAATAGCATAAGAAAATACACAGGTGAGTGAAATAGCTTTGATCATGTAGTTCATGAAGAAAAGCAGCAAATATTCTATAACTTTAAAATTTAAGACAAAGCAATATTTATTATGTAGATGTTTTGTACAAAACACTAACTGCTAGGTGTAGACCCCACATAACACAGTAAGTTTCCACTTTCGATTCATCTCTGCAGCTGCGTTGGTTGGGTAGTTCTTCTGCGTAGATTATCTTTCAACCTGAAAGTCATGGGCCTGTTTCCTTCATAGTGATGGACCCAGAGCTCTTTAACACTGGAGGATGCCAATGCTATATATATATATTTTTTTTTTTTTTTTTTTGCGGTACGCGGGCCTCTCACTGTTGTGGCCTCTCCCGTTGCGGAGCACAGGCTCCGGACGCGCAGGCTCAGCGGCCATGGCTCACGGGCCCAGCCGCTGTGCGGCATGTGGGATCTTCCCGGACCGGGGCACAAACCTGTGTCCCCTGCATCGGCAAGCGGACTCCCAACCACTGCGCCACCAGGGAAGCCCACCAATGCTATATTTTAAGGGTGGATTCCAACAGGAAGATAAAGTTTGAGCAGAAATGTAAATACTTCAGGTTACCTTGAGTTTGTCTCCCATGGGCAGTGAAATATATCCGCGGTTTTAAGCTGGAGCTTATATCAGGGCTAAAGCATTGGTTGTCTTTCCAGTAAACTAAGGGAACACTGACTCCTTCAGAATGTCAGCCCCCATCTGCCACCCCTCAGTCCTCACCATAAACACTGGGCCACCACAGTCCAGTCTGTCTGCCCTCAGAAATCACACCCTCAGAAATCACGCCCTCAGACGCACTGTTTTGTGTTTTCTGCTCTTGACTCCTGGAGCGGCTTCTAGGCTCTTCCCATCTGGTTTCCCTGCACTGTTCTTTCTAACGAGGGCAAAGATACAGTCATGTCGCTTTTCTTTAAGCTTCTGTGGCTCCCTGTAGCCCTTGGAATAGCTGAGTGGTCCCGGCAGTCCTGGCACACCCAGCCATTTAGAGCCTGGTGCAGCTTTCACTGGCTCAACCTGGGCCCTGTTTCCTGTACCCAACTCCACTCATTACCCTGATTAACTATTCAAATCCTTACAGGCCCAGCTCAGATGTCACCTCACCTTCCTGGATTCTCACCTTCTAACCAGAATTGATTGATCAACATTTCCTCTTGTTCCTGTATTAGAATTTTAACCACACCTCAACTGTATAATCACAACATATCATGGCTTGTTATGTATTTTGGAAAATTAGACCAGTTGTTTATTTTCCCCGCTCATCTTGTGTATTTTTCTATGCCTCTATTTTATCAAGATATAAATAGAATATGAAATTTAAATATGAAGTCCTTAAGTTAAGGGGAGGGTCTAGGTCCGATAGTGCTGCCGTTCAACAAATATCTTTTGATTCAACCAAAGAATCTATCGGTGAATCAATGGATGGATTCATGAGGCATAAGCTGGGGCAGCTCCTGTTCCAATATGTCTGGCTCCATGGAAATGTGGGACTGGTGACACGCCCTTCCCAAAGTATTATAAATAATGCAGCAGAGATTTCACCCTTGAAGTTTGTGACTGAGCGGAAGATAGCACAGTGAGGAATTACGTATTCATACTTTTTCCTATATCAGCTAATAACTTAAGAAAGTCACTTTCTGCTTCTGAGCTTTTCTTCCTTATATTAATATTGTAGAATATTTTAATGTTTCTTAAACCATTTACAGAATTTTTATATGATCATTATAAAAAGAAAAAGTTTATAAATAACGTGAAGATACATATAAAAGTACATTTATTTTACAAATATACAGTGGATGCTTGAACAAGACAGGTTTGAAACTGCACAGGTCCACTTACACTTGAATGTTTTTCAGTAGTAAATACCACACTGCACAGTACTGCACTGCCTGTGATGGGTTGTCTTTGGATGCAGAGGAACTGAGGATAGGGAATTATACATGGATTAATCCCCACGTTGTTCAAGGGTCAACTGTAAACTCAAAAGCGATAGTTTCCCATCATCTGCCTTTCCCTAGAAATCATATTAATGGTTTGGTATTTATATTCCTCTAACTAGTTTTGCTATGCACACACTAGCCCATATATTATTAGTTACAACAATGTGATCATACTATATATTGGGATTTGCATCTTAATATTGTCTTGGATCTCTTTTCATGTATAGATCTCTCAATATTTACTGGAAGATTTATTCTTTATTTCTTAATATTTTGGCAGTTTTTCAGCAATGAAATCTTAAGTATGTTTGTATTAAACCACAGGTCTACAGGAGTAGAGAAAGTTGAAGAACTTAAGGAAATGTGCTTGAATCCTGGTTTAATTATCTGTCCACGGAAAGAAACGTTTCCTGGGGTGGGGAAGGGCTATTTCAGAGCAGTTGAAAGTGAGGAGTGGGATGGGCAAAGACGGTTGCCATTTTCTACTAGAAGTCATAACCCTGAGCGAGAGTCAGATCAAAGGACCTGACCCCATATTCTCCCACCCAGGCTGGGCTGTAGACTCAAGACACCTGCCTGGTATTAGTGTCACAACCAGCTATCAAATTTTAAGAGACTGGGCTTCCCTGGTGGCGCAGTGGTTGAGAGTCCGCCTGCCGATGCAGGGGACACGGGTTCATGCCCCAGTCCGGGAAGATCCCACATGCCGCGCAGCGGCTGGGCCCGTGAGCCATGGCCGCTGAGCCTGCGCGTCCGGAGCCTGTGCTCCGCAACGGGAGAGGCCACAACAGTGAGAGGCCCGCGTACTGCAAAAAAAAAAAAAAAAAAAAAAAAAATTTAAGAGACTCAAAAAGTATTAGAACTGGCGGAGCCTCTGGGAGCATCTAGTCTGAGATGAAGGAGCCTGAGGTCCTCGTTGGAAGAGTAGGTTTGGGGAGGTAGTTGTGGGAGGGGTTTGGGAAGAAACCAACCCAGAGCTTCAACAGAGCAGTTTTACGTTCATCAGTTTCTATGTTAAGATTCCTATTTTAGGGGCTTCCCTGGTGACACAGTGGTTGAGAATCTGCCTGCCAATGCAGGGGACACGAGTTCGAGCCCTGGTCCAGGAAGATCCTACATGCCACAGAGCAACTAAACCCATGTGCCACAACTACTGAGCCTGTGAGTCACAACTACTGAAGCCCATGCGCCTAGAGCCTGTGCTCTGCAACAAGAGAAGACACCGCAGTGAGAAGCCTGTACACTGCAACGAAGAGTAGCCCCCGCTCGCCGCAGCTAGAGAAAGCCCACGCGCAGTAACGAAGACCCACGCGGCCAAAAATGCATAAATGAATAAATAAATTTATTTTTTAAAAAAGATTCCGGGATTCCCTGGTGGCGCAGTGGTTGAGAGTCCGCCTGCCGATGCAGGGGACACGGGTTCGTGCCCCGGTCCGGGAAGATCCCACATGCCGCGGAGTGGCTGGGCCCGTGAGCCATGGCCGCTGAGCCTGCGCGTCCGGAGCCTGTGCTCCGCAACGGGTGAGGCCACAACAGTAAGAGGCCCGCGTACCGCAAAAAAAAAAAAAAAAAAAAAAAAAAAAAAAAAAGATTGCTATTTTAGTTGAAAAATTCGTTGCGTTCCCTTCTCAGAAGTTCCACCCACCGACCTAGCCCAAACACTAGCATTTTTAGAAATGAAAAAAAACTACCTTAGATAAATGATTTATCCCAATGTCACAGAGCCTAGTAATTGACGGAGAATAGACTTTTAAGTCTCCCAACTCCAAACCCAGTGCATCTGTGTACTTTGCAGGGAGGATTTTCCTCACTCACAAAGGAGGTAGGAGTTGGGGGAGGGGACGGATGGCTGGGAGGACTGGAGTAGTAAATCTGAAGAGGGATTGGGTGTAGAAAATGTTAAAGAACCATTGCTCTCTAATCACATTGCTTTAAATGTGATCAAAGGGGGAAAGAAAGTAATTTGAGACCTAGAGAAACTGCAATCTATTATAAAACACCATCCAGCCTGTTAACTCTGAGAAGAGCTGATATCTTCCTTTGGGCCCTTCCCTGGGGCTGCTACGGACTTAGCTAATGCTAGAATTTGCATATGTTCAGTGACCCAGCAGGATATACCGCCCCATCGGAAATACGACACAAATGTTTAAAATTAACAAGAAAGTAAAACATTTTTCGTAAACTTTTAGTGGTAACAAATTTGGTGACAAACATGAAGAATTATGATTAAGATTGTTTTTCTGGATTTCTTTTTCTGGACAAGATGTAGGGTCCTACAGGTTGTTGTCAACTCTAACATTGCCTGATTCTGTGATTTGTTTTTTTTTGGCCGCACCGAACGGCATGTGGGATCTGAGTTCCCTGACCAGGGATGGAACCCGCGCCCCCTGCATGGGAAGCACGGAGTCTTAACCGCTGGACCGCCAGGGAAGTCCTCTATGATTCATTTCTTAAGCTATTTTATTTTCATTAGAAATTGCATCCTACAGGTGTTGTGATTCTTTTAGTTACCTATCTCTATATAGTCAGAACTACCCAACTGCTGTCCTGAAAACTAAAACTGTCACCCTACTTAACATTACTTATGCCGACTGCCCCTTCAATTTAGTGAGTGAAATATCATTTGATGAATTTTAGAGCCCTTGATTTCTCTTTTCTATTCAGAAACTTAGACATCCAGTCATTTAAATATACTCTTCCTAGATGACTGGCTTTTAGCTACAAATCCTTCCAAATGTCCGAGACCAAGAGCAACTCTTACTCTTAAAGCTAGAAAGCAGGTCTGTTTTACAAATGAAAAAACAGAAGGAGCAGAAAAGACCTCAAGGTCTCTATATACAAATCATAGGAGAACCAAGGAATAGAGCCCAGGTGTGCTTTATATTTTGTATGTTTATCTCTTTCTTCCAGACCCAATAAAGGTGACTGGCATTTGACAACCAAAATGCTCCCTTCTTTATTTCTCTGCCCTTGGCATTTTTCTGTCTTTCTATCTTAGTCTCCTCCATTAGGACACTGGAGTTCAGTCTGGCTTTTAGGTTAGAAACATTCCTTGTTCAGGTATGGTATCGCTGTGAGGGCCTGAGAGGAATGTCCAAAAATCATTCCTTCATTTAACTCGTGTTTACTGAACTTGTCTGCTAAGTGCCAGGCATGAATCTCAGTGCTGAGAATATAGTAACGAATCCCCAAAGTCCCTACCTTCTAGGGGAGAAGAAAGCAAACATGAACAAATAGACCTATAATGTCAAGCAAAGTGCTGTGAAGACAATAGCACAAATAAAAGGGGGGGTGATATTTGGGATGGGTAGTTGGAAAAGGCCTCTCTGAGTGAGAGCAGAGCAGAGACCAGGATCGCAAGAGGGAACCGAGTCCTGTGAATTTCTGGGCTTCCTTTCTCAACCTCCTCGCAAGTGTGATCTGCAAGCAGTGAATATTCCTCCTGGCTGAAACAAAAGGATGCTGGTTGGGGGTCTTGCTCCGCATCCTGAATAAGTTCACCCTTGACAATAACAGTGCCTTTCAGACCAGACGAAGGTCTGCTGCATTCAGATTGAAACTTTAGTAGGAAGCTCTTAACTGTCTCCAAACTGCTTCATCACTGAAAACACTTACAATAGGCAATAAAGCTGACAGTACTGGTTGAAAATGTAACAGACAGTATTTACAAGTAACTGCATGAGAGGAAGCATACTTACAATGGCTGACATTTAATACTCCTAAGTGTTGCTATGGCTTGTAGTTGGGAGGGTTCTGGGGCCTTGGCTAATGTGTAGTTCTCCGTTAAAAGCTTTCAAAAAGGATCCATCCACCAGGCTTGAAGCATTGGTGTGCTGATACTCCCTTTATTATAATGACACGATAGTTCAGGGTTGGATTTAAATCAGTAATGGACTGTACACTGTCAGTTGATGACTTCCCTGAGAAAGCCCAAAGGGAAGGAAATAGGAAAAAGGAAATCTGGCCTAGGTATTAATGGTTAATTTCACAGTCCCACAGAGGAAAGTGGTCACCTGTGAGGTCCACCACCACCCTCTCACAAATCCCCACAGGACCTGAAGGCTAGAGGAGTTCTATATGAGAACTGTTTGGGAACTGTATTCAAAACTGGAGTCTAGATTTGCCAACAGAGTCTATTTAAATTACAAATCCTGTTGTCTAAGTCAGTGTTTCCAAGCTAGTCTACCAGCCGAGGTGCAACCTTTTTTTTTTTTCTTGTCTCTGCCACTTTAAAAAAGTAAGTTTAAAAAAAAAAGCAGCTTCTCAGCTGCCTTGCCTTGCAGCAGAGATAACAGAAATTGGCCACAGAATTATTTACTTGACTGCTCTATTTATGGCAACTTATTTGTGTATTTTTAAGTCAGTTACAATGGGCTATTGTTCAGTTGTATACTGTAGAAACATATATGTTGCAAATCATTCCCAAGGAATCCTGATGGTTTAAGGATTTTTTTAAATATATATAGCCTGAAAAAGAGGTAGGATACCCAAGGAACTGGTGACCATTTTAAGTTGTTTTCATTTATGTGCATTTTATAAACTGATAGAGCTCTTAACTATTGCATGTTTTTCTCTCCCTTCCTTTGGCATTTTTTCACCTTGTGATAAGGAGGCTATTGTAGAAATTAAAATTTGTAGTTCCGAAGACTCAGTCCTCTGCTGTGCGTTATTAATCTATCGTTTATTTCTGGGCTTGCTTTGAGGTCCTGTTTTGCTTCTCTTTGTTTTCTGTAGACAACTAATGTCAAGCTTCGCTTTCTCTTAGTGTACCTATAAGTAGCTCAGAAACAAGATTAGCCTTGAGTATGAGCATAGTTCTTGTGTTTGAATAATGATACTCACTTAACCTATTTATAAAAACTCTTATTCATGTACTTGACTGAGTGCATCCCGCGACCTGGTTCCTTTTCTTTTGCTGTTATTTACTGATAAAAATAAATCTCCTGCGCTAAGCAGTAGGAATCTCTCCGAAATGCGAGGAAAGTCCTAAGAGGAGAATTCATATGTTAATGATCCCTGCCAAGTGAGAACTTGGTTAAACGTGCCATTTGCTGACATCATTGTTATGGGCATAGTGGAGATGATTTCTTTAAGAGGTGGCCTTGCATATGCTCCCAGCGTTTTGTGGCCCGCGCGTGCACCTGCGGGAGGGGGAAGTTTACATAAGCGTCCTGGGGTATTTGCATGTCAGCTGCTCCACTCACTAGGGCTCCCGGGAACGGAGCGGGCTGACCGAGGTAGGTGCTCGAGCTACGAGGCTGGCCAAGTGGGGGGGTAACTTTTCGAGGAGTAGCGTGTGCGCGGGACCTCGTGGAGACCTGCCAGGGGCACGGTTTGCAGTGACAGTTCCTGGAAAGCGGGTGGCAGCGAGATCAGGCCGGGCAGGCGCCTCCTGCGGACTGGAGCCGGGTGCGGAGCAGGGCGTAGATCACAAGCCGGGCTGCCGGCCCGCAGCGCTGCGAGGAGGGTAGGACCGGCAGGAAGCGAAATGGTTACTTTTCTTTAATGCGGGCTCTGGTTACTTCTGAAGATTGCCGGCCCAGGGCCGGCTCCCGGGGCTAGAGGGGAGACGGGTTTTTTCTTTCCGCGGTGAAGGATCTTGTAGAGGCGCGGGGCTGGGGCGTGGGGGACGCTGTGGCCTGGGGTAGGCAACTCAAATACGGGGGAAGCAGAGACGGCGACGCCGCCGGGGACAGAGGGTCTCTGGGGAACTGGGGGACCTCTTGCCGGTTCCCCCACGGCAGGTTAGCTGGCGGCCGCGGGTGAGGATCTCCGCGTTGCACCGAACGGGGGCTCGCGGAGGACCGGCCGGCGGTGAGCGCGTCACGGCGGGCGGTGGCGACCCCTCGCCCGCCGGGTGGGGCCAGCATTGCGCCGCGACTGGGCCCCCGCGCTTGCTGCCCCCGCCCCTCGGTCCCCGCCCTGCTGGGGTCTCCTCCGGAAATGGGTGGGCGCGGGTGACCCGCAGAGCACCCAGCCCTGTTTTCCTCCGGGAGCCACCCGCGCCTGGCCGCCAGCCTTGGCCGGTCGCAGAGCGGGGGGCGGCGAGTGCGCGCCGAGGGCTCCGCGGAGGGGCTGCAGGCCGCGTTTGGTCGCGCGGCCGCAGGTGGGGAGCCGCCGTCTGGGTCCCGGGGCTCGATGGCAGCCGGGCGGCAGCGGCTGAACGCTGAGACTGCGGGGAGGGCTTCGCGTCCGAAGCTGGGGATAGACGCGGGGATCCGCGGGGCGAGTGCGGTCCCTGGGAGATGACGCTGCGACGAGGGCGGCGCGGGGCCCTCTCTGGAGGTGGCGAGGGGGTCGGGAGGCTGCCCTCGCGGGCCTCGCGCCGGTGCCGAGGAGAGCTTCTCTCCCCGCCGCTGGGTCTGGAGCTCGGCTTCTGGGTGCGGGAGGCCGCGGAGGCGGAGGAGCCGGGGGCCGAGTGGGACCCGCGGCCCGGGCGCCCCCTGGCGGCCCGAGCAGCCAGCGCGGCGCGGAGGGTGGGTTTGCGGGGCGCGGGGGCGCGGGCTCCCGCTCCGAGCGTCTTCCCGAGGCGGGCGCGGAGGGCCCGGCGGAGCCCGGCGGCCCATCACCCGCGGCCCATCTCGAGTTAGCCCGCAGGGTTTTCCTGAAGGACGGTGGCATCCTTTCCTCCGACTCCCCTCCCGCGGCCTTTTTAAAAAGCCCGGGTTTTCACGTTAATCTGTGTCAGCTAAGTCAGGCTATGTGTGGAATTTGTTTTTACAACTCGAGTCTCGTGACTTCTCAAACACTTTCTTGAAGTGTTTTCTCTGGAAACTTGTTTCAAATGAGGGCTGTAAGTTTCACAAAGAAGAGTGTTGTTCGAGAGCCAACAGGTGACGGGGTGAAACCCGAGTCTGTGTGTACATTGGAGTCAAGTCTGGCTGCCGTTTCCTTGGGCTGCCGTTGAAAATGGAAATTCAAAAAATCAATAGGAGACTTGAACACGATTTTGAGAAAATATCTGCGTCCCCCCATTATGGAAAATAGTGAATTCATTAGAACAGTGCCTCGCGTGGCCCGTCTTACACCGTAGCCAGCGTTTCGGGTTTTATCTTTACAGACCGGTTTACAGCCAAATAACCTGACCCCCAAAGCGCCGCTCTAGCAAGGGACCATGCTTTGTCATAATGTTTCCTCCTTTTGTTTAAGCAGGCTGTCTTTCTGTCGTGGAATGTATTTGTGCATGAAATAAGAATGCTTTGAAACCCTGCAGAGTTCCACATTTCCTCTTGGAAAAATGGATAGCTTCTTGGCAATGGTATGGTGCCTGACGGGCCACTCAGCTGTCGGAAAATGTACAAGTTGGATGGAGGTTTACCTGGAAAATACAGAAAAGGTCAAAGGGCACATGGCCTAATGCCACTAATTGCTGGTATGAAGTCCTTTTAGTCAAGGAATGTTTCCGTAAGCAATATCTTTGGATACCTTCATTCTGTTTTTATTTTACAGTTATCATTTCATTTCAGTATAAGTCAAATTGGGTTGGCCTCTGTTGGCCATGACTTTTTTATTGTCTTTAGCAGACAGTAGGCTTGAGTGCTGTTTGTGTGAAAACTTTAAAGAGATTACAGTTTAGTGTCATTTACTAGGGAATTCAAATCTTGATTGTAATAGTTTTAAGACCTATGGCTTTTGCAGGTCTCTGACTTTTTTAAAGTTTTAAGCTAAGGACATCATAAAACTAGGATATATATATACACACACACATATATGCATACATACATACATACATACATTGTGTGTGTGTGTGTTGAAAAGGATGGAAGTGTTGGGAGGTTCTGTACTACCAAATTAGTCTGTAGTTAAATTTAACTCACCTGAATATTTAGCCCGGCTGAATTAGAGTAGCTCTTGAATGGGTGTGTGTGATCTGCATCTTCTATGTACAAAGGCCTTGTTAACAAGCAGTTTAACAAAGAAGTTGTTAAGCAGCTTGTGGCCCACAGGATGGCACTTAGCAGCAGGGGACACTTAGGGAATGTTAGCCCAACTGACTTCACAAATCAGTATCTGTTCTGGTTTTTGGTGATCAAAGGGCTTCTAACTTCCCTGGGCGTGTTCACACAAGAAATACTTTTTCCTAGGGATCCTATAATGCTATGGTAGTCTTCTCGTAGGAACTACAGTGGAATTTCATTGGGAAAAGTATTTGTAATTAGGGGTATGACCTTAGACTTCATTATTCAATGGCAGGCGCTGAAAATTATTGTTTTCTATTTGCATGATTTTAATTTGATTTGGTAACTTGGTCCAAGAAAATGATGAATAATAGGAACCATACCAGAACTGATGTACAGTTATAACCTCAATCTGAATCTGATTGAACTCATTCTCCTCAATGCTCTCAAATCCTAACTCCCCTTCTGACTTGCCTATATAGTATTTCCATATTGGTGCATCATCTTTCAGCCACCGAGGACTCAGAACTCTGTTTGACCCAGTTTCCCCCTTTCTTATCGGCTCCTTTTACTTTCTCTCCCCAAGCCACCATGTTTAGGCTCTCTTGATGACAGTGGGCTAATAGGCCCCTTCCAGGTTCCTTTTCTCTTTTAATTTTAAGACCAGGAGTGTCACCCTCCTACTCATATGCATTTTGTTCTTTCTCATTAGGGTTAAACCCAAAGTCTTCTGCTTGAGATGTGTAATTCTTGAAAATGTTACTCAGTGCATAGATGACCATGGTCATCTATTGTTGCTTCTTTGGAAGAACGTGTCTTCCAGCAAAATGTCAACTCTTTACTGCCTCTGGACCTTCATATACTGTGTTGACCTGTTAAGCTTTTTAAGGAAAATAGTAAAGGCTCATTTATGTATATGTCAAGATCAATCAAAATAATAATCCTTAACTATCCTGGATGCAGCATACAGCCCAGTAGAAAATAAATGATCTCCAAATGGCCAAAACAGCATAGCAAAATAATAAGGCAGTTTTTTAGTTTGAATAACACCTTTACATACTGTATGTTATCTTCCTTAACCAGTGATTACTGTGCTTATGGGAGGAATGCTTAAGCCCTTGTCCACAGCATAATTATTCTGTATACTTTTGGACAACTTTTCAAACTGTATTTGCCTAATTTATAGAATACCAAAAGCAACAAATTAAAGGCACGTGTCTGAAGCCATGCAGTTCTGGACATCACCTCAGCGTTGTGAGATAGCCCTCAACTCCTCCCAGCTGGATGGCTGACTTAGAACTCCATTTGCTGGAATCCTGAAGCCAGTGTTCTTTATATTATTCATTTTCTACTCAAAATGAGAACAAACGATCAGCCAAAGGCTAAATCACATGTAACTCACACACATACCACCATTAAAGAAAGCAAGGAAATTCCAAATGGAATTTGGAAACATTCCTATCACAGTGGGTACTTTTTTTGTTTTTTAAGTTCTAGCTTTTAATGGAATAAATGTCAGTTTCCTTGATTTTTGATGTTTCCCAGAATGACTCAGTAATGGTCTTTAAATATAAGGATGAATGCGTGAGTGAAGTAAATGAATCTGGAAAGTAAATCTCACAAGGAACCCCTCCTTAAATGAGTGAATTTGGGGAACAAGTGCCATCTCACAGCCAGTCATATACTGGGTGCTCCCAATTTTTGCTTTGCCAAAGACACCTGGAAAGACCCTGCCATGCTCCGCAGACATGGGGTGTGTGTGTATATGTCTGTGTCAGAGATTTCATGTAGGGACTGGTTAGATGCTCACTCTGAGGGCCAGTAGTGGCCAATAGTTTATCAAAATTGTTTGCCCTTCAGGAGTCTAGAGTGTCCCGAACTCACAAAGAAGATGAAACTCCCCTGTCAACATTCGGTCTTTGTTACTAAAGTGTTCTTATTCTGGTCAGCTTCAAGATGTGTATAATCAGTGGAAGTAACAGTGGCGATTGACATGTCAGTGGTAACTTTAATTCTTTATATTCATATAATTATTTTCTTCTTTAAAACTTTCACATCCTTAGGCCATCTTTGGAAGGAAAATAGTTGCTGTTTTAAAGAACCAGGTCCCACAATGTTTGGTGACTTGTCAAAGGTCTGAGGACTTCAGGGCTGAGCTTACCGAATGCCCGGGGCAACAGGTTGCCTTCCCTCAGCACTGCTTCTGTCCCTTGGGTCAGGTGTTCTCTTGACAAGTATATGATGATTGAGAAGTCATACATCTGCCGGCTGTTTGTCTCTGAGTTTTTAAATGGTGAGAAGTAGCTATTTAACTTTTTTTTTTTTAACTATTTTGAAGGAAGAAGGGAAATAAAGGACAAGGGGGGGAAGTGGAACTCTTCAACTTCGTTGCATGGCTTTTGGGGAGCAACCCCGAATCCTCGTGTTTCTGGGAAAAAGTATATCATCTCTCCTTACCCAACCTCAGGCCTCTTTGACAGTGGTTTTAGCTTTAAAGATGTTGCTTCCCCTACACATTTCCTTCATGGTCAGACTCAAACCGTTTCACTTCTTTTCCCTGCCTTATCAGACTTATTTACATCCAGAATCATAAAGACACTGGAGCGGTGGAATCCCTACTGGTTCATTTCCTTAACAAACCTAACACGGAATTGGTTAATGCATGATTGTCATTCACTTGTGATTGAGTTCATTCAGTTTATGGCAGCATTTCAAGACCAGGACAATAAACCGGCCTCAGAATAAGCACGGAATACTGGCGGCCTGAGCTGTTTTGGCTTTTTTATTCTATTTATCTCTAACATATAACACGGTACCTTGCACATAGTCTTTTTGTTGTTTTTTTTTTTGTTTTTTGTTTTTTTTGCAGTATGCGGGCCTCTCACTGTTGTGGCCTCTCCCGTTGCGGAGCACAGGCTCCGGACGCGCAGGCTCAGCGGCCATGGCTCACGGGCCCAGCCGCTCCGCGGCATGTGGGATATTCCCGGACCGGGGCACGAACCCGTGTCCCCTGCATCGGCAGGCCGACTCTCAACCACTGCGCCACCAGGGAAGCCCGCACATAGTTTTATTTGTTTTTAAATAAACTTTTTTTTAAGAGAACATGTTTAATTTAATTGGGGTTAGGCAAGAGAATGTGAAAAATACTTCCAGATGGTTCCCACAGAAGTGTGTGGGTGTGCTGGTGAGGCTGAGGAGGACGAGGTGGGGGTGACATGGCAAAGGAAGGAAGATGCAAACAGCTGGTGAGTCTGGGTGAAAGGCTGTCTAGGAGTTCCTTACTCTTCTTACAACTTCTCTGAAGTTTGAAATTACATCAAAATAAAAATGTACAAAAGTAGTGAATAACATACAAAATGACTAAAGGCCGAGTCACAGGACGAGGCCACTCTTGTCCACGTTAAGTGTGGTTCTGCTAAAAAGAAATCTCGAAGAGCTGTTGCCCTCCATATCAAAGCCCGCAGCAGAATAGTCCTGTTTCCGTTATCATTCAGCTTACTTGCAAACCTGATTTGTGGGCCCTGTTTCACAGGTCAACCTTTAGAGACAGCACCTGGAAAGAGAATGAATGGAATTTTCCTGTTAGATCTAATTCAGGCGTGGTTTCATGTTTGGCCTAAAAGGTAGTATTTTGGCAAAGCAAACACAACCACGTGTGGATGGCATTCGGAAGACCCTTCGTCATCACCCAGAGAGCACAAGTAATGGCCAGGCTTCCCTCTTTCGTGCCGCAAAGCAAATACCATGTAGTAATGTAAATGTCTACATAAGGTATATTTGTGAGATCACATTTTTGTCAGTTATTTTATACATTCTTGCATGTGCAAGAACCATGCTGCTTCCATATGACGAAGTCTGAGATGGCGAGATACTTAACAGTATGCTTTCTGGACCTGCTGACAAGACGGGTAATTTCTAAAAGAAAAATCCAACTTCAGGTTGTTATGCTATCAGGTAGAGAAAAAATACCTAGTGGTAATGCAGCATGTATACCACTGCCTGGCACGTGGAGGTCACGTGAAGTAACGTATTATTTTTTAATCTTTCTTTCTTTCTTTCTTTGGTTGTGCTGGGTCTTGGTGGCGGCATGCGAACTCTTAGTTGCGGCTTGCATGTGGGATCTAGTTCCCGGACCAGGGATCAAACCTGGGCCCTCTGCATTGGGAGCACAGAGCCTTGTCCACTGGACCACCACGGAAGGCCCTATATATATATTTTTAATGTTTATTTTTTGGCCAGCTCTTAGAACTTGTTAGTAAATGTAATGTTTTGTCATTTTAAGTAATTATCCTCTGATATAAAGGAAAACGAGAGGCTTTCTCCAAATTTAAGAATGCTGAAGCAACAGCTCATGAGGCCATTGAATTTTTATAATCCTTTTTGACTGTATGTCCTCCTTAAAATGCCCCCTCTGGGTGAAGTGGACTGGCCGCTCCCCCCACCAACCCCGTCCAGCTGTGTCATTGTGCATGTCTGCAGTGCAGCAGCGTGACTACTTCACCAAAGAAAAGGTTCCACCCAGGGGGCAGTGCAGGGCTGCAGGGGTTTAAGGTCACCCAATGAGCCCAGTTCTAAGGCCACTGCCCTTGGACAGCTGACCCGTGGAGGATCTCTCTGAGGCTCGGTTTCCTCCTCGGTTTTAAGCAAGATACGCCCTCGTGGGGTTGCTTGACATGGTGATCAGATGTCACAGCACTGATCATGCCAGGCTAGGCACGGAGGTGAGAGGTAGCTGTCAGAGTGTCAACAAAGGACACTGAAAGCTGCGCCTGTGTCACTCATGTTCCTTCAGTTCATCACGAAGTTCGTCGCTTCGCTGATGAGTGGTGAGTGACAGTTCAGTTTGAACCGAGGCTGGGATGGCTGTGGGAGCTGCAGGCTGGAGACGCGGCCGGCACGTCCAGGTGATTGGGAGAACAGGACCATGGCACTGAGTGCTAAGTTATTTCCCTTGATGAGGGTAGTCATTTTTTGTGCAGTTTCCACAGAAGGCTAACCAGGCAATATAGCTGTCAAAGTAATTCAGCTCTTTGGCAATCTGCATCTTTGTTCTAGCCTGGAAAATTTGCAGTTTGTCTTAATTTGTGGTGTTTTCTCTTGTTTTAAAATATAGTGACATTTAAGATTTAGGTTCTAGTTAATATTTATGACCTTATTAAGTCTGTGCAGAGCAGGTACCTTCACATTTCCTTCCTCAGCCAGATTTGGCAAAGGGAAGATGTGCGTATTTCAGGATTCAGGTTCATTTGCATTGAAGGCACCCATTCTCCTGGTGTGGGAATTTGAGCTACTGATTAAATTCTTAACCTCTAGTTCTCTTCCTTCCATATGGGGGGAGTGGTTTTTTTTTCAAAACAAAAGGGAAAGACTAGATCCAAGAAATGTTCTGACTTTCATTAACACGTCCTTTTTTACTGAGGAGTACAAGGAATGTGCCAATGTTTAGAAAGCCTTTCCTCAGACGTGAATGAAGTGCACCGGTGTGAACTTATGTCTTGTGTAAAAGGTCAGTCCCTCCCAGTGGTGGGGCAGGAAATGAGGTCACCTTTACTTTTTGTTTGGGGTGAATGAAAGTTACATTTATTAGTTGGAATAATATCTACTGTTGGGCATTGCTCCTCCCTAATAAAGATTGTAGCCATTGGATGTTTGGCCTCGCATTTGTGAACTGTTACAATTTTAATTTTTTAGTGTCCTTTGATTCATCAGAGAAAAATCGTCAGTTTTCATACTCACAGGCTTTAATAGGTACCATGTTCTAACAACAAGTATCTAGTGTTGCACTGTGAGAGTCACTGACAAATGACTGAGTGTCAGGCTGACAATGTTTACGTTCCACTGTCTTTCCTACTTGTTGCAGCAAATGAGGGAATTTTTTTAAGGCAGAAGAGTTTTTGGAAGTCTGATGTGTCAGACACGCAGTGTGACTAGACTCTGGGTTTTAGTTGTGAGACCTTAGGCAAGTCACTTAACTTCCCTGAGCCTTGTTTGCTTTAAAATGGGGTTGGGCTAATTATCTGTAAATTTCTTTCCTTTTTTTGGTGGAGGGAAAGGGGCAGGTATAAAAAGCTGCATCTGATCCTGAAAGTCTTGTATCTTTTTTTTCTTCTTAGTGCCTGGGGACAGGGGATGATTTTTCAGAATTGGAAGAAACTTAGAAGGAACATACATGGTGATAACAAAGTTCCTGGGCTGTAGGTCAGGGACTGTTGTCTTGACACCTTTGTAGGCCTTCATCTGAGGAGACTTTCAGAGCCGGACTTACCCTGGTGGCGCAGTGTTTAAGAATCTGGGCCCCGCAGCAGGCTGAGAGCATGCAGTACAGTAGGTACTGCAGAGCTTTTCAGTGGAAGCCTTCTAGTAACACCGCTAAACACGAGTTGTCACCACGCTGGATTTTATTTTAACCTGGTGCTTGGATTCAATTACTGTCTTATGAAGGAACTCATTACTGAACGTCTGGCTGACTTTAGCCCATGGATGGTAAAGGCTTGCGGATTTAATGTGCTGTGAAAGGATTTAACGGTGCTATTTCTACTCCATGAGTAAACGAAGTTCAGTGCCTCTCAAACTTTATTGGAAACCTGAAACCTAAGCAGTGTGGCCCAGCCGACCCAATCTGTGCAGGCAGCCGTGCTCCGCTGGGAAGATGGATGAGGAAATGCAGGGAACCAAGTGGGGTGACTGGAGCCATCTTTTCACGGCACACAGTAGTGGGCAAGGCAGGGGGCGCAAACCCAGCTTCTTCCTACAACCCCTGAGGCTTCGCAGGATTTCATTTGTGGGCAGTCAGCAAAGCAGTTTTCATGAGAACCTTTCTAATGAACAGTGTGTAGAGAAGCACCTTTTCAAGGCATCTGGAAGTAAACTAGTTTGGGTGGCACTTTCTGAAATGCTGAGCTGGTAAAGGGCCTCTTTCCGAATCACGCGGCCCTAGATCCTAAGTTCCGGGGGCCTGGGGACGGTGACACTGGCGTCTTGGTCCCTTTCTCTGGGCCCCGCTGTGCGTACGCGGGAATTCAGTAAAAGCTCTTGGAGGGTGAGAGCAACGCCTTCGGGTTCATCTCTTCGGTTTGTCTTATATTGTCCACAGCAGCCACTGTCTGATGTCCTGTGACTGAGAAGCTGGCTGTTTGACTTTGTTATGATGCCTTTGGAGATGGAGCCCAAAATGAGCAAACTCGCCTTTGGGTGCCAGCGGAGCTCCACGTCCGATGACGACTCGGGCTGTGCGCTGGAGGAGTACGCCTGGGTGCCCCCAGGCCTCAGACCCGAGCAGGTAGGAACCGAGTCCTCTGCTTTTCTATTTTTCAATGTGATTTAAGGTCTTCAAGGTTTTTTTTTTTTTTTTTTCCCCACACAGTGACATGCTGTGTCCTTGGGCCTCACTCTTTGGATGGTTTTAAATTTTTGCTTTTAAGGTCACACTTAGTTTCTCCATGGACGTTTTCAATCCCTTTTGTACTCTTGGATCCAGAAGCCCTATAAGGATGCTATTTTTGCCCTACTGAGTGAAGACCAGAGTACTGCCTATGCATTTGTCATGTGGATTTCTGACTGGGGTGTCCCTTTGGAGAGAGTGGGAGGAGTTTAACTTTTTAAAAAACTTCAGTAACAACAAAAAGGTAATCAAAGGAAAGAGGAAAGTTTCCAAGTTAGTTCTCAGCAGTGCCTTTGCTTTGGAAGAGAGGAGATACAGAGCTGTGAGAGACCATCTGAAGTGTTATTGCGTAGGATTTGACCTTTGATAACCTTGCACGTGAAAGATTCTGTCACCACATGGTGTAAATTGGAAAAAAAATTAAAGAGCGCATTTTGTGCTTTGTTTTATTGTTATTTTAAGGAAGATGAGAACATTCTGTGTACCTATTTTTATCTTCCCAATATCCTTATAATGATGAACTTATTAAAAATTGCTGGTGTTAGACATAAGGGCCAAGATAGTTTGAAATTAAAAGAGCCAAGTAGGCATATGATTGCTTCTGAGTTATGGTTGTGTTTCCCATTTTGATGGGAGCTCCGATTCATCCAGGGTCTAGAACAATACCTGGCACACAGGTAGCTAGTATTCAGTCAGTGTTTACAACCATACCAGCTCCTGCGGCTGATACAGTGGAAGAGGGTGGCGAGCTGGTCCTCCAGGTAGGAAAGCCATGTTTTGATAAACTGCTTCTTAAGAGAGAACCCTTCTTGCAGCTTAGGGTGAGTAGGTTTTGTGAGACACTAAGATATTGAAGCAGACAGGCCCCAAATTGCCTAATCTCCTATTTTTTTTCCTTCAATCCTTTTCATCTTTCCTCAGCACTGCAGTATCCTTCGCAGTACTCATTAAGGATTTCCTTTAGATACAACAGAAAGAAAAAAAAATCTCAAACAAAAACTGAGTTCTTCTTTCCAAGTGAACTAAGTACAGGTTAATACAGCTCCCTTCCCGTTTCCTTGGGGAAACTGACTCCAGATATTTAGAAAATAGCACCCATGCAAGCAAAGAAAGCTGAACCTTGAGAGAACCTGATAAGGGAGAGTTTACAGAGTTTAACAAAACAGCTTTTGTCTTTGCAACGTGTAAAATTCAGAGAGCAAATCCAATGTGTTGTGTCGTGGCTGGATTGTGGACAGTGTCACACAGCCCTGTGTGGTCATTTCCAGCATTCATTTAGGACTCTCTCGGCTGACCCTAGCATTAAATGTGCATGTCTTATGGTCCATAATTTATGGTGCCCCTAATTGTCACTATGAATTGCATTCCTGAAGAGCAATTTAGCAGCTGGATGCTAGCTATCTGAGGGTTTGCAGTTCTGCTGAGTTGGCTCAGCTGCTCTTCTCACTAGCTACCAGTAGCCAAATCCTGTCCGAGGCCAGAGCCAGTACCTAAAGGGCAGGGTAACTCGAAGATGGAATGAGCTGAAGTGTTCGCTTCCTGTGTGCTGACGTCCTCTTCTCTCTCTCTCTCAGATCCAGCTATATTTTGCTTGCTTACCAGAGGAAAAGGTTCCTTATGTTAACAGCCCTGGAGAGAAACACCGAATTAAACAGCTTTTGTACCAGTTGCCACCGCATGATAATGAGGTAAAATAACAGGAAGAAGGCTAATTAGGAAAAAAAAAAAAATCCACCCTGAGCATCGTGGTGCCTCCCATAAACCCCAGCTCCTCCCTGGCTAGGGCCCTTTTGTCCTTCTTCAGTTAAAATTGGGCCAGAGAATACAGCTTTCCATTCTTTAGGAGAGAAAAGGGTGTCAGTGCAATAAACTTAACACAAGTTGGTTTTTACAGTGTTTGCAGCCACCCACCAGTTATCAGGAGCCTACAAATTCCTGCGATCTCCCTGCCCCTTCACCCAGAGTCAGTGCTTTATGGTGGCTCAGGCCTGCAGTGGACTTGAGTGCCTGTAGAATGTAGAATGAAGGTGGCAATTAGCAAGTTTAAACCTTTTGTAGAAAGGTTCATGTCTTATGTTTTTTTAGTGTCTCTGCTGATAAAGAGTTTAAATTAAACTTTTCATCTTTAAAAAAAAAGAAGGACTATTCCTTCAAATTGCATTTCCCTTTTGCTAGAGAGGCTGCAAGATTTGGGGTCATTTTAAACGTATGGGGTCATTTTTAAACTGGCGATTCACGGGGGCAGGCCAGCTCAACTTGCTGTTTTATTTCCTGAAACTTGATTCTGGAAATAAAGAATTGGTGACGGACGCTGTTTGCTTCAGAGTGGTGCTTCTGTTTCTTTCTGTGAAGGTGCGGTATTGCCAGACTTTGAGTGAAGAGGAGAAAAAAGAGTTGCAAGTGTTCAGTGCTCAGCGGAAGAAAGAAGCACTCGGAAGAGGGACGATTAAACTTCTGTCCAGAGCAGTGATGCACGCTGTGTGCGAGCAGGTAGCCGGTTCTAGGATGAATAGTGATGTGCGTGGATCAGCTCGGGGGTAGGGGGCAGCGCCAGCCAGCACAGGCGTGGGCCCTAAAAGCCTCCAAAAACTGAGAGAAGGAAAGGCAGCGTAGCTTCTTACTACGTGGGGATTCGTGTTGGTAACTGGCTACACTGCTGTGTATCATGGGGGAGGCATGTAAACATCGGGAGAAATACAGCCTTACGTGGGGTCTTGGCTTGGAGTGCGGTGCTGGGGTGCACCTAGTGTTCAAGAACGCAGGGGCGTAATGAAGACATTCGGGGCCTCCTTACTGGCTGTCCTCAGAGTGGGAGCATATCCAACAGGAGGACGCCTCCAGAAAACCACTGCGCATGTCCGAGGAGCAGTCCAGTGTGGTAGTAAATCTGAGGCATGTTCATTCCAGTGGAGAATCACGAACAATCCAACATTAAACAGCAGGAGGGGGGGCTTCCCTGGTGGCGCAGTGGTTGAGAGTCCGCCTGCCGATGCAGGGGACGCGGACGCGTGCCCCAGTCCGGGAAGATCCCACGTGCCGCGGGGAGGCTGGGCCCGTGAGCCATGGCCGCTGAGCCTGCGCGTCCGGAGCCTGTGCTCCGCAACGGGAAAGGCCACAGTAGTGAGAGGCCCGCATACTGCAAAAAAAAATAGCAGGAGGGGACAAAAATTAAAGTTTCGCTGACAAACTTGGGATTTAGCATAAAGTGGAAAAGGCTGAGAATCCAGTCATTAAAAAGGGGTCATTTAAGATCTAAATCCTTTTGTTTTTAGTGTGGGTTGAAAATAAATGGAGGTGAAATTGCAGTGTTTGCCTCTCGAGCGGGCCCTGGAGTATGCTGGCACCCATCCTGTTTTGTCTGCTGCACGTGCAACGAGCTGCTGGTCGACCTCATCTATTTTTATCAGGATGGAAAAATTCACTGTGGCCGGCACCATGCTGAGCTGCTCAAACCCCGGTGTTCAGCATGTGACGAGGTAAAAAAGTTCATCCCTTAACACTGGAAAAAAATAAGCTTCTAGTAAGCCAATGTTCCACTGTTCACACCTAAGCAAAATACAGATCTCTCCTGCTTGATCTCTGTGTGTACGTTTTTAAGATAACCCTTCAAGTTGGTACAATGGAATAATATGCAGCTAATAAAGAGAAAGCAGCAGGTGTCTTTGTGTATTGATAAGCAGCATGTCCTTGATGGACTGTGAGAAAAAAGCAAGTTGCAAGAAGAGTATGCAGCAATTGATCTTACTTCTGTTAAAGGGGGGAAGAACAAGATCGTATACATATTTGCAAACACTCAGAAATGGTATGTAAAGACATACACTAAGTTAACAGTGGTGAGCATGTTAACTCAGGGGAGGGCTGGTGGTGTGAAATGAATTTTTTTTCCTTAAGCTTTTCATTTTTAAGTAATTTTAGATTTATAGAAGAGTTGCAAAGATACAGAGAGTCCCTGTGTACCCTTCTCCCATCTTCCCCTATTGTTAAAACGTCTCACATAACCATGGTGTATGCATCAAAACTAAGAAGTTAACACTGGTGTAATACCATTAACTAAACCATAGATTTTATTTAGATTTCCTCAGTTTTTCTACTGATGTCTCTTTTTTATTCCAAGACCCCATCCAGAGAACCTCATTGCATTTATTCATTAATATCTTCCTAGTCTACTTCAATCAGTGACAGTAAACTTTCAGTTTTTACTTTTATATGTTTAAGTTTTTTCAATGATGTGCTATTTGAAACCAAAAATGTAAAAAAGTTAAAAGTCCTTAATCTGGAGACGGCACCGTCAAACGCAGTGTTACCTACACAAGTGGTGTTCACATAATCCAGCATTCAGAGAGCGCTGTGTTGACTCCACAGCCACTTTAATGAGTTTTCTTTATTAAAAGATGCACAGACCACTAAATTATTTCAATGTTAATGTATTCTTTGCCAGATTATGCCAACGTGTGATTGCAGAGCAAAAATAGGACCAAGTGAATGATATCCAATGTAGAATTCTGTTTTGTTTTTTAAAGCATAAGCATGCACTTAGTTTCTCTTTTTCAACGTTTTCACTTTCTGTTCTTGTTTTATAGCTAAATCACGTTAGTCAGTTAAGCTTAAGGCTGTAAGAAACAAAGTACACTGTCTAAGCGGCTTTAAGATCCAGTGCCTGTCAGTTGCCCAGCAAACGTGCAGTTACTTGACCTTTAAAATCGTTCACAATGATTTTTTTTCATCCTATGGCCTCATATTCCTCTGAAGATAATTTTTGCTGATGAGTGCACAGAAGCAGAGGGTCGCCATTGGCACATGAAACACTTCTGCTGCCTTGAGTGCGAGACGGTCCTGGGGGGACAGAGGTACATCATGAAGGACGGCCGCCCGTTCTGCTGCGGCTGCTTCGAGTCCCTGTACGCCGAGTACTGTGAGACCTGCGGCGAGCATATTGGTGCGTCCGTGGCCCAGCCTGTTGGCTCTGTCACTTATCCATCAGTCTGTCTCTGATTACCCACACTCTTTTTTCTTTCTTTCCTTTTTTTTTTTTAATTGAGGGATAGTTTACATACCGTGAAATGTATAGGTTTTAAATGTTTCAGTTTGATGAGTTCTGATAAATGGGTGTATACTGGATTCTCATTACTTCTGCTAGTCGTGTTCTGTGGAGTTGCCGTGGACACTGAATTACCCCATACGGAGCCATTGGTCCTAGGGATACAGTGGGTTAGGTTCCTGTGAGCCTCTGGTCGCAACATTGTCATCAACCAATCGATATATAATCTTGTTTTGTGTATGTTTAGGTTTAAAGACACCTTATTTAATATATGTTGTTGATTCATTAACACTGAACTCACAGCCAACAGCACTGTAACTCCTGCCTGAACAAAGCTTCTCTAACACATGGATTGCTTCTCCAAGGCCTCCTTGCGCTTAGGAACACTAGACAGCACTTCAGCTCTATGCTTGGGCCATTTTAAACAGCAAAACCACCAACAGAAAGCACAAAAAATGCGAAAAAATGCCCCTAAATCGGCCGCAGGTGTGAGTGCAGTAGTGCCCTTTGACCCCAGCTGGAACACACACACACACACACACACACACACACGCATCACTTGACTCAAAATTTTTTGCCACCTTGCACATGTCCACAAATGACCTTGAAAGCTCTGTATTGATTTTTTTTTTTGAGTATTGATTTTTGAACTACAAAATATGTAGCACGTAGGCAACTTTGTAAATATGGAATCTGCAAATAATGGGAATTAATTGCCCCTGTGTAACTCACAGCCTTATCAAGATCTGGAATGGTCCCATCACCCCCAAGCGTTCCCTCATGCCCACAGTCTGTCTTTTCTGTTTCTTCTGCCTTTGTTTCAAGATGGAACTATGACCTGTTACTGGATCCTTTTTTGAAACAGGTGTGGACCATGCGCAGATGACCTACGACGGGCGGCACTGGCACGCTACAGAGGCCTGCTTTTCCTGCGCCCAGTGCAAAACCTCTCTGTTGGGATGCCCCTTCCTTCCCAAACAAGGTCAGATTTATTGCTCAAAGACATGCAGCCTCGGTGAAGACGTCCATGCCTCGGATTCTTCGGACTCTGCGTTCCAGTCGGCTCGATCAAGAGACTCCAGAAGAAGTGTCCGGATGGGCAAAAGCAGCCGGTCAGCAGATCAGTGTCGACAGTCTCTCCTCTTGTCCCCTGCTCTGAACTACAAGTTCCCTGGCCTTTCAGGCAATGCCGACGACACCCTTTCTCGGAAACTGGATGATCTGAGTCTTTCCAGGCAAGGAGCAAGTTTCGTCAATGAAGAATTTTGGAAAGGCAGAGTAGAGCACGAAACCCCAGAAGACCCTGAAGAATGGGCTGAGCATGAAGATTATATGACGCAGCTGCTCCTCAAGTTTGGTGATAAAAGCCTCTTTCAGCAGCAGCCCAATGAGATGGACATTCGAGCCAGTGAGCACTGGATATCTGATAACATGGTTAAAAATAAGACCGAGTTAAAGCAAAATAACCAGAGCCTTGCAAGTAAAAAATACCAATCTGATATGTATTGGGCACAGTCACAAGATGGACTGGGCGATTCTGCTTATGGCAGCCACCCGGGCCCTGCGAGCAGTCGAAGGCTCCAGGAATTGGATCTGGACCATGGGGCTTCGGGATATAATCATGATCAAACACAGTGGTATGAAGATTCCCTGGAGTGTTTGTCAGACTTGAAACCAGAGCAGAGCGTTCGGGATTCTATGGATTCTTTGGCTTTGTCTAATATCACAGGTACATAATCTAGGGGTTATGGGGTATTTGAAAAAGGAGCCACTAAAAAGTTCATTCCACAAATTACAGGTCAGCACCAGCGGGGGCTATGTTATTTACAACTGTAGACCAAGGAGAGGAAGGAGTTTCAGTTAAATGCCAAAAACCCTGTAGCAAAGCAAACACGTGTATACATGTGTGCATACACATAAAATATATTTTCAGTACAGTCTTCGGGGATAGGTCTTATTATCCCTGCTTTGAAGAGGAGAAATGAATTTATTGGGATCATGGAGTCTGCATCTGTATCTGAAGAAAGATATTGGACTCTTTGGATCATGCTATGAATTTCAAGATATTAAAATCAACATGTGTACTCTATAAGCACAGAACATTTTTTGTATTTTCCTAAATTGCCCTGTGGTGACAGACAGCTCAAAAAGAGCTAAGTATTTTTTTACCCAGATTATAAAATAATTTCACTTTAATGTTTTCAAAACACATTCATGTCAGTTATCTATGTTTCGTCCTTAAAATGACCTGATAGAGTGGATATTATTGCATTTTACAAATGACGAAACTTGAATTTCCAAGAGGCTAGGGAATTCCCCGGTGGTCCAGTGGTTAGGACTCGGTGCTTTCACTGTCAGGGTTCAATCCCTGGTCGGGGAACTAAGATACCGCAAGCGGTGCCGAGAGGCTAAACATAGGTGTTTAAAGACAAGATTGAACCTGGAATCTGGCCCTCCTGAATCTTACATTTGCAGTAAGTTTTTGGATACAGAAATACTGCTGTCACTTGGCTAGTTTTACAGTCCAAGGAACGACATTCAGTCCTTTCATAAAGGTTATGTTACATTGTAACACAGGCAGGAAAGGCTTGAGCAGCTGCCGGCCGCCAGGAGGGACCCTGTGCCAGGTACCGGGCAAGGAGGGATAAGACAGCTACCCTCCTGGCTTTGGTCAGGCTTGTCAATGTTAAGGCCTACAATAAAGAGGACCTGAGGAATGGTGGGCAAGACTAAATATTAAGCACCTCCTGTTTGCTAGGCCTTAAGACAGGTGTTTTAACATTTAATATCAAAAATAGACAACATTTGGTATACGTCGTGCTGGTGCTGACGTTTCTTGACAATGATGGGCTGAAAAACAGGCTTTCTTTAGAAAGTAGGAAGCTGTGTAGCCTCCATTTGACAACAGTTCACACCACTTCCTGTTGTTTTTTGCAGCTATCTGGGTTACATCCATTTCTCTTAACTTGCCTGAGCCCTGTTATAACAAGGAGTGCAATATTGGTTTTGAGAAAAGTTTTAAAATGAGATTAATAGGGAAGTGGCATTATTAGTTTATGGGTTGAAGGGACAGAAGACTGGATGAAGGTCTAGGTCAGGGGTTTGGCAGACTTCTTCCGTCAAGGGCTAGAGAGTACTTTTGGGGCCTTACAGTCTTTGTTGCAACTACTTAACTCTGTCATTGTGGAAGAAACCATAGATAGCATGGGAGCAACTAGGTGTAGCTGTGTCCCAGTGAAACTCTATCCACAAATAGGCTGTGGGCTGGACGTGGCCCTTGCGCTGCGCAACCAGGTATAAGACTAGTCTGGCTATAGGAAGAGGACCATAATGTTAGTCGTGTGAGAGCAAAGGGAAGGACTGCTTTGAGAGACGTTCAGATGAAGCAATCTGACTTCAGTGGGTTGAGAGACAGAAGCTTCTATGTGTCGTATCAATAAGCTAACGACAGGACTCTTACGAAGAGCTTTTCAAGTTGGTGCTCATCCCATGGGCTGTAACTCACGTTTGGCTCCAAAACAGCTGGGCTCGTAGGAGATGCTGGGCCCTTTGTTTCAATAACAAAATTCATACCTCTTGTCAATTAAGTGTATATTATAGTATGTTGGTTTTGCCTAGTGATCGTTAATCAGATACTGAGGTTTGAGAGACTTCACTTTGAAATGCTTCCTTTCAGAAGCTTGTTGGTAAGAACTGTCAGAGTATCAGGATTACTGAGAATCACATCTTGTCTTGGCTTTCCTTTTAGGGGCTTCGGTGGATGGAGAAAGCAAGCCAAGGCCATCGTTATATTCTCTGCAAAACTTCGAGGAAATAGAGGCAGAAGATTGTGAGAAAATGAGCAATATGGGGACTTTGAACTCTTCCATGCTGCACAGGAGCACAGAGTCCTTGAAGAGTCTCAGTTCAGAGTTGTGTCCAGAAAAAATCCTGCCTGAGGAGAAACCAGTCCACCTGCCAGTGCTCCGAAGGTCCAAGTCTCAGTCCAGGCCACAGCAGGTCAAGTTTTCGGATGATGTCATTGACAACGGAAGCTATGAGAACATCGAAATCCGGCAGCCACCGATGAGTGAGAGAACTCGGAGACGGGTATACCATTTTGAAGAAAGGGGACCCCGGTCTCATCACCATCGCCGCAGAAGAAGTAGGAAGTCCCGCTCGGACAATGCTCTGAACCTTGTTACAGAAAGAAAATACTCTCCCAAGGACAGGCTGCGGCTTTATGCCCCTGATAACTATGAGAAGTTTATCCAGAGTAAGAGCGCGCGGGAGATCCAGGCCTACGTGCGGAACGCTGAGCTCTATGGGCAGTACGCCCGTGCCGCTTCCAGCTACACCCTGCGGAGCCCAGGGGGCCCTCGATTCCTGGGGCTCCACGGGGAGGACGACGGCTCTTGGTGCTCCTCCACCACCTCTTCCTCCTCCGACTCAGAAGAAGAAGGATACTTTCTTGGACAACCAATTCCTCAGCCCCGGCCGCAGAGATATGCATACTATACAGACGACCTTTCTAGTCCAACTTCCGCACTCCCCACTCCTCAGTTTGGCCAGAGGACAACTAAATCCAAGAAGAAAAAGGGACACAAGGGCAAAAACTGTATCATTTCTTAACCGAGTAGCTGTGGAGATGTTTAAGCTTAGCCATTAACCATCTTACATCGAATCTTTTTTCTTTCATAGGAAAGTTGCTAAAATAGATTCAAGTGCTTTGCCCATGTAAATGAGACCCCGACTGCTGTTTACAGTGTCAGATTAACCTTTGGAAGGTGTGATTTCTCCATTTACCCTCCTTGGATGGTGCCAGGTGGACGTGACCTCTCGTGCCTGTTGGGTGCATCACAGTTTGATACAGCTGCTTTGATCTCCAACCCTCAAGAGATCCTCAAGAACCTGTTGAGAGGTGACTGGATGGGGGTGTTGATTTTAGACAATGGAGAACTTGAGCCACCTTTGTAAAGCACTAGTGTTTGTCCTTTATCTGCGCCAGGTTGGCCCAGGTCCTGACAGTCTGTCCTGTTGTGTGGCATGCACGTAGTCATGTGACCCAGCCAACACTGTGCGTCCCATCATGCGAGGCCACGTCGTCCCCTTCCAACTCTCATTAGCCAGGTAAACATTATATTGTATTAGCTCCAGCTAGAGATCGAAAAGAACATTGCTATTTATAATGTAGTATTTCATAGACTTAAGTGTATTCCTAATTTAACGGTGCAAATATTAATGTATATACTGTACAGTTCAGATTTTAAAGCTGATATTTTTATATCCCTGAAATGTAAGATGTTTGTTACACTGCAGTGCTAGATTTGTTAGGGAACCAGAAACAGCATTTATGGATGAAATGATTGCTTGTATTTTAGTCAGGGTTTATAAGTTTAGATGGTCAAATTTATATTGCCTAGTGATGGAAAGTTCCCTTTTTTTTTTTTTCAATATTAAAAAGGCTCTGTATGCATGGTGGGGCTATGTAAATACTCTTTAAAACTATGGCCCTATTAATCTTACAAGTGTTATTTATGGGTCAAGCAATGTAAACTGTATAAATGTAAAAACAAACAAACAAAAAAAAACCCCTACACATACACGTACACCTGGAATATATGGTAAAAACAAGTAGAAGCTGTTTGGGTGAATACTTTTTTTCCCCTTTGGGATGGGCAGGGGTTGCCTTTCCCATTTTCAGCAAGGTAGTGATTATCTCATGGAAAGAGACCAAAAAAAACTACAAGGATCTGCTTTCTGTGGCGGAGTACTTTGTAGATTTATTCCTTTTCATCCCTCCTTTCCAGCTAATTTGTTGGCCTTTAGCAGCAGTTTTGAAAACCGGGCCTTCTGGTTATGTTTTTCTTTTAAAATCTTTAGAGGATGCTGTATTACTGGTTACTTCAAGTTAATATGTGGCTCTATTTCAAGGGAGAATTACGTTGGATTTGAACTGATGAGCTAATATTTTGGTATGGGCCATTCTTGCACATATGTTTCAGTCCTAACTCAATGTCCCAGTGGTATCTCAGAACTTTAGGAAGGTATTTAATAAATGCTTAATAAATAACAAACTACCTTTCTAACACAGATCTCTGCAAACATATCCAGATCACTGGATCCATTCTGCTCCTTTGATTTACCTTGCCGTTCTCCTACCATTAACAGACCAACATTTGACTCCTGCGTGTCCACTTGCCCTACCAGTCGGCGCAAAATAGAAGTTGAGGCACAGAAGCAAAGCTGTCCGTATTTACTGGTATGGGGAAAAGCTGTTAGGCCTTGGGAGGGCAGACCTGAATCCAATAGGAAAACCAGTGCTCGACAGCATCCACTATACCCACCCCTGGATAGGGCAAGGCTTGGTATCTGGGCTAGACAGAGGCCCTTCAGAAACACACCAGTGAGGGGAGAGCTCTTTCCTCAATAACCGTATCACCATTTCCCTTGTCTGGTTCATTTTAAAAACATAGCAGCGAAAAAATAATGCATACACGTGGTTAAAAAACAACAACAAAAACAGTGAGGAATCTCCTTTCCACTCTCCACCCCTCAGTTCCCCTCCCTAGAAGTAACCACTGTTACCCATTTCTAGGGTATCCTTCAGATGTTCAAACCATATTTACATTCATGTATCTTTTAAAAATGGCAGCACACTAGACCGGCTTAGACTTGCTTTTTTCACTTTACATGTGGACATTCCACATTAGTGCAGATAGGTCTGCCTCATTCTGTTCTCGCAATGACTGCTTAATAGTCTACTTTTGGATATACCATAATTTATGTCACCAGTCCTTTAGTGATGGGCTTGAATTTCCTCATAGACACCTTATCCTGCACTGGCACATATGCACATAAATTCTGAGCAGCACAGTTCCTGGGACCAGGGTTATCACCAGTTTTCCTCCAGAAGGCCATCTCCTGCTCTACATTTACAAAGTATGAGAGTGCTTCTTCCCTCACAATCTCACGTGACACAGGAGCAGACTTCCTGATTTTTGAAGACCTTTTCAGAACCTATGCTGCAAACAGTGGGCATCCTTTTAGAAAAGACTGTTGCTTGGAAAGGATGGATAACAAATAGTAAACAGGTAATATTCAGCCTTACTTCACCTGGAGAAAGGCAGGTTTAAGCTGAAGTCACAGTCCTCTAGCTTTCAAGTCATAGTTGCTTTTGCTTCTGGCAATAATCACTCTATTCATCTTTTCATTTCCTTATATAAGGGTCATATAGATTGCCAAAGGTTTTAAGGGAATGCAGAAATATTTATTCATAATAATAATGTACCCTTTAAAGATTTTAAATCTTGGTTAATAGCAATAACAAAGAAGACTATCTACAAAGGAAGAAAGGGAAGCAGCTACCTTGCAGTTCTGTAAAGAATTAGGCTAGAAAACTAGGCCTACAGTTGCTATAAAGTGTTCATATAGATTTAGTTAACAAAGTATCTAGTCAGTCACTAAACTCTAAAATTTGGTCCCAAGGTAAATATCAAATATTAAAACACTGCCTCTAATCTCTACCTGGGTGAAGCAGAACCCTAATGATTGCATTTTCCTCACTTCAGACCAAACTGGAGAACATTTTGCTTACAGCCCGCGTAGGGATGCTGATAAAACGTCAATGGGAACTCCTTTCAGCACTCAGTAAAAGAAAATGATTCACCTTGTGTATGCACTTGCTCTTCTTGGCACTCTGCTTTCCAGTTCCTGAGTTAAATAAAAAGTACCAGAAGTGCAGGGAGAGATTTGCTGTCTAACCCCTCTCACTTTAGAATACAAAGCATGGGCCATCCTGAAAGGGTAGTAAAATTGGAATGGGCACTGAAGACTGCTAGATTTCCCCGTGTGGCATGTTGCCCTGCCCCACAAGGTCCTTGGGTGACAGGCTGGGCAAGTATGGGTGTGGAGGTGTTTGGGGAGTGCCCGAGGGTGCGTAGCGCACAGGATTGTCAACACTGTGTGGGCAGGCTTTGGTTGACTGACCTGCTCTCTCCTAAGGCGCACTCGACTGCTGCTGTGGACAGAGAAGCAGTGTACATGCTAGACCTTCAGACTTTCCAAAAGGAACGAGGAATTCGAACTTCTCTAAAACGTCTGCCAGATTCTCAATGCTAGCAACTAATTCAGACATTTCTGAAACCCTTTGAACAAAATGAGCCTGCCATCAGCAAGCCACCAATGCATGGGTTATAAATTAAGCACTTGAAGCTGTCTCTTGGAGCTGTCTAGAGGAGGCACGACTAATTACTGTTTACAGAAATACATGTGACCGTTTTTTGAGGCACAAGGAAGAAAAATTATTGGGATTAAAAAAAAATTCTACTAAGAGCCTCATTACCAATTTAATGTTAGCAACACAATTATAAAAAACCTTTTAAATTAGGCAAATGAGAAAATTGCTAATTGCCTAGTTAGATTCTCTAGCCATTCTTCGAACTGTCTAAAAACAAGGCATGCTTCTGTACAGTCACATGGGTTTTCTGTTCACTGTCAAGCACAGGAGGAAGGCTTCCAGGTAAACAGGAGAAATACACAGGAGCAACTGAAATTTGCATCTCTGAGCTCATGTTTTGCCAAAGTCACAGAAGCAGTAACTTTACCAGGGGAAGAAATTTGAAGGGTGGCTTCCACAAAATGTTTAGGAAGGAAGTGTGGAGGAAAAGTAAGACATGGGGTATGTGTATAGACTTGGTCACAGGATCAGAGCCAGTCTATTCTTTTTCAACAGACCCAGCTAGCTGGTCAGGTAGTCCCATTTTAGAGATCCATTTTAGCCTCAACTTCTCTTTTTGCAAAAGAAATTTCACATGCCTACTGCTGTGTGTGTACCAGGTGCTGTTAGGACAACTTTAGAAGTAGCTTGCAGCCCATTCTCCAGAAGCATTTGATTCCAAACGTAAAAATACTAAAAGTAAGAAACTAGTTCTCTTAAATGCTAATACTTGTTATAGTGTTCTTAGGTCAACGAACCAAGTAACTGATGTTGGATAAGGTGATTACTGGTCTAATATAAACCTACCATAAAGCTGACCTGGGAGTGACGCAAAGCACACTGGTCTTCAGGATTCAGGAGATCTGGGTTAGGAGACTCACGTCTCTCATTAACTCAGGCGGGTTAAAAGCTCCAACTCAGTTTCCACTTCCGTAAAATGAGAGTACTCAGCCGCCTCAAAGGTCTCCTTCCAGCTTCAGTATTCTGTGGAGACTCGATTTACCGGGTCAGCCAACAGAAGAGTCTTCCCACTCAGCATAAAGTGTTGTTTCCCTTTTCTGACTCTTTCATTTACCAACATATTAGGCAAGGGTTCCTAAAAGGATGATCCTTCCAAACACCATGGCTCATGGGAGCTGGGAACTGTAAAGGCGGTTGGTGCTTTTTTATATTAATGCTTGGGACTCTGAATGGGCAAGAGGTTAAACTAAACGGTGAAGTTTGGAAATGGTTATCTCCCTATCAGAGCATGTAGGCAGTCTGGAGATGGCATAGAGTATGTGGAAGACAAGATATTTTCCTCCCAAATGTTGTTTCTCCCCAATTAACAGGATGAAAAGTAAGATTTTTTTTCTACAATGCTATTGGCAGCATAGTCCGGAATCTCTGAACAAGTTGTAAGCAAAGCTGAAAAAGTGTTAACTGTTTAATCTTGGCTCCTAGAATAGGAGAGTTGAATTACCAGGCTCATTCCACTGAAATGGCTCTTGGCAAACCACAGTGGGTCCGAGTACCGCAGCCAAAGAGCTCTGGCTGTGGGAGCTGTGACCCTACCTGCTACCTGCCCCTTAACAACCTCCTCTTAGGAGCCTCAAAGGTGTGTTCTAAACTAACTAACTCCAAAGCACAGGTCATGGGAACTGACAGGTGAAAACCACGAAAAATCTACTGAGCTAGGATTTGAAAGTTATCGAAACTTTTTTGTAAAGTTATTTTTATATATTGCCCATTACAATCATATCACACTTTAACTGTACATACCAATAGCTAGCGTGTCCTGGAGTCAGGATTGGAACCTAGTTCTGAGTGACCACCGAACTTCCACTTCTTCCAAGAACACTGAGTGTAGCGTTGAAAGATTTGGGTAAAACCTTGCCTCTGCCCCTTCCTGCTATATGACCTTAGATGACTTATACCTTCTGCCCTTAACGGTAAAGTGAGAAAAAAATCCTTATTGGCTTATAACATGTGAAAGTGTGTGTGAAGCTAAAGAACACTAGTGTGGCCATTCTAACCTTGTTCAGATAATGAAACAAATGAAAAACACGGTGTTCCTCTCTGAATCCTACGTTTAGTATCTTAAACCTGAAATGTACTGTAAGCTACATCCGATATGGTACATTAGAGTCTATACAGAAGTAACAGAACACAAAGCTTTTAAAAATGGGAAATTCCTACAAGGCGGGACTAGTCCCATGCCCCTCCCCCCACTTGGAGGGCGTATCTCCTTCACTCAACATTCCCACCTCAGGACAGGGAGGCCGTGGCCTTTGCAGCAGAGGTTGAGCTGCCCCAGAAGATGAGATGTTGAGAAGGCAGTGCCTCTCCTCTTGGCCGCTGGGGTGGACCAGGTTGCTCTTGTGTTGGAAAGGTGATTTTCACACAAGACTCACCTCTCAGTTGAGTAAGCCCCACAGGGTTCAGCAGAACTCCACCCACTGGGATGGTGGAAAGCCACACTGGCCAAGCCCACATCATGGCTAAGGTTCAGTCCTGGCCAGTAAAGGAAAGGGAACATGAACGCTTGAGCACGAAACATACCTCAGCCTGCTGAGCTGCAGTTCTGCTGGGCTGTAGCTTCTCTCTCCCCTCCCTGAGCCCTCCACACTCTCTCTCTCACACACACACAGCCCCATCTGCTGGGGGCTGACCCCCTTTCTGGCCTCAGAAGCCTCAGGCAAGCGTAGGGTGTGGGCACACCAGTCGGCTGGTGCTGGGCCCGCTTGAAGGCATCGCAGACGTTTGGTCCGTGTGTCTGTCTCAGGGGTTTGGTTATGAAGGATGGCCTCTTCCCACTCGAAGGATGCAGGGACAGCATACCATGTCTCGTCACCGGGTCCTCTCCCTCTCCCTGGGCAGCTTGCCCAGGCTTACCCTCTCGGTGAACCCTCGCTGCCCTCAAGGACAACAGCAGGGTCTCAGCCAGAAAGCCTGAGTGGGGGCACCGGCAGGAGTCCCAGAACAGGGCCCTGAGGCAGGAGGAGCTTTCCCGGATGGTGCAGTCCTGAAGGCCATGTGCCAGTCAGCCAGGCCTACTCTGTCCTCGCCTCCCCCCATCTCATACATGTTCTAACCAGGAGAACCAGGACAGCACATGGGCAGCTCAGGTGGTGGATAGAGACCTCAGATGTCCTCTTGCAGCAAGCGTCTGTATATGTTGTGGTTATTTTCTATCTTACATGTCCTCGAATGTTTATATTTCAATAAACTTCAACCTTTTCTCTCTCTCACATACACACACAAATGGGAAAAAGATTTAAAACCTTACACAATTTTAAACAAGTGTTGGTGAAGATGTGGAGAAAAAGGAACTCTCATACACTGTTGGTGGGAATATAAATTGGTGCAGCCACTACGGAAAACTGTATGGAGATTCCTCAGAATAATTTAGAACTATCATATGATCCAACTATCCCACTTTTGGTATTTATCCAATGAATATGAAAACAGTAATTTAAAAAGATACATGCACGCCTATGTTCACAATAGCCAAGATATGAAAACAACCTAGAAGCCCATCTGATGAATGGATAAAGATGTGGTACATATATACAATGGGCTACTACTCAACCATAAAAAAGAATATCTTGCCATCTGCAGCAACATGGATAAACCTTGAGGGTATCATGCTAAGTGAATAAGTCAAATGGAAAAAGACAAATACCATATGATTTCACTCATGTGAAATGTAAAAAACAAAACAAATGAGCAAACCAAACAAAAACAAACATGTAGATACAGAGAACGGAGCAGTGGCTACCAGAGGGGTAGGGGTGGGAGGGAGGGCGAAATGGCTAAAGAGGATCAACTGTATGGTGACGGATGGAAACTAAATTTTTGGTGATGAGCACACTGTAGAGTATACAGAAGTAGAAATACAAGGTTGTACACGTGAAACATATAAACAAATGTTACCTCAATAAAAAATAAAACACAACCCCCCCAAAAAAACCTTACACAATTTCAATAATAATGGTCTAACATTAGAACACCATTAATCTATGGGAGCAGAGCTCAAAAAACAACATGCTATAAAAAGCAGGCTGTCTCTACTGCTATACAAATGTGCACGCAGCCTTAAAAATATTTGTCATCAAGTGACATCCTAAACACAACTTGAAATAGACTCAGGAGACTAGCAAAGCCTTTTATATAATCAGTCCCCCTTACTTCAAAATAATTATTATCGTACAATGGAAATGCAGGACTGGTGCAGCCTGCTGAAAGCCAACTTCAGTGAAGCTAACCCTCAACTATCATTTGTATTAGTTTGAGCAAAAGGTGAGATGCTAACCAGAAACCAATAATATGGCTTAAACCGTAAAGACATTGATTCCTCTTTCACGTAACAGTTCAGCACTCCATATGGTCACACAGGGATCCAGGCACCTTCTATCTTGTGGCTCTGCAACAATTCAAGGCTGGGTTGCTATTCCTATTACTTTAGGGAAGGGATAAGAGAGAGCATGAAGGAGGTACATCCACTGTCCTAAGGGTCCCAGCCCAGAAGTAGCAGCACTTCCACTCAAAAAAAAATCAGTAGTCACCTGATCACAACTGTAACAAGAGGGACACAGCAAATATAGTTCTAATTAGGCTGTCATGTGACTCAATTTCAATTCCATTACCACGGAAAAAGGGAAGAATAGATTCTGCTAACTATACCTTAGTTTTACTAGCTGCCCCCGCCCCACCACTTTTTTCTTTGTCACTGAATTGGGTACCATCAGTGCTCTCAAGAGAACTGGCAAGGAGATGCTAACCCACAAACCTTGGTCTAACAAGCAGAATGTGGCCATTACTCACTGGAGGTGCTGGTGCCAGCATAAGCAGTGTGACAGACATTATGCCGCTTGGGTGGCTGGCTGCCCAAAACACTGAATATTGTCCACCATGAATATTTCAGGAATGACCAGATCACCATCTCCAAAGTTGTTGCCAAAAAACTGTCAGCGTTTTCCTAGGAGTTTAGGATCCCTCGTGGGAAAAAGTGTGAAATGAAGCTGAAACCACTATACAATATTTTGGCATTGTAGCACAGTCCTTTCTTAAGGGGATCTGCCCTCCCTTTCCTTCATGAGGTTCTGGGTCTGTGAATTGGCTCAGGGCTGGGGGCCTGTGAGAAATCAACATTTTTGGCAAGAATAAATACAAAGGTAATTATTTTAAAACCTTATTCTTAAGTAGGAGATTTCGGATTCAAAGTCCTTCATATTCTGCTCTCAACCTACCTTTTCCTACATTCGTCCCCTATTGTCTTCCCCAACCTGAACTTCTAATACTTTTCCTTCTCTCCCTGAATAAGTCCTATTTCTCCAAGACCCGGGGGATCAAATGCCACTTCCTTTGTGAAGCGTCAAAAACTAGGAGGACCTACAACGTTCCAAACTGTGCTAGGAACTGGGGTCACAGAGACAGTGTGGTTCCTGTCCGCCAGAGGTTACTATAAAGACAGAGGATTTTAATTCTGTAATTCTCTGAAACTCAGATTCCTAATTACACAATTATTGAGCACTACTGTACACTCAATCTTATCTCGCTTAACTGCTTTCTCAGATATGGAGACTCCCCAAGTCACCAAAGTTAATAGCTTCTCAAACTTCCTCCATCCTGCTGCTGAGTCAGGAGCAATCTTGCTGTAGAGAGTAATAAAAATCTACATTTAAGCAAAACACTCTAAGCCTGTTAAGGAAAAAAAAAAAAAAAAAAAGACAATCTAATTATTTAAACCCAGTTGCTTTATTTTGCACTTTTAAAATTCACAAAAAGCTTCACAATATCTGCTCTTCCCCTGTTGATCATCAAGGCTTAATGGTAAGACAGTGAAACCTTTATCACAGGAATTGGGCATACTCAAAAACAATGGATCATTTACAAACAAATTTCTTTAATCAAGAACATTTTGCAACATACATACTCTGGCACTATCTGAATTCATCTATCTTAAAATAAGACTTTAAAAAGCTTTAAAAATAAAACAGATTTAACACTGACAAGCCTACCAGAATAATGCTGATGGCAAGCTATAAATAGCTTTAAATGTTGAATGTAATTTGGGGAAAGGGGAAAAGGAATTATCTGTTGAACCTATATTTAAATGCATCTGTGAGTAAAACTTCTCTAGTTTAATGAATTTCAACAAAGTGAACAACTCCTTTGCCTCAAGGTAGTTGAGTCTCAAGTTTTATTTTTAAACTTGTGACATCTTGACTTAAGGAAATGAATCCTGAAATTAGAATATTTAAGAAGAAAAACATTGGCGCAAGAGAGAAACAAGACTACTTTCTTAGTCTTTCTAGTGTGGATAACAGATAAAACCACTGTTCACATTAGGGAAGACTAGCAAAGATGATACGCAGGGTTTAGTTCTGGCTTATGTACAATATCTAAATTCAAGGTGGTCTCATATAGGAAACTTAATAATTGTTGCCTTCAATTAGTTTTTTAATTTGTGGAATGGCATAATACATATTTTGAGGCACGCATTACAGGACCCACTACAACTATTTACACTGCTATTTTCACTTTTAATATAATTTTTATCTACTCCGGGGTAGCTCTCTGGATATAATCAATAGAGGCCACTAAAAATAATGCCAGAATTCAAGTGAGAAGAGAGTGGAAATGGAAAGAGGATGGGAGGATAATGAAGTTGGGTAGCAATAACAAACATTTTTAAAGGTTTCCGAACACATGCCATGAAATTACATATTTTGGCTAAATGCCACTGGGCAGCTGGAAGTGATCAGGAAATGAGTGGAATATCCTAATTGTCCCAGTTAGATTCTTAACTAACCCGTGATTTGGATGGCTCGCTCATGAAGGACTGTTTACATAGGCTGCTTGGTGAAGGGTAGTTGTGCTAGGCTTACAGCCTACTCTGCTTTGTTTCGTTCAAGAACACTTTTAGAGGGCTATGCATCCCTTAAAAGGGCAGCAGAACAAACAATCTGTTAGACTACAAACAGAGATTAACAAAGGCATAATCTGTAAATGGCTTAATTATGGATATGTCATCAATCACCTTCTTTCTTGAGATGGGGAATATGGGCCTACGGAAAAAATGAAACTCCACTACTCCCCCATATTGGAAATTTTTCTCTTCTGGTTAGAAAGTTTTAAAGAAATCTCAACTTTAAAATAGGCCTCATCTTTCATCTTGAATTGCCCCTTCTCTTAGTCTTATATATGATATTGTTTAAAACTCACACATCAGTGAGACTAGTCAGGAGTTTCAGGACCATTTTAATAGAAGACACTGAGTTTATTTACTTGGAAAACAGGATTTTATTATGGGGTGACTTTTAGAGATTTAAGTGCTCTGTTTTATCACAATGAGAATTATCCTCAAAGCAAATATTCTCTAAGATAACAAAGTATTCAGTTTACTTGGGTAATATACTTAAACATATTAAAAGTTACAAAGCCTAAGATAAGCAAGCAACAAGTCAATAAAATCGCCTCAGGATTCTAACATCTTCACATGGTGTCACTGACTATGAAATGCAAAAAGACTATAAATGTTTAAGTGGAATGGTCTCTAACCTATACATTACACTAGTGTGACCAAACAAATGATCGCATAACTAAGGAAGACTACAGGACATGAGTAAGTGCAGAAAGCTGCTCTCCAGGACTGCATTTTCAAGAAAGCTTGAAAAATTAACTGACCCATCACTTTAGGAGGGAAAAAAAGATAAGTATGGATTAGGAAGCTCTACATGTAGATAAAAAAAAATTCTAATTAAAATATCTTAGACTATTTTAGATGTTTATTTGATATTGGAAATACGGTCACTATCATAAAGTATTTCTCTTCATCACAAAAATTCCATATATTAAGGATTTACACAATCCAGGGGGGGAAAAATCTAGAAACTTTTTTTTTGCCTGAGCAGGTAATCTAAAAAGGCTCTCCAAAATCTTGACTAGAGGTATCATACTCTGCAATAAAATGCTTGAGTTCTTCAACACACCGCTCACCTATTTCATGTAAATTCTGTCTCAATGCAAACTGTATAGACTTTTCTAATGAAGGATCTTTTTCAATCAGCATTTTCACAACCATCCCAAAAGTTTCACAGTCTTGTCGGTAAACCTAGAAAGATGAAATACATTGTGGTTAGCTAAGAATAATTAGCCAAACATTGAGCTGATTCAGCTGGCAGAACTATGGTGCTAAAAATCTAAAAGGGAGACACAATACTGCTGAACCTCTCTTGGCTCTGAGTATACACTACTGCCAAAGGCCATTTAAACCTCTGTCTCTGAGATTTGCTGACGAGTTGAATGAGTAGAAAAGCACTGATACACCACATCACTGACTATGGAAATCTGGCATGGCATTTGTCAAGCATAAGGCAGTCTACTAACAGGACATCAGACTAGAAACGAGAAGAACTGAAAACAAATGCCAGCTAGGTAAGGCACGTTGATGGTTTTATTCTTTACTTGTTTGGAAGAAGTAAGTTACCAAGCCCCTAACTTCAGATTATTTGTTTGAATCATGACCAGATGACAAATTTAAAGTTGTTTAGTATACAAAAAACAACTATAAGAAGGCTGAAAGTATTTATTTGAAAAAAGCTTTTCAAGTTATAAATATTTAACCATAATTAAAATCACCAAGGCAGAGTTAAGATCAAAACAGTATGTTATACACGTACATGTTCATGCATGCATGTGTGTACACATATATGTATATATAGATACACACATGTATACATGTGTATATATGTATATATTTTTTCCACCTCAATGTATACATTATACTATTTTACTTTAATATGTATATATAATTTTTATCAATGGCAATTAGGTATTATTTCCTGTCCAAAAATTGCTAAATTTTCTCCAGACTAAACGTTATTTCTTCAGTTTACAGTCACAAAATGCATTTTAGATTTCTATGCTATTTTTCATACTCTGCAATTCATGTATTTAAGGAAATATTACAGTTAAGTCTTCATGAAAATTAAGTGAAATACAAATTGTCTGATTTAAAAGAACTGTCACATTAATTTTAACTTTTCCAAATTTAACAAAAACAATCAACATAACATGTTTATTCTCTGAAAAAGGATTTTATTCATTTTTTAAAACCTTAGAAAGAAGTAATTTGAGACACTGCTTCGCTTATGATAGTTTTCATTCCTCAAGTGATCACTGCTAGTTGTGGTGGTTGCTGCTAATATTTTTTAAATGTCTGCAAGATTGTTTTTATCCTTTAAAATAGCTATTTAAAGAAGAATATTTATTTTTGACTATCAGTACTAGGTTGCTAAATTATACTAAATTCACTTCTTTGCTCTTGAAAACTATTCACAAGCCCCAAATTAAAAAGAATAAGTTTTTCAAATGACCTAGAAATTAAAATATATAAAACCCTCAGCTGCCTTCTCCATCTTAGCACTAACACACACACACACACACACCCCTTTTTCTAAATAGTGATGAAATTTACTAATAGCCATTAAGTTTAATCCAACTATTTAAACCAAACATTTACTCCAGTTTATCTTAAGGTTTACATGACCCAGAATTGATATTACTAACTACTCTAATAAACCAACTTAGGAAACAGTATACCATTCACATGATATTACATAGGCTGTCAAGGCAATAGAGCACAGGAACTGGCCTAACAAACACAGAGTACCTAACCTAATGAAGCCAATGCAGTCCCCATGGGGGAAGGTAAATTCCTTACCAAACCAGTCAAGCCACATAATAACAGCATTCTAACACCAACCACAGGCCTCAGAAGACCACTTTGTGGGTGGCCTAAATTTTATAGGCTTCTTTATAGCAGATGTAACTAGATGAGGATAAGGTTACACTGTGAATTAACCTGCAAATTCTTTAATGTAAATCTGCTGTTTTACCTAAACTGTAACTCTTTGTTTAGCATATTTACAGAACATAAATGTACTACAGATTTGCATATCAAAAGTAAAACCATATTAAAATGTGTTCATACATTTAAACTGCAAACTACTGTCACTCTGGAGACAAGATAATACAAGCAAGCATTTAAAGGTTCTGTTTTATTTTTTAATTGTAAATACTTTTTGAATTATTCACTGAAATAGACAAATTTTTGTACATTAGTTGACAAGAACAACTAGAACTGCCCAAAGCAATGTAATTCTCTACTACAGGGTAGATTTTCTAAAAAGACTGCTTAAAATGCAATGGTTGGGCATTAGACAGGAAATAATCAGTTTTTTGTTAAAGGAAGAACCTCACCCTCCAAACTTTTATAAATAAAATTCACAACGGTCAGAAACATATTTCCGAAATCTGTTCCACAGTAAACTCAATCCCAAACAGGAAGGGTGTAGTTATCTGTGGAAGAGTTTGTTTGCTTATGGTCCCAAGCTGGAAATGCATTAATAATCTTCAGACCTGATATCTACAGGCCACACAGGAAGATTTTTTGTTGTTGCATTTTCCCTTGATTGGACCTCATCAAAATGGGAAACATGTTAAAGTTTGGGTGGGGCTCACATACACTGCATAGAAACATAGTTAAGTTTGCCAGCATAATGAAAACACTATCCAAATGTGCTTTCACACAGTCCCTTATTATAGTAGTCTGTGTTAATAGTTGAATTCTCATAAAGTGCTTCTAGGAATAAAGGGATATGATAAAATAAACTACCAAGGCTTTTTACTATTAATTATGCTGTCTAGTGACTGAAAGAAGAATATCTGGCAAAACAAACTACATACTTATAATGACATAAAATTCCTCTAAAATGTATATATCATTGTAGACCTTACCTCTGTTCCCACAAAAAAAGAAAACAAAATAGGCAAAATGAGTTGTTAGAATTTTCATTTCAGACAAACCATCTTTAGCATATATATTACAGCTCTACAACTACTAAGAGTAGTTCGGTGGAATGATAGAGATAACAGAGCCATTAGCCACAGGAAGCTACTTAAATTTAGGTAAATAGGCATATACTTTTCTTAATATTTAATTTATAATTTATATTAATATTAGGAGGTACATGGATAAACTGCAAAAGTCAGACATGCACACAGCCTTAAAAGACTGAGGAATCAAAAACAATGATTTTTCTCTATTGTTGATACCTCAACATTCCATATAATTTCCTTTATCTGAACTAATTTGGTTCAAATCCTATGTGTCCTATTTCAGGAGAGTCACATCCTAATGGGAAAGGTAAACACAGACAAGTAAAACACAGCACAAAGGAGATAACTAGATGTGGAAGGTGACAGGGAAGCTAGAAAGACTGAGTTCAAATCCTGACTCTACTACTGTGGTGGGCTGAATAATGTTCTCCACCCCCACCCCATCCCCAAGATGTCCATATCCTAATGCCTGGAACCTAGGAATATGTTACCTTACACGGTACAAGAGACTTTGCAGATATGTTTATGTCAAGGATTTGAGAAAGGGAGATTATCCTGGATTATCCAGGTGAATAAAATATAATCACAAAAGTCCTTAAAAAGAAACGCAGAAAAAGAGAGGAAATGTGATCACAGAAATAGAGGTTGAGTGATGACCTTTAAAGATGGAGGAGGGAGCTACCAGCCAAAGAGTACACACAGCCTCCAGAAACTGAAAAAGGCCAGCAAAGAGATTCTCCCCTAGAGCCTCCGGAGTAAGTACGGCCCTTGCAGACACACTCTTGGACTTTACACATTCTTCTTAAGCTCACATGGAACGTGCACCAAGATACACCACATTCCAGGCCATAAAACACACCTTAGCAAATTTAAAAGAACAGAAATCATACAAAGTATACTCTCAGATCACAGTGGAATTAAGTTAGAAATCAAAAGAAAGAGAGCTAGAAAAATCCCAAGATACTTGGAGATTAAACAACATACTTCTAAATAACACCCAGATCAAAGAAGTCTCATCAGAAATTTTAAAATATTTTGAACTAAATGAAAATACAACTTACCAAAATTTGTGAGATGCAGCAAAAGCAGTGCTTAGAGAGAAGTTTATAGCATTAAATGAGTATGTTAGAAAAGAAGATAGGGCTCCCCTGGTGGCACAGTGGTTGGGGGTCCGCCTGCCCATGCGGGGGGCGCGGGTTCGTGCCCTGGTCCGGGAGGGTCCCGCTTGCTACGGAGAGGCTGGGCCCGTGGGCCGTGGCCGCTGGGCCTGTGTGTCCGGGGCCTGTGCTCCATGGCGGGAGAGGCCCGCGTACCGCCAAAAAAAAAAAAGAAAAGAAGATATAAAATAAACAATGTAATAAGCTAGGATTCTAGGAAAAAAAGAGCAAATTAAATGCAAAGTAAGTAGAAGAAAATAATAAAAATCTGAGCAGAAATCAATGAAATTGAGAAAAGAAAATTAGAAAATCAATAAAACCAAAAGGTGGTTCTTTAAAAAGAAGAATAAAATTGATAAACCTCCAGCCAGGCTTAACCAAGACAAAAAGAGAGAAGATACAAATTATTAATATCAAAATTGAAATAGGAGTCACCACTACTGACCTCCCAGGCATTTATAATAAAGGAATATTGAGACAACTCTATGTGCACTAATTTGATAAATTAGATGAAATGAACCAATTCCTTGAAAGATACAGTCTAGCAAAACTCAAACAAGGAAAAATAGATAATATAAATAGGCCTATATCTATGAAAGAAATTGAATTAACAATTAATAACATACCAAAACAAAAAGCACTAGGCCCAAGTGGTTTCACTGGTAAATTCTACCAAACATTTAAAGAAAAAATGATATCAATTCTTCACAATCACTTCTAGTAAACAGAAGCAGAGGGAACATTTCCTACTGTTCTATAAGGTCAGCATCACCTTATTACCAAAACCAGACAAAGACATTACAAGGAAGAAAAATTACACACCTGTATCTCTCATGAACACAGATGCCAAAAAATTCTGAAATCTAAAATACAATAAAAAGAATTATACATCACAATCAAGTGGTATTTACTGCAGGTATGCAAGGTTGGTTCAACATTTGAAAATCAGTTAATGCCATCCATCACATCAATGTGCTAGAAAAGAAAAATCACATGATCATATCAATAGACACAGAAAAGCATTTGAAAAAAATCCAACATTCATTCACAACAAAAAGTCTCTGGCAAACCAGGAATAGAGGAGAACTTCCTCAACTTGATAAAAAATATCTACAATAACCCTACTGCTAAATCATGGTGAGAAAGTAGATGCTTTCCTCCCAAGACAGGAAACAAGACAAGTATATCCCCTTTTACAACTCCTATTCAACACCATACTGAACACAGATAATGCAGTAAGACAAGAAAAGGTATACCAATGATGAAGGGAGAAATAAAACTCTCTTTGTTTGCAGATGACATGACTGTGTAGAAAATCCCAAAACTGACCAAAAAACTAGTGGAACTAATAAGTGATTAGAGCAAGGTTGCAGGATACGAGGTTAATATACAAAAGTCAACTGCTTTCCTAGATAATAGAAATGAACAACTGTAATTTGAAATTAAAAACAAAACACAGCACCAAAAAAACTAAGTATAGTATAAATCTAACAAAATAGATACAAGATCTATATGAGAAAAACTATAAAACACTGATGAAATAAATCAAAGAAGATATAAATACCAGCATACCTCATTTTATTGCACTTTGCTTTATTGCACTTTACAGTGCCTGCAGTGTTTTTTACAAATTGAAGATTTGTGGCAACCTTGCATCAAGCAAGTCTATTGGCACCATTTTCCAACAGCATTTGTTCACTTTGTGTTTCTGTGTCACATTTTGGTAATTCATGCCATACCTCAAACGCTTCACCAGCAAAAAGATTATGGCTCACTGAAGGCTAGCATTTTTTAGCAATAAAGTATTTTTTTAATAAGGTATGTATATTGTTTTTTTAGACATATTGCTATTACACCCTTAACAGACTACAGTATAGTATAAACATAACTTTTATATGCATCGGGAAACCAAAAAATTCATGTGACTTGCTTTATTGTGATATTTTCTTTATTAAGGTGGCCTGAAACTGAACCTGCACTATCTCCTAGGTATGTCTGTAAATGGAGATATAGTCCATGTCTATGGATAAGAAAATTCAGTATTGTTAAGAAATCAGTTCTTCCCAACTTGATCTATAAATTCAACACAGTCACAACAAAAATTCCAGCAAGTAATTTTGTAGATATTGACAAACTGATTCTAAAGTTTATACGGAAAGGTAAAAGACCCCAGAAGAGTCAACATAATACTGAAGAAAAAGAACAAAGTCAGAGAACTGACACTCAACTTACTATAAAGCCACAGTAATCAAGACTGTATGGTATTTTCAAAAGAACAAAGAGATCAGTTGTACAGAATAAATAGCCCAGAAATACATTCATACAGTTGAACAGTCAACTGATCTTTGACAAAGGAGCAAAGGCAATTCAATGAAGAAAGAATAGTCTTCAACAGATGGTGCTGGAAGAATTGATCATCCATGTGCAAAATCTAGACAGAGATGAACTCAGAATGGATCATAGACCTAAATGTAAAATACAAAACTATAATACTTTTAGAAGATAACAGAGGAAAAAATCTAGGTGACAACACCAAAAGCATGTCCCAAGAAAAAAAAAAACTGGATTTCATTAAAATTAAAAACATCTCCTCTGGGAAAGACAATGTTAAGAGAACAAACAGACAAGCTACACACTAGGAGAAAAATCTTTGCAAAGCGTATATCCGACAAAGCACTAGTATCCAAAATATACAAAGAATTCTTAAAACTCAAAAACAAGCTCAATTTAATAAATGGGCAAAAGATCTGAACAGACACCTCACCAACGAAGACATTTAGATAGCAAATAAGCAAATGAAAACATGTTCAACATCATATGTCATTAAGGGTATTGACTATTAAAACAGTGATGAAATGAGATACCACTACACACCTATTAGAATTGTTAAAATCCAAAACAATGACAACCCCAATTTCTGGTGAGAATGCAAGCAATAGGAACTCTCATTCGTTGCTGGTGGGAATGCAAAATGATACAGGCCACTTTGGCAGACTACTGAGAAGAATCACACAAATGAAAAAAAGAGGGGAAACGTTAGGTACCCTCTGTACCTTAGTTTCAGTATCTACAGACCTAACTACGCTGTTGTAAGGACTGAGATAATAAACAGCACTCAGTGTAGTGCCTGCTCTGTAGGAAGCATTTAATATATGTTAAAGATAGTGATGCTGATGACTGAAAGAGGAAAAACACTCTTCTGACTTTGCCTAGAGAAGGGAGTATTAGAAAATGATATTGTAACTTCTTTTTAATGTTTAACATCTAATTATATTTCTAACATCAAAGACTACAGTTAAAATTTTATCATTAATGCTTTTATTTTGGTTTTAGTTTTATCTCAAGTCCTTTGCTTTCTGCTGACAGTAATCACATGCACATTGAAAAAAAAAATCAATGTGAAGACCACATTTCCCATCTCAAGAGCTGATTAAACATGAGGAGTTCTCACTAGGAAAACATGGAGGAGGAAAAGGAAATAGCATTTTGGGGAAACTCAACTGGCTTGGCGTAGTTAAAGCATGTTAACCTCAAAGTAGGTCATGAAGAGCTTTCTTTCAAGGAGTTTAGATGTCAACTTATACATTAACAATTAGCAAATGAGTAAAAAGCTACAAGCAGGAAGTGGATCCTTTTGATGTATCAGGGAGATAATGGTTAGGAATCAATGAAATGGGTTCCTGAGAACCAGAACTATGAATGCCACATGATGTGTTAAAGAAAGAGGCTTAATTCAGAGTAATTAAGAAGCAATATGAATATGATAATATCAAAAAAACAAACAACCCAATCCAAAAATGTGCAGAAGACCTAAACAGACATTTGTCCAAAGAAGATATACAGATTGCCAACAAACACATGAAAGGATGCTCAACATCACTAGAGAAATGCAAATCAAAACTACAATCAGGTATCACCTCACACCAGTCAGAATGGCCATCATCAAAAAATCTACAAACAATAAATGCTGGAGAGGGTGTGGAGAAAAGGGAACACTCTTGCACTGTTGGTGGGAATGTAAATTGATACAGCCACTATGGAGAACAGTATGGAGGTTCCTTAAAAAACTAAAAATAGAACTACCATATGACCCAGCAGTCCCACTACTGGGCATATACCCTGAGAAAACCATAATTCAAAAAGAGTCATGTACCACAATGTTCAGTGCATCACTATTTACAATAGCCAGGACATGGAAGCAACCTAAGTGTCCATCGACAGACGAATGGATAAAGAAGATGTGGCACATATATACAATGGAATATTACTCAGCCATAAAAAGAAACAAAACTGAGTTATTTGTAGTGAGGTGGATGGGCCTAAAGTCTATTATACAGAGTGAAGTAAGTCAGAAAGAGAAAAACAATTACCATATGCTAACACATATATATGGAATATATATTTAAAAAAAAAGGTTCTGGAGAACCTAGGGGCAGGACAGGAATAAAGATGCAGACGTGGAGAATGGACTTGAGGGCACGAGCAGGGGGAAGGGTAAGCTGGGACGAAGTGAGAGAGTGGCATGGACATATATACACTACCAAATGTAAAATAAATAGCTAGTGGGAAGCAGTCACATAGCACAGGGAGATCAGCTCAGTGCTTTGTGACCACCTAGAGAGGTGGGATAGGGAGGGTGGGAGAGAGGTGCAAGAGGGAGGAGATATGAGGATATATGTATATGTATAGCCGATTCACTTTGTTATAAAGCAGAAACTAACACACCATTGTAAAGCAATTATACTCCAATAAAGAGGTTAAGGGCTTCCCTGGTGGCGCAGTGGTTGAGAGTCCGCCTGCCGATGCAGGGGACACGGGTTCGTGCCCCAGTTTGGGAAGATCCCACATGCCGCGGAGCGGCTGGGCTCGTGAGCCATGGCCGCTGAGCTTGTGCATCCGGAGCCTGTGCTCCGCAACGGGAGAGGCCACAAGAGTGAGAGGCCTTCATACCGCAAAAAAAAAAAGAGGTTAAAAAAAAAAGAATAATGGGTGGAAGGTTTTAATTTATTTCAAGGGGGAGGGTATTGGGAATGGGAGATAAGGTCAGTACCTAATATGTAATTGAGGCACCTATCAAAGGGAAGTTGAGTACTGAGTCTAGACTTTAGGAGAAAGAAATAGAGGAGGGAGAGAGGGGGAGAGAGAGATCATTTTCAGCACCAGTGCCAGCTGAGGCCATGGGAGTTCCTTGAAGAACGGGATAAGTTCTTTCCAGCTCCAGTATCTGATAAAGTAGATATTCAGTAAATGCTGAATGAATAGCTAAAGTCAGTTGAGAGAATGTGTAGCGTAAGAACAAAAGACAGCCCAAAGTAGACATCTAAAAACGTCAATACCAACCCTAAAAGTGACAATAAGGAAGACTAAGAACCAGGAGAGAATAAAGGAGAAAGTTTGTAAAATAAGGACACAGTCAATCAAATGCCAGAGAAAGGTTTAAGAAGCTGACAAACAAAACATGTTCATCGGATGTGGAAATTAGGGAGTAGGTGGTTAACTGCAGAAGCAGTTTACTGGGCTGGTGGAGCTTATGGAGCTATGCTGCCCAATCCAGTAGCCACTAGCCATATGTGACTACTTAACTTTAAATCTTAATTAATTAAATCAAAAATTCAGTTCCTCAGTTGCACTTCAGTGGCTTCCATATTGGGTAGTGCAAATACAAAACGTTTCCATCGTCAGAGAAAATTCTATTAAGCAGTGCTGTTATAGGAAATTGAGCAGTGAAAAAAGGGTGAAGTGACAAGTGTTGACCTGGTAAATTAATTAATATATATTTGCAACTATTTTACCATTAAAGTAGAAATAACAGCTTTTACCACTTTTAAATAAGCACTGTGAAATATTAGTACCTGTGAAATATTCTATAATCTTTTGGTAAAATTCATATAAAAATGTAAGTTAAAAAAAGTAACTCCAATTGAGGCTTAATATACAAGGGAACATTCATAATGTCTAATGTGTTGATGAGGCTGGGAAAAAAGTGACAACATACTGATGTTAAATACTGGAGCAAACTTAAACCTTTTAATTTGGGTCTGTGGTAATGCAGAAGGTATCAAAATTATTGTCATCTATGTTGCTCCTTTATTAATAGAAAAAGATATCTTTGAAACATCCTCCTCAAAGCTGCACTGGCTCTTAAAAACACAGCTCCTAAAAAGAACACTGATGGTTGCTAAGAAATGCATTATGAATACATGGATTAGATCTCAACCGCCTACATTCAATATGTGGGTACAACTACTACAGCCACATAAAAAAGTCCAAAATTAATGATAAAGTAGTTAAATGCTAAAAAACCTTAGCAATTAATGTTTGTAGAATTCTCATCCATAAATACAGATCAGTTTATAAACTTAACACTATTCAATCAAAGGTTAATATTTAAATGGTTTTCATTTTATCCTTTCCAGCTTATTGGTTCTTCCAATCCTAATATACTCAACAGACAAAAATAAAAGAAATAATTCCAAAGAGTCTACAAAATTTTTCGCTGATGCCAAAACCAGGGACCACTGAGATTAAATACAGGAACAAGACAAATCTCAAATTAACACTGAGCAAAAAAAGTTGCAAAGGAAATTAGAGATACCATTTATGCATGTCTTTAAAAGTTTATTTCGTTTAGGTATACATACATATAAACTAAAAATACATAAGAATGACAACCCTGAGAAGGGAGGGAGCCAGCAGGGATCTGCGAGGGGCTTTATCTACATCTGTAATATTTTATTTATTTAAAAAGAGGGGGGGAAAGCCACAAATATTAAACTCTAGTTAATGACATACATGAAGTATTTAGGTGTGAAGTGTACTGAGATGGGCAACATATGTTGACATGCACCTAAAAGTAAGATGAATTAATGGATGAACAGAAGCGTGGATAGATATGTCAAAGCAAATAAAACAAAATATTAATTAGAGAATCTAGGTGATCAGTATATGGGTTTGCACTGTATAATTCCTTATGCTTGGAATTTTTATAATAAAATACTAAAGGGAAAGAGAGATCTAAAGCAAAATAAGGCCTAATGATGGGTATGTGGGTCTGGGCATCTCAGCTTACAAATGAAGATGGATCTCTGTTTTGCTTGGACTCTGGGTACTGAACTTTGCATCTTATCAAAGTGGGTTGAGAATTACAGATATTAATGAATCTGTAAATGCAGATATAAATTTGAATCACAGATAGCTGTGCCTGTCAACTAGAACTCACCTACTATGTGCAAGGCACTGGATTTAGTCAGTAATAGAGCAGACCCTGCCCAAGGAAATTAGATTCTAATAAAAAAGAGTAATATGTTTAAGATAACCATAAGGCAAGGTAAAATACAGAAATACCTCAGAGATATTGCGAGTTCAGTTCCAGACCATCATAATAAAGCAAATATCACATCCCATTAATTTTTTTGCCTTGCCAGTGCATATAAAAGTTATGTCAGATAACCTATGGACTAGGAGAAAACATTTGCAAACGATGCAACCAACAAGTGGTTAATTTCCAAAATACACAAACTGCTCATACAACTCAATATCAAAAACCCAAAAATCCCAATCAAAAAACGGGCAGAAGAGCTAAACAGACATTTCTCCAAAGAAAACGCACAGGCCAACAGGCACATGAAAAGATGCTCAATATTTCTAATTATTAGAGAAATGCAAATCAAAACTACAATGAAGTATCACCTCACACCAGTCAGAATGGCCATCATTAAAAAGTCTGCAAATAATACATGCTGAAGAGTATGAGGAGAAAAGGGTACCCTCTTTCACTGTTGCTGAGAATGTAAACTGGTATAGCCACAATGGAAAACAGTGTAGAGGTTCCTTAAAAAACTAAAATTAGAGCTACCATATGATCCAGCAATCCCATTCCTGAGGATATATCTGGAAAAGATGAAAACTCTAATTTGAAAAGATACATGCATCCCAATGTTCATAGCATCCCTATTTACAACAGCCAAGACATGGAAGCAACCTAAATGTCCATCCAACAGATGAATGGATAAAGAAGATGTGGTATATATCTACAATGGAATACTACTAAGCCATAAAAAATACTGAGATATTGCCATTTGCAGCAACATGGATGGACCTAGAGATTATCATACTGAGTGAAGTAAGTCAGACAGAGAAATAGATATTATGTCACTTATATGTGGAATCTAAAAAATAATACAGACAAATTTATTTACAAAACAGAAACAGACTCACAGACATAGAAAACAAACTTATGGTTACCAAAGGGGAAGGGGGTGTGTGTGAGGGAATTAACAGATACACACCACCATATATAAAATAGATAAAACAATAAGGATTTACTACCTAGCATAGGGAACTACATTCAATATCTGGTAATAACCTATAATGGAAAAGAATCTGAAAAAATATATATATATAACTGAATCACTTTGCTGTATATCTGAAACTAATACAATATTGTAAATCAACTACACTTCAAAAAACGAGTAATGCTGGGACTTCCCTGGTGGCGCAGTGATTAAGAATCTGCCTGCCAATGCAGGGGTCACCGGTTCAATCCCTGGTCAGGGAAGATCCCACATGTCTAGGAGCAACTTCTGAGCCTGCGCTCTAGAGCCTGCGAGCCACAACTACTGAAGCCCATGTGCCTGGAGCCTCTGCTCCGCAACAAGAGAAGCCACTGCAATGAGAAGCACGCGCACCACAATGAAAAGCAGCCCCCATGCGCCGCGACTATAGAAAGCCCACGCGCAGCAACGAAGACCCAACACAGCCAAGAATAAATTTTAAAAAGTTATGTTTACACTATACTGTAGTCTATTAAGTGTGCAATAGCATTATGTCTAAAAAATTGTATATACCTTAATTTTAAAATATTTTATTACTAAAAAATGCTAACCCTCATCTGAGCTTTCAGTGAGTCATAATCTTTTTGCCATAATGACATCAAAGATCACAAATCACCATAACAAATATAATAATAGTGAAAAAGTTTGAAATACTGCAAGAATTACTAAAATGTGACACAGAGACACAATGCAAGCAAACGCTGTTGGAAAAATGGTGCCAGCAGACTTGCTAGATGCAGGGTTGCCACAAACCTTCAATTTGTAAAAAATGCAATATCTGCAAAGCCCAGTAAAGCGAAGCACAATGAAACAAGGTATGTCTTTACAGTAAATGCCATAAGACAAACACAAAATATTGATATTATAATAATTCCAAAGAAAAGATCATAATGAGTGGAGAGGGGGAGGATTAAAAGCACTTAGAATGCTGGCTATTTTCAGGAATCCTGGAAGATTGCAAACAAAAAAGCATAGAAAGAAGAATGAATCTTGGAAGATAGGGAAGATTTGGAAAAGATGGCTAATGGATAGACTAGAATCAAATGGAGCGAACATGAACAGACTGGACTTGAAATAACTTATGATTGGCCTACGGTTTAACTTCTCCTTGGACTTAACTTATACTACATTGTAGACAAACTTATATTACACTGCAGACATTTTTTCCTTATTCACCAAACAACAAACAAACCTCTGAAGATTGCTGATTAGAGGAAAATGAATGTATTCATTACCAATATCCCCTTCAAATCTGATTCAGTAGACCAGGAAAAGTAATTTGGTGCTCAATGCCAGTTTAAGAAAAGAAATTCTAAGATTCAAAACATTTTATAAAGAGGCTATATCTAGGGACTTCCCTGATGGCGAAGTGGTCAGGAATCCACCTGCCAGTGCAGGGGACACGGGTTCAAGCCCTGGTCTGGGAAGATTCCACGTGCCGCGGAGCAACTAAGCCTGTGTGCCACAACTACTGAGCCTGCGTTCTAGAGCCCGCGAGCCACAACTACTGAGCCCGTGTACCACAACTACTGAAGCGCACACACCTAGAACCTGTGCTCCACAACGAGAAGCCAAAAAAACAAAAGGCTATATCTAAAGAAAAATAGTCATAATGAAGATAAAAGGCAATTAAATAAAATAGGTTTAAAAATTCCAATTGCTGAGAAAATGGTTAACAATAAGCATTTTGCAAAATGACCAAATTTATCTGGTGGCTTTTAATATTCTCAGGTCTAAAAACAATAAAAATTCTTTAATAAAGGCCAGGAAGGATAGGCTCAATTTAGACATTTTCCCAAGTTAATGTCTAAAACGTTCATCACCGTGAAAACAGATCACAGGTTAAGATGACAAGTCAGCTCCTTAAAAGATACTTGTCACTTAGAAAGTATTTCCCTTGAATAATAATAAAAAAATCAAATGTAAAATTTCTCATGTATATACTGAGCTGATTTTTTTAACATATAGCTATTTGTTATAAAAGAAATTATTAGTTGAAAATTAAAGGAAGCTAATGAGTATACAACCAAAAGAAAAACCTAACATACAGTTTAAGTTAGTGTTCTCCAAAGAAAATTTATTTTAACTAAGATTACTTCCAAATAAATCTTTTTAGAAATTAATAGATTTTAAATTGTTCATGAGGTTAGTCTAGTCCTCAAATGATTTAACATTATCAATCAGAAAAGTACAAAGTCCTGCCTTACAAAAGGTCAGATTTTAGATTTGAATAAGGCTAAAAGAAAGTAAACAATTAGCAACAGCTTGTTCCATAAGCGAAAAATCTTACACTGGTTTGAGAGAAATAAGAGGAGCAACCTCCACCCACCCAGTAACCCTCTGACAGGAGAAACCGTTAGGAGTGACTAAGCAGGAAGCAGCTTAGCTACTTCATGACCCGTCCACCACACCCCCTTCCTCCTGGATCGTCTCTCACAAAAGAGGTCGGCGAGAATCCAAAAGTAAGGTTGCTTTAACCTTATGAAGATATGGAAGAACGACTCAGAACCTAAGCCCAGTCAGTGAGCCATCAGGAAGGGCTCACTACGCAGGAAGAATTTTAAGAAAATGGGGAGGCATCCTAAGCAAACGTCTCTATGACTAGAAATGGTTATGGGTTACAATTCTAAAGGCTTCTTTTAGTTGTTTGTTTAAACGTAACAGCATTTAGAAATTACTGGCATATTAGAAACATTAAGTCACTAACAACATCTTCTCGTAGGCTTTTTACATTATTTTATGTACCAGGACTATCCTCATTTTACAAAAATACTGAAGCAGAGTGATTAAAGTTCACAGTTGCAAGAAGTATGACTAACATTCACAGCCTAGGTTTCTAATTTAACCTTTACAATACTGCTGCTATAACCCATGAGAATTATTTAAATCCAAAATTAGAAATAAAGCCACGACTGAGATTAAATCTTTGGCAAAGATAAATTAATCTGCTTGGTTTTGAAGAGTGGTGTAAAGAAAGATGACCTGGAAGGCAGGTCATCTGATCAAGATTCCTAACTATCTTAAGAAAATGAGACATTATTTCTGTGTGTGTGCTTCATGTCTAATACTTTATAAGTCATTCCCCTAGTGCAATCTGAAACTTGGGTCATTTTTCCATACAGTTTCAGGGATGCCACTAAAATAAATTTATGAAAAATAGATCAGCCATCTTCCCCATGCTGATAAAAAGCACTACTGTTCTGTAAACTACTTATGCTGTTGGTTTAAAGAGCATTTTATGGCTGAAATGGGACATTTTCAATGAATTCTACAGGGGAGGCTAGTTCTTCTCTAGCTTTTTTGCCAGGTGATTCAGTGCACCTTTTTTGCTATGTGATTCACTCTATCATCCCATTTCTTTCAACATTAAAATTCTATACTGTAAAGTTGATTTTAAGGGAAATTACTTTTCCTACTGTGAAATTTCCCCATGTCTCACACTGAAAAAATTAAGTTATGGTTCAGCACATATGTGCTGTTGTGCTACTTTTTCTTTTCCTCTGTTTTCAGCGACACTAGACAGTTTAAATATTTTGTATGTAGTGCAGTTTAGAAAAACTTTCATTTTCGTTACAGTATCAAGGTACTGTGAATTTTCAGCTCAAGATAAGAAGTCCTTGCTAATAGTTTTGGGAGACTTAAAATGTATGCCATAGTCTCTTTTAGTGAAGGTAATGGGAGTGGGGGTTATGAAGAGGTCGCTGAACCAGAAGGTGCCAGTGAAGGGGTTGGACACACTAGAGGTGGTCAGAATTAACTATAACTTCAGTATTCTGGCAGCTTCAGCAGTTTCTGCTTAGCTGTACCTTATCCACCCCCACCCCGACCCCCATCCTGAGAGAGGCCTCTGGCAGCTATATTTATATTATATTCCAATTGAAAAATATATATTTATAGAATAAAATTTAAGGGATTTTGGTGAAAGACATATCCCAGGGCGTACTAGATTATGAATTGGGTTTATGATGCTGCATTGCCAAGGAACAGGAAAAGTAGACAGCTGGTGGAGAGGGAGGCATGGGGAGAAAGAAGGAAAATTAAGGAAGAAGTTCAGAAACTGCCTGAACTTCCTGGAACTGGCTGGAACTTCCAGTTCCAGGCTCTAAACCTGGTTTTTGCCTTGTATTTCATGAGAAATCCCCATAAGCTTTCAATACTTCCCCTTTATTTGCTAAAGGTAGTCTGAGTGGATTTTATAACTTGCAACCAAAGAGAACTTCCTCCAGATACCTAGCATGATAGCCTGCTGCATGTAGTAGATGTCATCTGGCCTTCTGGGCTGGGGTGACGATCTGCAAGCCACAAAGACCTGTGCAGTTATACCTGCACTGCAGCATATCTGCTCATCAGCAGTGCTTTCACACTGGCAAGAGTGCCAAGGTGATCGTAGAAATCTATTTTCTCTTCAATACAGTTGCAAACCTATCAAAAAGGTGCTTCACAAGGCTTTATCCAACATAGTTGAAGACAGGCTATACTGTTTCATGGTGAAAACTAAACAACTGCCAATCCTTGGAGTTCCATTGAAAATACAGCTTTTGTTACTCCTACTGAAAAAAAAAAAACAATGTATCTGCTTTCAACTCATCATATGCAAATGTAAGAAATAGAATATTATCAGTCTACTTAATTGTACTTCTACCAGAGAGAAGCTTTTCAATTAGATAACATATAGTACCACTCTGAATACTTCTAATATGTGCCCTTTTTTCTTTCCAGAAGAAAGGAATTATTCATAACTAACACAAATAGCACAGCTTCATTTTAAAAATAGGAACTGCAGTAACTGGTATATTAAAAGTAGGTTAAAATTAATGAATGTTTAAAATAATTTATTATTTAACTGTTATCTCTGAAGGTATTTATATTATGTACAGTGGGAAAAGTCCATAAATCCCACTACATATGAATGGAAATACATATTTTCAAGGTCTCTCTGCAAATATTTTCTAGTCTATACATTTAACAGCAAAGTCTACAGAGTAATTGGCATGTGATTTAAAATTAGTCTTGATATGTCTACTTGACATTACAAATAAAACTACTAATGACTTCTCAAATGATACTGAAGTACCTTCCAAGAATCAGAGACACACTTATAACAATACTGTGCACACAAATGAACAGACACATGCTAGAATCATGATGCTGTCACCATTACATCAACCAATTATGCCATTACTTCCATTTTATGTTCAAGATAAGGACCATGTGTTGTTATCTGATGTTATTAAATTTTTGTAAATAAGATGTAAATCTGGTCCTCAAAAAAGCCTTTTTGAAGATGGAATTTAGCTACAGCCAAGGATTTGAGATAGGAATCCAGTCAAATGAAATTTTCTGTTTACAGATAATTTGGGGTAAGCTGCTATTACAGAATATGACTACGTATTTCTAATTTGTGGTAAGCTGCTATTACACAATACAACTAAATATTTCTATTTATTTGAAATTATGAGGATAAAAATGAAAGTACTAAAACTGTACTTTTAAATTAATAACTTTTTTTAGCTGGCAAAAGTCACTAAAATTGGAGTGATCAGTATATTTTAGGTAAGAATAAAGGGGAAAACCAGACATTAAATCTTTCTTTGGATTAGCAGCACTGAACACTGAATTGTTTCAGATAAAATAATGGTCAAAAGGCTGGCCACCTTACTACAAGAGCCAAAAGAAACTGTAGGCTATAGTTTCCCCTTTAACCTTACTTCATTCAAGATTCTCATGTGCTCATGTTGATACAACATAGACACAAGTTTTTCATACAAACACATCCTGGAAAAATGCATTAAACCATTTCTTCCCCCATACATATTTTCAGTGTCCTATGTCAAATAAAAAGCATAAATATCAAAATGTGGCTTCACTCTCTGAGGGTTCAGTGTGCTTCATGTTATAGTAATTAAAAGGCCAGAAATTAATATTGAAGGTTAGGACTTACTGCCTGAGAAAACACGAAATCATCTATAAAAATTAATTGCTAAAGTATTCTACTGTTAAAAGGGACTGTTTACACACTTTAGGAAGTACCATAGTGCTGAAATCTGACTCTGTTGTATACCTCCTTATTTCTTGATTGTGCTATTTCTATAGTCACAATACTGGTGTGCACCTAACCAATACAACTCTTTTATAACACAGTAGCCTTCTTTCTAATTGTTTTGTTTCTAGTCTTTTTATTCTAAACTCTCCTGCTCACAGAAGCCATCATCCTATTGGCTTCCAAGATCTGACTCAAATTCTTTAATAAAATCTTAGCTACTAAAATAGTCTTATCACCTTCCAAAATATCACGCACTACATTTTTCAGGATTTTACCTGCTCTCATATGCCATTTGCATTTCCTTGGTTGCTTTTCTACTTTAATTTATTCAAAATTTTGTTCAAGATATATTTCATGAAGTTTTTCCAGATCAAATTTTTCCAGTTACTTGAAATATCTAAGAAGTATACATTTATTTCTGGCCATCGTACCTCTATTATATTGAGGGTAAATACAATTTATTTTGCTTCCTTTGTAACTGTCTCCCATTAGGTATAAGGCTGGGAAAAAAATGGATCTTTAATTCTCTGATTAATTTAAAGGCTTAACATTATATATTTTGGCCTTGGCTCAAACTTTAATTAGACGTTTTGGCCATCCATCCAATTGATCCTAAATGCAAATTCTTTGAGATTAGTAAATGAATCTGTTCATAGGTGTTGTGAATAAATATTGTTCCTTGATCAAGTAAATATCATAATTAAATTTTTAATTGATTTAGCATTACAAGGAAGGTATAACCAGCCCTGCCCACACCCACCAGTCTGTAGGCGTCAGTACTGGAATACATCAGGCCAAGCAACTAACTGGGCAGGGACACAGCCCCACTCACCAGCAGACAGGCTGAACCTGAGCCCACAGTCGCACTTGGACATGGCCCTGCCTACCAGAGGGCCCAGGAACTGGTCCCACACACCACTGTGCAAGTACTAGACCCAAGACCCCCAAGCCCTGCAGCCAGAGTACCAGGAGCCACCAGTGGGCAGAGAGTAGGCCCAGAATCCCCTGGGACTTGGCCCTGCCCACCAGCAAGCCACATCTAGCCTTGAGAAAAGTCTCAACCACCAAGAAGCAGACTCAAGCCCCAGGACCACTACAGCCACAAAGCCTGCCATCAGGCTAGTATCAGCCCTAGGATGGGATGGGCCACGGCCCTGCCAACCAGAAGTCCAACACAAGCTTCAGGACGCCACAGACCACACAGTCAACTGTGTCATGAACTGGCAGAACACACCAGCAGTCCAACACCAGCTCTGGGACCCCTGGGCCTTGCACCCAGACGCCAAGACCCAGCTCTGCCCCCCCAGTGGGCTAGCACTAGTCTGAGGACTTTGCTTCATCCATCCACTGGTGGGCAGGCACCAGCCACATGATTTCCTGGACCCCGACTCTGCCCAACAGTGAACCAGCACTAACCCCAGTGCCCGCCGCGGTTCTGCAGCCAGGCACCTCATGATGCAGCCCTGCCAACCAGCAGCAGGCAGCCTCCACACAAGGCAGAACCTGGCAAACAAGTGGACTGGGAGCCAGCCACGCCTACCAGACTGCCAAGAGCAGTCAGCCTGCCAAAAGGGAACAACCCACACAGCCGACATAGGAGGGAACCCTAGGGCAGATAACTCTGGTTACCAAAAAAGAGTGCCCTGCTGGGACCCATAGGATGTCTCCTACAAAAGGTCACTTCTTCAAGGTCAGGAAATGTAGTCAACCTACCAGATACACAGAAACAAAAACAGCAAGTTAGGCAAAATGAGGAAACAGAGGAACATGTTGAAAATGAAGGAACAAGATAAAACCCCAGAAGAACAACTAAGTAAAGTGGAGACAGACAATCTACCTGTGAAAGAGTACAAGGTAACAGTTGTAAAAATGATCAAAGAACTAGGGAGCAGAATGAATGAACAGAGCGAGAAGTTAGAAGTTTCTAACAAAGAGTTAGAAAATATAAAGAATAACCAAATGGAGATGAACACCATACCTGAAATGAAAAATACACTAGAAGGAATCAACAGTAGACTAAATGATACGGAAAATAGATCAGTGAGCTGGAAGACAGAGTAGTGGAAATCACTGAAGCTGAATAGGAAAAAAAGAAAAAAAGTATAAAAAGAAATTAGGACAGTTTAAGACACCATTGAAACAACATCAAATGTACTAATATTCACATTATAGGAGTCGCAGAAGGAGAAGAGACAGACAGAAAGGGGCAGGGAACGTTTTTGTAGACATAATAGCTGAAAACTTTCCTAACCTTGGAAAGCAAACATACATCCAAGTCCAGAAAGCACAGAAGCATACAAAAACTGCAGAAAACCCAAACATGTGGAGGCTAAACAATATGCTACTGAACAACCAATGAATCACTGAAGAAATCAAAGAGGAAATCATAAAATACCTAGAGACAAATGAAAATGAAAACACAATGATCCAAAACCTATGGGATGCAGCAAAAGCAGTTCTAAGCGGGAAGTTTATAGCAATACAAGCCTACCTCAAGAAACAACAAACATCTCAAATAAACAACCTAACCTTATACCTAAAAAGAAAGTAGAGAAAGAACGAACAAAACCCAAAGTTAGTATAAGGAAGGAAATCATAAAGATCAGAGCAGAAATAAATGAAATAGACACACACACACACACACACACAAAAAGGCAAATATCAATAAAGCTAAAAGCTGGTTCTTTCAAAAGACAAACAAAATTGATAAGCCTTTAGCCAGACTCAACAAGGAAAAGAGGAAGAGGGCCCAAATCAATAAAATCAGAAATGAAAAAGAAGTTACAACTGACACCACAGAAATACACAAGATCATAAGAGACTGCTATGAACAACTATATGCCAACAAAATGGACAACCTAGAAGAAATGGACAAACTCCTAAGACTGAACCAGGAGGAAAGAGAAAATATGAACACACCAATTATTTTAGAAATTGAATCAGTAATAAAAAAAAAATTCCAGAAAACTATAAAGTCTAGGAACAAGTGGCTTCACAGAATTCTACCAAACATCTAGATGGGAGTTAACACCTATCCTTCTCAAGCTATGCCAAAAAACTGCAGAGGAAGGAATGCTTCCAAACTCATTCTATGAAGCCAGCATTACCTTGATACCAAAACCAGACAAAGATATCACAAACAAAAGAAAATTACAGGCCAACGTTCCTGATGAACATAGATGCAAAAATCCTCAACCAAATATTAGCAAAATGAATCCAACAATACATTAAAAGGATCACACATCATGATCAAGTGAGGTTTATCCCAGGGATGCAAGGAATGTTTCAACATCCAGAAATCAATGTGATACACCATACTAACAAACTGAAAAATAAAAACCATATGATTATCTCAGTAGATGAAGAAAAAGCTTTTGACAAAACTCAACATCCATTTATGATAAAAACTCTCCAGAAAGTGGGTATGAGGGAATATTTCTCAACATAATAAAAGTCATATTATGAAAAGCTGACAGCCAACATCACACTCAGTGGTGATAAGTGAAATGCATTTCTTCTAATATCAATAGCAAGACAAGAATGCCCACCCTCAACACTTTTATTCAACACAGTATTGGAAGTCCTAGTGAAAGCAATCAGACAACAAAAAAAAATAAAAGATCCAAACTGGAAAGGAAGAAGTAAACTGACACTATCTGCAGATGACATGATACTATACATAGTAAATCCTAAAGACACCACCAAAAAACTACTAGAGCTCATGAATAAATTCAGTAAAGCTGCAGGATACAAAATTAATATACAGAAATCTGCTGCATTTCTATCCACTAGCAATGAATTATCAGAAGGAGAAACTAAGGAAACCATCACATTTACAATCACATCAAAAAGAATAAAATACCTAGGAATAAACCTACCTAAGGAAGTAAAAGACATGTACTTGGAAAACTAAAAGACACTGATGAAAGAAATTGAAGATGACATAGATGGAAAGACATGCTGTGTTCACAGATTATAAGAATTAATACTGTAAAAATGACTACACTATCCAAGGCAATCTAGGCTTAATGCAGTCCCTATCAAAATACCTATGGCATTTTCTACAGAACTAGAATAATTTTAAAATTTGTATGGAAACACAAGAGACTGTGAAGAGACAAAACATCTTGAGAAAGAAGAACAGAGCTAGAGGTATCCTGCTCCCTGACTTCAGACTACACTATTCAATACAAAGCTACAGTATTCAAAACAGTTTGGTGCTGGCACAAAAACAGACACACAGATCAATGAAACAGAAAAGAGAACTTAGAAATAAACCAACGCACTTACAGTCAGTTAATGTACAACAGAGGCAAGAATATACAGTGGGGAGAAGACAGTCTCTTTAATAGGTGGTGCTAGGAAAATTGGATAGCTACATATAAAAGAATGAAATTAGAATTTTTTCCACACCATATCCAAAAAATAAACTCAAAATGGATTAAAGACCTAAAAGCAAAATGATAAACTATAAAAACTTGTAGAGGAAAACATGGGCAGAAGACACTGACTGTCTCCCTAGGCAAAGGAAACAAAAGCAAAAATAAACAAGTGGGACCTAATTAAACTTAAAAGCTTTCGCACAGCAAAGAAAACCATCAACAAAACAAAAAGACAACCTAGAGAATGGGAGAAAATATTTGCAAATGATATGACCAATAAGGGGTTAATATCCAAAATATAGAAACAGCTCCTACAAGTCAATACCAAAAAACAAACAACCCAATTCAAAATTGGGCAGAAGATATGAACAGCCGTTTTTCCAAAGAGGAAATGCAGATGTCAACAGGCACATGAAAAGATGCTTTACATTGCAAATCATCAGAGAGATGCAAATCAAAACCAGAATGAGACATTACCTCATACCTCACACCTGTCACACTTTTGGCTATCATCACAGAGACTATAAATAACAAATGTTGGCGAGGATGTTGAGAAAAGGGAACCCTTGTACACTGTTGGTGGGAATGTAAATTGGTATAGCCACTGTGGAAAAGAGTGGAGGTTCCTCAAAAAATGAAAAAAGAGAACTACCAAATGATCCCTTTTCCACTCCTGGGTATGCATCTGAAGGAAATGAAAAAATTAATTCAAAAAGATACATGCACCCCATGGACTTCCCTGGTAGTCAGTGGTTAAGACTTCACACTTCCAGACTCCCCCCCTGCAGGGGGTGCCAGTTCGATCCCTGGTTGGGGAACTAAGATCCCACATGCCATGTGGCACAGCCAAAAAATAGAAAAAAAAAAAAAAAAAAAAAAGATACATGCACCCCAATGTTCACAGCAACATTGTTTACAACAGCCAAGATATGGAACCAACTTAAGTGTCCATCAACAGATTAAATGATAAAGAAGATGTGGTACATATATACAATGGAATACTACTCAGCCATAAAGAAGAAGGAAATTTTGTCATTTGCAATAACATGGATGGACTTGGAGGGTATAATGCTAACTGAAATAAGTCTGACAGAGAAAGACAAATACTATATGATATCACTTAAATATAGAATCTAAAAACTACACCAAACTAGTAAACATATAACAAAAAAGAAGCAAGACTCACAGATATAGAAAACAAACTAGTGGTTACCAGAGTGGAGAGGGGGAAAGAGAGAGGCATGATAAGAGTAGGGGATTAAGAGGTACAAACTACTATGTATAAAATAAGTAAGCTATAGGATATATTGTACAACACAGGGAATATAGCTAATATTTTATAACTATAAATAGAATATAACCTTTAAAAATTGTGACACTACGTTGTACACCTGAAACTTAATAATAATACTGTAAATCAACTATAACTCAATTTTTAAAAATTGGTCTAAAGTTTTTTCCCTGTAAGACAATCATATTGTAGAAAACTAATAAAATTCAATTAGAAACACTGTACCATCAGGCTACATTCATATAGTTTTCACTACAAAACTGAACACCAAAGGAGAAAATAAGGTTTTTAAAAAAAGGCTATTATACAAAGAGACAAGTTGCAAAATGTCTAAAAATATATTTATATTGCCTTGTACAGAAAACAAACAAAACATACACAGAAAACCACAAGAACCACAAAACCCAAAGCAAAACTCATCCAGAAATGGTACTTAAAATGTCCAAGATGACAGTACTTAAAATGTCAAGAGGATTGCATGTTACTAAGATGAAGCAATAATTAAAATGTAAACATATTGCATGTAAAACAACGGAAAATTCTGCCTCTGTCTCTACTGTGTAGGTGCGACAGGAAAGCTCTAAATTTTTCCCTCAAACACTGAATCATCTCCAGTGATTCAAGCCAGTATTTATCTCATATAACTCAATTGTGTAGCAGCTGCATTCTGTATTTTTCTTTAAATGGCACTTAAGTTATTTCAGTTTTAGAGAAAAAAGAAATCACATTAAATGGGAAAAACCAAATACAACTTTAAAAGTCAAATTTTGACTATAACATCCTATATCTCTGTCAAAAAGAAAAAAAGCATATACCATTCTCCTCACATACAGAACACATTTTGAATTATCCATATGAAAATTATCCACATAAAAATCAGATTAACTATGTTTTCTTAGCCTTCTATCATATGTGGGACATAATTACACAGTAAAAGCTTCAAATTGAAATCTTTTGCACAATAAGAATCAACTTGTTATGACCTTGAGGAATGAGCCACTTATATCCACAGGTATTCCAAAAAAGAAAGGAAAACAAAATGTAAAAAATTATCATAGGTATCATTTCTTATAATTTTCTTTCTACAAAAGAAGTAATTTTTTCATTCATCCTGAACATAAGTAGTTTAAATATAATTCAATATTCAAAACTAAAAAGAAAAAATCTTAATTCTCCAACCCTTTAAAAAATTCCCACAGATGCCACTATTATAAAAGGTAGGCTCATAAGCATTTTAAACGTCCAGTTTTATTTTTTCTTACTTTTAAAAATGTGTATGAAAGAATTTAAATTATTAACAGGATGGAAGGGGAATATGGCAGAGTGATGGAGATGATGGATTTTAAGGTCATGGAGTCCCTAGATTTGGGTTGCTGTGTGTCTCTGGGCACAATATTTAATTCTGTAAGCCCCAGCTGCCTTGTTTATAGTGTGGGTATTGTAACAGGACCTTATGTCACAGGGCTTTTGTGAGTATTAAGTGACAGAGCAAACATAAAGTACTTAATACTCAGAAACCATTCACTCAACAAACATTTGAGGGCCTACTAGCCAACAAATATTTGAGGACTTACTATGTACAAACCCTGTGCAAGTGGTGAATAAAAAAACATACAGTCCCTATCCTCAGAAAGCTTTCTTTTTAGTGGGAAAGATATGCAATAAAAAGTATAAAAACATATAAACATATGTATAATTGTGGGAAGTGTTATAAAGGAAATAAAGTAGGTTCAGTGATGGGGGAACTACTTTGATTGGTCAGGGGGATAAGGAAATGTTTCAGTGAAAGGGTAATGTTCAAGCAGGGGCCTGAAAGATGAGAAGAGGCCAGCAAAAGCATTCCAGGCAAAAGTAATAGCATCAACAAAGGTCACCCAAGAGGGGAGAAAGTGTGTCCTATAAGAGGCCAGTATGACTGCAGCACAGTGAACCACGGGGGTAATACGAAAGAAATTTGGAGGGAGAGGTAGTAGAAAGAACCAGCAGATCTCTAAAGCCACGGTAAAGACTTTGGATTTTTATTCTGAAATACTATAATGGGAAGCCACTGGAAGGTTTCAAATGGGAAACCATTATATTTAACAGGTTTAGAAGTCAGGAAATAACCATAGCAACATTCCATTTGGCTAAAAGATAGAGATTCAATGCATCCTGGAGCACTGCAACTCGCTTGTTTAAAATACTATTGTTCGGGACTTCCCTGGTGGTCCAGTGGCTAAGGCTCCGCGCTCGCAATGCCTGGTCAGGGAACTAGATTAGATCCCACACGCCCCAATTAAGAGTTCGCATGCCGCAACTAAAAGATCCCGTGTGCCTCAACGAAGATCCCGTGTGCCGCAGCTAAGACCTGATGCAGCCAAATAAATAAATTTTAACGAAGTATATATTCCCTATTTAAAAAAATAATATTATTTGTTTCTTTTAGGTGGAAAATTCTGAAATACATTAGCCATTTCCTGCCTAAGGCTAATATATATGTATTTTTAAAAAGACACCTCAAAAACATTAAAAGCTAAAGTAGTTTTTTCTTTTCTCCCCTTTTAAATGTATCATGATCAACCGTTATGCGAAGTTATGAATGTAAGTTTAATTTTTATCACTTGCCTCTTCGATTTTGAGTTGCACTATATGTAGTTGTTCAAAGGCCTGGGCAACAGAACTGGTCAAACTTCCTGGCATATAAATAACTGAATTAAAGACCTTTAAAAGAGACTAAGTTTGTGTCTTTTTTTTTTTTTTTTCCAGTAAAATCATCACCTTCACCATCTATCAGTGAGCTTTTTTTGATTGTTTAGTCATATTTAAGGTGTTCTTACTTGGTTAGCTATGGATAAACAATCTGGTTTGCTTTTCTACTCTTACTCAAAAGATACTGTGAATTGCTGGAAAAAATCCAAAACTGCAATTATTTGCTCCACCACAAACTCTTTAATCTCCCTGTTGAGTTCTATATCAACATGCACCATTTGGGGTATCCTAAGCCCTTTCCTTGCCCAAATCAGGAACTCCAACTGCTATAGGACTCTCTCCTCTGTACCCATTTCCCCTTTTACTCTGAGCAAAACTGCCTCTCCTAAACTGATCCTCCTCTTCACCTCAAAAATGCTGCCACTTTATTCTCCTTTGCCCTAGTTGCAGGAAAAAGGGTTCTCTAAATTTTCAAGGTTAAGTCCCTCTATCTGTGCTACTGATAGCCTCTCTTGCTTCATCAATTATTTCATCTGTTTTTTTATCTCTCTCTCTCTCATATTACCCTTAACCTTTCACAAGTGGTCAAAAGTAAGTAAATAAATAAATAGGGCATCAAGTTTTGTTTGTTCTCCTGCCACATGTTCTCACACACTAGCACTCCATTGCTGACTTCACCAATCTAATTCAGGCTCTCATCATCCCTCACCCGAAGAGTAGCCAAACAGCTCTACACAGCCAAACTCATCTTCAAAACAATCCTGATCCTAATTCTCATGTATTTGAAATTCATCCATAAACCATACTGCCTATCAACAGAATTCAAACTCTCTTTTTCTGGCACTTAAATTTTTCAGCAATCTGGCTTCAATCCACCTATCCTCAGCAAACTATCCTAGGCTTGCTATCTACTATCTTTCCCCTACCAACAAATTTCTGTAAAATACAGTCTATAATCACACCCTTTTCACACTACCTTAGTTTCTCATCTTCTACTTGGAGACTGTGCCCTTTAACTTGTGGGATCTACACTAACTGTGAGTGGTTAATGCCAGAATTGAATTGCAGTACACCAGTACACCAGCTGAAACAGAATACTTCCTTCCTGATTTGTATCCTTTATAACAAAACTGTAATCAGAAGTTTAGCACTTTCTTGAGTTCTGTCAGTTGTTCTAGCACATAACTGGACCTGATGGGATCATGGGGAACCCCAAATTTGCAGCCAACTGGTCAGGAGTTCAGGGAGCCCCAAAGTACAGCCAGCTGGTATCTAAAGTAAGGGCAGTCTTGTTGTGCCCTTAACTTCTGGGGTCTGCACTAACTCTGGTGGTTAGCAACAGAACTGTAGTACACCAGTTGGGACTGAAACAAAATACTTCCTTCCAAAGCCTTTCTTCCAAAGCAAGACAAAGATCTTAAGCCCATTACTCGAGACTATTCAAGATCTTTCTAATAATACCACAGGAAATAAAATTTTGTCAACATCTACTCTATGAAATCATAGCAATAAATGCTGTGGCTGGGGAGTGGAATAGGAGAATGAAGGGTATGGGGGAAAGATTAAAAAATATTCTTGTACAGATGGGCAATAGACACATGAAAAGATGCTTGTCATTGTTAATTATTAGAAAATTGCAAATCAAAACTACAACGAGGATCTTCCCTGGTGGCGCAGTGGTTAAGAATCCACCTGTCAATGCAGGGGACACGGGTTCGAGTCCTGGTCCGGGAAAATCCCACATGCTGCAGAGCAACTAAGCCCGTGAGCCACAACTACTGAGCCTGCGTGCCACAACTAATGAAGCCCACGCACCTAGATCCCGTGCTCCACAACAAGAGAAGCCACTGCAGTAAGAAGGCTGTGCACCTCAACGAAGAGTAGCCCCCCACTCGCTGCAACTAGAGAAAGCCTGCGCACAGCAAAGAAGACCCAACACAGCCAAAAATAAATTAATTAATTAAATAAATTAAAAAAACCCACAAACCTACAATGAGGTACCACCTCAGAATGGTCACAATGGCCATCATTCAAATGTCTACAAATAATAAATGTTGGAGAGGGTGTGGAGAAAGGGAACCCTCTTGCACTGTTGGTGGGAATGTAAATTGGTGCAGCCACTATGAAGAACAGGATGGAGGCTCCTGAAAAAACTAAAAGTAGAGTTGCCATATGATCCAGCAATCCCACTCTTAGGCATATACCCAGACAAAACTGTAATTCAAAAAGATCCATGCACCCCTATGTTCATAGCAGCACTATTTACAATAGCTAAGACATGGAAACAACCTAAATGTCCATCGACAGAAGAATGGATAAAGAAGATGTGGTACATATATACAATGGAATACTATTCAGCCATAAAAAAGAATGAAACAATGCCATTTGCGGCAACATGGATGGACCCAGAGACTATCATACTAAGTGAAGTAAGTCAGAAAGAGAAAAACAAATACCATATGGTATTACTTATATGTGGAATCTAAAATACAACACAAATGAACTTATCTACGAAACAGAAACAGACTCACAGACACAGAGAACAGACTTGTGGTTGCCAAGGGGGAGTGCAGCGAGGGAGGGAAGGATTGAGAGTTTGGGATTAGTAGATGCAAACAATTATATAAAGGATGGATAAACAACAAGGTCCTACTGAATAACACAGGGAAATGTCTTCATTATCCTGTAATAAACCATAATGGAAAAGAATATGAAAAAGAACATATATGTGTATAGCTGAGTCACTTTGCTGTACAAGCAGAAATTAATACAACATTGTAAATCAATTATATTTCAATAAATTTTTTTAAAAGTAGAACCCCCCCAAAAATTCATGTGGAATATGGTTTTACCTAAACTAAACTATTTGTAATTGTTGATTGTTCCCTACAGTGTCCTATTTTTCATCTTATGTTCATGTCATTCACCACTATCTAGAATCTTTTACCTCGTATTCCTACCTATGAGACTCCTACCTGAATTTTAAGAGTCCAAACAATTGTCACTTCCAAAATGAAACCTTTCTGGTTCTCCTAACTGAAACTGTATCTTTAAATCTCAGCTTCAAGGCAAACAAGAATAACAGAATGCAATAAGTTAAGAAGCAGTCACATTTTTACCATTTCCAGTATAAACTTGAATAAGTCACTTGAGCTTTTTAAACTTGTAAAATAAAGATAGGGCAAAACAACACACTATTATTTCCCAGAAAACTCTCCTTCCTTAAAAAACTTAGAAACACATTCTTTTAGAAGCATAGCTAAGCTCTTAAAATAAGTAAGGGGAACTACCCTTAACAGTCACAAACGAAGAAAGAAAAGAAGCAATAAACCAGAGTGCTAAGCTAATATCATGAGCCATAGCTGCCCCAAAGAGCCAGGAACTCAGCCTGTTGGGCAATGAGAAACACGACTTCTGGCTCATTCAAGATAGAGTTGGTTTTAAGGCCTCTGTATAAAGCTAAGATTTTTGTGAAAGGTCGAACTAGAAAAAAACAAACAAAAATCACCTGTCAGTAAAAGAAAATGACAGGAAAACTTCTCTGCCTTGGTCTAGGCTCTCGAGGTGAAGAGAGGCAGTTTCCTCTGAGAATTCATAAGCACAGTCTACCTTCATATGCATTTGTAGTTCTAAATATAATATCACAACTCCAAAATACAAATTACGTAAATGAGGGAACATGCTACCATAAGCAAGGGTTAGCAGAAACAACAGCTGGATTAAAGACCTGAGACTTCAGCTATTAAAATGATCAGTTACAGAAAATAAGATGTTTAAAGAAATGAGAGAATGAAAACATAAGCAATAAACAATCTAATTCTAGGTAGATTTACAAAAAGAACCAAATTTAACTTCTAAAAGTGAAAAATATTAACCGAAATTAAGAACTCAGTGGATAGGTTAAACAACAAATTAGATACAACTGAAGACTTAGAGGGAGTCCTGAACAAAATACCCATAATTTCAAATAGAAAAAGATAGAAAAGACGAAAGAAAAAAATTTAAGAGAAATGAAAGATGGGATAAAACCTGTGTCCAACTGGAGTACATAAAAGTAGAAATACAGGATACTCAAAATTCAGAGAGGTAACAGTTTATAATTTTCTAGCTCTAATGAAAAATGTAAATTCTCGGAAAGCATAAATTATCTTACACAGAATAAATTTTAAAACATCCTTATCTAGACACATTATAGTGAAACTGCACTTCAAAAGTAAATAAATTTTAAAATAATAATCTCTTCCTTGTCCCTTCATAGGTTGCTGTAAAGATCTAATCTTTTACATCAATAACAATTTCTTACATCAATCTTCTAATATGTATTTTAGTCATATGTAATAAATATATGAGAAATCCTCTCAACCTTGTAGACTATGAAAACCATTAAAATCTGGCTATGTTTTTGCAACAAAATGAATGAAGATGGTTTTCCTTCTTCCTTTAGTTCCCAATCCCTTGAAGGGAAAGATCCTTGAAGCTAAAATGGCAGAGCAAAAACTACGTGGGATCAAGGTTGCTTTGGGCACTGCTTCTAGTTCCATACGTTCAACTGGTAAACACTCACTGTGAGTCTACTGTAGGCAAGGAACTGGATGATACAAAGATGATTAATTGGTAATTGTCCTTTCAGCCTATTAGAAAGGTAAATAGCATTGTGGATGAACATATGTTAACTACGAGTAGGAGAAAAAGATGTTATTAACTTTTGGCTGTGTAACTTTCATGGGCAAACAACAGTTGGCTGTGCAACTGATGAATTCAGTGAATAAAAATAAAGTTTTAGCATAAATAAAACAAAATTTAGAAAAGTAAACATGCTGCAAACAGACTGCCCTCTCTTAATACCCGGTTTCAACTAGAAAATCAATAATTTAATATTTTTTACACTTTTGCTTTACATGGGGCCCTGATTTCTTTCACAGTTACAATCAAGAATGTACTACGTTAAAAAAATGGAATGGAGGGCTTCCCTGGTGCGGCAGTGGTTGAGAATCTGCCTGCCAATGCAGGGGACACGGGTTCGAGCCCTGGTCTGGGAAGATCCCACATGCTGTGGAGCAACTGGGCCCGTGAGAAAGCCCTTGCACAGAAACAAAGACCTAACACAGCCAAAAATAAATAAATAAAAAGAAAGGAAAAAAAAAAGGAATGGAAAAATATTTTTATGTAAGAACAAATTCTTTACTGAGAGAATCAGATGCATTTCTTCTAGCTTGGTTTCAATAGTACCAAGAATTTTTACTAACATAGTTTGTGATTAAACACTTAAGTAGAATAAATGAGTACTATTTAACTCTCTAGATTAAAAAATCTGTGTTGGGCTTCCCTGGTGGCGCAGTAGTTGAGAGTCCGCCTGCCTATGCAGGGGACACGGGTTCGTGCCCTGGTCCGGGGGGATCCCACATGCTGCGGAGCGGCTAGGCCTGTGAGCCACGGCCGCTGAGCCTGCGCAGCGGGAGAGGCCACAACAGTGAGAGGCCCGTGTACCGCAAAAAAAAAAAAACTGTGTTATTATTAAGACCTTATTTGATCTATAACTTTTGAACAACAAATATAAAGGACAGAAAAACACATGCAGTTGTTGAAGTAGTAAGTACAAGAGGTTTTTCTTAGTTCTCCTCAAACAGTGTCAATGAAGGATGTTAATAAACAGAATAAAATTTCAGGGCAGAGTAACGTAAATCATAATTAGAGAGCAATATAGTATGGAACTGTCCAAGCTCTGGGCAAAATTATAATTAAGAATCCTCAAAAGAAGTGTATGTATGCCTATATGTTAGAGAGAGAGAGAGAGAGAGAGTGTGTGTGTGTGTGTGTATACACCCCTATAATTAAGCCAATGAAGCTAATGAAAACAGATAAATAATCTTCAAAGTCAGAAATATCCTGAAAATAAAGATAGAAATAAGCACCACAATTCAATACAGTCTATATATAGTAAAAGACAATGGAGTATATATGTTCAGGAAAATGTTCAAGAAAAACTGGATACAAAGAAGTGGTTTGGGCTTCCCTGGTGGCGCAGTGGTTGAGAGTCCGCCTGCCGATGCAGGGCACACGGGTTCGTGTCCCAGTCCGGGAAGATCCCACATGCCGCGGAGCGGCTAGACCCGTGAGCCATGGCCGCTGAGCCTGCGCGTCCGGAGCCTGTGCTCCGCAACGGGAGAGGCCACAACAGTGAGAGGCCCACGTACCGCAAAAAAAAAAAAAAAAAACAAGAAATGGTTTAATGGGAGAAAGGCATACTAATACATCTGCTAACATGGAATTTTAAAAACTTTGTAACTTGAATTCACATACCATAAATGATTATTTCAAAATCCCCGGAAATAAAATACTTCCTATCAATCTAACATGCGGATTGTATGGATAAAGCAATAAATAAAAGACAAAGCCCTATTCCAAATATGAAATTTCTAATACATCTTTTATAGACTTTTTCCAAGCAAATTAATCTTTTAAAGATATATATACAAAAATTAAGTCCTACTATAGCCTCAATATAATCACTACCATCATAGGTAAAATGGAGATGACAATATAGCATCACATTATCACCATCCTACATGTTTCAGTTATTCAATATCTACTTTGCCTTTCACCTTTCACTCCTAGTAAGAGGGACTCACTAGATGAAAGTGAGAGTTGTCATTTTTGTCCTCCTTTGTTTCAATGACGTTAATTATAATTTTAACCCATTCACAAAGATTATAATTTAAAATACAAGACTACCAAAGGAACAGATTATTTTTCAGTGTGACTTACAAGTTACTTGGTCAGTTTAAGCCTTATTTTTTCTAAGTTGGGATTCCATGCGAATCCACAAAAATCCTGTAAGCACACAAGACTTAACACTTTTCATCTACTATGAAAAATAGTACGAAACAATAATAGCAGCCATGTTGATACTGACAATATACTAGGCAACTTAAATATGCATTCCCACTTAATTCTACCTTTACTATGAAGTGGGTAATATCACCATTCCCATTAGAGTAGTGAGGAAAAACCAAGGCTCAGAAAAAGTTAAGTGACTTTCCCAAAGAAGCACAGCAAGCGGCTGAACTGGGATTCAAGCCAAACCCCCTAACTCTACAGTTCCTACACTACTTATTCTAACTTCTAAAATACTGCAACAGCACTGTGGTAATTCTCCATAAATCCTTCTACTGAGTATACAGAATTCCATAGTGTGGATGTGCTGGAATCTATTGAGTCATTGTTCTTCAGGTAGAAGAAAATGATCCTTGATGGAAGTTAGAGATATAAGAAGCAATGAAAATAATACAAAGGGTAAATATTTAAACAAACCAAATGAACATTAACTGCATAAAATACTATTAAGTATCTTGTGGGGTTTAAAATACATATGGGAGTAAAATACAAACTAAATCAAATCAATCAAGAGGAAGTTCAATGGATTTCAAACGATCTATGGTGCCTGCATTGATCATCAAGGAGTGAAAAGTATTAGTTTATATTAGACTTCAATACGTCAAGGATGCACGGTATAAAGAATGTATAACTACAAAGAAAATGTGGGAGTATGGGAGATGAACAATAAATTTAAAAATACCAAAGAAAGAGAAAAGGACTACAGAACAGGAAGAACAACTAAACATAAATATAACAGTAACTACAGTAAATGGAAATGATTCAAAGAAAAGACATATTTTATTCAAGATGGATTTTTTAAAAACGTAACTATATGGCTGCTTACAAGAGAAATAACTTAAATACAAGAATGAAAGTAAGGTAACAAAAACAGATATCATGCCCAAACTAACTTAGATAAATATGAGACATTAGAGATTAAGGGGACTATTTCATAAAGACATAAAATAATTCTAAACTCATATGCACTTTACATCATAGCCTCAATATATAAAAGGAATAGAAACATTTAAAAGAGATATGCAAATCCACAAACATATTTGAAGGTTTTGACACAACTCTTTCAGAAACTGTTAAGACAAGCAAAATCAATACGGATATGAAAGAGTTGACACAATAATAAACTTTACCTTATTGACATACTAATAGAACAATGCACTCAACAAATAAAAAGTACACCTTCTTTTCAAGTATATGGAACACTTAGAAAAACTGACTGGACTTCCCTGGTGGAGCAGTGGTTAAGAATCCACCTGGCAATGGAGGGGACACAGGTTCGATCCCTGGTCCGGGAAGATCCCACGTGCTGCGGAGCAACTAAGCCCGTGCACCACAACTACTGAGCCCGTGTGCTACAACTGTTCAAGCCGACATGCCTAGAGCCTGTGCTCCACACAAGAGAAGCCACTGCAATGAGAAGCCCACGCACTGCAATGAAGAGTAGCCCCTGCTCACTGCAACTAGAGAAAGCCCATGTGCAGCAATGAAGACCCAACACAGCCAAAAAAAAGAAATAAAAAAGAAAAACTGATGATGTGTTGGGCTGCAATGTAAGTTACAACAAATTTCATAGGGCTAAAATCCTAAAGAATGTTTTCTGACTAGAGTGGTTTAGAAATAGAAATTTATTTTTTTAAAAACCTACAAAATCCCCATATGTTTGGAAATTAAGAAATCTTCTAAATAACTCTAAATAAGAAATCCAAGGAATATTAGGAAAATATTCTAAACTGAATGACAATAAAAATAACATCAAAATTTGGAAGATGAGCTAATGCCATGTTGAGAGGGAATTTATAGGTTAAAAGAAAAACTACAGGGCTTCCCTGGTGGCGCAGTGGTTGAGAGTCCGCCTGCCGATGCAGGGGACATGGGTTCTTGCCCCGGTCCGGGAAGGTCCCACAAGCCGCGGAGTGGCTGGGCCCGTGAGCCATGGCCGCTGAGCCTGCGCGTCCGAAGCCTGTGCTCCGCAACGGGAGAGGCCACAACAGTGAGAGGCCCGCGTACCGCAAAAAAAAAAAAAAAGAAAAGAAAAACTACAAATCAGTAAGTATCTATCTCAAAAATTTTTTCAATAACAGAAATTAAACCAAAAAATGAAGAAGGAAAGAAAACAATAAAGGCAGAATTTAATGAAATATAAAATCAAAACAAGAAAAAAAAAAGAACAAAACCAAAAGTTGGTTCTTTGAAAAAGACTAATAAAGCTGGTAAATTCAGGTTACAATTATCATGGAAGATGTGGCAGCCAACCCCCAGATAGCCCCCAGTGATCCCCACCCTCCTGGTATTTTCATCCTTGTGTAATCCCTTCCTGTTGAGTGTTGGCTGGGCTTAGTGACTCACTTGTAATTAACAGAACAAGGTAGAAGTGACAGACACTATGTGACTCAACAGACCAAAAAAGGCAGCAAAGCATTGCTCTTTTTTGCTCACTCTTGGGGGAGGCAATGATTACATGCAACAAACTGAAACTCATGCCAACAGCTACATGAGTGAGCTTGGAAGTGGATCTTCCAACTCCAGTCACATCTTAAGAAACTATAGCCCTTGTTATCAGCTTGACTGCAGCCTCGTGAGAGATCCTGAGCCTAGATCCCAACAGGCTTTGTTTGTTAAATTGAGAACATGAGAAACCAATTCTAAAGTTTCTACAGAAATTCACAGTTCCAAGTACAGGTACCCTTGAAAAAAAAACAACAGGGAGGAGGATTTGCTCTACTGGATATCAAGACTTAATTGTAAAGCTACAGTAATGAGGACAGTGCAGTACTTTTACACAAATCAAAAGACCAATAGAATAGAACAGAGTCCAGAAACAGATTCACACATATATGGACACCTGACTTATTACACAGGTGTCAATGCAGAACAGTGAGGAACACATGGTCTTTCCAAAAGATGGTTCAGTGTCAAATGGATATCCACATGGAAAAAAGTGAAACTTGATCTCAGCTACATTTAATATACACTATATATAAAATCATTTTCAAATGGATTGTAACTCAATGTAAAAGACAAAACAGAAAAGCTTCTAGAAGATAATAAAAGAGAAAGATATCTTAAATAGGAGACAAATAAAAGCAATATAGAATAAGACTCAAAAGTCTGGGCTACATTAAAAGTAAGAATTTTTATTCCTCCATAGATATCAAAAGAATGAAAAAGCAAGACACAAAATGGGAAAAGATATTATATATATATATATATATATATATAAAGATTATATAAAGAACTTCTACAAATCATTTAAAAAAAAAGAACTCAACAGGAAAACAAGCAAGAATCTCAACAAGTACAAAAGAGTACTTGTACTATGTGCGAATAACCATACGAAAATATCCTCAGCATCATCTGTAATCAGGGAAATGCAAATTAAAACCAAAAGGAGCTATATTACATGTAACAATATCAATGAATCTCATAAACACAATGGTGAACAAAAAAAAGCTAGGCACAAAATAATATATACTGTATGATTCCATTTGTGTAAAGCTCAAAAACTATACTACAATGTTAGGAATCAATTTAGTGGTTACCTTTGGGAAAGGAGGGGCAGTGATTAGGGAGGGGGTATGATGGGACTCCTGGGGTGCTGGTAATCTCTATTTCTTGCCCTGAATGGTAGTTTTCACTAGTGCTTGCTTTGTGAGAAATCATTCAGGTTAACAACTTCTCTGTTTTGAACACTTCTCTCTGTACATGTGTTATACATCGCTAAGGTGACTTTCTTAAAGTAGAGCATATTAGCAATCATAGCAGAGTTTAGCATAATTGAACATCAGGTAACCAGAAAACTGAACGATGCTGAACTGCTCATTTCCTCTCAAGTCCAGATAACTGAAGGATTAGAAATCTTAAGATTCAGTTCAGAGGCAGACAAAAAAATCTCCAAATAATCTCCTGGCTAATTCAAGTAAACAAGTATTCTAAACAGAAATGATATACACTGCATTGTCCAATTTCCTGTACTACTTTTTTTAAAAACAAAATTTTAAAAAGAGAAAGAATAAAGGAAACGTACACAAAATAGATAATTATATAAGTGACTCCCAACATCAACTCACTTCTAGTGTTTAATTTCAAGTTACCTTTAAGTAGAAACATAAGATTATCTAAGTGCAACTTTTAAAACACCGTCTGTAAATGAATTGAGAATATCAATTAACTCACACTGTAGTCAGCAAATGAGTGTATATAACAGACAAGCTTGTTATCTCCTTGCACAATACTTGAATTAAACAACAGTTAAGAGAAGACAGCAGATGTTATAGGAGGGATCACATGTTAAAAATAAGGGATGACAAGTGAAGGGTGATATATGGGAACAATTTATGTTTTAGGAATGGGGAGGGAAAGCAGGGAATTCTAAGGAGAAGGAAACATTAATCTTTTATGGTACTTCTTATGTCTAGAAAAATAGATAAGGACCAGTGAGATAAAAAAGCAATCCAAATGGAAAATGTGAAAGGAAAATTACAAAGCCCCCCAAAATAAATAAAATATTTCATAGTAAAATTATTTTCACATTTCATTTTGAACAAATAAAGGGGAAATCCCCCAAAATAAAAACAGAAGTAAAAGGACAAGAGGTAAACAGCCCAAATCTTCACACTGATGAGAAAATGGGCTCTCAAAGTTAAACTTATACAGGAAACTTGCTATAAAATATTCCTAAGAGGTAATCTGAAAGTAGTCAATATTCCAAGGTTGCAAAGAAACAGGCAAAGTAATACTCAACACAACCATAACCACTTGTATAGTGATTTTCAATATATAAAGGGCTTTCACATACAAAAGCTTGTTAATTCTGCAGGAAAACATGCAACTAATCCCATTTAACAAATGAGGAAAAGGCTCTGAGAAGTTAAAGCACTAAATGGAAGCATCCAGCAATTTCTATGCCACACTACTTAGAAATGTTCCCAATGTGAAGTACTCAGAGACTAAATAAAATTGTTAACTTAACAAAAGGGGAACTGAATAGCAAGTGACAGTAATTTGGAACCACTAGAGAAAATCCTTACCTAACACTGGTTGACAGGAAACAAAGAAGGGAGGTGAGAGAAGGAAGCTCACGCATGGGCTTAAGCCATGGGGAATACCTGTATTGGGTACTTTTGTTTAAATGATGACATTCCCAGGTATAATGTCCAGGATGGCCTCATCTCTTCTGGTACTTGCAACATTTTAAGTATGGTTTTTATAAGGCCTGGTATTTGTATTGTCCAAATTTCATATTTTATGTAAAAATTGTATCTTAACAGAGTCATCAATCTCCGTATTTATGGATTTATATCAGGTATAAATAAGTTACTTTTAATTAAACGTAAAAGCTAAGACACTTGGTTTTGACATTTCAAATATGATACAAATTACCTTCTGAGACAGCTTCCAGATGAAACTCCCTTAAAGTGAAAACTTTACACTTACGTTTCAGCAACAAGCGTCTATAGTAAGAGCATGAACAGAATCTGACTGATAAATTTCAAAAACTCTGAAATTTAGCCAAAATAAATGATTTATTTTCAATGTGTTTTGGGAATAAGAGATTTTTCAGAGGTAAATCGTATGTGAGTATATTTTACTAAATCTATATATGTAAGGTCCGAATAAGTGGTTGGTAATAATGGACTGTTAAATACAGTAGGGTAGACTTGATGTCTAGACAAGATAGTGGTAAGAGCTGCACTTTTAAAAAGTTCGTTACTTGCTCTGATAAAAAGAAAAAACAAAGAATGTTTCTATCAAGTAGGACTAGTATAAAATGCTTATTAGATCATGCATATACAATGATAGAGTTGCCACTACTTTGGAAACAATTTCATTTTAACCCATCATGTGTGACTCTTCTCCATGTCTGCAACTCTAGTTAATATTTCAGGAAGATGGTTCATTTGATTAATTTTCAAGCCTTTTCTCTGTAAAAGTAAAATAAAAATATCCTATTTTATATTGAGGGAGAAAGAGCGACCCAGTGAGAGGGCTGGGAAGAATCAGCTATATAGTTAGACGGTGACTGAAACTAGACACTCGAAGAAAAGAAGAGGGCCACAGGCAGAATGGTGACTAAACGGAACGTCTTGTCTACTGAAGAAAACCCTTTCTGCACAATTCATTAGCTCAACAAGCACTATTTAATTACTGACTGATGCATAGCAATGATAAATATTTGAGTTTTTAAAAAGCATTTTAATGTAAGTACACTGTGTCCTCATTAAGAGGTTTAAAAAAGAATCAACGCTTAAATATTCTATAGTTAAATCTGAAATTAGCTTCTTTATGTACACATATAATAGTGTGTACAGAAGAAGCAATATTTAGCTTTTAATTTTTAATATGATTTAGATTAGGAAGAGACCTAAGATTATTCAGCCTAACTTTTTTATTTTGAGGAAGAAAATGAAGAAAAGCCAGTGAGCAGCCCATACGGTCACAAAATGGTTAACATGTAGAATTCAAATTAAAATAAAAATCACATATTAAGTAGATTGATCTAGACTTACAGCAAAACTGTATTAACCTATAAGACTGATGACCTAGACAGGCAACAAAATGATTTCTGAAGTAACTTGATTTTTATTAACTAGAGTAAGGAAAGTGGCCCCAACATGGCTAAGAAATAAAATTTCCTCAATATAACAAGGCAGGCATAGCTATGACTGACTATAAAAAATAACGTCTTTACCAAAACAAATGTATATTCAGTTTAAGTCTTTGGAAGTTAAAAGAAGGAAAGAAGAAAAATACACAATCCCCCCTATCAAGAGTCTCTGAGTAGTCTCTCTGTTTAAGAACATTAGATTGGCACCCTCTCTGGATCTAAAATGATTCCTGTCTATATTTCAATTATAAATTATCAGATAAATATAGTAATCAACCATTCTGTTAATAGAGAGACTTACTTGCAGGTAGAAATATCAGCTTTTTCATAAAACAGCTTTATGTTATTAGGATAGTGTCCTGAAATAGCCAAAGAGGTCTTAAAAATGAATTTGCCTTCATGGTACTTGTTCTTTTTTGAATTACTCACCAAATAAGAAGAAAGAAGAGATGGACCTTCCCCCTTACAAATGATGACTTTCTGCGATTTGAGGAGCATCATGAGTAATGCATTTAAAGAATATTATCAGGTACATCCCCACAATTAGATTGGCTTAGATTTTATTAATTGCATCTACTAACATAATTTTTTTTTTTTTTTTTTTTTTTTTTTTTTTTGCGGTACGCGGGCCCCTCATTGTTTTCGCCTCTCCCGTTGCGGAGCACAGGCTCCGGACGCGCAGGCCCAGCGGCCGTGGCTCACGGGCCCAGCCGCTCCGCGGCATGTGGGATCTTCCCGGACCGGGGCACGAACCCGTGTCCGCTGCATCGGCAGGCGGACTCTCAACCACTGCGCCACCAGGGAAGCCCCATACTAACATAATTTTTAAGAAAGGCTGATAAAGATTGGTACAAGCAAGAAATTCAGATTCTCTACAAACTCACATATTACAGTTATGCTCAAACTTGGCATGCCATTAGAACCATAAGAGGTAAACAGGCACTCTGGTGATCTCCTATGCAGTTACTAAAACCTGTACAGCACTTCACAAAACATAAACACAGGCATTTGACACCCACAGTATTAAAGCAACTCCACAGCCCCAAAATGTATATTTTAAATGTAATATTTTGTTTATTTAAAAAATACATATATATATTTTTAATGTGGAGAAATCAGAGGACCTATATTTTGAAACACGGTTCCCAAGGGATTATAAATGTCTATTAATAGGGGACTAGTTATATATACTGATATAGAATGGTCACTAAAACACTGAACAGGGTACAGAGTATGGTACTGTATTTAAAGAAAAAGCATGGAGACACACACACCAACTTTTATCTCCACTCATCTGAATCAAACATGCTCCAGATGTGTGTGTGTGTATATGTATGTATGTGTGTATACACATACATAAATACTGTATATAAACTCTGTGTATACACATATATATGTATATATACACATATATACACATACATCACATATACAGTATATCTACACGCTGGGGAAAGAAACTGGGCAGCTAAGAATTATAGGTGAGAAGGAAACTTGTTTTCCCTGCATAATCTCTTGTGCCTTTTGAATTTTATCCTTGTGTATTTTATCACTTAAAATACAGCTTTCAATGGATGGGCTGGAGGACATTTTAACATAATAGAAAAGACTTTCATAAATATTTGTTTTGGGTGATATTTACAAAGTGCTACAACTGTTACAACTTATCCAACTGAATATTTAAGATCTATGCATTTTATTGCATGTTAATTATACCACAATTAAAAAACAGACAGTACAAAAGTCTCTTAATTTACATAAAAGGTGGTCATAGTTTTCAACCTTTCAGCACATTAGAAAGTATAGAAGAACCTAAGAAAAAACAGTCACCTCCTTCCAACTCCTTGTTACTCCAAACATGGTACATAGACTAGTAAAATCAGTGTCACCGGGGAGAATGTCAGACATTCCAATCTCAAGCCCCATCCCAGATCTACTGAATCAAAATCTGTATTTTAACAAGATCCCCCAGTGATTTACACCCACATTAAAGTTTGAGAAGCTCTGATAACTAACTTACCGGAATATTTATGGCAGATATCCAACAAGCTCTACTTTTTAAAAGCCCCACAGATGTACAACAAAAGCAGAGAATTACAATATAAGCATGGTGCCTTGAGAGTGAAGAGATGAAAGGTTCTTTTTTTTAAGACTAGTTGGCAGAGCAAAAGATCCTAATAAACTTCAGTTACACACCAACTATCCTTACGGTTGCTTCACTAGGCACCTGCTTCTCTACAACTTCTTGGGTCTTCAGGAGGATTTTAGCCACCCTGACACTCTTAGTCATATGATCTGCTAGGCCAACAATGCATATGCATATTTTTTGTCTGTGTATGTATACATATACATATGTGTGTGTGTGTGTGTGTGTGTGTGTACCCACCCCAGATCTACTCATATTATCTGATTCCATCTGAAGAAAGAGGAAGATAGAACAATCAAAGCCAGATCTTGCCAGTGGGAAATTACAAGAAGACTTAAATATCATTAGATGCCAGGTCCCCAAGAAAACAGAGGATCTCACTGACAGGCTATGTCTAAGCACAATTTTATCAAAATTTATGAGGGATTTTGCAAATCTTAAATAAGAGAATTCCAAAGAGTTAAAGTAAATATTGCTTTATCCCTCAAGGTACAATAAAGGGAAGAAGGGTATGTAATAATGGAGGATTTCAATTTGCATCGTTCATTCAAAGTAACAATTTGTTAAAAGCCAAGATTCCTCACTGGTAAAATATCAAGGAGTAGGATGCACTTTCAAATCAAATAGTTCAGTAGTAGTAGGTATGTGAGGACTTGAGAGATATATCACGATCAAGGGGTTAATGCCAAATACCTGAACCAGAATATGAATCACCTATATATTTCTTTGAATTTTAGAATTTTATTTATTTTTTATACAGTAGGTTCTTATTAGTCATCCATTTTATACATATTAGTGTATATATGTCAATCCCAATCTCCCAATTCATCACCTATATTTTTGTGGATTAAGTCTCTCTAGGAATTACCATAATGACAGAAGAAATTCTGAAGTTTGCCTTTCTAAGCTCAGAAGCCAGAAAGCCTAGGAAAATATTCCAGTATTTGCATGTAAAAGGTGGCCCAAATTGGGTAAGAGGGGATAATCTGGGGAAATAGGGGGAAAAGATACACCACAGGATCCAAAGCATAAGGAGGATAAATGTGCTGTAGCAAGAGAATGAATCATATCCACTAAAAGATATTTATGTAAAAGTGAGATGATTCAAATGATCTCTAGCAACATAATATTCAGAGATGCAATCTGATGTCTTCTGGCTCAAGGATTTTAGACCAGTCTCCACCATATACGACTATAAGCTGGCAGCTTTTTCAAAAGACACCTGTACCTCTACCCTACCGAATTCTTATATGCCCAGGAATGAGATGGCAATAATATGGCAAAGAACATGAATCTGCTCTTATTGAAGTGATTCTGATACAATCTATATCCATATGCGTTTCCTTAAACATCGAATAAGCCACATTTGTAGGCCCTCTGAATTAAATTAAATTTTGGCCTGAAGATTTAGTTTATTACATATTGTAATACTGCCTCAAGTTAATGACTTTCTTTGGATTCAAGGGCTGAAGGACCTAATTTATATAAACCCTCAAAAAACATGTGGAAATTATAAGATATCTGAACATATTGCACTTGACATAACAGGGAGAAAAAGCAACTTGGCTATAACACCAGTATTTACATTCCTACATTATTCTAAGTTTGATTTGTTGGCCTCATCTATGCAGGCTCTTTTTAGGGGGGGCTATTATTCATTTTTTAAATCATGCAATATTTCAAGCATATGGAAAAATATAAATTACTAGACAGCTGTATAATAACTACCATCTAGCTTTCTCAAACCTTTATAATATTCCTATCCATCTGGTATTTAATCTCTAAAAATAAAATGTACAAATGTTGGAGAGAAATCCCCTTAAACCTAATTTTTTCATTTTTAAAAATCACTGTAACATTAAGACATGATTTATAAAATAATTACATGTCATTATTTACTAGCTTTGTGACATTTTGAGGAATTCTGGTTTGATTTTCTTGTCAATATATGAAAACCAAAGTACCCTAGCAAGAACACAGTAGTTACATTCCAATATTTAACATCATTAAGTTCTCTATTTTATAATGGTTTTACTTCTCTAGTACATCAGAATACAGTAATGACCTTTTAGAGTTATTTTTCTTTCTTTAGTTCATCTTTCCTTGTTCAATATACTTTAGTATCAGATTTTTCATGTGTTTGAACAATGGGCAGATGAAAACAGAAATACAGTCATACTTACAGGTCAAACATATATGGGTGTCTGTAAAGTATACAAACACTGGTTTCATACTAAATAATTTTATGTGTGTGCTGCTAAGCTAGGCTCTACCTCTGACTGGTAACCCACCTTTTCAAGATCAAATAGATCACCTATGACTAATAACAAGAGGAGACAGTACAAAAATATTAATAAATAACAACCCCAAATACTCCCTCCCAATAGGGGAGTCAGTCAAGGTTTTCTACCAGTTATATTCTTAAGAAAACCTCTCCTTTAAAGAGCTGCAATTTAGGTGAAAAAGAAAAATAACATTAAATAATTCATTCACTTAACAATCACTTATCAAGCACTTACTAAGTGCTGGGCCTAGACACTCTGTTAAGTGGTCAGGTTAAGACACACTCTGATTTCAAGTGACTCAGTGACTATCCATACAACACATATTTCTTGTGAGCCCACTACATGCCAATCGCTGTTCTGGGTAATGAAGATAAAGCAGTACACAAAACAAAGTCCTTGCTCTCATGAAGCTTCCATATGGAAGGGAGACAAGCAAACATATGTCAAATGGTAGGGGAAAAAAAAAGCTACAAAGAAAAATAAGTCAGAGTAAAAAGACAGTAATTTTATATAGGGCAATGATATTCATATTCGTACTGGAAGATACACCTAGTGAGCAAACCATTTATTTACTCCCATTTAATTGATATCTTGAAAGGCACCAATCTGCCTTTCACATCACCAAATTAAACCGGATTTTCTCAGTCACCATTTTCCTATATAAGCTGCACAATCATATCTAGGATTTAAATAAGATCTTCTACTTAACCAAGGGAAATAGATTTTAATTGATGTGGAAATGGACAGCGCCTTGAGAAAAGGTTTAATTTTGTTCTTAATTTCCAACAGTTTTTAGAAGATTATATAACAATATAATGACATTTACTCAAGGCACTAGAGAGTAACAACATCAAAAACAAACAGCTGTACAACATGTCACATTTTAGAAAGCCCTTTCACATTTCATTTACTTCATTTAATTCTCATAAAGTGATAATACCCTATAAAGCAGGTAATATTTCCATATTGAAACACTTTCAACTTTTCTATGCATAATGAGCATATGCGAGGAGGATTAAAGAGGAAATGATGGCTACTTTTTAAATCTTAGGTAAGACAAAGCCTCTAGGCTTATTCTATTCCAAAATTACATTTCACACTGTATTAAGATACAGATAGAAGGTTTTGTCCTATAACTATTCCTTAAGCAATCTATTCAATCTATTAAAAACAAGACCCTGACTTTTCAAAATGACATCATTAAAATTAGATTTAAATACCTATCCTTTATTTTTTCTTTAATATTTGAAAAATACTTAAAAGTATAATGAAAACCATCAAGAAACATCTGTAATCCCAGTATTCAAAACTAACATTTGCTATTATATTGGTATATCTAATATTTTTCAACCCATCTCTAAGTTTAATAGTTCTTTAATTGCTCCACACTAACTAGAATATTAATATTCTCTAAAATAGAAGCTTGCTTTTTATTAAAAAGAGAAAAAAAAGTAAGCAGGGGTGGAGGACCAAACTGATCAAAATTACTGTGAAATCAAATCAAACATTTTTTAGAATTTTTTACATTGTAATTTCAGGGTCACAAATGGAAAAAGACAAAATGAAATATTTATTCAATAAATATTTACTGTAACTACTGTGTACAAAATGACAGGAACAAAAGATTTTATACTTTAAGCAGACTGGATTCTCACCTGTTCAATCTCTTTGGTTTTTGAGGCTATTGCTTTAGAGCGACTGGTTAGCTGACTGTCTTCGAATAATTCTATGCCATCTGTTGCATTTGTCTCAGGTTCTTCTGGCTGGTCAATGAACAATGGTGCTGTGGATCCCGCCTTTAAAAAGAATTAGAAATCTTTTATTACTTTCTTAAAGGACATACAGCATTTTAGATGACTGAATATAAGCACCAATTGGCAGATTATCTCAAGAGAAAGTGCTAAATTTAACCTGTCTTAAGAAAAGAAACACTTTCAATCTTGCTATGCGTAATGAACTTATGTGAGGAGGATTAAAGAGGAAATGATGGCTACTTTTTAAATCTTAGGTAAGACAAAGCCTCTAGGTTTATTCCATTCCAAAATTATATTTCATACTATATTAAGACAGAGCTAGAAGGTTTTGTCCTGTAACTATTCCTTAAGCAATCTATATAAGAAACACAGAAGAAAAAAGTCCAACTGGAAGTGAGAAGTGTGAACACACATAAGCAAATATATTACACAGAAACATAGAAAAGGACTCTACTTCAGAAGTTAAAAATACCCTGCCTCCTGTAACCTAAGAATTTATTGAAATAACTGAAAAGAAAACAACTCCAAACAGCAATAATTATGACTTCAACAATACTGCAATAGTTCATTAATGAGTAAATGATCCCATAAAAAGCCCAAGGCCGATTATCTTACTTTCTAAAAATACTTTTGATGAAAAGAGGAAAACTAAATAAATGAGGGAAAACTATTATTTAACTACAATGCATTAGTTTACTCAAAAATTTATTCTATGATAAATGCCAAGCACTGCTCAAGTGACACTAGATCTATCAATGAACAGAACAGACAAAAGTTCTTGGCTTCATGGAGCCTGCAGTAAGCAGTAACTTGGAAAGAGTAAAGTTTGAGCTAATATATTTTACTGTTGTATATTTTAGTTGGGTGGGAGGTGAAGGAGGAAATAAGAAAACTGTACTTATCACAAGTTTATCAAAAAACTTACGGTTTTTGTGATTGACGTAGCAGCAAACAGCAGTAGGTTTACAGAAGTCACAAGATATATATTAATTAGTGGTATTTTTCATCTGTAAGAGCAGTGGCATTCCAACATCTAATGTGTTGTACACTGCCACGACCTCTTTAGAGTAATTTGGCAATATTTATCAAAATGTACCACATATCCCTTTCACCAAGCACCTTCACCTGTAGGATCTTAATCTACAGATACACACATGAGCAACGAATGCTAAGATATGGTTGCCGTTAGTGGCAAATGATTGAAAACAACCTAAATGTCCATCAAGTAAATTATGCACTATCTAGAACCATGGAATACTAAGAAATCATTTAAAAGAATAAGAACAGTCTAAATATATTGCATAATGTATCCTAATTTTTCTCCTGGCAAGTCCTGAAGGTCATTCCCCATAAATATACTGCCAGTTGTGTCAAAAACAAAAGGGAAGAGGGAAGCATGGGTATATATACCTTTATGCATATATATGAACACACTATCTCTGGAGGGATATTACCTATGGGGAAAAAAATGATAGAAGAGGCTGTCTCAATAGGGATAACTTAGAAGACACTGTACCTATTCCAATGCCTTTTGAATTTCTGACATGTGCATGCATAATCTACTTTTTTAAAAAACCTGGTTTTTATAAGTCTGAGATATATCTTAAGGGATTTAAATTGAAAGTATACGAATCATTTAAGGGGAGAAGATTCTGGGAAGACAGCAGAATAGGAAGCACTAGCAATCTGTCTCCCAACCTACACAAAAAATTACACTGGCATAATGTCTGATTTAACTATTGTGGAACTCTGGACTCTGTTGAAGTCTTGTCCCTTCCGAGGAAGACATGGGTGGTAAAACTGAGGTTAAATTCAGCTCTTCACACAGTAGCAGCTGCCCATCTCCCACCCCTACCCATTTGGCAGGAAGCTGTGTACATGTTCCTAGAGCAGCTTACACATTGCTTATGGGAGTCAGACTGAGGAAAAAGTACCCTATCCTTCAAATATCAGGGAACTGTGCTCCGATCACTGATTGCTGCTTCTGATCAGAGGGGCAGACAAACAGGCGAACAGCCATTATTATTATACCTCCCCTGACTGTTGCAAGCCCCTCTTATTCTGACTAAAGTGACTTCCAGGGGATATAAAGGACCAGAACCCTCCCCCCTTCATTTTTCACACCTTCCTCTTTTGGGAGCCAGACATTAAAGATAAGAATGTTAAAAAAAAAAACTGTATACATGGGGGAAGTTAGAAAGTAAATGGGCACAACAAGGGAAAGGCTCAGAAAGAACAGAGAAGACTTTGTTTACACCTCAGACTGATCCTCAGTACAGAAACAGCCAACAATAAAAAACAAACAGTAACAACAACAACAACAAACCCAGCAAGCCCAGGGGAACAGGGGGAATCTGACTTACAGAGTTACCACATTATTAGATTCAAATGCCCAGTGTTCAACAAAAAAAATCACAAATCATACAAAGAAACGGCAAAGTACTGCTCATTCAAAGAAAAAAATGAATCAACAGAAACTGCTCCTGAAAAAGACCTAATGGCAGATCTACTGGATGAAAAAACTTTAAAATAACCAACTCTAAGATGCACAAAGAACTAAAGAAAGTTGTGGGAAAAGCCAAGAAAGCAATGTGTGAACAAAATGGAAATATCAATAAAGAAATAAACTTAAAAGGAAATGAAAAAGAAATTTCATAGCTAATAAGACCAATAATTACAATAAAAAATTCACTAGAGGGATTCAAAGGCAGAAGAAAGAATCAGTGAACTTGAAAAACAGGACAAGGAAATAGGAAATTATTGCCTGAAGGACAGAAAGAAAAAAGATTGAAGAAAAGTGAACAGAACCTAAGGGATCTGTGGAGCACCATCAAGTGGACCAATATACACTTAATATATACATCCTTCTGGGAATCTCAGAAGGAGGAGACAGAGAAAGGGGCAGAGAAGATACCTGAATGAATAATGGCTGAAAACTCCCAAATCTGATGAAAGACATGAATATAAACATCCAAGAAGCTCAAAAAAACCCAAGATGAACTCAAAGATGCTCAAAAGACACATTATAATCAAACTTTAAAGATAAAGACAAAGGGAGAATCTTGAAAGCAGCAAGAAATCATCATCATCAATACAAGGGGTCTTCAACTAAGATTAAGCAGATTTCTCATCAGAAACTTTGGAGGCCAGAAGACAGTGGACTGATATGTTCAAAGTGTTAAAAGAAAAAACTGCCAACAAAGACTGCTATATCCACCAAAACTGTCCTTCATAAGTGAGGGAGAAATTAAGACATTCCCAGATAAACAAAAGCTGAGGAAGTTCATGATACTAGATCTGTCATGCAAGAAATGCTTAAGGAAGCCCTGCAAGGTGAAATGAAAGGACACTAGATGGTAACTCGAAGCTGTATGGAGGAATAAAGAGCTCAATAAAGTTAAATGCATAGTTAAAACAGCTAGTATTACTGTAAATAGTTGGAAACTGCACTTTTTATTTGCAACATGATTTAGGAGACTATGACATTTAAAGAAAAAAATTATTAGTGTAAAAACTAGTATCACTGCAATGTTGGTTTATAACTCCAAGTCTTATTTTCTAGATAATTTAATATGCTAATGTATTTAAAATAATTATTAGTTTATGGTTTGGGGCGGCACACAATGTATAACGATGTAATTGTGGAACATCAACAAATGAGGAGGTAGAGACAGAGCTGTAAAGGAGTACAGGCTTTGTATGTTATTGCAGGTAAGCTGGTATAAATTTAAATTAGTGTTACAATTTTAGGATGTTAAATGTCTTCTCCATTGTACCCACAAAGAAAACAGCTATAAAATATACACAAAAGGAAACAAGATAGAAATTTTAACATTTCACTACAAAAAATCAACTAAAAACAAAGAAGACCTGAATGCAGGAAATGAAGAACAAAAAAGCTACAGGGCATATAGAAAACAAGTAGCACAATGACAGGAGTAAGTCCCTCCTCAGTAATTACTTTCAAGTGTAAATGGTTTAAATTCTCCAGTCCAAAGACAGAAATTGGCAGAATGAATAAAAACATATGATCCAACAATATGTTATCAACAAGAGATTCACTAGAGACCCAAAGGCACAAACAGGTGGAAACTAAAAGGATGGAAAAAAGATATTCCATGCACATAGTAAACAAAAGAGAGCAAGAGTGGCTATAATAATATCAGACAGATAAACTCTAAATAAAAAAAGGTTACAAGAGACAAGGACATTATGTATTAATAAAAGTTTCAATAAAGCAAGAAGATATAACAATTACAAACATTTACACACCTAATGACAAACTATAAAAATATATGAAACAAAACCTGACAAAATTGAAGGGAGAAATAAACAGTTTCACAATAATAAGTAAGGAAATAAGTAAGGGAATAGTGGGCTTAAGCAACACAATACACTAACTACATCTAACAGACATATACAGAACAATCCACCAAACTTCAACAGAGTATACATTCTTCTCAAGTGCACATGGAACATTTCCCTGTATTGGGGCACATATTAAGTCTCAACAGATTTAAAAAGAAAAATCTGGAAAATTCACAAAATTCTGGAAATTAATGCACTTTTAAACAAACAAAGAAAAATCACAAGGGAAAGTAAGAAATACTTAGAGATGAATGAAAATGAAAACACAACATACCAATGAAAAGAAAACAAAATGCAGTACACACACACACTGCTATACTTAAAATAGATAACCAACAAGGACTTACTGTAAAAAAATTTTTAAAAAAAGAATGTACTCCTAGCCCATCCAAAAACCCCAATCAATTTCCCAAAATATCACTAAAGTATCTTTTAAACCTATTTAAAAATCCACTAAGGAATTCTAAATAATATAAAGCATTTAACACACACACACACACACACACACACACACAATATAGTACACACATACACAGTAGAATATTACTCAGCCTTTTAAAAGAAACAGGAAATTCTACAATATGCTACTACATGGATGAACCTAGAAGACACTATGCATAATGAAATAAGCCAGTCACACAAAAAAAATACTATATGATTCCACTTAAGTACTTAAAGTAGTTAAAATCATAATGACAGAAAGCATAATAGTGGTTGCCAGGGACTGAGGGAGGGAGAGAATAAACTGATAAAATTGCTTTGGAGAGTTGTTGTTTAATTGGTGTAGAGTTTCAGTTTTACAGGTGAAAAGAGTTAAGGGGATGGAGGGTGGTGATGTGCATAATAATGTGAATGTATTTAATACCACTGAACTATACACTTAAAATGGTTAAGATGAGCCTTAAATGACACAATAGACCAGATAGATTTAATTGATATTTATAGGACATTCCATCCAAAAACAGCAGATTACATTTTCTTCTCAGGTGCACATAGAACATTCTCCATGATAGATCACATCTTGGGTCACAAATCAAGCCTCAGTAAATTTAAGAAAACTGAAATCGTATCAAGCATCTTTTCTGACCACAACGCTATGAGGTTAGAAATCAATTACGGGGAAAAAAACGTAAAAAATACAAACACAAGGAGGCTAAACAATACGTTATTAAATAACCAAGAGATCACTAAAGAAATCAAAGAGGAAATCAAAAAATACCTACAGACAAATGACAATGAAAACATGACAATCCAAAACCTATAGGATGCAGCAAAAGCAGTTCTAAGAAGGAAGTTTATAGCAATACAAGCCTACCTCAAGAAACAAGAAAAATCTCACATAAACAATCTAAACTGACACCTAAAGGAACTAGAGAAAGAAGAACAAACAAAACCCAAAGTTAGCAGAAGGAAAGAAATCATAAAGATCAGAGGAGAAATAAATGAAATAGAAACCAAGAAAACAATAGTAAAGCTCAATAAAACTAAAAGCTGGTTCTTGGAGAAGATAAACAAAATTGATAAACCATTAGCCAGACTCATCAAGAAAAAGAGGAAGAGGACTCAAATCAATAAAATTAGATATGAAAAAGGAGAAGTTACAACAGACACCGCAGAAATACAAAGCATCCGAAGAGACTACTACAAGCAACTCTATGCCCATAAAATGGATAACCTGGAAGAAATGGACAAATTTTTAGAAAGGTATAACCTTCCAAGACTGAACCAGGAAGAAGTAGAAAATGTGAACAGACCAATCACAAGTAATGAAATTGAAACTGTGATTAAAAATCTTCCAACAAACAAAAGTCCAGGACCAGATGGCTTCATAGGTGAATTCTATCAAACGTTTAGAGAAGAGCTAACACCCATCCTTCTCAAACTCTTTCAAAAAATTGCAGAGGAAGGAACACTCCCAAACTCATTCTATGAGGCCACAATCACCCTGATGCCAAAACCAGACAAAGATACCACAAAAAAAGAAAATTACAGACCAATATCACTGATGAATATAGATGCAAAAATCCTCAACAAAATACTAGCAAATAGAATCCAACAACACATTAAAAGGATCACACACCATGATCAAGTGGGATTTATCCCAGGGATGCAAGGATTCTTCAATATAGGCAAAGCAATCAATGTGATACACCATATTAACAAATTGAAGGAGAAAAACCATATGATCATCTCAATAGATGCAGAAAATGCTTCTGACAAAATTCAACACCGATTTATGATTAGAACTCTCCAAAAAGTGGGCACAAAGGGAAACCACCTCAACATAGTAAAGGCCTCATACGACAAACCCACAGCAAACATCATTCTCAATGGTGAAAAACTGAAAGCATTTCCACTAAGATCAGGAACGAGACAAGGATGTCCACTCTCACCACTATTATTCAACATAGTTTTGGAAGTCCTAGCCACGGCAATCAGAGAAGAAAAAGAAACAAAAGGAATACAAATTGGAAAAGAAGAAGTGAAACTGTCACTGACTGCAGATGACATGATACTATACATAGAGAATCCTAAAGATGCCACCAGAAAACTACTAGAGCTAATCAATGAATTTGGTAAAGTTGCAGGATAAAAAATTATTGTACAGAAATCGCTTGCATTCCTATACACTAATGATGAAAAATCTGAAAGAGAAATTAAGGAAACACTCTGATTTACCATTGCAACAAAAAGATTAAAATACCTAGGAATAAACCTACCTAGGGAGACAAAAGACCTGTATGCAGAAAACTATAAGACACTGATTAAGGAAATTAAAGATGATACCAACAGATGGAGAGATATACCACGTTCTTGGATTGGAAGAATCAACATTGTGAAAATGACTATACTACCCAAAGCAATCTACAGATTCAATGCAATCCCTAGCAAATTACCAATGGCATATTTTACAGAAGTAGAACAAAAAAATCTTAAAATCTGTATGGAGACACAAAAGACCCCAAATAGCCAAAGCAGTCTTGAGGGAGAAAAATGGAGCTGGAGCAATCAGACTTCCTGACTTCAGACTGTACTACAAAGCTACAGTAATCAAGAGAGTATGGTACTGGTACAAAAACAGAAATATAGATCAATGGAACAGGATAGAAAGCCCAGAGATAAACCCATGCACCTATGCTCAACTCATCTATGACAAAGGAGGCAAGGATATACAAGAGAAAAGACAGTCTCTTCAGTAAGTGGTGCTGGGAAAGCTGGACAGCTACATGTAAAAGAATGAAATTAGAACACTCCCTAGTACCATACACAAAAATAAACTCAAAATGGATTAGAGACCTAAATGTAAGACTGGACACTATAAAACTCTTAGAAGAAAACACAGGAATAACGCTCTTTGACATAAATCACAGCCAGATCTTTTTTGATCCACCTCCTAGAGTAATGGAAATAAAAACAAAAATAAACAAATGGGACCTAATGAAACCAAAGCTTTTGCACAGCAAAGGAAACCATAAACAAGACGAAAAGACAACCCTCAGAATGGGAGAAAGTATTTGCAAACGAATTAACAGACAAAGGATTAATTTCCAAAATATATAAATAGCTCATGCAGCTCAATATTAAAAAAACAAACAAGCCAAGCCAAAAATGGGCAGAAGACGTAAATAGACATTTCTCCAAAGAAGACATACAGATGGCCAAGAAGAACATGAAAAGCTGCTCAACATCACTAATCATTAGAGAAATGCAAATCAAAACTACAATGAGGTATCACCTCATACCAGTTAGAATGGGCATCATCAGAAAATCTACAAACAACAAATGCTTGAGAGGGTGTGGAGAAAAGGGAACCCTCTTGCACTGTTGGTGGGAATGTAAATTGATACAGCCACTATGGAGAACAGTATGGAGGTTCCTTAAAAAACTAAAACTAGAATTACCATATGACCCAGCAATCCCACTACTGGGCATATATACCCAGAGAAAACCATAATTCAAAAAGACACATGCTCCCCCAGTTTTCATTGCAGCACTATTTACAATAGCCAGGTCATGGAAGCAACCTAAATGCCCATCGACAGATGAATGGATAAAGAAGATGTGGTATATATACGCAATGGAATATTACTCAGCCATAAAAAGGAACAAAATTGGGTCATTTGTAGAGACGTGGATGAATATAGGGACTGTCATACAGAGTGAAGTAAGTCAGAAAGAGAAAAACAAATATCGTATATTAACGCATATATGTAACCTCGAAAAATGGTACAGATGAACTGGTTTTGCAGGGCAGAAATTGAGACACAGATGTACAAAACAAACGTATGGACCCCAAGGGGGAAAGCGGTGGGGGCGGGGTGTGTGATGGTGGGATGAATTGGGAGATTGGGATTGACATGTAGACACTAATATGTATAAAATGGATAACTAATAAGAACCTGCTGTATTAAAAAAAAAAAAAAAGATACCTGTGTCCCTACTGCCACCTAATGGTTCTTTGAGCATTAAGGTCTCCATTGCATAGTTCTTTTTTTCCCAACTGCTGACACTATACCAATAAACTGGCTAAATGTGACCATATCAAACTATGTACCACTAGTCTTACTGTGGCAAAACTCTGGGGCTCATTCTGGCTTCTGGAAAAAGTCATGTTAACTGTCTCCTTTTTCCTCTTTGCATTTGGGAATGTATATCCCCCTACTCCCCATGGTTGTTTGGTGTAAGTATCCTTTTAAAAAAAGATTGTTTTATTATCTATCCACTGTGCAATAAAAGTGATGTGGAACGTAAAAAAACAAACAAACCAGTTAAGATGGAAGTTTTATGTTATATGTATTATACTACAATAAAAAATAATTTAAGAAATAAATCACAATATCAGTATATGGTTTCTAACACTAGACAGACAACAGTTCATTTCAGATGATGTCAAGAAAGATTATTTATACTGTGTTCTGACTACCCCACAGTCAAAATAATTCTGCCACTAGATTCCATCTTAGTTAGGTCAATGCAAAACAAACAAAACAAAAAGTTATTAAAACACACTCAAAATAGGAACTTCAAGCTTCATCATAATTCTAGACCTACATACAAAAATATAAATTGATGAGCATAATAAACACATCAGAGTAGATGAGTTTTGGGAAAATAAAAGGCAAGTAACGAAGAGAGAAATAACTTGAATTGACACTAAAAGAGCTCATTAGCTACAGTAATCAAAACAGTATGATACCAGCATAAAAAGAGACACATAGGCCAAATGGAACAGAACTGAAAGTCCTGAAATAAACCCATGCATATATGGCCAACTAATATTTCACAGAGGAGGCCAGAATACTCAAAGGAGAAAAGAAAGTTTCTCCAATAAATGGTGCTGAAGAAATCAGGTTATTCACATGTCAAAGAAGGAAACTAGAGCCCTAACATACACTATTCACAAAAATTAACTCAAAATGCACTAAAGACTTAAATGTAAGACTGGAAACCATAAAACTCCTACAAGAAAACAGGAAAGAGAGTTCCTTGATATGGGTCTTGGCAATGATTTTTTAGATATGACATCTAAAACACAAGCAACAAAATAAAAAATAAACAAGTGATATTATATCAAACTATGAACCTTCTGCACAGCAAAAGAAATGATTAACAAAATGAAAGAAAAACTACAGAATGGGAAAAAAATATTTGCAAATCATATATGTGGACAAAGAGTTAATATCCAAAATAAAGAACTCATACAACTCAATAGCAAAAAAAAAAACCCACACAAAACCAAATAATACGATTAAAACATGGGCAAAGGACCTGAATATAAATTTTTCCAAAGAAGATATATGAATGGCCTACAGGTACATGAAAAGGTGCTCAACATCACTAATCATTAGGGAAATGCAAATCAACACCACAATGAAATATCACCTCACACCTCTTAGAATGACCAGCCTCAAAAGGACAAGATGTAACAAATGCTGGGAGGATGTGGAGAAAAGGGAACCTTTGTGCACTGTTGGTGGGATTGTGAATTGGTACAGCCGCTACAGAAAACAGTATGAGATTCCTCAAAAAATTAAAAAGAGAACTACCATATGATCCAGCAATTCCACATCTGGGTATATATTTGAAGAAAATGAAAACACTAACTCGAAAACGTACATGCACCCCAATGTTCATAGCTGCATAATTTACAATAGCCAAGATACAGAAGCAACTTAAGTATCAATCAACTGATACACAGACAAAGAAGTTACATGCACAATAAAATATTATTCAGCCATAAAAGAAAAAGAAATTCTGCCATTTGCAACAACATGGATGGACCTTGAGGGCATCATGGTAAGTGATATAAGCCAGACAGAGAGAGACAAAAACTGTATGATCTCACTTATATATGGAATTGTTTTAAAAACTCATAGAAAAAGAGATCATATCCATGGTTACCAGAGGTGAGGGCCGGGGAGTAGTGGGGTGGGAATTGGATGAAGGTGGTCAAAAGGTACAAACTTCCAGTTATAAGATAAATAAGTACTGAGGACATAATGTACAACATGGTGTTTATAGTTAACAATGCTGTATGGTGTATTTGAAAGCTGACAAGAGAGTAAATCCTAAGAGTTCTCATCACAAGGAAAAAAATATTTTTCTTTTTTGTGGTGTTTATATGAGACAATGGATATTAACTAAACTTACTGTGATAATCATTTCACAATATATGTAAGTCAATTCATTATGCTGTACACCTTAAACTTATACAGTGCTGTATGTCAATTACATTTCAGTAAAACTGGAAAAAAAGAGCTTATTAGTAATTAAATTTAGTTTAGTTCATTAGATATATATTATCCAAGGTACTGGAGGGAAAACAAGACATGAGATACATTCTATCTATCTATCTATCTATCTAAATAACTAGACAAGTAAAAGAAATTTTTAATAAAGGCAATATAAGGTCATCAGTGAAATAGTGGCAAAAAACTTTACAATAGGAAAGGAAGAAAAGTGGAATCAAGAAAGATATTGAGTCTTATTATCTCGAGCACTATTGATTTCACTGAATGGATCTGAATTTGAAAGAGGGCCATGGAAGTTGGGCATACTTCACTAGGGACAGGGTAAGCGGAAAATAACACCTGATACATGGAAACAACATAATTCACATTTTCACATTTAAATAAGAAACATTTAAAAATTTTCTTCTGCAGCAAGAAGCAACAACCTGCTCTACTGCGACATTCTAATAATCTCTGAATAATTTGCTTTTCATTTTGATAGCCAAAAGCAAAACTCTCATGGCCATATATTTACAGATAGTAAATTATATCTCTACCAAACTTGACTGCAAGCTCTTTGAAAGCTAAGATGGTGTCTCTAATGCAGTGTTTGACACAAACAGACACAGAATGAATATTTAGTGAATTTAAATAAACTATGAGAAAGCCAGTATAGTATTATTTTCTGAAAATACATGCCTTAAAACACTAATCCTAAAATTAGCACTGTGAAAAAAAAATTCAAGCCAAAAATTTGATAAATTATGCAAACTTTATTATTCATCCTCCTGTCACAGACCACTGATGAGCATATTAACATATTAAAATCTCTGAAAAGTGCTGAAGTGCCAAAATCAACCTTCCTCTTTTAAATCTAGCATTTCCCAAATGTAAGGGGGCTAACAGAATCTTTTTTGTTCTTCCTCAGACCACTAAGACCCTTCAGAATTATCATTCTATCAAATACTTTGGGAAATTCTCTATTAGAGTCCAAAAGGTAAATGTATGCAAACTGTTACAGAAGAATGAACTATAATATTCCTGAATATTTAAACATATCACTGAATTTACCTTCAATTTCACTGGACTCTCTATAAACTACATGGTCTCCCAACCAAATTGCTTAAAACTATATTGATGACAGCAAGAGAAGATAAACTGGAAACTTAAATATTTAATCTCCTCTCTATTCAACAGCTAATATAAAGATTGCCACAATTAGATTTAAACACACACACACACACACACACACAGCACTATGTCAAACTCTTCCACAGCATCAAAGTCCTTTTTTCCTTCCACCTTATTCTTTCAAATCAGAAAGGAGTTTATAGAACCAAAGTCAAAATTCTCAAAAAGTTTATTTCTCATAAAACATAGATCACTGAAATGAGCAACTATTTAAAAACTACCCAAGAACAAATGTGACTATCTGTGCCCAAAAGACAGAGTATCGTTAAGAATTTCTCAACTGCTTTATCTCCAGTATGGAAAAGTATCAATGTAACTTGAAGAACATTTAGATGCTACGAGATTGATAATGCTGCTCAACACTCATGATGTACACCAACTAACAAACATACTCAAGTAATCTCAACCCTGTTCTCACCTTGCCTTTGGTCCAACAAAAAATCATGTCTGACCTATGACCCACATATAGATTTTTAGGATTACTGACTTCTCATTAATTCAAAACCTAGCAAATTCTGGGCATATTTTAGAGAAAAAACAAGAAGCCTGAAAAAAAGTCTGTCTAGACCCAATGTCACTGACTATTCAGAGTCAAAATCCAGTCAAGCAATGAAAAAAGATTATAAATAGAATATTTAAAATCTGGAAAAGGTGGATAATGAGATTTTTTTTTAATTAAGAGATATCAAAAATGACGAGGGGGGAGAAAGACTATATCTTAATAAAGCTTTGCTAATTGAAGATACAGTATTTAGGAAACAAAAAATTAAGTATTTTTGGAAGTTTTTGGTTTAAGTACTCTGAGAAAAATTATCAGCTGTCCAAATTAGCAATTTTAAAGCACATATTTCTATTATTAATATAAAAACCATTATTCTAAATTATTAAGGAAAATAGGCAAACTGACCCTATTAATGTATTAGTGTATTGTTCATGCTTTTAAATAGTGCTAGAAAGGTACCAAAGAAGAACAGCTTGATATATTTGTATCTTTACTTGAAAATACGCATAAATATCTATTATTATAGCTATAGTAACAAGGAAACCTTGACCTATTTAAGAACAACTGATAGCTAAATGACAGATCAGCATTTTAAAAAAGAAAGGCTCTATTTCTGAGTACTGATAGGGTTTGTACTGGTTTGTACTTTCTATGAGCAGTGTACATTAGTTATTTTGGAAAGGATCTTTTCATAGTGTATTAAGATGTATGTAGGTATACAATTTGTACATCGAATTCTAATGCTTGATCTGTTTTATCAAAGGACCTTCCTTAAAAGGCAACCAAAAATATATTGTAAAGTGAGAAATCTCCTCCGAATATACATAATTTGTCATCGTACAGAGATTTTTATATTCTCTGCCAGGTCAAAATAATTCCTCTAGTAACAAATTCTAAATCTAGAAGCTTAACTTGGCCCACAAAATATCTGTATTTCCCTCTATTACAGGTTATAGAGAAATTTTTCAGTTCATTTTCAAATATTTTAATGAAAACATTCTATAAAGAGTATTCTGTGGACCCAAAAATGTTCTCATTTTTTGGTACTCAAGACTCATCAAAAAGTACAGGTAGACCAAACAATGCATAATTGCATTTCTTGGAATATTTATGAGATAATTTGCATAGAATATAACATGCAATATAAATATAGCCCAAGATCCAAGGTTTAATTAGATTTTTGTTCTGAATTCACTGATTTATGACTAGTGGCTTAGCATGATTTCTAGAAATACTTTTAAAAGCTCACAAAAGAAGGATATAAATATTGCATTTTCCTTATACTCCATATTTATACTATTCTTACACCTCTAAACTACTAGAGACATTCAGACATAGTGTAATTACTGAATTCAGAGTCATTCATATTCATTCTATTATTGTGTGTGATAAAATTTAATAATCCATGAGGACACTTTCCCCAAATATACTTTAAAACACTAGAACAAACTAAAATTTTCATCAATAATTTAAAATCCAGGCAAAACTCTCAGATGTGAAACATAAAGAAGAAATTTTGCCTTACCTCATACTCAGAAATTTCAGGTAAGTTACTTTCATCTGCCTTCTCCAGCTTTTCAGCAGCCCACTTGCTTGCAGCCTCAGCAAGTTCCTTTTCCGTTAGCCGACAGGGTTTATCTAACACCTAATAAAAACAAAAGAATGGTTCTGTTACAGTTCTCAAGGGCTTTTAAATTTCAAATACATCAAGAAGTATACCCCACTTACACATGAAATCATTTAAGCCTTCAAATTTATAAAGAGAACAAGTACGTTCTTCGCTTTTTCAAAAATATTCAACACAGAATTTCGTTAAGTTGCAATTTTGGGGGGACATATAGACTAAATCTGACTCCTACTTTCATTTATATAAAGCTTTAGAAATTCATCTAAGGAACGAAACAAAAAACACTGACAGCTAATATACTAAATATTATTTAGAATATACAAGACATTATACTGATTTCAACTTTGTATCTTTAATTATATTCAATGAAATAACCAATGCCAAAATTTCATCAAGGTAAATTTCTAATTAATGAAACAGAAAAGTCCAGATATGCTATTTTATACTTTGTAATAGTTTATATAAATCCTACTCTTTACACGAAATGTATACACTTAAATTTCATTTTTTGATACTATCACTACTTCCCTTCTCCAACCACATACAATACTAAACAAAGTATAGGATTTGGAGTTACAGACAAAGCTGGGTTTGAATAGCCGTTTCATCACTAGTGAGGGTAGATGATTTTATATACATAACTTATGACACTGTGAGCCTTCATTTTCTCATTTACAAAACAGGGATTAATAATATTACATTCACTCTTAAAGTAGTTGTGAGAATCAAGGGAAGTAACAGACCTGAAAGCATCTAGCATAACGCCTGGTACTTTAATTTTGTCTCCATCTCTTACTTCTATAAAGTCACATCATTGATTCTAAATATACCTCCTCTGGATGACAGTGTCAGTAAAAATCCCCATGTTATGGTACACTATCATTTATAAAGTGATTACACATGCAAACCAAACAAAGGTATTTTAATTAAATGGAATTCCATGAAGGTGGCTAGACTTTATCACCCCCAACTTATAAACCAAAAAACTGAATGTCAAAAGGTTAGTGATTTGTACACAGTTACCAATAAATGCTGAGCTGGAACTTAAAACTAGGTCTTCTAGATGAGTAAGGCCCTTGACCACCTTCAATTCAATTTACCAAAAAACTGGTTTGCCATCCATAATATTTACTAGAAGATAATCACAGTGTATCTACATGGAGTATTTCCATGGCCACTGAGTAAGTCTCAATATCTTATTCCAAAGCCCTACCCATATATAAGGTTAAAAAGATATAAGCAATACCTTTACTATTACTTAGTAATAAGGTTAAAAAGTTTTTTTAAAAATAAGAAACACAAACAAAAATATTTTTTTAAATGTACACCTCATTTTTCTTTGGTACCTGTTTTGAAGAGAAAGTTAGAGCAAAAACAAAACAAAACATTGTAAATTATCTCTAGTAAAGAAGGAAGCAAAATCTTTTATAACTGAATCCTTCTATTCAACCATCATTAACTCTGTACACTTAAAAAACTCTCATTTGAAACTGACTTCTAACAGCAGAAAATAAACTCTGAAAAACTATTCCTACATGACAGTAACCATAATGTTTCAAAGGAAAAGTCCTCCACCATATCAGGAAATCTAGGTAATAAAGCTAGCATGTAACCCTGGGAAGAGGACACAGGAAGCTATACTTCCCCAATATATAAAATGATTATAGATCTAAAATTCTGAAATTCTAATTCCATTCTAAGACAAAAATGCAAACATCTAAAATAAACTGTCAGATGAAAATATCTAAAATCCATTAGGGTTGGATTTGATGGTTAAAATATATTTTCATCACGTACCACAAAGTCCTATGCTATAACATATTCACACCACATTATAGTTCAAGGGAAATAAATATTTCAAATATCATAATTTAAATATTCATAGTGACTTAGATGGGTAAGTATTATTTACTCTTCATTCATTTCTAGCTGGGGAAAAAAAAAAACAAACAAAACCAAGCCAGTGTTTCAGATGGGTAAAGCACCCTTGATATGATAAGAAATAACCAAAAAATCCAATCAATCTTTCCTATTCAAAATCCAGCATTCTAGCATCCTGACTTCTGGGAAAGCTCCAAAGACACAAGTTGTCACAAAGACACCTTTTCTTTTTTCCATTTGAGGCAGAGAAGCAGCTGCCCACTGAACACCAGCACAGACCACCAGGTGATATCTTTTCTTACAGAAAAGCCAAACATACCAAAGACAGAAAACAAAAAGAAGTGAAGAAAGACGAGAATAGAAGTAACAACAGTTATGGAAAGAGAAACAGTGTGAGGCTGGTGAAGAGAACCTCAGCAACACCCCAAAGTTTTAAGTTTTGAGGATTAGAACCATGCACCTTTTCAACACGTTTTCAGATGCTGAGAAGGAAGGACTGAGAAGAATGATGCAGTGAAAACTGGCTATGTCCTTGAGAAAATTATTTAACATCTAAGCCTTTTCCATAAAATGGAGATATATACCCACTTTTTTTAAATTGCAAAATAATCACAACCTTAGCATTAGCTAACACCTGCATCATGTCACATAATTACCATTTCTTTTTTGTGGTGAGAACATCAAAGATCTCTTAGCAAATTTCAATTACACAGGAGAGTATTATTAACTATAATAACTATGTTATATATTAGATACCCAGAACTCATTCATATTATAGCTTCAAGTTCATAATCTTTGACCAACATCTCCCCTTTTCTCCTGTCCCCCAGACTCTGGTAACAACCCTTCTTTCTGTGAATTTGACTTTTTTAGATTCCACATGTCATCAGGATCATAGAATACTTGTCTTTCTCTGTCTGGCTTATTTCATTTAGCATAATGCCCTCAAGGTCCATCCATTTTGTCACAAATTGTAAGATGTTCACCTTTTTCATGGTCGAATAATATTCCATCATGTATGTATACAATATTTTCTTTATCCATTCATTGAGGACAGGTTAGGTTGTTTCCACATCTTGGCTACAGTGAATAATGCTGCAATGAACACAGAAATGCAGGGGAGTTCCCTGGTGGCCTAGTGGTTAGGATTCAAGGTTTTCACTGCCATGGGCCAGGTTCAATTCCCCCCGCCAAAAAAAATGCAGATATCTCCTTGAAATACTGTTTCCATTTCCTTTGATTTCTTTAGTGATCCATTGGTTGTTTAGTAGCATACTGTTTTGCCTCCAATGTGTTTGTGTTTTTTGCAGGTTTTTCCCTTGTAGTTGATTTCTACTCTCATAGCCTTGTGGTCAGAAAAGATGTCTGATACGATTTCAATTTTCTTAAATTTACCAAGGCTTGTTTTGTGGCCTAGCAAGTCATCTATCCTGGAGAAAGTTCCACGTGCACTTGAAAAGAATATGCATTCTGCTGCTTTCCGGATAGAATGCTCTCTATAAATTAATTAAGTCCATTTAGTCTAATGTGTTATTTAAGGCCTATGTCTCCTTATTGATTTTCTGTCTAGATGATCTGTCCACTGATGTAATAAGTGGGGTGTTAAACTCCCCTCCTATTATTGTGTTACTATTGATTTCTCCTTTTATGTCTGTTAATATTTGCCTTATACACTGAGGTGCTCCAATGTTGGGTGCATATATATTTACAACTGTTATATCTTCTTCTTGGATTGACCCTTTGATCATTATGTAGTGTCCTTCTTTGTCTCTTGTGACAGTCTTTATTTAAAGTCTATTTTGTCTGATATAAGTACTGTTATATAGCTTTCTTTTGATTTCCATTTGTATGGAATATCTTTCTTCATGCCCTTCCTTTCAGTCTGTATGTATCTCTAGATCTGAAGTGAGTCTTTTGTAGACACCATATATATGAGTCTTGTTATTGTATCCATGAAGCCACTCTATGACTTTGGTTGGAGCATTTAGTCTGTTTACACTTAAGGGAATTAGCAATATGTATGTTCTTATTGCCATTTTGGTAGACCTTTTGCCCCCTTTCTTCATTTTTTCTCATCTCTTGTGATTTGATGACTAATCTTAGTATTATGTTTGGATTCCTTTTTCTTTTTTGTGTGTATATATATTATAGATTTTTGGTTTGTGGTTACCATGAGGTTTCTGTATAACTGTATATTCAGTTGCTGATCTCTTAATTTCAAATGCATTTTTAAAACCCTGCATTTGTACCCTCCTCCCCTCACGATTACTGTCTTTATCTTATTTTACATCTAATTGTTTTGTGTATCCCTTCACTGCTTATTGTGGATACAGATGATTTTACTACTTTTGTCTTTTAACCTCCTTACTAGCTTTGTGTGTAGATGATTTCCTACCTTTACAGTACGTTTGCCTTTACTGGTAAGCTTTTTCATTTCATAATTTTCTTGTATTCTTGTTGTGGCCTTTTCTTTTTCACCTAGAGAAGTTCCTTTACCATTTGTTGTAAAGCTGGTTTGGTGGTGCTGAATTCTTTTAGCTTTTGCTTGTCTGTAAACCTTTTTATTTTAAATCAAACCTGACTGAGAGCCTTGCTGGGTAAAGTATTCTTGGTCACAGGTTTTTCCCTTTCATTACTTTAAATATACCATGCCACTACCCTCTGGCCTGCAGAGTTTCTGCTGAAAAATCAGCTGATAGTTTTATGGGAGTTCCCTTGTATGTTATTTGTTGCATTCCCCTTGCTGCTTTTAATACTCACTTTATCTTTAATTTGTGTCATTTTGATTACTATGTGTCTCAGCAGGTTCCTCTTTGGGTTAATCCGGAACAGGGCTCTCTGCGCTTCCTGGACTTGGGTAACTGTTTCCTTTTCCAGATTAAGGACGTTTTCAGCTATTATGTCTTCAAATACGTTCTCTTCCCTTTTCTCTCTCTTCTCCTTCCGAGACCCCTATAATGTGAATATTAGTGTGCTTCATGTTGTCCCAGAGGTCTCTTAAACTGTCCTAATTTCTTCATTCTTTTTTTTCTATTCAGTGGCAGTGATTTCCACTACTCTCTTCCAGTTCACTGATCTGTTCTTCTGTATCATTTAGTCTACTATTGATTCATTCCAGCATATTTTTTATTTCAGTTATTGTATTTTTCACCTCTGCTGTTCTTTATATTTCCTAACTCTTTGTTAAAAACTTCTCACTCTGTGCATCCATTCTCCTCCCAAGTTCTTTGATCATCTTTATGATCATTACTCTGAACTCTTTTACACGTAGACTGCCTATCTTCACTTAGTTCTTCTTCTGGGGTTATAGCTTGTTCCTTTCTAGAACATAGTCCTCTGCTGCCTCATTTTGTCTAAGCTGCTCTTTGTATTTTTATGTATGTGGTAGGTAGGTTATGTTTCTCCACATTGGAGAAGTAGCCTTCTGTAGGAGATCCGTTGTGTCCTAGCAGTACACTCCCCCCGCCCCTCATCACCTAAGCTATATGCTCTAGGCGTTCCCTCTAAAAGGGCTGTGTGGGTCCTCCTGTCATGGTGGGCTAACTACGTGGGTAGTCTGGTAGGCTTGGTTGGCCCCTAGTCCAGTTGGCTGCCCCCTAGTCCAGTTGGTTGCCAGGCCCTGCCTTGTGAAGATGCTGCTGGCTACTGTTTAGTGGGGCCTGGTCACAAGGTGGCTGGTTGCAGAACCCTCGGGGGCCTCAGAGCTAGTGCTGGCTCACTGGTAGGCAGAGTCAGGGTCTCAAAGACTCTAGAGCTGTTGCCCACGCTGGCAGGTGAAGCCAGATCCGGGGTTAGTGCCGGACTACTGGCAAGCAGAACTGCTTCCTGGAGTCCGGCTGCAGGGCCAGGGATCCCAGAGCTCATTTCAGATTGCTGGAGTAGGGGAGAGGCAAGTTCCTGAAACAGTTGGGTATGGGGTCTGGGGTGTCCTGAAGGTTGTGTTGGCCCGCTAGTGGTCAGGGCCAGGGCACAGCTGGTCCCAGGGTAGGGTCTGGCTTGCTTCTGCTGGTGGGTGAGGCTGGTCTAGAGGCTAGCGTAGGCTTCCTGGCAGGAAGGGCTGGTGCCTGTCCTCTGGTGGTTAGAGCTGGGTCTTGGCCCTTTGGTGGGTAGGGCTGTGTCTAGGGGTATGTCTAGAGGTCAGGAAGTCTTTAGGCAGGCTGTCTGTTGATGGATGGGGTTGTGTCCCTACCCAGTTAGTTGTTTGACCTGAGGCACCCCAGCACTGATCCCTACAGGTTGCTGAGTGGGGCCAGGTCTTGGTGCTAATGAGCCAAGATGACAGCAGCCAGCAACAGTGTTCATGTGTTTGAGCGTTCCCTAATATGTCTGCCACCAGTGTCCATGTCTCCAGGGTGAGCCGCAGCTGCTCCCTGCCTCTCCAGAAGACTCTCCAAGACCAGTAGGTGGGTCTTGTCCAGGCTCCTATCAAATTACTGCTTTTGCCCTGGGTCCCACTGCACGTGGGATTTTGTGTGTGCCCTTTAAGAGTGAAGTCTCTATTTCCCCCACTCTGTGGGGCTCCTGCAATTAAGCCCTGCTGGCCTTCAAAGCCAAACGCTCTGGGGGCTTGTATTCCTGGTGCCAGAACCCCAGGCTGGGGAGCCTGACATGGGGCTCTGAACTCTCACTCCTGTGGAAGAACTTCTGCAATATAATTATCCTCTAATTTGTGGGTTGCCCACCTGGGGGGTATGGGATATGATTATACTGTGAGTCCATCCCTCCTACCTGTCTCGTTGTGGTTCCTTCTTTATGTCTTTAGTTGTAGATCTTTTCTGGTAGGTCCCACTCTTTTTCACTGATGGTTGTTCTGCAGGAAACTGTGATTTTGGTGTGCTCCTGAGAGGAGATGAGCTCAGGGTCTTTCTACCTTGCCATCTTGGCTGCTCTCCTTATGACAGCAGTATGAGCAGTGGTCATACGTGCATACTGAAGCATCATGGCAGATGGACACCAAACTCCCAGTGTTGACACGTGGGCTGAGTTTTGTGGCGAATAGGAGGCAGTTTATGATAAAAGATGCTTAGGCAAGGTTAAGTGAAGGGGTGCAGAGCTTCCTTGCACTCTCAGAGCTGCCATGTGTTCACCCTGTTTTCAATTCCTTTGCATACATAACTAGAAGTGGCTTGCTGGATGATAGGATAGTTCTAATTTTTTTTTTTTGGGGGGAGAATCCCCATACTGTTCTCCAATTTACATTCCCACCAAGAGCACACTAGGGTTCCCTTTTCTCCATATCCTCTCCAACATTTGTTATTTGCACACTTTTTGATGACAGTCATCCTGGGTGTGTGAGGTGATATCTCATTGTGGTTTTGATTCACATTTCTCTAATAATCAGCAATGTTGAGCATTTTTTCATATGCCTGCTAGCCATCTGTATGTCTTCTTTGGAAAAATGCCTATTCAGGCCTTCTGCCTCTTCTTTGATATTGAGTTGTATGAACTATTTATATATTTTGGATATTAATCCCTTGTTGGTCATATCATTTGAAAATATCTTCTCCCATTTTGTAGGTTGTCCTTTTATTTTATCAATGGTTTCCTTTGTTTTGCAAAAGCTTTTAAGTTTAATTAGCTCCCATTTGTTTATTTTTGCTTTTATTTCTTTTTAGGGTTTTCTACATATAAAATCATGTTATCCACAAATAGTGACAGTTTTACTTCTTCTTTTCCAGTTTGGGTGCTTTTTATTTCTTTTTCTTGCCTAATTGCTCTGGCTAGTACTTCCAATACTATGTTGAATAAAACTGGTGAGAGTGGGCATCCTTGCTTGTTCCTGATCCTAAAGGAAATGCTTTCAGCTCTTTGCCATTGAGAATGATGTTGACTATTGGCTTGACATATATAGCCTTTATTTTGTTGAGGCATGTTCCCTCTATGTCCCCTTTGTTGAGTTTTTATCATAAATGGATGTTAAATTTTCTCAGCATCTACTGAGATGATCATATGATTTTTATCCTTTACTTTATTAATGTGGTGTATCACACTAATTGATCTGCAGATACTGAACCATGCATGCTAGCATGCCTGGAATAAATCCCACTTGATCATGGTATATGATCCATTTAATGTGCTTATGAATTTGGTTTGCTAACATCTGGATGAGGATTTTTGCATCTATCTTCATCAGAGATACTGGCCTGTAGTTTTCTTTTCTTGTAATGTCCTTGTCTGGTTTTGGTGTCAGGATAATTCTAGGTTCATAAAACAAGTTTGGAAGTATTCAATCCTCTTCTATTTTTTGGAAGTTTGAGAAGTACAGGTATTCTTAAACGTTTGGGAGAATTCATCAGTGAAATAATTTGAGGAAATTATTTAACTTCTGAGCCTGTTATATAAAATGGAAATATACACTTACCTACATCATAGAATTTTTATATGAATTAATAACAGAAGAAAATATATAATATAGTACATAGAATCAAGTCATTATACAATAAATGTTAGGTCTCTGCCTATTACCCCACTTCCAAAATAAAAGCACAGTCTCTCAAATATGCCTCATGTGGATATTCATTCCCACTCGGCTATGGTCAAGATGAGAAGGGGATCAGTAAATACTAATTTTAGCATAACCTGTGGAAATAATTCTATGAGAAAACTGCTCATTTACTCTGGAGGCAACTTTTAAGTTATGGTTACTTGAAACTCAAGCTTTCAATGCAGCAAATTACCCCTGTTAGGTGTGACAGTAAAGAATAAAAGCACCTGTACTATACAATCCATCTCATTTACTTTGTGTTTCCTCTTTGAATTGATTTTAGAAGTACAACAAACCTTTGATGAAGGAACTGCTGAAGAACTTGAGGGTGAAGTGTCTCTTGATGTTTTCAAAGACTGAACAGGTCTTTCTTTACCTATATAAGAAAATATAAAATGCAATTTTCTAGCTTATTTGTTTTCAACTAGAGTGTTTTTGTAAATGAATAAGGGGTGGAAGTCATACACTTATTTTAATAGTGAAATCTTTATTACATTATTAAATTAAATCTGTTAATATCTAAATCCTCCTATCTGTCTTTGAGGCTGGGCACCATCAAAAATTTCAAATAACCTAAAACCAAAGGACAGTATATATGGCAATCTAGGCCATATCAATGCCAGTTAGCAAACACGGAACCACAGAGAAGACCTCAGGAAAGGCAAAAAACATTTTAAAATCATAAATGCTTCCTCCTCCAAGTTCCGAAAAGTTAACTTTTAATACATCACACTAAAAATCCAATGGAGGTTATTATATAGATGCTACCAAAGAGAATTAGCTAATTATTAGCTAATTAAGCTATAGCTCAAAGAGAAGGGTATGTAGGAAACTTAGCAGGTATTCATGAAATGTTTTAAAAAAATTAAAACTAGAAAACTATGATAGAGCACTAATCCGGTACCTGATATGAATGAGTACCCAAATATTTGTTAAATGGTGAAAAATAAATCTGTATGAGATAAAGTCACTAAACTTTATCTTTGGTCACTTCAGACACTCACATAGTGCTCTATGTATACTATTATTTTTATGGAAATATAAGCCAGAAAATAAATTTAAATATTATTTTAGCCAGTTCAACGAAAACAACAAAAATGGGTTTAGTTAAATATAATCTTAAAAATAACAGTGAGCTGTTGCTAACAGAAAAACGTTTCATTAAATTATCTATACGTCAACTGTAACAGATAGCCTCTGCTTTCAAGTGCTACGAAAACTTTAATTACAGAGAAGAGGAAAAAGCAGCACCAAGTTTGAAGTGACACAGAAACTGGTCAAGACTGGATAGTGGGTTAAGGCCAGGAAAGCAGTCAAGAGCAAAAGCGGAGAAAAAACGACCTTGAAACTGAGGCAAAGCCAGCTTCAGTCAAAAAGCCTCTTAAGCTCTTCCTGCTATGGTCAAGACAGCAAAGTAAGGGCCTGGAGGTCAAGGGCTTCCAACCACCTGGGGACGTAGTGAATAACATCTCTTTCCAATGTCCTGCAGAGCCGGAAAGGCTTTCTCAAGACGCCCCCCACAGCTCCCCGCACCCACAACACGTGGCAATGTGTGAAGATATTTCTGATTTTCACAGTGGGTGAGTGCCACTGGCACATGGTTAAGTAGAGGTTAGGGATGCTGCTCAACATGCTACAAATGCACAGGACAGCCCTCCACAACAAAGAATTATCCGGCCTCAAATGTCAGTAGTGCTGAGGTTGAAAACTCCTGCTCTAGGCACAGTATTCGAACTGTGAAGCTCCAATAGTCTTAAAAAAGACCTAACTCTAGAATCTTTTAACTTGTGGTACCATTAAGAGACTTTCGCACTAAGCAAGTTTAAAAGTTCTTACAGACCTTAAAAATCAAAAGCAAAATGATACAACCAACACTACATCCCCAAATGGCTAAGAACATGGCTTATTTAGTCATTCCCTACTGTATTTCCATTGCACATGGCAAATTCCACATCATAATGTGACAGTGTCAGTCTATCCCACTGCACCAAAAGCCCCTAGAGGAACAAGTATCATAGCTCATTTTTTCCCAAATACCCAAGGCCTACCAAGCTGAGTCCTTTAAGAAAAGAGTAGGTACTCACAAACTTGTGAAAAGATGAATTATTTTTCTACCCTTAGGATTCAATGACCTCCCCAGTCTATTCTGATTAAGTATTTCCTTGAGAGATGAAGAACTGGACCAATCAGCACAGCACACTATGTTAATTAAAGACATAATTATAGGCTCAATTCTGGCACACAGCAGCTAAACACAGCAAAAAACTTTCACAAGCAGCTGTTAATCTCTTATTTAGCACCTCCTTTACAAACAAAGCATCAGCTCTACAGGTATGCCAAGTATGGTGTCCAAGTGTAGTCTTAGGATCTTTCATGATTTTAGCTGCATAAGGCTAATTTAAGCAGATTTCAACTAATCTCAGTGTGCAGAAGCAAAGGAACATTGAAGGAGAGGGCAGTGGTTTATCAAATATCAACATATATTCATATATACCGGTGGCATGAAGGGCAGGGACAGGCAAGAAGCAAAGGATAAAGAAAAAGGATGATACAGATGGCAGCAGAAAGAGCACAAAAATGGTAAATAGAAATATCCTGATCCTACTGATGTTGGGTCCTTTCTGCCAGTGACTTGTCTACTCTACAGATCTCAACCTCCTATGAGGTGGCAGTTGCTGACTGGGAGTGGCTAGCCCAGACAACAAACCCACATGTCTCCCCAAATCCTACTACCTGAGTCTGCTATTGTTCAACTCTGGTTTCAACAGCAGACTAATGGAGCAGTTATACACTTTTCCCATTTCTATAACCTCTACAAATTATAGCCCCCCACCCTTCACGATCCCAAATCACAATCTAGCTCAAAACTCACCTCTTTCTGGCTTTCCTTCATTCTGCCGTTTGTAGGAGGCACCAGCACGCACGGACTCTAGGGAAAGGTGGGCAGGGAGGAATTAACACCAGCACCTCTGTGCCCAGGAGGAACAGGAGAAGAACCCAGAAGTAGGAGTAATGAGAACAGGAACTTCTGAGCATTTGCCGGTGACCCTAACCACCTTCCTACCCTGCTTTCAAGTTGGGCTGCCTGAGCAAACACCAATAAAGAGAAATAAATAACAGAATAGGAGAAAAACTCTGTTTAAGATTGGGTCCAACAACAATGATGTATGAAGATGAGGCTAACCAAGGACAGCATGAGCAGAAAGAAATGAGAAAAGGATCCTATGATAAGACACCAAAAGTTAAAGACGGGGATCGCACATCTTACTTATCACTATAAGCATCTAATCTAATCTCCTCCATAAAGTCAATATTCAAAGGATTAAAGAATGACACCAAGAAAATCAAGAGTGAAAGATGAATCACCACTAGAAATCAAAAAGGACACCTGGGAAAGTTTTCATCGTATATCATATCAGTTCCCTGAGCATAGGATGGCTACCTGCAAGTAATCATTCTGACTTGTTCTCAACAGGTAGCCTGTTACTAAATCTTGCTAATTCTTTTCATGCAAACTCTCTCATATATGGATTTTCCTTATAAACAAATCCACAGCTACTTGATCTCCTAATTATCCCATACTTAGAATCTTGTAAATATTTTGTTAGTTTCCTTACCCGCAAACTCTTAATGATGCAGATGGAATCGGCTTTCTAAATAGCCTAAATAAACTAGAAGGGGCTCTCAGCTATATTTCCAATACGTTTTCTTATCATTTATTTCAAATTATTCTATTATAGATCCCAAATTGCCAATTTTATCCTTTTTTCTGAGAAAATAATACATTTTCTGAATCACTTTGGCACTGTCAGCACCTTGCACTAAAAAAAAAATTCAAGAAATATCACACAAATATTGCCATCCTACTTTTGCAAGAATGTTGAAGAAGCAGTATCCTTATCTAATTGTTCACTGATGTCATCAGAAAGTTTTGTTCCTCCTGAGCAGCTGATGTGTTTTTATCTAAGTTTCACTATGAACACTATCTATTGCTCATTTCCTCTTTGTTTTAGGCAAATCCTTAGCTCACTTATAGTAATTGCTGAAATCCTTATCATAGGCATCTATTTCATAAACTACTAACTTTATTCTTTTATTTTCACACCCTTATTTCCCTTTTTTATAAAATTCTTCACCCGTTTACTTAATCCTGTTTTAATAAGTGTTTATTTTTGTTAACCTGCCTCAAATTCTTTGTAGATGAAGAGGTCAGGACAACGATATTTTTTTATAGGAGTGTCTGGGGCTTGGGCTTGGCTCACACTAGCTGTTGAGAATGAACTGTCTGTATGTCTTCCAAACTCTTAAGTTCAGTGACTCCACGCTGGTAGCCTGAAATCAGCCATGGTAAAAGTATTCACTCCACAAATATTGGCAAATGTCACAATCAGGTGTTTTTCCCCTGAAGAGTCAGTTTACTAACACACAACTGGTGCTGTGTTGATTGATTTTGATTCCAAATTTCAGAACCACTGTAGGAATAACTGCATTTAACTACAGATTCCCATCCATGTTACCTTCAACAGACCTGGGCTATTTAATAATATCCTAACAGACAGTAAAACCAGCTGAATCCAGCTCAGATTGCAAAATCATAAACAAGTAAGTGGTTGTTTTAGCCCACGAAATTTTAGAGTATTTTTTTTAACATAAGAGGTAATAGAAACAACCCATTGTGCTTAAACTCTTCATCCCAGAGTTTCCAATGATCTGCTTATATTAAAACTGAAGGTCTTTCTTCTTGTGCTCTACTACTGCAGCTTAATGATTCATACACAAGTTCTTCTTAATACTTTAGCATTTGCTTTTCATGCCTTTGTACGTTTCTGTTTGTCATCCTACATCTTCCTACCTTTCTCTTTCTTCTTTGTTGGTTATTGTTCCTTAAATATGAATGTTCCTCCTATCCTCAATCCTTTTTGTTTTGTTATTCTTCCGTGGCTCCAACCAATACTATGAAGACAAATGTCTCTCAAATCCACTTCTTTCACTCACACTTCTATATTTCTAATTGACAGAATGCTACTCCTTGGCCACTTAGCCATTGCTTCAAATTCATCTCACATGTGATCTTAGTAAGCAGAAACTAACTCCTACTTGAAAGCAGGAAAAGAGGCTCAACACATTCCTGCCTTTGCTGTGACTTGCTAAAGAAAATGAGTTCTAAAGTAGGATGAAGGAAAGAAATCAGGAAAGAAAAATTCTAAAGTTGGCAATATGGAAATCAAAATCCAAGTCAATGTACTGGTGAGTGAAAGAATAAATGGTGAGGAAGACAATGAACAAGAATTTCAAATACTGGTTCCATAGACTAGGTATAAACTGCTTCCCATGCAGGTGAAATGAAAGTCAGAGAAGCAGCTTCATGTTACAATAAACATTTAAAAGTTCTCTAAGAATTTAACAATATTTGCTGTCTCTTTGCATATAATAGCTGTAAGTCTGAAACGATCTTTCAGAAATATACTTTCTTGCTGATGTGTTCTCCTGATGAAAGCAGCGATGAACTTAACCAGACTCAACCAATCCTATCAAGTATTATTAATTACTGATAACCCATATAGGAGCAAAATACACTGCTAGGAAAAAAAAATAAAACCATCCCTAGAGGGACTTCCCTGGAGGTCCAGTGGTTAAGATTTCACCTTCCAATGCAAGGGGTGCAGGTTTGATCCCTGGTTGGGGAGCTAAGTTCCCACATGCCTCGTGGCCAAAAAACATAAAACAGAAGCAATATTGTAACAAATTCAGTAAAGACTTTAAAAAAATGGTCCACATCAAAAACAAAAAATCTTAAAAAAAAAAAAAGAAAACCATCACTGGAGATAATAAAATTAGGGGCTACATCTTGCAAACTATTAAATTCTTGGTACAGTGCCTGATGTATAAGAGAAAACCAGATACTTCTGAACGTCTTATCAATAAATAAATAAACTTAACAGCGCAGGTAGTAGATTCATCTCTCCTTTATAGCTGAAGCATTAAAGGGGAAATTAAGATATGAACAAATGAAGATGGGGTGGCTATAAGGATGCTGAGGAAATGATTCATTTTTCTGGATCATGGATGAAGACATGCAAATTTGGGGCTCTTGGTTAGGAAGAACATAATTTCTCAGAGATCTACTGGTTCATTCAAGAAGGTATGAAACAGGGAATTCTCTGGAGGTCCAGTGGTTAGGACTCCGCACTTCTGTTGCAGAAGGCACAGGTTCATCCCTGGTCAGGGCACTAAGATCCCGCATGCTATGCGGTGCAGCCAAGAAAAAAAAAAAAAGAAGGTATGAAACAGAAAAATGGAGGGGACACAGGAAAAATGATCCTTGTGGTAAAGACACCAAAAAAACAACCAGACACAGGGGTAGAAAAAGCTCCCTCTGTACCACCTCTGCTTCCCACAAATAACAAACTTTTGGAGGTAAGAGATTCAACAAGTTGAAATAAAGGCATATTAACTATGAATACACGGAAGTGCATTTCTGAAGAGAACTTTCCTTTAATACATCAGTTACAACCACATGGGCTCACTTTTTAAAATATAAGTAAAATATTACATCATCTGTACATATTATGAACATGTGCAACAGGGATGCTATAAATGCCTACACATATGAAAATGCCATTAATTGATTACTGTTTCAGAACCTCCATCACTCAGGTGCCAGAAAAGCTATAGCTGTACTCCTGGGATTCACCCAGAAAACTCACAGCCAAAGCTCTTTGTGGTATAATAAATAGATTCTCACACAAAAGAATACATTGTAGAATCTAATTCAATAGCACATTTACAGCCTGGATCAGTTAACAGTCCAAGATTAAATTCCTCATGAAACAGCTCATCCCAATAATCCTTCTCCACTTTCATCCTTCCACCAACTTCTGCCCACTCGTCAGATATCACCTAAAATGCCTATTCCCATGTAATGATTTGTATCCTTCTCTAAATCATAAACTCAGAGGGCAAAGACTAGGTCTGTCTTGCTTGGCAAACCATTTATATGAAATATATTTTTGTTGAATGATTTTATGAGTACTGAACATAAATACAATGACTTTCAAACCAAGAAACACTATAATATTTAGCTGCTAAGAAAACAGGTTCTTACTGCGTAATAAACATAATCTGATGGTAAAGTCTTATTTCCATATTCCCATTATCACTTACACCTGCACAGAAAAGCCTTCTTTCTAAAGGCAGAATTAAACCTCTAAATTTTATTGAAATTTCAGCTATGATCCAAAAATTCATGTGGACTTCCAAATTCATTCACAGCCAACAGGTATTAAGACATGTGCCTTTTCCCATTATACTTAAGTTCAATAATAGAGTCTATCTTCCAAATACATTCTTCTCAAAATAGTATTTTTAATTCTTGTACATTTTCAGTTATTGTAGAAGATATGCTTTCGAAAAGGATTAAACACTGATGAATAAGTCTTTCTTAAAAATATCTTTCATTCTTAATAGTGGCTGCTGATATTGAGTAAGTAAGGGGAGGCTGGGCCCAAAGTCAGTGCTATAGAAAATCAGATACAGACCAACAAAAACAATAAACTGACAAATCTTCCATAGTAATGACATTTTAAAAATGTCATATACCTAATTTATATATGAGCATCACTGGTAAATTTGACATTAATCTGTAGCAAATGTTTAGAATGAATTAACAAAGAGTCTGTAAATACCTAACATAATCATCCCTAGGAGCCACAACAGATTTACAAAACTAAGCAAGGCAATCTTTATGTCATTGTTTCCATAGTGGAAATGCTTTGTAATCCTCAAGTGGAAAAGAAAACAAGATGGGGAATCACAACTGGTTGAATAACAGCAAACACTGCAGAGGTTTCTATATTGTGCCTTATGCTACTCAACAGAATTTTTTTTTAACACCTTTATTGGAGTATAATTGCTTTACAATGGTGTGTTAGTTTCTGCTTTATAACACAACATAATTATTAATGATTAATACAAAACACATAAAGCATACTTCATTTGTAGATAAAACAAAGCTCTTTTTATCTGCTGCTAAATACATAGGATCACTAAAGAGATTTTAAGACCTTTATGGAAGAGAATTATAAGTCAAAGTTAACTACATGAAATATATCATTCCCAGATTTTTTTTTAATGAATTAACTACAAACAAGTAATTGCAGCTGAAAAAAGTACAGGCTGCAGGGCTTTTTGTTTCATAGTAATATATGTGAAAATGGCCTAGGTTTCAGTTGCCTGCAGTTTCAGTAAGGACCAGTAATACAATATGGTTGACAAAATAAAAGTTCACTTCTGGCATCATGACTTAAAAGGAATAGAAAGAAAATTAGGAAAGCAAAAGGTCTGAAAACCATGTCAAATGAAAGGAACAGCTGAAGGAACTAAATATATTTAAACCTGGAAAAAAAAAATCGAAAAGATTATGATGGTACTTTTCAAATACACAAACCGTTCCAACAAAAAAAGAAATGTCTTTATGGCTCTAAGATAAATAACTAGTATTAAGTAGACATTACAGGAAAAGAGCTATACAAAAATGGAAAGACTGTACTGTGATACAGTAAACATCACAGGAAGTACTTTAAGAAAAAGCCTCCCATACCCATATGGGAGACTAAATATAGTGATCATTATTAATGCTATTATCCTAAACAGAAGGTAAATAGCAAAAGTATAAGATAGGAAAACAGTGAGATTCATTTGAGAGAAGGTAGGGAAAAAGGAAATAAATATCTAAGAGATAGTTGACAAATGGGGAGATGTTTCATTAGATTAATTAGAATAAAATAAAATTCAAGTAAAAATACACAAGGTATACATAACAAAACAATTTAAACTATAACAGTATCTTAATAATGTGTTAATAAACAGATTAAGAAGGACAACCTACACTGTTAGCATGTAAATATGAACAACAATAAGGAATGAAAAATAGTATTGTAGTCACCGTTATGAACAGGTTAGTCCACTTAAGTTATAGGCAGAAAATTCTTAAACGTGGAACACAAGGTGTAAACAGTTTGATTTAGGAAGCTAATTAGTCTATGTCAGTACAAAGTTCCATAGGATTTAACCCAAAAGGCTATGCAGAAAAAATTTAATTAAATAACATGTGTGTGCGTGTGTGTAAGTACAAAATGGGAACTAAGCAGCTGAGATGAAAAAGTAATAGTCATTCTGTGGCTTATAATTAAGCACAGATATATTAAATGCACAGAACAATTGTGAAGAATTAGTCCTAAAATAATTACCATGGACAAACTACTAGTGATTATTAAAATAAATAAAATTATTCTGAAAAGTATGAACAAGAAGCAAAAAATTAAAAGTTAAAAAAGAATTAACAAAATGAGGGCATAAGGAATAAGAAAATTATTTTTTACCTGTTACAGAAACATTTAAAATCTTTGTCAAAATTTCAATTTACATTGGAAAACGAAATTAACCCATCATTGTTAGTTAGCCCAGTTTAAGTGACTGATAATTGAAGGATGATATTTCTCAGTCCTTTTTTGAAGAAAAGTAAGGTGCCATCAACATTTCTGAGATTTAGATTTAAAGCAAAAACCATTATCACAAATATGTAAAATAACAATTACTTTTCCCTTTTATTGTTTAAAGCAAGACTTTTACTGTTAACTTTTTGGAAGATTATCTCATGTAACTATTCTAAAAACTATTTAGTGAAAAGAGTACAGAAAAACATTTCAACAGTTCAGCCCAAACAGCTAAGGAATCAACCAAAGTAACCCATAAAGAGAGTTTTCCCAGAACAAACTTTTTTTTCTTGATTAAAGAACTTTACTTTCAAAGCTAAATGACTTAAGAAAATAAACATGAAGGCATTAACAAAGTCATACACTCTATTTCATTCAATTCACACCAGATTTTAGTCTCCCAACTTTCTCTGTTATCTTTCCATCACTGCAAGATATTAAAGGTATTAGACCTCAGAGGATGGGGAAAGCATATCGCAGACGCTAAGACAGGAGCATCACCGTGTGACTCTACATTTCATCTTGAGATTTTAGAGTTTTGGCCACTGACTACCAGGCCAAAGGCAGATAGAAGATGCCTCCCTAGGAATCTGTTTTAGAGGAGAAATGTAAAAAATAAGGCTAATTCAACAGTAACTTAAATAACTTAATAGCTTCACTATAAGCTGTAAAGAAGGATCTCAAGCTTCCGTTGTACTCATGTTTTGTTAAAAAGGCTTCAAAATCAGTTTCCAAAGACACTTTCTTCCTCTTAACCAAATTATTAATAGATTTGGATTTAAGTCACACACATCTAAAAAAATATGGTCTTAGAAGGTATATCTAGCTAATTTGGGATCTTTAGGTCTGTGCATGTGAGCATAAATTAGAGTTAGAGGCTATTTATCCACTTGAAGGGTGAGGGGAGAAAAAGGAAGTAAAGCATAGGAGAAAATACCAAACTTTTAACACTGAACTCCACAGTAAAACTTTCAGTTACCTGGAACTATTCCAAGAATATTTTAAGCAGTCAGGCATGTGTAAGTGACTGTGTTTGTTTTAAATCCTTCAAATGACATTCTTACACATATATCCAAAAATACGTTTTTTGGAAACCCCACTCTACCTAGCTCTGGAAACAGTAGACAAGTGATAAATGCTTGTTAAATACAGGAATCCAGCAACAGCTACAATGGAGACAATCTAATGATCTGAAGTGATCTTCCATCACCCTGAACATGCAGGAGGCAAAGACTGTTGAACTAAAAACCTTATTATTTGAAAAAAACAGTTAAAAGGAAGGAAGTTAAAAAGAAAAGAAAAATTATTGGCTTATAATTCCTTCTACCTAGAAGATACTTCTCCACCTGTAGAAGTCTGAACTAAAAGATAAGCCCAAATGTCATTTCCTCCATGGCGTGTTCTTCCACCCCAGAGTGAGAGTCTCTTACCCTGACCGGCTAATGTCATGTTAACTCATTTATGACATAATGAGCCTTATATCAAAGTTATACTTTACATGTTATATTTACATAATGATAAAATTGTTATCAGTTGGGGAAAAATACACATATATATTCTAGTTCCTTGGTGACAGGGACATCGTTCTAACACAGTGCCCTGGATACAGAAGGCATGAGGAAGTGTTTTGTGAATGAGCTCAACTGCAGGTAGTAGAGTCTAGAATGACAACACAGGAAAGCATTACCTAGAAAAGTTGCTTCATTTATTTATTCCAACATGTACTGAACAACTGGGCCAGGACGACATGCACTGAATGCCATGCATGGCCAGGCACTCCAAACTTAAAAAAAAAAGAAAAAATTGGAGGTTGGGAAAGAATGAACCTAAGGTAGGTTTTAGCTCTAAATTCTATAAGGCTATACCTTATATTTAGGGGGATCCACTAATATTTTTCATGAAAAATATAAATAGATTTCCCCTAGTGATAGAAGATTAAAGAGGCTGGATCAGCTCAGGAATTAGCAGAAAATACAGGAGGTGTGTGACTTTCCAACATGATTACAACCTCTTCCACGCTGAAGAACTAGAAGTGAAATGTCATATAGACTGCAATTTGAAATGGTTTAAAAATGTGTGTGTGTGTGTGCGCGTGTGTGTATGTGTGTGTATGACATTCATTATACTATTCTTTCAACTTTTCTGTAAGTTTGAAATTTTTCAAATGAAGAGTTAAAAATAATATCTTATAACACATATAAGGCAATCTGGATCAATACATTCTTATCAGTGGAGGTTGCAAAAAAAAAAAAAGGAGAACTCTTAAAAATACATACTTCTATGTTGAGACTGATGGAAAGGGTAAGTTTTGCTTTTTTCTGGGGAGTAACTTCTACTGCTGACACTGGAGCCAGATCTGCTGTGTGGAGAATCCTTTCGGCCTGCAGGTGATTCTCTGAAAAAAGAAGTGTCTCTTTTATGAGGAGACCGGTCTCTCACATAATGGGAAGAGTAGAAACTTTTTCTTCTAAAGCCATCTCTCATGCCCCTTTGAAGAAAAAATAAAATAAGTTAATTATATCCTATACTTTATATATACAAGCACAAATGGCAAAAGCTCTGGTTACAAACCATTGTTTGTGTTGTAATTTATGTCCCCTTTTTCTACCACCACCTAACTTCTGAAATCAGTCAACAAAATGAAACTTTATCAGTGAATTATGTCATTTTTTCAGTTTGGGGTAGAACCAGGTGGTTAAGTGCAAAAGTTACTTTATTTTAAGCAAGCACAAAAATTTTTTAATGTGAAAAAGTCATATAGTCTCTACTTCTGCTTGCTACCAACAACATACCACACAGCTACCATACTCTCAAAGACACCTAGAGAATGCCAAAGATTTCCCCAATGAGACAGTTCATGGTCTACTACCCTCTTCTAAGTACCACTGGTTTTCAACTAGTGTGATTCCCTGCTGCCCCCCATGATAATTTGGCAACATCTACAGACACTTTTGTTGTTACAACTCGAGAGGAGGGAATGCCCCTAGTGGTTAGGGGCAGGATGCTCCTAAAATGCTACAATGCCCAGGACAACACCCACACATATACACAGTAAAAACCTATGCAACCCAAAGTGTTAACAATGCCAAGGTTGAGAAACCCTGGTATATACCTATAAAATCCTTGCTCTCTGAATTTACAACAGATTGTTGCCAATCTCTAAATACCAACTTTTTATATCATCTTTACTTTTATAAATTAAATTTTCTTATTAAGCAATATCATCAACTCAAAGCAGAAAGCCCAAATAATAAAGACTTATAAAGCAAAACTATCTTTATAACAGTAAAGCAAATTAAAATTATTAAATACAACTATGAAGACACAAGCCTTGGACTTCCCTGGTGGCGCAGTGGTTAAGAATCCACCTACCAATGCAGGGGACACAGGTTCAAGCCCTGGTCCGGGAAGATCCCACATGCCACGGAGCAACTAAGCCCGTGCGCCACAACTACCGAGCCTGCGCTCTAGGTCCCGTGAGCCGCAACTACTGAGCCCGCGTGCCACAACTACTGAAGCTCGTGTGCCTAGAGCCTGTGCTCCACAACGAGAGAAGCCACCGCAATGAGAAGCCCACTCACCACAACGAAAAGCAGCCCCCGCTCACCACAACTAGAGAAAGCCCGCGCAGCAATGAAGACTCAACGCAGCCAAAAATAAACAGACAAATTAATTAATTTTTTTTAAAAAAGACACAAGCCTCTATTTAAAAGAACACTTGGAGTCAAACAGGTTTTAATTGAAGATTTAGCAAATGTACCTCCATATTAAAATTAGAGACCATTATCTTCAGACAGAAGAATGGTAAAAAGATGAGCCAATTGTATGAAATTTCAACTGCTCAGAAAATAATTTCAGCATATTGACTGGTAGTCCACAATATATAAGTAGGTTGTTGTCATTAACTGATTAATACCCAAACTATATCCTCTTTCCAGATATAATTTTCTCTGTGCAAAAGTAGAAAACAGTTAAAACTCATTTATGATAAATAAACTCAGACAAAATACTAATACTGAAATAAAGCATTAAAGAAATTCCAATATATTCAAGTTCAATCACTAAAGCTATAGGAATCATATGAATATCACTGAGAGCTGAAGTAAGTAGCTATATATGTATTACACAGATTTTAGGAACTGTACCAGGCACTGGGGACCCAATGGTGAACCACATGCATGCCGTTACGGAACTCTCAGGCTAGTGGGAGAGGCTGATATTAAACATACAGATAAAACATGTAGCCAACGGTGTGTGCAGGGAGACTAGGAGTCTACTTAGTCCAAGCAAGAGACAGTGGTGACTTAGATAAGGCGGGAGCAGGGGAAGGGTCACAAATTCAACATGCACAAGAGTGCAGTTTTGTAGACTCAACGAGACAAGGTAAATGTTTGACTAATGAGTGTGAGAGATGGTGGATGACAAGATGATACCCAGAATTCTGGCCACGATGGATTACTGAAATAAGAAAAATAGATCTGAGAAATAGGGACAGGGTGGGAGATCCACATTTAGACTCGACAGTGCTATATTTGATATGCTCATGTAATATCTTGGTAGGCAACAACAGATACTGGTGATAATATCAGAAGAGATTTTTGGCTATAACTATAAATTTGTCTGTAAACAGGAAGTATTTAAAAGCCTTGGGTATAGATGAAAACAAAGGATAAAAAGTGCAGAAGGCCCAGAATCTAGGGTTATAAAACTGCCACACTGAGAAGGAAATGGGCTGAGAATAGAGTGGCCACAGAAACATGAGGCACAGGTGAGTAAGTTATCAGGGAAGGCAATGAAAGAGTGCTCCAAGAAGGAGAATAAAGGTTTCATACAGCGAAAGTAAATGAGCTCTTCCTGATAACTTACTCAGGAAATGGAGAAGAACAGGCCCACATTCAGAGGAAAGACTGCCTATTTTCTCTGGAGGGAATGGAAAAATGAAATGCTGAACTACAATTTCCTAATCCTGACACCAGATGGCAGTAAAATCACAACAGCACAGTTCAGAGCTATCAGAGCGGCTTGGGGTGGCTAGATACACATGGGGGAAGTGCAGGTCAGATTTCAACATCTCAGAGCAGAGCAACGTCTCTCCTCTCCTTCACATCAACATCTCCTACTGACCATCAGATTAAACAAAAACATCACCATAGGCATCATCTACCATAAGTATATGGTACTACTTTGATAAAGTGGTAATATTAGCCAAGTCATTTATTCATGTGTGTATGTATACATATTTTTTCATATCTATATATCTATGTCCCAATATATGAAAGGCACTATGAGGAATTACTCTGGCTCTGAAGAAGCTTAATATCTAATTGAGGGGATGGGGAGTAAATGTTCCAAAAGGCTGGTACTGTAATTTAGAAGAGACATATATACATATTAATAGATGAAAAACTGACCAAGGAGTCTTTAAGCAAAGGTGAAATTTAGATCAATACTGTCTAAGAGAAATATAATCAAGGCACACATGATGTAGTCATATTTCAAAAGTAAAGAGAAACAGGTGAAATTAATTTTAGCAATATTTTACTTAACCCAATATATCTAAAATATTAGCAACATGTAATCAATATTAAAAAATTTAGTGAGATAGTTTATATTCTCCCTTTCATCTTACAGCTTGAAAATCCAGTATGTATTTTACACTTACACAATATCTCAGTCTGAACTGGCCACATTTTAAGTGCTCAACAGGGACATTCAGCTAGTGGCTCCCATATGAACAGCACAGATTTAGATGGTGGGAAAGGCATTCCAAGCTTCAAGAAAAAGTAGAGAAGGATTAAAGGATATTAGGCAAACAAGAAGAGAAGTAGTCAGAACAGTGAAAACTTAAAAGAAGAGTAACTAGGGCTTCCCTGGTGGCGCAGTGGTTGGGAGTCCGCCTGCCGATGCAGGGGACACGGGTTCGTGCCCCGGTCCGGGAAGATCCCACGTGCCGCGGAGCGGCTGGGCCCGTGAGCCATGGCCGCTGAGCCTGAGCGTCCGGAGCCTGTGCTCGGCAACGGGAGAGGCCACGGCAGTGAGAGGCCCGCGTACCGCAAAAAAAAAAAAAAAAAAAAAAAAAAAGTAGTAACTAAAAAACAAAGGAAGAAATTTTTGAAAAGGGAAAATGTAGTTAATATCAAATACTGCAGAGGCTGGAACAGATCTTCATATTTAAAACCTAAGAGTCACATGACCAGTGAGTGGGCTGTCCAGTAAAACTTTGGAAACCAAATCAGACTATAAGAAATTATGACCTATCTACTAACGGAGTTAAACTATTACTTTTCTTCTAAAAAAAAGTTTGGCAGAGGGAAGAAGGAAGAGAATTGGGACAATACTCTGAGGAAAGGGGCTTACTTGGTCATATTTGGAAGTTGGGGGGAAAAGGCTAATTTCCTATAGATGGAGAAACTGATAAACCAAGACACAAAAATGGTAACTGAAAAAGGAGCCAAAAATCACCAGGAAAAAATGGGACAAAGGAACTAAGTAGAAGAGAATAGCACTGAAGGCAAGAAGAGAAGAACACAAAAAGGATAAAGAGGAAAATTTTCATTTCAAGAAGAAAAAATATGAGAAATCTCTCTTCAGAAGTCCTTTACCTCAGTAACATAATTCTAGAAGTCATTAATAGAAGGTAAAGAAAGTAAGGACACGAACAGACGCTTAAGGCAGAGTGGAAAGTATCTGTCCTTTGGGGGAATGTATTCATTTGAGCAGTGTTCCTCAAAATGCAGGTCCCCAGACCTTCATCAGCATTACCTTGGGAAGGTGACAGAAATTCAAATTCAGGGCATCAAACCACACCTACTGAATCAGAATCTCTGGGAGTGAGACCAAGGATTCCAGGCTTTAACAAGGCTCTCCAGGTGATTCTGATGCACAGGAAACTTTGAGAAGGACTGAACTAGACAAACTAACGTCTAAGAGCTGTGTACATATAAATATGGTATCTTTAAGTCAAAAACAGAAACTCAGGGCTAATGATAGAGGCAGAACATTTTCCAGGGATGATGATTGTAGGGTTTGACCATGCCAGTGGAGAGCTAAAGAGTTGAAAACACAAGAAAGAACTGGTGTTAATTAAAAGCATCATCAAATCAGGACAGGGAGGGATGGAGAAGACTATATGCCAGAAACTATAATAATCCAGGAACAAGAAATGGGGTCCTGGAAATTCATCAAAGAGTACAAAGATGAGGACAGGTGGTACAAATGGAGAAGTTCAGAGACGACACTGGAACTGTGGCTTGGAGGAGGTAATAAGGAGCAAGAAGTACGCCCAGAACTCATCTCAAGAATCAAGGAATTAGGAGGCAAGTGAGTTGGGAGGTAAGTGGTTTCAACCCTTGGAAGTTAGGCTCCTGTTGCAGAAAATGGATGGAAAGAACAAGAGAAAATATATCCACTCTACTTTGATACTAAAAGACCAAGTCTTTGCCCTCATTGGGCAATGGAGAAGACATATAAATACAACATTTCAGATTGACAGGCAGTTTAAAGAAAGGTAGATGTGAGGGAGGTTATTTTTGATGGGATGATCAGGAAGAACATCTCTGAGAAGGTAATATCTGAGCAGAGATATAACAGAGGGGATGGAACCCAACAAAGAATGAGGCAGTAGAGAGATCTGATGTACATTTACAATGATCACTCTAACTGCTCTGTGAAGGCATCATATGTTGGTGCCAAGGACACAATGATGAGTCAGAGAGCTTTCTTGGCGTTTATAGAATTATACAGCACCTACATTTCAAATATAATACTAGCCCTATGTATAGGACTTAACAGAAGCATAAGTAGTAGAGGAAGGAAAGAGACTGTTAAGGCCCTCTGTGAACTAGCCTCCTAAGTACTAAAAGCCCCTCCCAAAGTAACTACTGACTCCATGACCTTGAACAAGTTACTTAACCTCCTTATGCCTTAATTTCATCATCTACAAGGTGGGGATAATAACAGTACCTACTTACAGCTACAAGGAGTAAATGAGATATTATATGTAAAGCACTTAGAACGGGGCCTGGTACACAGCACTCAATAGATGTTAGCTAATTCTATTGACAGTATTACCCCACTATGATTTCCATCAAATCAGTATAAAGGCTTATTCAAGAAATTAGCTAAGCGTGCCAATACAACCGCTTGATAGCTTTGTCATTCAGAAAAACTATGAAATCTTACATGTTTGTAAGAGTTTAAAACCTACTCAAAATAATAAAACCTCCAGAACAAGACTTCCACTTGACTTCCCAAGCAATTTGCTTTACAGAGATGAACTGTGGATAATTCAATGTAAAGAATGGCAGTTATGGAGTTCTGTACACAGATGAAACACATATAAAGTGAAAAGTAGGCAGAATGGCCATTCGCTAGACTAGGGGTCAACAAACATTTGCTTAAAGGTCCAACTACAAATATTTTAGGTTTTGTGGGCTATATGGTCTCCATCACAACTCCTCAACACTCCACTCTAACACAACAGCAGCCACAGATGATATGTAAACCAATGTGTGTGGCTGTGTTCCAATAAAACTTTATGTACAAAAACAGACAGCTGGTCAGATTTGGCCCATGGGTTATAATTTGCTGATCCCAATGTCAAGTATGTACTTCCTGAAGGTTTCCAAACACAATTTATTAAAGAATAAAAAGTTTACCTATAGCTTCCTTTTTCTCACAGAACACAAAGAAAAGCATGGGGATTTTTTTCACCCTACCCCTTGCAAATATCTCAAGATTTTTATGCTTTAGAAGTTTAACTGTATTTTGGAGAGCAAATTCATTACATAATGATAGAAATATGTTTTGGCTGATTCATATTTTCTACCAGAGACCTGACTTTATATGTTTATAATGTAATTGTAAATATACAAATTTAGTATTTATTTACTTATAATATAAAAAAGCCTTTCTCAAAATATGTTCCACAAAATACTAAGCCACAACTGTGGGAAACACTGAGTTTAATAAAATTAAACACCTTTATTTACAGTGACACTTCTCAGAGCATCCTCTGCAGGAAGACACAGACCCAAAAATTAGTTCATCTGCTCATGTATGGCCTTTGATCTTAATTTACTTCCTAACTCCTTTAAGCACAGCAACTTTACAATGAATATGGTATCTATGACTATAGTTTTAAGCTTTAGTCTTTTCATCATCCGTTATCTTATTTTTAACCTTCCCCCAAACACATGGATCCTCAAGTTATAAAATATTTTACCTAACTTTGAGACAATGTGGGGAAGAGGGTGATAGATTCTCTTTCCTTTAACACATACCATGACAAATTCAGGCTGACTAAAAAGCTAAATGTTTGGAAGGAAGGAACAGGAGAAAAAGACCTGTCTCTCTGTCTGTCTGTCTCTCTCTCTCTCTCTCTCTATATATATATATATATATTTAAAAGATACTAAATAATTATAAGTCTACAGGAAGAAACCACTGTGTATCAAAATACCAAGTTTAAACTACATACAAAAAAAAAGCCTAAAGTTGAAAATGTAATTAGATTTAAAGCAAATTTCCAATTAAGAGGGAAAATTCCAACATCTGATGGCAATCTTAAATGTTAGTCTTTAATAATTTAATGAATGTTGACAAACCTTTGAACAAGATGAAAACACCAATAAAAAGTAGATGAAGAAAAAAAAAAAAGTAGATGAAGGATATGAAGATAAATCAATGAAAGGCAAATGTATCATCTCACTAAATATTTAATATAACCCAAGTTATTTTAATTTTTTCCTATCAAATAGGCAAATGATCCCATCCAATAGTGAAAACTAGGGTGGGATATATAAGCCTCATCACAATACACAATTTGGGTTGGACTGGAAATTGCTAGGGATTTACTGGTCCTAAAAATACTACTCTAGTCCATAAAACAGAGTTAGACTTCAAGGTCCACACTGACTGTCAGAATGCCTTTCTTATCTTTAAATAACAAGTTTCCTTTCTCTCTTCCTCTATTTATATTCTGTACAAATCTCATTTTTTCTAGGCTCAATCTAAAGTTACAAAATGCTACACAATACTTTGAATTCCTTCTTTTTCTTGGCGTAACACCTGGTTAATTTAGTTTGCACTTGGTTTCAAATGTCAACCAGAAGAGTTTCTTTGAGAGAAAAAAGTCACTGTTATCAAAACAATCCAGTAATCCATAAATAAGATGGATGCCTTAATATATATCACTGGTGCACGTCATATTAGTTTTATGACACAACTGAGTCTTAATTTTCTTAAATTTTTGTCTTCCACCATAATTTATGCCAGACTTAGGTAAAAATGGATATACTACAAGGGCTTAGCTGTTTTGTTCTTTTTTTCTTTAAATTAAGATAATATGGCAAGGACAAATTGAGCAACCTTGTATCTTTTACCTTATACCTAAACAAAAACCTTTCACTTCTATTTCTTTGGCATAAAATGTAATGTGAGAGTGCAATGAGTTTTTAAAGCATGTAATTCAACAGAAAGTCAACAGTGCTTTCATCTGTAAACTTATTCCTAGTAAAATCAAGGCATTTTTTCCTTTCTTTTCAGATGATTTCTATAATGTGATTGTAGTACTTCATAATGTAAGTTTTAAATTTTTATTTAATTAGAAATTAGTTGTTAAGCTTTTTTTCTTTCATTTCATTGATTGATAGTTCCTATTTATCAAGTGGAAGACCAAATATTTCACAATTATTTAGTAAATCAGTTTGACTATTATGAAAAACTTATGTAACTAAATATTTTCTGATGTCAATATTCTAAGTTCCCTATTTTAGATTTTAAAAATTGATCTTCCATTACTCAAAGCCACCTCCCTCCAACACCAACCTTCCAATCCAAAAAGAAATCTGGATAGCTAATATTCTCCACAGTAATTAAGTAGCTGTAATTATACTTCAAAGAGGAAAAGCAACCTCTAGAAACAGTTTCCTGATGCTTAATGTACTCAAGTGAGGAGTACAACTATTATTACTGCTCTGAGAATCTGATACTCTAAATGCAAAAAAACCCTACTTATCCAAATTATGAATATGAAAAACAGTCAAAATATATGCAAGGATAAAAAAGGATTCTATTAAGTGAGGCTCCTTAGTATATTGATGGTTCTCAAGTGACAGTAATTTTGCTCCAAGCAGGACATGTGGCAATATCTGAAGACATGACATTTTTTACTGTCACAACAGGGGGATACTACTAGCATCTAGTGGGTAAAGGTCAGGGGTGCTGCTAAACAACCTACAATAAACAGGACAGACCCCCTCAATAAAAAACTGCCCAGCTCAAAATGCCAATAGTGTCAAAGTTCAGAAATCCTGAGACAGACACACGTGCATGCACCCACGCGGGCACACACACACACACACACACTCAAATTTAATCTATCAGTTTAAGAAATAAGAAGAAACATTCTAAAGCTTTCTTGGAACCACTTAACGATTCTAAAATGTTACTTTATAACATACCTAACTTCAAGTATTAAAATTCCTTCAATTATATGTTACATTTTCAAGTAAAGTATTTTCTACTCTATTTTCAATCTTTAATTTATATACAGTCCAATAGTTAAGAGCACAGACTCTGGAACAAGTCTGCCAGGGTTCAAATCCTGGCTTCATCATTTGGTTACCATGGGAGAGGTGTGACAGTTACTTAACTTCTCTGTGCCTGTTTCGTCATCTATAAAACGGGAATGATGGATTAAGAGGAATAATGCCTACATAATTCATAATACATAATAAGTATTCATACTTATTAACTCAAATTTTAAAAAAAACCACTGAAAATACCAAGTGTTGACAAGGATGTGGAACAACTGAAATTCACATGTGTTGCGGATGGGAATATAAATGGGTGCAAAGCTGCTAGCTCTCAGTCCACAAATCACCACAGGACTAGCAAATGCACAACATCATCAGTGACGAACCGCACTGCATTTTTCAAAGGCTTTTGGATTAATCATGGTGCATCTGTTACTCAGTTCATACACAGACAACAAAGCATGTAGTTTTGTTGCCTTCTTGTTCCCAGTGATAAACCCACGTGATATTTTATAAAAATAGATAATTGAAAGAGAATTAGTCAACAAAGACAAAAGTGCAGCCAAGAAACAAAGAAGTGACAATGGCAGGAGTGGAATTCAAATTGAACATAAATGGAGTTACCGAAGAAACATGTGACCATAGGAATGTTGACAATGTTGCCTTCAAGATATACAGCCTCAGGAAATTGGTGAAGGCAAGCTTATTGAAGGCAAACAACAAAAGGGAATGTGACAAAAAAGGATGAAGATGTCCCAGAGGAAGTGAGGCTAACAAAAAAATTCACATTAAAGGAACTCTCAGAGAAATTTCACAACAATGAAAATGCAAAGGATAAAATGTCAGAAACTGATCCAAACTCAGAATGGAGTACGTATGACCACTCACCAAGGCATAAAAAAGATGCTTGCTTCAAGAAGAAGACAAACACTGTTCAAACTACTCTTGATAAGTTTTTTTACAAAGAAATAAAACTCAAACTCTCAATGTTTCTAATGTTATAAATTACAGTGTATTAAATGAATATTAGTTTTACCATTTATTTTACTTCCCTATACATTTCTATTGAAAGAGTTTAATGTATTGACAAAAAGTTTTGCAAGTCACAACGACTGTAATTATTCTCATTGACTATTAAGATGGCTTTATGTCAGAATAATGATCACCTTTGGAGAGGAAGAAGAAAATAACTCTATAGGAGTTATGAATAGGAGCATGAAGAAGCTTCTGGGATGCAAGTAATGTTCTATTTCTTAACCTGGATGTGGTTACACTTACGGTTAACACTGAGCTATACACCTTGATTTGTGTACTTTATGTATGTTATATGCTCTAATAAGTGTCTATGAAAAAGAAAGCTATTGGGACTTCCCTGGTGGCGCAGTGGTTAAGAATCCATCTGCCAACGCAGGGGACACAGGTTCGATCCCTGGTCCGGGAAGATCCCACATGCCGTAGAGCCAACAAGCCCGTGCACCACAACTACTGAGCCTGCACTCTAGTGCCTGCAAGCCACAACTACTGAAGCCCATGCACTCTAGGGCCGGTGCTCCACAAGAGAAGCCACTGCTATGAGAAGCCCAAGCACTGCAACGAAGAGTAGCCCCCGATCGCCGCAACTAGAGAAAGCCTGTATGCAGCAACGAAGACCCAAGGCAGCAAAAAAAAAAGAAAGGTGTTTATTTTCCTCTAAAAATGTAATATATAAAAATTTAGCTCCTTATCACTTAAAATGATGTGAAGGGATTTTTTAAAGAAAGCAAAAAGGGACTTCCCTGGTGGCGCAGTGGTTGAGAGTCCGCCTGCCGATGCAGGGGACACGGGTTCATGCCCCGGTCCGGGAAGATCCCACATGCAGCGGAGCAGCTAAGTCCGTGAGCCGAGGCCGCTAAGCCTGCGCGTCCGGAGCCTGTGCTCCGCAACGGGGGAGGCCACAACAGTGAGAGGCCCGCGAACCGCCAAAAATAAAAATAAAAAGTAAGAAACCAAACAGAACTTTCATCTTCGAGAAAAGAATTTTCATTTTTAATATTCATTTTAAGGGAAAACAAATTGTAAGACCAACTACTATCTATAAATCATTATTATATTTTAAAGATTTATTTCAAACACCCGAACAGCATAGCATTACTCGCCAAACCCAAGATAAGGCAGCCTTGTCAACTTCAACTACCAACGTGGTGTCAGGTAATCTTCCCAGAGGATCACCAAGAAATCAGTAAAACATGATTAGCTTCCTCCACCTCAGGATATTCTCTCTGAAAAGGCAAACCTTATAATATGTCTTGACCAAGAAATAATCCAACTTATATTTTGTTGCTATTTATTTTTCCATTATTCAGAAAAATGCTATACCTTAACAAAGCAATTCTTAACCTTCAACATTATTTCCAAATATGATTCTCTTCACCTGACCTGCAGAATAGTGCACAGATTCGAAGACAATCTTTTATAGATAAAACATTAAAAAAAAATAATCCTTTATAACAATATATAAAATTTAAAGATTTTGTCTGCCATAGTTTTTCTTAAATCTTTGGTTCCTGCTACTGTATGTATGCAGCTAAACGTTATCAAATGACTAATGAATAAGCAAACACAAAATAATTTTTTTTTTTTTTTTTGCGGTACGCGGGCCTCTCACTGTTGTGGCCTCTCACTGTTGTGGCCTCTCCCGCTGCAGAGCACAGGCTCCAGATGCACAGGCTCAGTGGCCATGGCTCACGGGCCTAGCTGCTCCATGGCATGTGGGATCTTCCTGGACCGGGGCACGAACCCGTGTTCCCTGCATCGGCAGGTGGACTCTCAACCACTGCGCCACCAGGGAAGCCCACAAAATAATTATTAACAGAAAAATGTTAAGTCTTCTGTTGCCCTTACTTTAACAGCTTGTATTTCTGTAAACTCACTCATGGTTTTACTCTGTATCATATATTTAATAGATATTTTCTACTAATAAAATCTTTGACATATCATTTTTTAAATATTTCTGTTTCATAGAGTTTGACCTAAAGATACCATTACTTCAAGGCTCACCTCGATTTTTGCTACTTCAATAAAATACCACTACTACATTTAAGAAATATTTCTACGTCCAAAAATGGGGAACTAAATAATTCTAACTTGACTGCTGAAAAAAATCTAGAGAAACTGGACAAAAGATTTGTTTTTTAGTAATCTGCTCAGAGCCATCAGAGAGCTAAAAACATAGTAAAGAACTATGGATCCAAAGTACAAGAGAAGTAGGAAGCCCAGATTGCTGAGTCTGTCTTTTTTGGGCTGCTTTTGCTTTTATATATCTGCCAATTTCAGAAACAGTAGTTGAGAGGATGAAAAGCTGAGAAATAATTCTGATGGCTTCACAGAATTAGGATATAAAGATCTTCCTAAGGGTTACACAATGAGCAGGGTGAACTGGAAGTAGACTAGCCTGGCTTCATATGACCTAATTTCCCTTAGGTTGACCCTGAACTGCTAATGACTAACCCTCTATTTGAAATACTTAGAGATTTCTGTCTTCTCGATCACTAATTAAGATTCCTTAAAATTATTTCAGATGTAAAAATCCCATTTTAACAAGAAAATCTAAGTATTTAAAATCATGTAAGTAAAATAAATTTAAGTTAAACATTCTTAAATACAGAACTGTCTCCTGAAGAATGGTACAAATTAAAACAAACCCACATATACAACTGTCATTTAGTACTTAAAATGCAAAACATAAAATCTCTATAGTTTATCATTAGTTTGTCCAAAAAAAGTTAAAAGAATCGATTGAATAAGTATCACAGCTTTATTCATACTTTTTTCTTTTAAAGTGCGTTAGTCCCAACACTCATTATTAGCTATAAAATTCAATTAATATCAACTAGTATAATTTTCTTTGTGCAAGTATCATCCTGATTTTAAGAAAGAATTTTGTTTAAAGATGCCCCTGAGGCGTGCTAAACACAGCAACATGATACTGGGAACTTGAGCACATTTTAATTGTCATTCCATAATCCACAGGGTATAACTCTGCACTGCAAGTAAGACGAAGTTCCATTTACTGCACAAAGAAAACTTACATCAAAAGCCTTCAAACTCTAAAGTTTCTAGCTATGTTGAAAACGAGGATATCAACATATATAATGAATCCAATCAAAAAAGAGAAGAAATATAAGTACAACTAGAATGCTTACTATGAGGCCTCCCCCCAAAAAACATGTATTTAACAGAACAGATCATTTTTATTATCAAAAAAGTATATAACTTGAGAGTTAGGACAGCATCTTTGGCTGTGTCACAAACATTTCAGCCATAATGCTGGACATATATATAGGGGGCAAAGTCACTAGAGAATGGAAGATGGGAAGAACTAACATGCTATAAGGCACTGTTTCTCAAAATGTGAACCTGGGACAATCGACACTATAATTACCTTGAATGCTGGTTTCAAAAGCAAACTTAAAAAGTTCAGGATTCTCACCTGCTAATATACACCCCCAAACTAATTCCACCCCTCACACCAAGCCAGACAAATTGTGATCAACCTCTCAGTTTCAGCAGATGTATGTTTACTGGTTAAGAGTAAAAATCAGGCAAAGATACAATGGGAGGGAACAAGGGGGAGAAAGCAAGCATTTTACTTCTTATTCAGGACCTCATCTTTCTTTCCTTCCCACATTCAACACTCAGAAATACTTCACACAAAATACTGGCTACTTCATTTCTTGTCAACAAGAACTTCAAAAAGGAATTAAATTTTCAGGAATCATTTAGAGAAAGCAGCTTGGTAACTAGTAGAGCAGGGTTAAGAATAAGTTAAGTGCAGACCTCAAATATCTGTTTTTAAATGTGGAACAAGAGAACGAGGGGTACTGTTACTTAAGCTAAGGGATTTCCCGCATTACTTTTTATTCTATACTACCCCAAAATCAAGTAACTGTCTTATACCAGAGTTGAGGTGAGAAGTTTGGGGACCCAGTGCAGAGTTCTTTCCACAAAACCGCATCTTTACAGTTAAAAGTAATCTGGGAATGAGATATGGGCTGAGATCTCCCAGCTAGAATATAGATCTTTTCTGTGTTATTCACAATTTGATCACTGACACCTAAAACAGTGCCTAATGTTATTAAGGAAAAAGTTCCTAACTTGCTATAACAAAAATACCAAAAAATGTAATGTTGAGTCATTACACAAAAGAAGTCTATCTAACCACCAAGAAACAGTCTAGGGCAGGCCTTCCAAGGTGAGAGACTCTGCTCCATGCATCATCCAAGAACCCTGGCTGACCACTCTGCTATTTCAACATGTGGCTTCCAAGGTCACATGCCTGCTGCCATTGCATTCCAGGGTCCACCCTGCAACACGGGAAAAGGTAAATGCTTGTGGAAGAATATGTGTAGAAACAGAACTCCTACTCACATTATTCTGGAGATAAATAGTTACATGGCCACACCTAGCTGGAAGGAAGGCTGGGAAAAGTAGTCTACCTACATGCCTAAGATGTGTGAAGAAGAGGCTGAAGTCTTTTCAAGAATGATGAAATAAAAAGTTTTCAACGAAAAGTCTGGGATTCCCAAGTGAAAATGTGTCTAATAGGCAGTTGGATGTGGAAATGTTGAGCTCAGAAAACAAGCCAAGGCCAGAGATACAGATTTGTCTGCCATCAGCAACAGACAGTACAGGTCAGAGATTCTCAAACTTCAGTCCTCAGACCCTCTGCATCACAATCATCCAGGGGGCCTGTGAAAAATACAGATGATTCAGATTCTAAGGCTCCATTTACTGAATCAGAATCTCTTGAGATGAAGACTGGTAATCTTCATTTTTAATGAGCTCCTAAGCAATTCTTACGAACACAAGTTTTAGAAACATAAGCAAAGGGAATAACTGCTGTCAAAAATAAAAGATTCAAGATGAAGTTAGCACAAATGAGAGAAGGTGCCAAGAAGTCACTGTTAACATGATCCCGCAGTTTCTGGACTGTTGTCGAGCCATACTACCTATTAGATCAACGGTTCTCAAGTCTAGCTTCACATTAGAACATCTGATGAGCTTTTAAAAAATACTGATGCACCGGTCCCACCCAAGACCAATTACATCAGATCACCAAGTGTGAGGACCAGGAATTATGGAGTATTTTTTTTTTAAAAAAAAGCTTTACCCCTAATTCAGAGTACAGCCAGGATTGAGAAATGCCATGATGAGACAGCTGCTTTTACATGCTCTTCATTTCGGAGTCCCAGATTACTGCCCTACTCCAGAGATCACAAACCCTTGTTTTAATTAGCTGTGAACACTGAAAAATCAAGAGATCTAACATTTTTTAAAAATCTGGATTTCTGACTTCTTTTGAAGCAGGCCACAGTGGCCTTATATTATTAAACAGCAAAGATCAGCTGGTACCAGGTAGCAGTTGCTCCAATCTGACCCTTGGCATTCGTTTACATTCCCTAACTGGCCACCGTAGGCACATGAGTTACTGCCATTGATAGACAGGGGCATTATTATCACAGATAAACAAATATGTTAACTACTCACCTGTAAGTATTACAAGTACTTTATGCTTAATAACTGTATTTGTTTCACTCACGTAACAAAAATATAGTAATCTGAGTCAATCTTGTAATGTTTTCATATCAGCTTCTTCATAAACCAATCCCTCCAACTTCCTTTAACTGAAGCCTGGCAATGGAACACAAATACTATCTCCCCTCAAACTCCTAAGTAATAAGTGCACATTGATGACTTTATCTCAAGCTCCTGAGGTATATGGGGCACAGGATTATGTTCTAAATCCTCCATCCTCTAAGAAAAGGGAGAAAGGGCCCGACAACTCCTTATTTAAAGTAATGGCTTCCCACTGTAACCCCACATTGCCTATATTACCAACCTTCTGGGAATTTTCCCACATTTCCTAAAGCCTTTAACTCAATGACACACTAACACTGTAACATATCCTATGCACTGCAACATACCCTATCCACATCATGAGTGACTTTCAGAATTCATGTGGATCATCTGTGCAGCACGGTAGCAATTCCTTGACTACCTCCTACCTCTTCACAATACTTAGGCACTCCCTGAAATCCAAAACCTTGCCACTTATTACCCAGAGGTGCTCTTCATCAGAATCCAATACTGCATTCTTATCACAATGTCTTATCCTTCAGTTCTCTCACTCCTACAATAACTCCACCTATACACCTCATGGATACCTTAAGTCTCCTATATTTCCTAGCAATCCATGAACCCCATTCTTATTGTGCTTCCAGCCTAAATTAGTATTTGAAATACTTTATGAAAACCACTAACTTTCCCTCCTGGCAATTCTGATACATCGTCTAAGGCAACCCAAAGCCTGAGTTAATTCCAAAATCTGTGATTTTTTTCACTTATACAGTTGGGTTGCCATATCCTAGAGAAATTACACAAGCCTACAGATTGGTCCCCCTTTGGATACATGGTCTCTGACTTCCACTGTGCCTTCAACTCCACTAGTAATATTTTTATTTATCATTAGTGAGCTCCATCTCCCATTCATGCCAGCAAGTATTCTATATGTTGATAATTCTCCCCAAGTCCTTTAACCTAGCACCAAACTTTTCACTCTCAATGAGTTACCTTACATACTGAAAAATACAGCAATCTTTAGGCATGAACTACCTCAACTGCCAGCCCACACCCGTCTCCCCCAATTTGCCTTCATCTGCCCACCCCTAATTTTGTCCTTCCTTTCTTGGTATATAACTCCTCCCCACCATTAAAAGTTAGACCTTCTTAAATTGGAAGATTGGGATTAACATATACACACTACTATATATAAAACATAACTATTAAGAACCTACTGTATAGCACAGGGAACTCCACTCAAACTCTGTAATGACCTATAATGGAAAAGAGTGGATATATGTATAACTGATTCTCTTTGCTGTACAGCAGAAGCTAACACAACATTGTAAATCAACTATACTCCAATAAAAGTTAGTTAAAATAACAAAACTATCTGTCAGGATGCCACACCACAGCTACCTAAAAAAAAAAAAAGTTAGCCCTTCTATCAATGGTGTTCATCCTCGTCCTCATTCACCTGCTTCATCAGTTATCCCTTTTCTGTCTTGTATCTTCAACCTCTCTTTCCCTGCAACCTATAAATATGCTCAAATTACTGATCAGCTAAAAAAAGGTTTTAGGTGATCTCCCTTTAGCCAGTGTCCTTCTCCAGCTAACAACACTGCCTACTTTCCATCCCAGTTAAGTATTTTTAAAAAAGTTATCCACCCAGGCTGAATCTAGCCCCTTCACATGTCATCCATCCTGACACTGCCAAACCCAAGAGATATTTTAATCTTTATATCACTGAAATACTCAGTTGCATTAGACATCGGTGACCCATAATATTGTTTTAAAAAGCTTTATTTTCCACCACTTCCGTAAAAGTGTTCCCTAGGGTTCTGACCTTAGTCCACTGCTCTTGTCTAACTATACCTTCTCCTTGGACAACCTCAATTTTGAATGCAGCTCCTCCCTTGAAACCATTCCTCCTATACTGCAAATCTCAGATAATGGTATTATTACACACACAGTAAACAAACAAAAAATCCAGATATTTCCCTTTTTTTTCTTTTTTTTAATAAATTTATTTATTTTATTTATTGATTTTTGGTTGCATTGGGTCTTCATTGCTGTGCGTGGGCTTTCTCTAGTTGCAGCGAGCGGCGACTACTCTTTGTTGCGGTGCGCGGGCTTCTTGTTGCGGTGGCTTCTCTTGTTGCGGAGCATGGGCTCTAGGCGCACAAGCTTCAGTAGTTGTGGCCCTCAAGCTCTAGAGCGTAGGCTCAGTAGTTGTGGCGCACGGGCTTAGTTGCTCCACGTCATGTGGGATCTTCCCGGACCAGGGATCGAACCTGTGTCCCCTGATCCAGGTTCTCATCACTGTCGTTGTCTTCCGTGTCTGAGTCGATCACAACGCGGCCTTTCCACTTCTTTACCATCGTGGTCCCCCCGGCTCCCATGCCGGACACCGCCCGGACTCCAGATACTCCCCTCTTCTTTATTCCCACATTCAACAACCACATCTTGCTGATTTTTCACTTCCTAAGCATTTATCAAATTTAACCCTTTTCCTCCACCCCTAACTCCCTTTCTCCAATTAAGATATTCATGGTTTCTTATTCTATCTCTAGTGCCATCTTTATTTTTTTTTAATTTATTTATTTTTGGCTGCGTTGGGTCTCTGATGCTGTGTGCAGGCTTTCTCTAGTTGCGGTGAGCAGCGGCTACTCTTCACTACGGTGTGTGGGCTTCTCATTGCGTGGCTTCTCTTGTTGCAGGGCACGGGCTCTAGGCGCCCAGGCTTCAAGAGTTGTGGCTTGCGGGCTCTGGAGCACAGGCTCAGCAGTTGTGGCACACGAGCTTAGTTGCTCCACGGCATGTGGACCAGGGCTCGAACCCGTGTCCCCTGCATTGGCAGGCGGATTCTTAACCACTGCGCCACCAGGGAAGCCCTAGTGCCATCTTTAAAAGTCATCCCCTACAATGAAGACAAGCTACAACCTGACTGCGTTACTGTAGCCCCCCCCTTTCTACCAAGCTAAAATTTTTCAGTAGTTCCCCGCAGTTAACAGAATAAAACCCAGACTTCTTAGTTATAGTTTAATCCACAGTTCCCCAGCTCTTACATAATCACCCATTAATAGCTCTACACATCATGCTTTACACAGCTTTGCTCATGCTCTTCCCTTTGCAGGAATACGGTCCCTGTTACTCTTTTTCTGATTAACTCTTACTTTTCCTTCAGGTTCTGTTCAAATTATCCACCCCTACCAGAAACTTTTAATAAAACCTCAGTACAGGATAAGTGCTTATTTGTCTTCAGCACTTGATGAAACTTCAGCACATATTATATTATGCTATGTACTTGTGCGTCTACTTCACTACCTAGACTGTAAGTCAGTGATACAAACACAGTGGCCTACACATAGTAAACACTCAATAAACATTTGTACCCCTGAACTAAATAGAAAAAGATGGGGCTTCCCTGGTGGTGCAGTGTTTGGGAGTCTGGCTGCCAATGCGGGGGACATGGGTTCGAGCCCTGGTCTGGGGGGATCCCACATGCCACAGAGCGGCTAGGCCCGTGAGCCACAACTACTGAGCCTGCGCGTTTGGAGCCTGTGCTCCACAACGGGAGAGGCCGCGAAAGTGAGAGGCCGGAGCACTGCGATTAAGAGTGGCCCCCGCTTGCCGCAACTGGAGAAAGCCCTCACACAGAAACGAAGACCCAACACAGCCATAAATAAATTAATGAACTAATTTTAGAAAAAAAGATATTATACAGTATTTTTCTCCATCAAACAGATTATCACCTAAGAAGATAAAATAGCTATAATAAAATTAAAAATTAAATCTACTCTTTTAAAAAAATCAATATGTATGAAATACTTAACTAAATCAAAATTTTCCGTATGTGAATGCAGGAAAAAAATACAGTATTTAAAAATAAAGTATACTGACCACTTGGTGACACTCTTGTTCCATATTTTTAGATATTATTTAGTACTTTAAATAAATTCCATCCTAAGGTTTATTATAAGACCTCATAAGTACAGGGGGAAAAGTGACTGTTAAAAATAACCTCATTCTATCTAAATCAATAAAGTATGACATGCTCCTTGAATACAAAATGAAAAAAATCCTAACATATTCTGAATTTCATCTACAAGTGTGTTTTGAACAAATAGATAATATAATCACTGAGTAAATACAGAACCAAGATTAGTAGGCAATGATATACTTGAAATGTAGACAAATTACCAGGTAAGTGGCTCTATTAAATAAGAAAGTGAGGGAGGGGATATGGGGACATATGTATACATATAGCTGATTCACCTTGTTGTACAGAAGAAACTAACACAACATGGTAAAGCAATTATACTCCAATAAAGATATTTAAAAAAAAGAAGAAAGTGACAAGCCGGGGGTGGGGGTTGTTGCATGAGGATGATAGAAACTTGATACATTCTCTTTTCCTCTGTTAGCTGTTATTTCATCCAGTTGCTTCCAGTGATTCCACAGTCCCATTAATAAAACATATTTGAATATAAACCACTAATACACACACACACACACACACACACACACACACACGCGCGCGCTAGATTTATAAAGTACGTAATGTGCTACAATATGAAACACATAAAACAGAATGTTCCACTGCCAGTAACAGACCTGTGGAAGATGGTGTGAAAGCAAGGCACCCCAGTAGCAGCCAGTGATGGCAATTCGCAAAAGGAAGGTGCTGGGGAGTATGAGAAGAAAGATCGACAGGGTCAGAGGATTAACTATGTACAGGAATGTAAGCAAATATATTGAGGGTGCTGGTTTCAGGTCTGAGATCAGATTTTACTCTATTTACAAGCTAATGAGTTAGACCGTTACTGTTTCATGGATGCCTGCAGAAGACACAAGACTCTTGGGTCAGAGACAAAGTACTTAATACATCAGCATAGCAAACAACATAAGCACTGGCACATTTGTGTCAGTTTCCCCAGGTCCCAAGTCCCACAGGGATGATATGATATGAGCCCAGATGGATGCACATGTCATGGGTTTGGTTCATAGCTGAGGAACACTGAACTTGGGGAACCCAAGTAAAAAACCACTATTTTTACCCCAAGCAATAAGCAAGACTGCTCTTTGACACAGAGGGTGATATTACCTTATCCTTCAAGAGTGCTTGCTCACTACACACTCAGCTCTGAGAAATAATATGGATAAAAAGTGATCAGGGCCTTGCACTCCTGGTGTAACTTGGCCAGATGTGTAGGAGTGCAAGAGACCCATGCAGGACTGTCTCTACCAACAAATGGAAGCCAGGTTTCTCACTGATGAAGAAGCAGGGTAAAATATGGAAAAGATACTGCCATGAACTCATATATGTAAATAGTGTATAAAAATAAATACAGATGTAAAGGGGTGTGTGTGTGTGTGTGTGTGTGTGTGTGTGTGCGTGCATACATGCACGCACCTAGTGTCCAGATCTTGGTTATAAAAAACCACTCTCCACTAAAGAGAACCTGTGTTCCTTAGAGAAATTGCTGATTTTAGGGTCAGGGCAGGGAAAGTATAAAAAGGACCATGAACATCTTTCAGCAGAAATAATCAAAAAATGAGGTGGACAAGTCAAAACAACACAGGTGATCTTAATTTGGCAATAAATTCTTACATGACACAAAAACATTAGCAACAAAAGGAAAAATAGATACATTAGATTTTATCAAATTTAAAAATTTTGTACATCAAAAGTGGACATTATCCAGGGCTTCTCTGGTGGCGCAGTGGTTGAGAGTCCGCCTGCCGATGCAGGGGACATGGGTTCGTACCCCAGTCCGGGAAGATCCCACATGCCGCGGAGCGGCTAGGCCCGTGAGGCATGGCCGTTGAGCCTGCGTATCCGCAGCTCCGCAACAGTGAGAGGCCCGCGTACCGCAAAAAAAAAAAAAAAAAAAAGTTTTGGAAATAGTGGAGATGGTTGTACAACACTGTAAATGTAATTAATGCCAGTGAATTGTATAACTGAAAATGGTTACAATGGCATATTTTATGTCATATATATTCTACCACAACAAAATATTTTTTAAAAAAACACAGAAGTTACTTTGAAGGGATTCACACTGGCCAAATTTGGGCATCAAAATAATAGTGGCAACAGATTATACCACAAAGAACAAAGTTTTGTTTGTTTTTTAAAGGGGCTGGTGGAGAGAAGAGAAAGCTCCTCTCACAACAGAATGCCTGCATAATAAATATAGAAAGAAGCACCTAATTACAGAATCACCCATTTAAAAGCATCTCATTAATAATTAATTCAGGCAAGAAATATCAATGGATGCTAAAACTAGGGGGTGAAAGTGGGATGAAGAATGGCATAATCACATACTTTCAAAGTATCTCCCCACAAACACTAACTTTAAGGGAGAAGGCTAACTTCACAGTGAAGAAATTTCACAGGCCCTATCTTAATCAAGTGATAAAAGACAATAAGGGGACAAATCAACAGCATGTGCAACCTAACAGGATGCAATAGAAAGAACACAGCATCTCTTCAGAAACTGCATCAGAAAAAAATGCATAACCTGGATCTAATCACGAAGAAACAATAGAAAAACCCAAATTGAGAAACATTCTATAAAATGTCTGTCCTGTATTCATTTTGCCAAAAACAGCCATAAAAATCAAGGAAAGACTGAGCAACTGTTCCAGATTAAGGAAATCTACAAAAACATGACCCATGAGGTCAGATAGATCTTTTTGCTATAAAGTGCATTACTGGGGCAGTGTTGGAGACATTAATGGGGTCTCTGGTGAAGGATTACAGGAATTCTTTGAATTATTCTTGCAACTTTTTTAAATTTTAAAAACTGTTTCAAATAAAATATTTTAAATGTTCTAATATTTCCTTCCCACAATAAGGAATTATTATGTATACCCCACTGACAAAAACAAAAACACTGACTAGCATGGTTCTCCTAATTGCTCAGAACATTATTCTCTTACAAAAATACACAAATACTCTCTGTCTGGTTTACAATGCAGTAATTTTTTCCCCCTAGAACAACAGCTATTTTCCACTCACAGTCTTTTAGGTAGAAGCTTCAGAAAGATGCCAGCCAGCAAAAGCTATAGTTTTTGTGATAGTATAAAATGTGAAATGTTACTGAAGACATCCAGACATCAAGTGAAGGTACAGGAAGGTGCTGAAGTAGAAGCACTTTCTACTCCACTACGCTGTTTTATTTTTCTTCATAAAAATTATGTTTTGTTTTTTATCTGTTACTATCTATAATCTATAGTAAAATGTAGGCCTCGTGAAAGTAGGAGCTTATTGTCTCCAGAGGCTAAAAGAGTACCTGGCATAGTAAACACTATGTAAGTGTTTGGTAAACACTTACCAAATGAATATACCATATAGAATTAACTCTATACCCTGAAAAGTTAACATTTATTAAATGATTACTATGCGACAGGAATGGTAAAATATGCATTGTATGTGTAAAATCACTTAATCCTTTTTTAAAGTTGAAGTATAGTTGATTTACAATATTGTGTTAGTTTCAGGTGTGCAGCATAGTGATTCAGTATTTTTGCAGTTTATATTCCATTACAGGTTACTTCAAGATAATGGGTATAATTCCCTACGCTATATAGTATTGGGCTGGCCAAAAAGTGCCTTCGGTTTTTAAGTAAAAATAAAAGACACATTTTTCATTTTCACCAAGAATTTTATTGAACAACGTATTCACCTTTTTGTTTCACTACCTTCTGCCATTTTTCAGGCAACTTCATAATTCCATCTTCCCAAAACTTTTTATCTTTTTGAGCAAAGAACTGTTCCAGGTGCCTTTTACAGTCTTCCAGGGAACTGAAATTTTGTCCATTAAGAGAATTTTGTAAAGACCAAAATAAATGGAAATCTGAAGGTGCAACGTCTGGTGAATATGGCAGATGAATCAGAACTTCCCAGCCAAACTGTAAGTTTTTGCTTGGTCATTAAAGAAACATGCGTTCTTGTGTTATCCTGATGGAAGATTATGCATTTTCTGTTGACTAATTCCAGACGCTTTTTGTCAAGTGCTGCTTTCAGTTGGTCTAACTGGGAGTAGTACTTGTTGGAATTAATCATTTGGTTTTCCAGAAGGAGCTCATAATCCCACCATATACACATCACCTTCTTTGATGAAGACCGGCCTTTGGTGTGGTTGGTGGTGGTTCATTTCACTTGCCCCACGATCTCTTGCTCCACATTGTTGTACAGTATCCACTTTTCATTGCCTGACACAATTTGTTTTAAAAACAGAACGTTTTCATTACGTTTAAGTAGAGAACCGCATGTGGAAATATGGTCAAGGAGGTTTTTTTCATTTTGCTTATGTGGAACCCAAATATCAAAGTGATTAACATAGCCAAGGTGGTGCAATTGATTTTAAATGCTTGATTTGGATATTTTGAGTATGTCGGCTATCTCCCATGTGATATAATGTTGATTGTTCTCAATTAATGTCTCAATTTGATCGCTATCAATGTTCTACCCGCGAGTGGAGCATCGTCCAGCGAGAAATCTCAAACACGAAACTTCCCAAACCACTTTTGACATGTTCAATCAGTCACAGCACCTTCTCCATATACTGCATAAATCTTTTTTGTGTTTCAGTTGCGTTTTCACCTTTCTTGAAATAATAAGCATAATATGCCAAAAATGTTGCTTTTTTTCTTCCATCTTCAGTATTAAAATGGCTACATAAAAATTCACCAATTTTGATGTCTTTTTTTTTGATGCACACTGATATGACAGCGGTCACATACAATCTAACAAAATTGTTTCAAATGAAGTTAAAGACAACTAAGTTCTACTAGAGCCATCTTACGGAAAAAAACCGAACAAACCTTTTGGCCAACCCAGTATATAGTTGTTTTTTATCTGTTTTATACTGATACACAGTAGTTTGTATCTGTTAATTCCATACCTCTAATTTGTCCCTTCCACCTTCCCTCTCCCTTTAGGTAACCAGTTTGTTTTATAACAGTGAATCTGTTTCTGTTTTGTATATACATTCCTTTGTATTATTTGTTAGTTACCACATTTAAGTGATACAGCACTTGTCTTTCTCTGACTTATTTCACCTAGCATAATATTCTCTAGGTCCATCCATGTTGCTGCAAATGGCAGTATTTCATTCTTTTTTTATAGTTCAGTAATATTCTATTGTGTGTGTGTATATATATATATATATATATATGTATGTATATATATATATATACATATATATATACCATGTCTTCTTAATTCATTCGTCTGTTGATGGGCACTTGGGTTGCTTCCATGTCCCGGCTATTATAAATAGTGCTTCTATGAACACTGAGATGCATGTATATATCCAGAAAAAATTCAAGAAGAAAATATCTTATTTTAATGCTCATGGTACAGATAAGAAAACTGATCAACTAATGATCAATGAATTTCAAACAGCAGAGTAAGAATACAGGCAACATTCTCTGATCACAGAATAACTAGAATATACTATGTCAGAATCAGTATAAAATTGCTACATATCTGAATCAGTGGGATACAGTTACAACAATGCTTAAAGGAAATTTCAAAACTTTACTTATGTTAATAAATAAGAAAAACACTTCACAAGGGTAAGAATGGCCATCAACAAAAACATCTACAAACAATAAATGCGGAGAGGATGTGGAGAAAAGGGAATCTTCCTACACTGCTGGCAGGAATGTAAACTGGTATAGCCACTATGGAGAACAGTATGGAGGTTCCTTAAAAAACTAAAAATAGAACTACCATATGACTCAGCAATCCCACTCCTGGGCATATACCCAGAGAAAACCATAACTCGAAAAGATACATGCACTCCAATGTTCACTGCAGCACTATTTACAATAGCCAGGACATGGAAGCAACCTAAATGTCCATCAACAGAGGAATGGGTAAAGAAGATATAGTACATATACATACAATGGAATATTACTCAGCCATAAAAAAGAACAAAATAATGCCATCTGCAGCAACATGGATGAACCTAGAGACTGTCATACTGAGTGAAGTAAGTCAGACACAGAAAGACAAATATCATATTTGTGGAATCTAAATCTTATATGTGGAGTCTAAAAAAAGGGTACAAATAAACTTATTTACAAAACAGAAGTAAAGTCACGGATGTAGAAAACAAACTTATGGTTACCAGTGGACGGGGGGTGGGATTAAACTGGGAGGTTGGGATTGACATTTACAATACTATATATAAAATAGATAAATAATAACCTGCTGTTATAGCACAGGGAACTCTGTTCAATACTCTGTAATGGCCTATATGGGGAAAGAATCTGAAAAAAAAAAAAGAGTGGATATATGTATAATTGATTCACTTTGCTGTACACCTGAAACTAACACAACATTGTAAATCAATTATACTCCAATAAAAATTTAAAAAGTAAAATAAAAACTGCTTCACCAATGAGAAATAAAAAAGAAAAACAGGGCTTCCCTGGTGGCGCAGTGGTTGAGAGTCCGCCTGCCGATGCAGGGGACACGGGTTCGTGCCCCAGTCCGGGAAGATCCCACATGCAGCTCAGCGGCTGGGCCCATGAGCCATGGCCACTGAGACTGCGCGTCCGGAGCCTGTGCTCCGCAACGGGAGAGGCCACAACAGTGAGAGGCCCGTGTACCGCAAAAAAAAAAGAAAAGAAAAACAAATTAAACTTGAATTAAAATATTAGATTTTTAAAATGAAAGCATAAGTGTTTTAGGCTTTTAGAAAGCAAACTGGAAACATCTATTAAAATTTAAAATATATATGCCCTTTGACCCAGAAACTCCACTTTTGGCAATCTATCCCATAGAAACCAAAGTACTGTTTCTTAAAGATATTAGGTACTCAGATTTATTGCAGCACTGTTTTGTATTGGAAACAGCGTGAATATTCATCAATAGGTGAACAACTAAATTATTTGGTATAGCCACAAAATGAAACATTACTTGGCCACTAAAAACATTCAAATTAAAGGTAAACCAAATAACTCGGAGGGATTTTCATAAGCCTCTGAAGGAGAAAAGCAACTTAGAGAAAAGTGTGTGTAACATGATCTCATTAACAAAAATCAAATACCCCAAATACCTATGAATATGGAGAAAAGTAGAATATACACCAAGCTGTTAATATAGCTGTTAAGACTGAGGAGTCACATATATGATTTTATTTCATTTATGTAAAATTATACACAGGCACAGGGAAAAAAATGCTAAAAAAGACAAAAAGAAAAAAGATAAAAACAGAAACTCTTACTTTAAACAATGAAAAACAACAGAATTAAAATAATCCAAGAGCTGTTTCAAAAAACAAAAGAGCTGTTTATTTAGGGAGAAATATAAACCATTAGCTAATCTAACCAAAAGCTGTGTTTTGTTTTTTTTTAATTTTGCTTTTCATATTCAGGTCTCTATTATATCAGATTATTTATGTTGACATGCCAGGCTTCCAATTTCACATTTTTTTCCCCCAAGTGGATAGCAGTTTGTCCCAGTACTATTTATTAAAAAGTTCATTCTTTCCCCATTTGATTTTTAATACTACTAATATCTTAAATTCCTCGACATATCTACGTTTGCTTCCAGATTCCCTATTCTATTTCACTGTTTACATTACTACAGCTTTAATAAGTTTTGATATATGGCATATTCAGTCTTCACATGTTTTTCAATATCTAGGTTTGCTTCCAGATTCCCTATTCTATTTTACTGTTTACATTACTACAGCTTTAATAAATTTTGATATATGGCATATTCAGTCTTCACATGTTTTTCAATATCTAGGTTTGCTTCCAGATTCCCTATTCTGTTTCACTGTTTACATTACTACAGCTTTAATAAGTTTTGATATATGGCATATTCAGTCTTCACACGTTTTTCAATACTATTTTTGCTATTTGGCCCCTCACTCTTCATATTAATTTTAGAATCAGTTTGCCAACTTCTATGCAAAAAAAAAAAAAAAAATCCTGGAATTTAGACTGGAACCACATTGAATTCACACCTGAATCTGAAGAGAAATGACATATTTGTGATACTGTCTCTTCATAGCCAAGGATGCTGTGCTGCTCCTTTTACTCAGGACTTTAAAATGTTCCTTAGAAATGACTTGTAATTTCATCCAAATAGGTCTCACACACTTCAGTTAAATTTATTCTTATTACTCCTTATAGTTTTCATACTATAGTATTTTTGTAATTAATTAATTAATTTATATATATATATAGGCTGCGTTGGGTCTTTGTTGCTGCGCATGAGCTTTCTGTAGTTGCAGCGAGCCGGGGCTACTCTTCGTTGAGGTGCGTGGACTTCTCATTGCGGTGGCTTCTCTTGTTGCAGAGCACAGGCTCTAGGCGTGCGGGCTTCAGTAGTTGTGGCATGCAGGCTCAGTAGTTGTGGTTTGCGGGCTCTAGAGCGCAGGCTCAGTAGTTGTGGCGCATGGGCTTAGCTGCTCTGTGGCATGTGGGATCTTCCTGGACCAGGGCTTAAACCTGTATCCCCTGCATTGGCAGGCAGATTCTAAACCACTGCGCCACCAGGGAAGTCCCTGCTATAGTATTTTTAAATTACGTTGTCTAATTTATGCTGCTGATAGTTGATTTTATTATACTGAACTTTGCTAATATCCTAGTAGTTCTATAGTTTATAGACTCCTTTGGATTTTCTGCATAGGTAATTATACAATCTGTAAATAGTTTTGTTTCTTTCATTCTAACCCTTAACCTTCATTTTTCTTGTCTTACTGAAGGTGTTGAGACCACCATTACCATAATGAATAGAAGCAGTGAAAACAGGCATTATTGCTTTGTTCTGGTTTTAAGGAGAATGCTTCTAACTTTACCATTCAGTATAGCAAATGCCTATCAAATAAAGGAAATTCTCTTCTATTCCTAGCTGGCTGACAGTTTTTATAATTACTGAGTGTTACATTTTATCAAAGTATTTTTCAGCATCTATTATCTCTGTTGCTTCTTTTGAGAGAGGCAGTCTGCCATGAGTTCTGAACGTCCTTGTACATGCCTGCCATACATACCAAACTGAAAGACCTAACCATCCAGTGATACTGAAGAGTTTCTGTAACTGGTCAAGAGACAGTTCAACAGGTCAGGGTGACCACAGCATAATTACCATGTGACTGCTTACTCCCTGGGAAAGGACTGGCTTGCTTCCTGATTGCAACAAAAGGCACCTATCACTTAACTCTGGGTTCCTTAGCTGCAATGCATAGCCACCATCTCTGCCAATCACATCACCCTGTGGGACCTGGGGGCAGGAAACCAATACTGCCATGCTGATGCCCCTTCTGTCTGCTGTGCTATGAGTAATTAACTGCCCTTATCCACTGAATCCAGCTGTCTACTTCTGGCACCTATGGAGCTGTGGCAGTTACTCCTTGCCATTCTCCATGAGTTTGGGGTTCTTGTCTGACAGTCTATAAGAGATCTTTAAAAGGCTGCTTTTACAACTTCCAACACTACCAGAGTGAAATCATTTAAAAAAACAACTATCAACCTGGTTAAATATGTCCATCTTTTTTTTAACTATTCTATCAAATGCCTCTATTAAGTAACCAAAGCTAACAATGATCGAGGTCCTTCGAAAATGCATTTTCCCAACAGAACTTAATTGATCAAGATAAAGCAACTGAGAGATGCTTTTTAATAGGAGACAATTTGTAATGACTCAAATGTTTTCAAGAAGGATACTCCTGGAAAAAATGCCTTATTTTCTAATTAAGCAAATACATACCTTATAATCCACATGACTCATTAAGAATAATTAATTAGAGAAGAATATAACAAGAGTTTAAATATTTTTAAATATATATTTTTACTGTCAATTACAAAATGCCAAGAGATACAGAACACTAGCTATTAGTGCCATTAATATATTACACAGTCACAAAAAGAATATAATGCTAGTTGCTTTCAAATTTTTAAATCCTATTAAATATTTCATTGATGTGCCTTGAGGTTAGATTTCAATAGCAGACATCTCAGTGAGGCAAATATCAAAGTAATTATGTTATTTTTATCTTTTTACCTGTATTCAGGCTGTCGGCTTGCAGAATGATCATCTCTTGTCCACCGATAGCCAGAGTCATCCTATAACAGAAAAACATTACTTAGATATTCATTTACATTATTTTGGTCAGGGAGGGTATATATGTATCTAACAGAATTACTGGAAACTAGTCTCTAAGACCAAAATAATATGAGGGCAAAGACACCTTTCTAAATTTCTCTGAGCTTCAAAGACATAAAAAAGTAAAAAGGATACCGCAAGCCATCCATTTCAACAACTAATTTGGTAGACTGAGAACCTGTGGTACCATTTATCTCTATTAAAATACTTAAAGTATTTCTTTGGTAGGCCCAAACAGCCTTATTACCAAAAGCACATGCCAATATTCACAACATAGAAAGTCTGTTCGAGAACAAAGGTTCAATTTAAATTTAGCCAAGCACACATTTCTCAACCTTTCATTTTATTCTTCCTCTGTCAAGTTTGCTCAGCAATTTTCATATTCAAGCCCAATGAAGAACTTGTCACTTTTCCACTCTTCTTGTTCAAGTTTCCTTTTCTCAACCTACCTCCCATTAAAAACCACAACTGGAAACAATATAATAAGAAATCAACACTTACTGATAAGCTATATTAGAACAAGATGTGGCACTAAGTTTAAAATTAATCAAAGAAAGCACACTTTGTCCTCTAAAACAAATTTGGAAAAGATACATATAAAAGAACCACATGGTAATCCATACTCAATTACTTTAAAATTATACAAAGAACAATGTACAATCAGCCATCCATACCCACTGGTTCTGCATCGGCTCAAAAATACTGGGGAAGGGGGAATTCTAGAAAGTTCCAAAAGCAAAACTTAAATTTGCTGCATGCCAGCCACTATTTACATAGCACTATGTTGTATTAGGTATTATAAATAATCTAGAGACGATTTAAAGTATACGGAAGATATGCATAGGTTATATGCAAATACTATGCCATTTTATATAAGGGACTTGAGCAACCTCAGGTTTTGGTATCCTGGTGGGTCCTGGAACCAATCCCCTGATATCGAGGGACAACTGTAACATGTGCATTACCTACAATCAGAAACACTGATTCACCTAAAATAAATACTATCTTCATCCTCCTCTTTAGCATCACGTACTCTATTCTTACAGAAGTAAAATGTATTTATCATTTTCCTTCCCGACATTAAACTATTAACAAACAAAAGAAAAAACTCAATAGCTATAACAGAATATTGGATCAAGTAAGCAGTTTTATACTAACTGAACCCTAGGTAAGAATTAGCGTCATGAGAATCCTAAGGATCTCAAGTGGGCCTGCTTGTTTGTTTGAAGAAAATTTAAAGAGAAAATGTGTCAAGTACGAATAAACACAATTTGTAACAACAATAGTAAAAAATATTATCGAGGCACTATTATGCTGCAAGGTTTTAGAAAAAAATCTTGTCCATACGGCTTCAAATGCAAATTGGTCCAATGAATCCAAAATTCCCTGTCTATACTAAATGGCCACAGGGTTTTCCTAAGAGGGATAACAACTGTTTATGCAAAGGCCAAACTGTTTCTCCTGAGACTACCTGGAAGAATGGCTCTGATGGCAAAATCCAGTATTTCTAAAACAGAGATAACACATAGTACTTACTTTTCAATACCAAACCCTTCTTCCTAAAGGAACAGCATGACATTTAAAATTGAACAAAATAAAAATCAATTCTATTGAGAAGTAAGGAAGCTATAACACCCCAAACTTAAAAACAAACACAAGAAAATATTGAATAGTCTCACTGCCACTTTAGAATTGTCAAGGGTCACGATGATGTGGTAGTAAAAGAACTAAACTCCCATACATACTTATCTTGGGTAAATCACCTTAGTTCCATTTCCTCAGGTGTAAAGTAAGGAAACTAATTCCAATGGCTACTGTGAGGTCAAATTTATCATAAGCAATGTCTGAATATGTACTGTTAATTACAACATTATATAGAAGGGAAGGAGAAAATGTAGGAAAATGGTTTAGCAAAGGAATGTTATAAACATGCAAGCTAGGTCAAAGGAAGTGCATCAAGGAATAGTTTAATCAAGTTCAATAACAGATTATTGCAACATTAAATATATACTTCTAGATTACTAAAGATGATCAAGAGAAAAAACATAATAATAATAGCAATAATGGCTAACACTTTAAAAGTGCTTATTATAGGAAAGGCAATGTTTTGAGGGCTTTCTAATCTGAGTTAGGAAGTAGACTTTAATAATAACAAAAATGAGACTGAGTCTCAACAACCTTAACCCAACCTTACCCACAGCATTTCATCATGATAAAAATAAAGTAACTGTAAGTGGGCACATCTAGTAAAAGATAACTACCTGGTTATCACTTATTGAATACAAAAGCAATAGATAAGATTACCTTTATCTGGTTCTGCAAATCCTTGCCAATTTAGGGGATAAAAAAGCAGGCTAGTTGGAATTAATGTAATTTAGATAGAGCTATCCAGAGGGCTTACCCACTTTGTCCAGCACCCCAAGATTCTTGACTACCAGTTCCCATTTGACAGCTCCAGCAGGCAAGTCAACAGAGCATCAAGCAGGAAGTGTTTATTCAACTGCCTTCATGGCCAGTCCCATAAATTCCAAAAATTACATGATTTTTTAAACTTATAAAAAATAACAATTAGTACATGGGGGAAATTTACATACTCCTCTGTGAGGTGGACCACTTCTTCGATCATGAGAAAAACTGCGGCCCTCGTCATATTCTCGGTAACCAACATGACTGTAATATCTACTGTAGCTTCCTTCACCAGGTCTGTCTAGCAGTGGTGGTTTCTTTGGCACAATATTAACTACTCTACGGTAGCCATCCTAAAACAGACAAAAAGAAATATATAAAAATCACTAACTTCTCTATTTGGTTTTGGAAAGGTTTTTAAAAAAGCACAGGAGTTCTTATCCTTAATCAAATAGAGTAAATGTATAAACAAACAAAAATGCATTAATGAAATAACATGAATATAACTAATAGTAAGGTCTTCACATGAATTAAAGGAAATAAAACTGTTCAATGAAGAAAGCCAGGTGTTTAAAGTAACATGCAGCAATGCAAAAAACCAATCATAAGTAAAAGAAAAAGTACAATATTATTGTTTTAATAAAAAATAAACTACAAAAGTGAGAATGTTACAGTAGCTCTAATCCCTAACTGTCTAGGAATTTTATAAGTAAAACCATTTAAGATAGCACACATCTTTGGTCTACTGTGTTTGAAGTACTGTTCAGAAGAAATATAAGATTTTTACACATAACCAACAGCAAACAGGGAGGTAATACTGAGCTAGAAAGATCTAGAGAAAACATTTTGCCATTTCTTCAGCAGCACTAGAGAGAGGAGAGACTTTGACATCACGAGTTTTGAAGCAAAATAAAACTCATTATAAAATTTGAACTAATTTTCAAAGTAATACGTTAATGTTTTAAAGTTTTAGCAGCTGAATGGATTCTTAGTGGGAGTTGGGAAACTGGACAGAGGGAGAACACCTGTCTTAGACAAGAAGCTGCTGTAAAATAACTAAACAAAAATGATTATCAACAAGAAGAACTGGAGAGCTACAGAACATGTATCTGTAAACAATCTGGTCTTAAGCAATCTTGCTATGTTTATCAATATCAGATGAGGTATATGTAAAAGAAACTGGCAAGCTATCTAAGTATACGATATGATCAATATCAGTTAACTAATTTGACAAAATGAAAAACCAAAATATAATGCCCAATGTTCGGGGCTGGTTATTTTACCACCTTAAGTCTCAGTTTCATTATCTGCAAAATGAGATTAATATTAGTACCTACCTCATGGAGTTGTAAGGATTAAATAAAAACCAAATTGTAAAACATTTAGCATAGCAGGACACACTAAGTGCTCAAAAAATGTTTGCTATTTTGATTACTATTTTTGCAAGTCTAAGTGAAACGCTAAATTCCTCAAAGTGTCTATTTCCTTACATTACTTCTTAGCATTAATAACTACAACTATTCAGATATAAATAATTACATCCAATTCAAATTTCCCGATGGTAGGAAATTTGTCAATGTGCTAGGAAAAAATAAAATCAATAGTTCATATCTATTTGACAGTTAAAATGACCCACCTAATTTTTTTCCATGGGGATACAACTTGGTTTCCTTCTTTAGTATGTTAGACATTAGATTGTAATATATATTCTGTATGATTACATAAAATATAGTACACAAATGAATTTATTGACTCTTTCTTCTAAACACTATCTTTCACAGAGATTTCAATTAAATCTAAACAAATACTGAGTTTCTTAAAAAACTGGCATTAAGCCAAAATTAACATTACAATTTATAGCATTTTCTATTTCAAAATTTATTATACATAAAATTAGAATCACTGATTTCTCCAGTTTCAAGAAACCATAAAATTCCACTCCACAATACCCTTGTTTGTACATGCTTTGGTGAAGGGATGGCGGGGTGAGCATATACGCCTAAATGCTTCTATTAATAGACAGCTTATTACTTTACCAAGCAGTCTGTTTCTGTGTTCAACTCCCCCAAATTACTACAAAGTTATTTCAGGATTTTAAAATGTATATGGTAAAACTTTCAAAGAAGTAAAACTCAAGTCACATTTAGTTATATATTTAACAAATTGTTTCTACAAAATAATACAAATGAAAATAATCATTCCAAACTTGTTAATCAGCAAAAGAAAAAATCTCCTAATGACAGTTCTTACATCTAGCAATGAAGATGAAACTGGCATTTCCTTTATGTTTTGAGAAAGTCTTCAAATGTAAGTAACATTATACCACCTCTGCTCTGTAGGCATCTAATCTTAAAGAAAATTCCCTCATTCTATGAAAAGATTTAAGGAAACGAAGATGACTGTAGGAGTCTGTGACAAAGCAAGACTGTATTTTCAGAGAGTTCACAGCTCATCCAGATATACCATTCAAGAATTTTTTCTTTCCGATAAAATCCATGATGAGAGGCAAAGATTTCAGAATTTCTCTTTCAAAAGCTTATATTATTAAGAAAGTTCAAACAGTATTTTATATTACTTACAAAGCCAGATCTGAATGGAAACACCACCACTGTTTGAAATTCTTGTACAAATCTTACATTAAGCTATAAATATGTAATTTTCCTTCCTAAATGCTAATGGAAGTACACAAGGCTTCAGATACTGATGTTTGGAACCTCCTTTTTAGAAATGTTTTGGAAAACAATGGCACCATAATACATAAACCAGAAATAAAAATTATGACTTATGAAGAATATGTTATAGAGGGTTTTTAAGAACAACAGGATCATTTTCAATTAATTAAAAAATAAACTCAATGGAATAGAAACATTTCTATTATTTAAAATGCAGATGGATCCATTGGATTTGCTTCTCCAAAGTTAGTGTTAATGGTATGATCAGTCAGACCAAAAATAAAAAGTATATGTAGTTCATTAAAAAAAAACAATAAATTTGAAAACCCATTTTACTTAATCATTTATCCACTCTGGCAGGACGTAGAAAGCAAAAACATGTATATAAACTTAACCATTTTTTTGAAAAGTTATAGTTCTATGTTTTTTACACTTTTGTAATTGTCATTACCTTAGAGACGAGACAATTCCTACCACAAGGCTGTCTGCATTTCTGAAATATGTACTATTCACAGTTTGCTTGTGCTAATAGAAATCTGATCAGATTAAGATACATATCAAATTAGTTTTGCAATTTTGAAATCTGAAATGGTGATTGTGTCTTGTTGCAAAACAACGAATTATTTCTTCATTTTCTATAAATTCCAATTTAATATAACTACCTGTTATGAGAAACACTTTCATTTTAGTTAAGTAAAAGCACCAAGTTTGATGTTTTCTTTGATTCAATATATAAATTACATCAAATTTCCCATACTAATGTTTAGTCTCATTACTAACTGGGTACAGATTATGAGGATTACATTTCTTTAAAAACATTTATTTTGCATTGTCCTTAAAATATACTTTGCACCCATTTTAACACAAAAACATTTTATTTAAAATAAAAATTTTAATATATAAGCACCCCCTTAAGCATCTTTATCTTTTAGGAACACATACTGAAATATTTTCATTTGAAATAAGGCTTTTTGGATTTACTTCAAAATAATCTAGGAGGGAGGAAAGTGGTGAAGGCATAGACAAAACAACATTGACCATGAGTTGATAATTACCATTTGAATGATTTGTCCTTGGGAGTTCATTACATCATTTTGTTTACTTTCATATACTTAACTTTCACCCTTATAAAAAGTCAAAAACAACTAAAACATTAACCTACCAACAAAGTAACTAAGTACAATGGTACATGTAACTATTCAATGCCATTATTTCCTGACACAATCAACTCAGTATGAATGCAAGTTTCATGGGCACAGAAACTTTGGTCTTATTCACTGCTCTATTCCCCAGCACCTGGAACAGTACTTGGCACACAGCAAGCACCACATACATAATATACATTCCACTTTGCTATCTCAATTTTACGCTCCTGTTGGCATCACATGCTTTTTACTAGAAAAGTACCACACCTAACTAAAAAATTTGATTACCCACCAGGCTGGTGGACTTCTGCTTTCAAAAGCCTGAGGTTTCCTCACTCTGATCCTTCATGTTTTATGACATGTCTCTGTATTGTAGCATTTATTGGTTTAATTCACTCACTGAATTTTCAATGCAATATTGATTTTTCTGGGTCATTTCAATGGCTTTCAGGAATAATGGGTCAAATATCTGAAACTGGAACTGCTGCAGAAAATTAGGATAGGACTTCCCTGGTGCAGTAGTTAAGAATCAGCCTGCCAATGCAGGGGGCACGGGTTCAAGCCCTGGTCCGGGAAGATCCCACATGTCGCGGAGCAACTAAGCCCGTGCGCCACAACTACTGAGCCTGCGCTCTAGAGTCTGCGAGCCACAACTACTGAGCCCACGTGCCACAACTACTGAAGCCCACGTGCCTAGAGCCCGTGCTCCACAAGAGAAGCCACCACAATGAGAAGGCTGTGCACCACAACGAAGAGTAGCCCCCACTCGCCACAACTAGAGAAAGCCCACGCATAGCAACGAAGACCCAATGCAGCCAAAAATAAATGAAATAAGATAATTTTTTAAAAAAAAAGAAAATTAGGACATACTACAGAATGTAGCCAAGAATTGATCATATCTCTCTGGAAATAGTGACAACAAAAATAAAGTTAAGTTCATGCAATTCTGCCAGCCAAAAAAATTAAACACCTCCTAGGGCAGCTCTACACAAACGAACATCAGCAAATGAACACTTAAGATTTTGTATTTCACATATGTAATTTTCACATTTCAGGTAAACTGTAAAAAAAAAAATTGCACTTTAGGTAATGATATGCATGTTTAGGTAGGTAATGTAAAGTGTACTGTTGTCCACAGTTTACTTTGAAATGCATCCCCAAAATTTGATGGATTAAGTGTATGCATAAAGGACAGACAGATGGATAAAGACATGATAAAACAAGTTCAGTTAAATGTTAACAGTTGAATCTAAATGATGAGTAAATGGATGTTCACTATAAAATTCAACTTTGCTGTAGGTTTGAAAACTTTCATAATAAAATACTGAAAAAAGTTTTATTTACATGGGTAAATTTACAGGAACACTGACTAGGTAAAACAGTAAAATGCGGGGCATAAAAAGAATTAAATTATGCATGTGCACACTTTTAATAAAAGTGTTTCATGAAATAAGAGTGGGAAGAAAAGGAATATTTCCACATTAATATACTTCAAGCAACAGTATCTGGAATATGTATATAAATGAATTGCTAAATGAAGTAGACTTGATTATTTATTTCAAGTTGGATTAAAAACAGATGTCTGATTTTATCTTGGGTACATTTAAATATGAGAATATATGGAACAAATATATGTCCCATATATTACCTATAAGACCTTAGAAATTAACAAACTCATGTTCTGAATTCACTAAAAACTTGATTTCTGATTGGCTAGAGTCTCCAGGAGGGAAATAACCAATGACAAGAAGAGGAGATACATTCAACTAACCCAAGGAAATAAATATTGTTATGTAATTACTTAATTATAAAACCTAATTATGTAACTCAAAACTAATTATATGTGACAGAAAAATTTTTTAAAGAAAAATTTTTTTTGGCCGCCCAACACAGCTTGCGGGATCTTAGTTTCCCGACCAGGGTTTGAACCCGGGCCATGGCAGTGAACGCTCCAAGTCCTTACCACTGGGCTGCCAGGGAACTCCCCAAAAATAAAATTTTTTAAAAATGTTGCTGCTCATCACTACCCTCAGTCTTTACAATTCTTACTGCTACCAAGATTAGAAAATCTTTTACTTAATATGCATTTGTTAAAGGAACAGAAGAAGGCAGGTAGAAGCAGATAGGACTGCTTCAGTCCCAGTTACATTACAGTGCCCCAAATATAAGCTGCTAGTGTTTTGATCCTAGTTTCCAAACTTTAAAAAGTTTGGAAAAAGTTTAAAAACATCTCTAAAAATCTGAAATAAGCCAATGGAAAATGGACATTTTATGTTGCAACTTCATTAAAATGTTCCACATTACCTATCTGTTCCCTATCAAGCTAACAAGGCGGACTTCCACAACTGGAAATTTACTGGTATCTAAAAGCCATTGTTACAAAACTTGAAAAAGGCTACAAAATCATATAACCAAGCTCACAGAAATTACAGATTAAAAAGTAAAAAGCATGGTTTTAAAAATAAAGACCTTACCGGGACTTCCCTGGTGGTCCAGTGGTTAAGACTCCACACTCCCAACACAGGGGGCCCAGGTTCAATCCCTCATCAGGGAACTAAATCCGGTGTGCCGCAATTAAAGATCCCGCATGCCGCAACTAAAGATGCCACAACTAAAGATCCTGCATGCTGCAACTTTATTTATCCTGGCACAGCCAAATAAGTAGATAAATATTTTTAAAAATAAAATTAAAAAATTAAAAGTAAAGGCCTTACAGACATCTAGAAGTTAAATGTAGATGTTGGGTGACAATCAATGTCCTCCCAACAAAGGAATGTGTATGTTTACATGCAGATTCTGTGTAGTATACTTCTTTGGGCTTAAGTCTCCTATTTATCTACCCAAGTTTAAGACTAAATAAAAATTTATGTGAAGCACCTTAAAAGTAACTTATTATTGACACAGAAGTAACTTTTAAATGCTCTAAAGTGCTAAAATAATAATTGATATATTTGTCAAGTTGTACATTGAGGATAAGCTTTCCAATACTCAAATTAAGTGTAATTTAACATCAGCACCAAAATACATGTGTCCAATTGCCTTCAAGGTTTATCAAAGCTAGAAGCTCACAAAATAGTTGCTTTATAACTGAGGTCATACTAGTGTAGTAGGTACCTTCTAGAGTCCCTATTTGATGTCATACTTTATGTCATAGCAATAGTTTCTCAAACACATTTCTGATGTATCAGAACTGGGAATGAATGGGACAAAGGGAACAGTAAGAAAAAAAAAAGAGAAATGCAGTAAAATTGTTTGTTGTTAGAGAACAGAACCCAAACATACAAAATAAAATAGAACATTAACTTTGTCTATCCCAGACACTAATGAGACTGGGTTCTCACTTTATGAAGGACTAGCTAAAGTTCTACATTTAGAAAAAAATATACATTCTGTCTTTCAAACTTTTAGGTAAAGTTTTATTTAGGTATGACAGCCACATAAAAAAGTGTACAAACCGTAAATGTATTTCTGGATAAATTTTCACAAGGTAATCACACTGTGTAACTACCACCCAGATCAAGAAACTGAACACTCGCAGCATGGCAAAAGCCTTCCTGTGCTCTTTCCCAGTCACTACCTCTGTCTCCCAAAAGTAACCTCTTTCCTGGCTAGTTCTGCCTGTTTTGAAGCTTTGTATAAAAGGCATCATACAGGACACACTCTTCTTTCTTCCAGTATTGCTGTTGCATATGGCAGCAGTCCATTCTTTCTCATTGCTGTATAACTGCACAATTAATTTATCCATGCTGTTGGACACTTGGATTGTTGCCAGTTTGGAGTTCTTATGAATAATGCTGCTTGGGAACATTCTTGTACATATCAATATCATACACCAATATACTTTTTAAAATAACATTAGATGATCTCTGCTTTGTAAACAAGTATTTTTAAACTTTTAATTATGTTTTTATTAGATCCAAAGTCAGAATTTCAACTTTAGTGATTTACATTTCTAGTTCCAGTGTCACTTAAACACTTTAACCCAAGAATTCTGTTGGTCCCTGAAATCAGATGTGAATAAAAAATTACTTTTTCACCTAAAAGTAGGCAACAAACAACACAACAGCAAAAGCAGCACCTGTGGCTTCACCACTAACAGAAATCACAGATATTTTTATGTTCATGTTATAGCTGTTGCAGATACCTCAAAGTATCATTTACACTCATCACTCCTTTGAAAACACAGCAATGAAATCCCCACCACTAGTTCTTGCTTGATAGCTAATGACCTACTAAAAGAAGTATATATTACTATATCACAAATTTGGTTTCTAATAGTTTTATAATTATATTCAAATATAAGTGGTCTCCTTTAATTCTGTGTATTTTATTTTACAGTTTTAAAAATGCTATTCTAGGGCTTCCCTGGTGGCGCAGTGGTTGAGAGTCCGCCTGCCGATGCAGGGCACACGGGTTCGTGCCCCGGTCCGGGAAGATCCCACATGCCGCGGAGCGGCTGGGCCTGTGAGCCATGGCCGCTGAACCTGCGCGTCCGGAGCCTGTGCTCCGCAACGGGAGAGGCCACAACAGTGAGAGGCCCGCGTGCCGGAAAAAAAAAAAAAAAAGAAAAAATGCTATTCTAGGAAGAGATCCATAGGTTTCACAACACTGCTAAAGGGATCATGGCACAGAAAAGGTTAAGAACCTTCGCTTTTTTAACTAAAATGTAGGTGTAACATAAAAAGCAAAGGGATAATTTTCCAAGAGCCATCAAAGGGGTATAACATATCGAAAGGAAAGGAAGGCTTTAAATTACTAACCATAATAAGACCAAGTTCACCAGAAAAAATGTAGTGTCTTGAGTCTTGTGGAGGGGGGATGTGGGAATACAAAAGGATTTATAAAGTAACAGAAGTTGATTGATGTGGGGGCGGTTGGAGAGACCAATCTAATGGAATTAAAAGAAGAGAGACCAGAGGAATGAACTTGGACAAGTTCTGGGCACATTCCACGCTCCAGAAGGAGAAAAGCAGTCTGGGCTCCTCCCCATCTAGGAGAAACCTAGCAGCCAGAGAACTTAAGGAAGTGAGATTTACCTTTAGGCACTTACAGTTGAGTACATCTAGTCTGATTTTAAGGGCACTTGTGGTAAAAACATACCTCCCTATCTGCTTACCACTGATGAAAATTATGAAAATTGCCTCTGTTTCACTTTTACACACACACAAAAGGTATAAAATGAAAACGTTTGGGTTTGTTTAAATTTTACTACAATATCCTCATTCATTGAGGACTTCCCTCACCTGTCATCTTTACCTCAACTGTCATCATCAGCAACTTCAGTGTTAGCTACAATCTGACTTTCTTAACTCTGCATACAGGAATCACCTGATGAACTTTTAAACAACAATATTATCCAGATCTTATCCACAGAGATTATGACTTAATTATCTAGGGACCATTCATTGGTATTTAAGAGCCCTCTAGGTAATGTACAGTGAGGACTGATAGACCCTAATCTAGATTACTGATCCAAAATCTAACCTCAAAGTTTTGTTGACCTCAACTCCAATAACCTTCAACCACCCTCATTCCCACCACCATATACTGAACTTCAGTCACCCAGAACTGTTCCATCTTGGAAACTCTACATTCCAAAATACTGATTGCTTATCTTTCCACCATACCCTGCTTTTCAACCTCATTAAGCATTTCCTGTCCCTCAACCCCTTACTTCTTTCAATCCATTGTCCCTCTCATAGCCTTATTCCCTTTCCTAATCAGCCCATTCCACATATCGCCTCAATAATTCTTCAATATCCTTATCTCCCTGGATCCACCATTCATTTTGGAATCTTAAATCAATACAACTTGCTTTCTCTACTCCCAACCTGGGCTACTTAGATAATAAAGTACACAATCCTGCAGATTGGTGCCCCTATAAAATTTAAGGTACATAAGCTTACAGCCCCTCAGCAACAGTCTTTTTAAACATCTCTAGTCAGGAGATACCTACAATGGATTCAATGGCCTCAAGTCTCCCTCTATCTCCTCCACTTTCAATAGATGATCTTGCCACCTCTTACTTGAGAGAAAAATAAAGGCTGTTAGCTATGAGCTCTCTCAAATCCATTCTCACACAGACAATGATAGAGAGGGCCCTACTTATTGGTCTTTATGACACTGATAAACTGATTATTCCCATCTTAAAACTCACTCCTCCCCCAGCATATTTAAACCAGCTTCCTTGATAAGCAATAGCCTCTGGGCAGGTCCCTCAACTTCCAGTTTTAACAGCTCTTTAAGCCAACTCCCACTGCAGTGTGTTCTATCATATAACACAGCATGCACACATAATGCAGAATGGTGTCTTAAAAGTTTTACGTCATAACTTTCCCCATGATTTTATCATGAGTATTTCCCATTGTTCTCTGAAATTATATTTCTGTATATAAATCTCTGTCTACATTTTAAGGCTTCTAAAACATTCTACTACATTCTAGAAATGTACCATTAACACTCAGAATTGTTTTGAAGATTAAGAAGTTGATATATACCTCACTTATAGTAAGTAGGTACTAGTTAAATAGATAGTTACAATAAATTTCCATTTAAAGTAAGTCATCCCCTCTCTAAATTAACTTATTTTATAATTTGGAGCCATGTAAAAGTGTTATATTAAAAAAAAATCTAATTAGAAAAGAAAAAAAAAAAGGCAAACCCCCAACATCAAAAACAAAGTACGGCTTCCCTGGTGGGGCAGTGGTTAAGAATCGGCCTGCCAATGCAGGGGACACAGGTTCGATCCCTGGCCCAGGAAGATCGCACATGCCGCAGAGCAACTAAGCCCGTGCACCACAACTACTGAGCCTGCACTCTAGAGCCCATGAGCCACTTGAGCCCAGGTGCCACAACTACTGAAGCCTGCGTGCCTAGAGCCCATGCTCTGCAACAAGAGAAGCCACGACAATGAGAAGCCCGCACAACTCAACGAAGAGTAGCCCCTGCTCACTGCAACTAGAGAAAGCCCGCACACAGCAATGAAGACCCAATACAGCCAAAAATAAAAACAAATAAATAAATTAATTTAAAAAAAAAAAGGTAAAACAAACCCAACTATATATTCAGTTAATGGCATAACCACACAGAAAATTCTTTTAAGTATCCCAAATTTCTAATGGGATATATCTATGGGAGAGTAAGGGACCTAAAAAAATAATTTTTAAAAAATTCATCCCTTTTCCCATCCCTGTGTTAGTCCTACACCTTGTTTATCTATCACTTGTTTGCTCTAGGTAAACTACAAAATAATTCTATCAAGCTGAAAAAATTTTTAAATTGAGATTTTGATTAGAAACATCAAGACTATTAATTAACCTGGAAAGAAATGACATTTTGTAATAATTAAGTCTGCCCCTTCTGAAATATGGACGGCCTCTTCATTTTTTCCAACTTAATTCATTTTAGATCAACCCCAAGCTAAGCTGTAACCTAGGCCAAATGACAACCATGAAGATGATATCACCCATTTAAGTGGGTTGTAGGATTTACTTACAAAATATACAAAAACTAACTAACATATAAACTAATATTTGTGCCCTTTGATAGTGTATAATGAATCCATAATATACCCATATACCATCACCATGAGCCCAATCCCTTGGTGCTTAGAATGGGCCTAAGCAAAAGTTTAATAAGATTGACAGCTTCTTGACCTTACCCAAACCCTCCCTTGGGTCTCTATAGAGGATTCTGAGGAGAGAAAGAGAGCATACATACATTCAATAAACAGTGAGCTCCTACTATGTGCCAGGTACTATACACAGTGCTGGGAATACAATAATAAGCAAAACAGCAAGCTCCTTTAGAAAAGAAAAAGACTGGTTCAAAATTACCAATTCCCAGAGCAACAAAGAGACAAGCAGTAGAACAGCAAAGCAGAAACTGCCTACCTCCTCCTACTTTAGAATTTCATATATCCAATTTGCAAACATTTTTAGGAATATAGAAAAACAGGTGACAGCCAATAGTAGGAGCAGGTGTTCAAATATTTCTTTGTTAACTGATGGTCTGAGCTTTATAACACCTCAAATTTTCTTCACAAATTAACTCCCTTTTAGAAATTTAAGCAAGAAATATAAAATACAGATTTTCTACATAAATAAAATGTTGCCTTTCATTTTCAAACTTTTGACTTTTAAAAGATAAGCTTGATCTATCTACATTTCAACTAGCTTTTGGAAGACAAAATTCACTTGGACACTTGGTTCTGAATTATTCTACAGGTAAGAATAACTTACACTGGGGTGACTTCGAGGAGGTACTCTTTCTCTTGGAGGTCTTTCATAGTCATATCGTCCCTCAGACCACATTTCATCTCTTCTGTAAGCCACTAAAGAATAAAAAAAAAGAAATCAAAGAATAATGGGTTTTATGTTACTATGAAATAGTAAAGAAGAAAAGGAAAAAGTAAATGATTACATTCTAATACAGATATTTTCCAGAGATACTTAAGGGAAAAAAAAAATGTAAGTGACCAAAAGGAAAAAACAATGATTATGGCAATTCTTCAAAACAATTTGAAATTTTCTTCAAAAAAAAATGTAATAGAAAGCCCCACCTTCCTTCTATTTCCAAGGCTATTTAAAAGCTTCAAATACCTTATTCACATCAACTGTGGGAAGATCCATAAGACCACAGATTTTTCATTCTCATAGAGTAAAAATTAGAAAAGATTCATTTTAATGAACAGTGTAAAAGGCTAATAAGCAAAGCTGGATGGTGTGTACAACAGTAGTTTCAGCTTTTCTACATCCTTGGAGCTTACTGTCTCTTTATGTCCAATGAAGTGTTTTTAACTGAAAAAAATACTAAATAAACACTCCTGTAAAAACACACTCAACAGGACTTCCCTGGTGGCACAGTGGTTGAGAATCCACCTGCCAATGCAGGGGACACGAGTTCAAGCTCTGGTCCGGGAAGATCCCACACACCACAGAGCAACTAAGCCCATGTGCCACAAATACTAAGCCTGCACTCTAGAGCCCGCGAGCCACAACTACTGAAGCCGGCATGCCCCAGAGCCCAAACTCTGCAACTACTGAGCCTGCGCTCTTGGGTCCGCGTGCCGCAACTACTGAGCCCACATGCTGCAACTACTGAAGCCCACGCACCTAGAGCCTGTGCTCCGCAACAAGGGAAGCCACCGCAATGAGGCCGCGCACCACAACGAAGAGTAGCCCCACTCGACACAACTAGAGAAAGCCTGTGCACAGCAACAAAGACCCAACGCAGCCAAAATAAATAGGAAAAAAAACCCCACAAAACACACTCAACAAACCCTGAGACAAACCACTCTTGATTTTGTTTTTAATATTATAATCTTATTTTAATGCAGAGGCACCTTCATAAAATTTGAAATTAAAAGTTCTGTCAGCATTTTTCCCATTTGGGATGCAGAGAGAGGCTTCCTACTTTAACAGACAGCTGACATTTTCTGGGTAGAGGGCTAATGCAGTGCGTTACAGAGTCCAGATGAAAGAGCATCTGTGAACAGGTAAACAAGGCAAATAAGACAGAAAATGAGAATAGGGTACAGGAAACAGCCCAAAGGTCATTTATATGAAATGGTGATACAGTAATTGAGGGGTTGGCAAATGTTTTTTTAACGGACCAGACAAATATTTTTGGCCCTGCAGATCACAGGTCTCTGTCACGACTACTCAATTCTGGTAGTATAAATGACAGCAGTCATAGGCAATATATATATATATGTATGGGTGTGGCCATGTTCCCAAAACATTTTATTTACAAAACCAGGCAGGTGGCCCATAGGGAATAGCTTGACAAGCCCTGGAGTAGATGACAAATGGTTAACAGGGCAGAACTGGGAGAGGGTGAAGTAATCATGGAGCAGGTTAGAACTGTGAACCATCCTGATGTGTAGAAGGATGATCATGAGCGAGAAGTGAAAATGGAACAGGTACCAAGTTATGGCCTTTTAGTACATAGAAAATAAGGCAACAAGTCCACATACATAGTCCACAGATCAGTGAAGATGAAAAATATTTCAGAGAAGCCATATGTCAAGAGATTTTTGGTGGTTCTTTCTGATGTAATACTAAGGGGGAAGAAAAAGAAATAGACAATCCATTTTGGCAGCATAGAACTGTAATAGTTTAGGCTAAGGAAAAAACAAAGACTGGAAGATGAGAGCAATATTTTTTTAACACTATCATAGTAAAATCAATCTTAATTTTCTCTGTACAAACAAACCTATAATATTTTCTAATACAATCAGACCAAATAAAATGAACTAACTAACCAAAGATGCCTAGGGAAATGTTAATTTAAATTACAAATTAGCTTTTAACATTATGCATACATCAACCTGAATTCTAACTCTACAATCAGACATCATTAACAGTGTTATTTCAAAGTAACCAGTCTTTTAGGTAGAAGAACTGATGGAAGCTTGAAAGGAAAAGAAATAGTCAACATGGAAAAGAAATAGTCAACATTGCTTCTCCTCACCGACCTTTACTGAATCCAGGTTTCAGTAAAAGGGTTTCAGTCTAAAGAATGAGTTAGGTTTTATACTACTTAAGATACAGTACACAGAAATAGTAACAGCAACAAACTGAAATCAAATCACAGGAAAAAATCAACAACCCAAAAGAAAAATTGACATATGATATGAAGACAGTTTACAAAAAAGGAAACACAATGGCTCAATCTTTTGAAAAGATGCCCACCTTTCTTCAAAATAAAGAAGATGAAAACTAAAACTATAATGGAGTACCCAAAGCTCTGAAGAAAGCAAACTGTTTTGATGAGAATAAGGAAAGCAACACTCATAATTAATGGAGGAAGTATAATTTGGAATAGACTGGGAACAATTTGACAATATCTATTGAAAATGTTAAATGCACATATGCTTTGACCTGGCAATTCCACTTCTACGTATACTTGTACATGTGCATGGCAAAGACTGAAAGCAACCTAAAATGTCCCTCAGGAGGGTACAGGTTAAATACAGTGCTGTACATTCACATAAAGGAATTCTATGCAAACCATTTCAAAGAAAAATAATCCCATATATAAAAATATAGAAAGATTGCGAAGATACATTGCTAAGTAAAAAAGAGCAAAGGGCAATCTAACATGTAGAGTGTGCTGACACTCTGGAAGTAAAAAGGCAAGTTATGAATACATATATGCTTTTGCACAGACCAGTTCTGGGAGTATAAGCAAGAGAACATAACCGTGCCTGCGTCTGGGAAAAATGGGGTGGCTGGAGTATAGGAGGGTAAATATTTTCACCGCATGTTTTATACATCTTATTATCTATTATAAAAATAAGAAACTGTTTTTAAAGGTCCTGAAAATCATTCAATAAGTATAATGTGTCAATTGATGGCAAAAATTATGACAATAAATTAATGAACTAAAGGAGAACATAAGAAAAAGTAAGTTTTGTAATTAATGAGAAACAAAAATAAACCACAAGAATTCTAAAGAAATCCTATATAGTTTCTTAACTAGATACAGCAATAAAATACTGAAATCTACTGGCTGCCCACAAAGAATGTATGAATAGTTACTATACTACTTACTTGAGTCTTTTCAGGAATCAAATTTAAAGTTTTCAACAATCTCCTGTAGGTGGGCGGGAAAATACAGACATAAGGATTTGTGTCTGTATGTACGAATGGAGAAAAATAACTAAACCTTCATATTTGTATAAATAAAACTCTCAAAATAAAAAATTATGCGCCTTAATAAGCAAGACTCCCTTCAAACACATCTTTGAAAATAGAAGATATTACTTTGACCACCAGAGGCCACTCAAGTTTCGTAAGAACAACAAAATTACATCAAGAAGACTTCTAGTCCTAACTTTGCCAGCTGAGAGCTGGACAGGGCATAACTCTTATCCTTTCTCTGAAAGGATTGCACTAGATGTTTAAGTCATTTTTACCTAGAATATTAAAAACACTAGCTTTAAAATACCTCACATATTGAAAGAAAATCTGGCATCCTCAGTCTGGAAAACCCTACAGTTTTATATTGGCAATAAATGGTCCCAAGTTCAAAAGTAATCCCAATATCAAGCCAGTAATCATTGACTCATCAAAGAACACCAAACTTATTAGGTATAAGTTTAATGGAGAACTTTTAATGACTTTCTCTTAAAATATACAAAGTACACTGAGCAGGCTTAGGTAAAACTAAAAAAAAAAAAAAAAAGGGCATGTACGATTAACAAAGGAAATTCCAAGTATTTCAAATATTCTTACGTTTAAAAAAAAAAGTGACTCCAAATCTACTCAAGGCTGTAGCCCTACCTACCACTTTACATGAAATTCAAAGGATAGAGGAGTGGGTCTACTAGAAAGACTAGGGTCACCTAATCGCTTTATAGAAATTTTGAGAAGTGCCTCACTAGCTGAGTGCAGAAATAAGACTGTATTTATAGTCTTAAATTTATAGGTCACTCCTGATCTAGTTGCCTTTTTCTGCTTGGCAGTTTGGAAGACAAATAGCAAAAATTTTATTGCAATTACCTCACAGTATTTCTACTTTAATTAATAAATCCACAGCTTACAGAAGCTAAAAAAAAAAAGCAGCAAAGAAAGTAACAGTATTTAATTTTGATGAAAACCTAGCAATTGGAAACAAAGCTGCTAGAACAAGGCAAAAAACAGAAACATAATCATACAGAAAGTCAAAATAGCACTGTCTAGAATATACATCATCAAGAGACTAGAGGCCAATTAAATTCAGTTGTGGAAGAGCTAATGTAAGCAAATGAATCAGAGTTAAAATCCAGAGACAGAGAAAAAACCTAAATAAAAGCAAACTTATCTGATGGGGAGTCATTGTTTAATAGGTATGTTGTTTCAGTTTGGGAAGATGAAAAGCATTGGGTGGTGGTGATGGTTGCACAACAGTGTGAATGTAAATACTTAACACCACTGAACTGTACGCTTAAATGGTTAAAAAGGAAAATTTTATGTATATTTTACCACAATTAAAAAAAATTTTTTTAACGTGAGTTTATCTGGCACCAGCTGACTTTGCTGAATGTAACAATCACTTCTGTAAGGCATCAAACTGTATTTTGAACTTAATTTCTACTAGAAACAAAGAGCATCCACAGAACAGCAAGATATTACACTACTGTTACCAAAATTTCAATTCCTATAGTTAATCCTATAACAACTTTGCATATTTGACTTCATACCTGATGATGCCCCAATGGAGTATTCACCTTACCTGGAGCTACAGAAATCTCAGTTTCAAGCAAAAATGTTTAGTAAATAAGGTAAATTTTCTTTTACCTTAAAAAGTTGACAATTTTTAAAGATCTTAATTTAAAATTTCAATTACTGTAAATATAGGAATAATTTTATAAAAGGAAGTTAGTTTCCTTTACAAATAACAAATAAATTGCTTACATGTCTATATTACAATGATTAAATAGAAATATTAGGCTATAAAGTAATCTCTTATAATCAATTATTTCATTTTTTAAGTTACCTCTTACCAGTGAGTATACTGAAATATTAATATCTTTACAGAATCTGCAGGTATTCAGTTTTTAAATGTACTCTTACCATACCTATTGCTTTTACAAAACAGCAATATCAGAATATAATTCTTTATTCTATCCAAATTACTGTGTATTTTCAGAGTAAGAACATAAAAATAGTAGAACACAATGTAATGGTGAAATTAAACAGGACTTGGTGTAGCAAAATAATTAGCACCTACTAGTAGAAAACACCCCAAAAAATCAAACACCACTGATAAGGCCCATGCCAAATTATTAAACTTCTTTTATCCTTAAGAAACCTAGACTACCAAGGGGGAAGGGGGGGTGTGGGATGAATTGGGAGATTGGGATTGAAATATATACACTACTTATACTATGTATTAAATAGATAACTAATGGGAACTTACTGTATAGCACAGGGAACTCTATTCAATGCTCTGTGGTGACCTAAATGGGAAGGAAAACCAAAAAAGAGGGGATATATGTGTACATATAGCTGATTCACTTTGCTGTATAGTAGAAACTAACACAGCATTGTAAAGCAACTATACTCCAATAAAAATTAATTTTAAAAAAAGAAGTCTGGGCTTCCCTGGTGGCGCAGTGGTTGAGAGTCCGCTTGCCAATGCAGGGGACACGGGTTCGTGCCCCGGTCCGGGAAGATCCCACATGCCGCGGAGTGGCTGGGCCCGTGAGCCATGGCCGCTGAGCCTGTGCATCCGGAGCCTGTACTCCGCAACGGGAGAGGCCACAACAGTGAGAGGCCCGCGTACAGCAAAAAAAAAAAAAAAAAAAAAAAAAAAAGAAGTCTATATAATTGGGGAAGGTAGTAATATAAATAGTAATAGAAGGTAGTAATATAAATAGTAATATAAATAGTAATATAAATAAATATAAATAGAAGGTAGTAATATAAATAGGTAGTAAATATAAATATAAAATAAATAAAAATATAATATAAATATAAATATAATAAATAGTAATATAAATATAAATATAAATAGTAATATAAATATAAATATGCAACCCTGTACTGTTAGTAAAACAAAACAGAAGACACAGTTTGATGATTACATACAAAAGAAAGAACATTGGGCTGTAAAGAAGATTGGCTTTAAGCCGGATCTTTAATTAAAACAACAGAAAAGGGAAAAGGTATTAGAGCAGGAGGATATAACGAAGGTACTATAGGATAATAAGGGAAGAATATGCTAATATCACCTTGAATTCAAAGAATCTTTTTTGTAACTTTCAAAGGGCTTTAAAATAACTGATGAGAATGGCCATCATCAAAAAATCTAGAAACAATAAATGCTGGAGAGGGTGTGGAGAAAAGGGAACACTGGCACTGTTGGTGGGAATGTGAATTGGTACAGCCACTATGGAGAACAGTATGGCGTTTCCTTAAAAAACTACAAATAGGGCTTCCCTGGTGGCGCAGTGGTTGAGAGTCCGCCTGCCGATGCAGGGGACATGGGTTCATGCCCTGGTCCGGGAAGATCCCACACGCTGTGGAGCAGCTGGGCCCGTGAGCCATGGCCGCTGAGCCTGCACGTCTGGAGCCTGTGCTCCGCAACAGGAGAGGCCACAACAGTGAGACGCCCACGTACCGCAAAAAAAAAAACAAACAAAAAAAAACTACAAAGAGAACTACCATATGACCCAGCAATCTCACTACTGGGCATATACCCTGAGAAAACCATAATTCAAAAAGAGTCATGTACCAAAATGTTCATTGCAGCTCTATTTACACTAGCCAGGAGATGGAAGCAACCTAAGTGTCCGTCATCGGATGAATGGATAAAGAAGATGTGGCACATATATACAATGGAATATTACTCAGCCATAAAAAGAAATGAAATTGAGTTATTTGTAGTGAGGTGGATGGACCTAGAGTCTGTCATACAGAGTGAAGTAAGTCAGAAAGAGAAAGACAAATACCATATGCTAACACATATATATGGAATCTAAGAAAAAAAAATGTCATGAAGAACCTAGGGGTAACATGGGAATAAAGACACAGACCTACTAGAGAATGGACTTGAGGATACGGGGAGGGGGAAGGGTAAGCTGTGACAAAGTGAGAGAGTGGCAGGGACACATATACACTACCAAACGTAAAACAGATAGCTAGTGGGAAGCAGCCGCATAGCACAGGGAGATCAGCTCGGTGCTTTGTGACCACCTAGAGGGGTGGGATAGGGAGGGTGGGAGGTAGGGAGACGCAAGAGGGAAGAGATATGGGAACATATGTATATGTATAACTGATTCACTTTGTTACAGAGCAGAAACTAACACACCATTGTAAAGCAATTATCCTCCAATAAAGATGTAAAATAAATAAATAAATAAAATAAAATAACTGATGAGTACAGTAACCTTATGATTAGCGGCACATGTTTATGACATTATCCAGATTTAGGCTATTGACCCGTTCTGCAACTGAAGCCAGTCAGCTAAATTTAAACTAAGGTGCTCTGACTCCCAGTGAAGTGATCATGTTACTTACCCTGTCATCACTTCACTAATCTCCTCCCATTAGGGAAGTATCAGAAGTACTCCAGTAAAGTTCTCTGATCCAACACCGTATGAAAACTGAATACAACTGAAAAATGGAAGGACCCCTCTACATGACAATTAAGCAGAGAACAGAATTAGAATTCAGTGTGGGGAATGTAGGCTTCATTTAGAAGTTTGCTAATAACTGGTTGTAGATTACAAAAATCTCATTCTCTTATGCCATATTCAATAGAGTACATTTAATATACCATCATGGTATATTTATGTCCAGGAAGAAATAAGCTTTCTTAGAGCATTCCATTGAGCTACCCAACCACTGTCATGTTAGCTTCAATTGAGGGCGAAGATGACAGGGAGGACTTGAATTCTCGGTAAGAGTAGCCTGGAAATTGAGAAACTGGAAAGTCACAGGCAATATTCTTCTGTCAAACTATTCACGCTTTGAATCCACAGGCAAGGCAACAGAGAAAGATCCGTTTTTCATTTTATCTAAAAGGTTATAATAGCAGCTTAGACTACAGAGAAACTCTGTACATTGCTCTAGCCAGCTTCCAGTATTAAATATACACAGGATAAATAGCTTTCCCTCCTTCCCAAATGCATTCCTTTCACTCTTTATATTCATTCAGGAACTATTTTGATAGCAAATCATGGTTAGCAATTAGGTCACATTTGACCTCATGCTTTAGATGAGCCATAGGCCTTTACACTGGCAATTGCCCACCCAGGATGCTTTTCTCCAGGTATCTGCATGGTTAAACCCTTCAATGTCACCTCCAATGTCTTCTTAATGTCATTTTTCTACCAGATCCCCCTAATCTTGCTATTTTTTTCACAGCATTAATCATCTAAGATACTATATAACTTTGATGTAAATTATTGGTCCCTTGCTACTAGGAATGTGAACTATATGAAAGCAGGGATCTCTACATTGTTCATTGATTAATATTAAGCACCTAGAATAATTTGCACAACGTATGTGCTCAGTATTTATGGAGTAAATCTATTAAAGCTGGTAACATGCCCCCTCTGGATAAATGATTCCCACATCTCCACTTCCTTTCAAGAGGATATCTCACAGCACCTCCAACTCAATATGCCAGAACAGCTCTTCACACTTCTCAGAAAACTGCTTTATCTCCTGTTTTCCCCATTTTGGTCAATGACACTATATCAGATACCCAAAGGCCCAAATCAGAAACCTGAGTCACACAAGACCCAAAACTTTTCATATCTAAGTAACTAAATCCAGGTATATCTACCATCTCAATATATAAGGTACATGTACTTCCACTTCCTGAACCCAGCTACCACTGTCTTTGTTCATATGCTCTTAATCTAGCCATTGGACTCCCTAACAGTAAAACACTGGTCTCCTTGCTTCTGATGTCATCTCTTCCACTCAGCAAACTACAGCCAGAGTGTTCATTCTGATAAGACACCTGATTTAAAAATCTCAGTTATTCCCCATATCCCAAAGAATGAAGTCTCAGCCTAAACTTCAAAAAGCTTATTTATGACCTTGCTCCTACCATTCCAGCTTCACCTCCTACCAATTCCCCAACAGCCTCCAGAACCTCCAGACATAACAAACTACATCCTGTTCTGCAAGTGTGCCACTATTTCTCACCACCATATCATGGCATGCTTTTCTCCTGCCTAGAATATCTTTCTTCTACTTATTTGCCTTCACCCTCTACCTAGTGCTATATAACATTACATTCAATTTACTTTCCTTCCTCTCCTCCCTCCCAATCTAAACACCACTGCAAAGGCAACGAATGTGTACCTTTCTTATTCCTGTTGCTTAGTACAGTAAAGGTACTTATTAAATACTGATCAAATAAATATATTATTCGTATGACCACTACATGAGCCATTCTGAAGAACCTAAATAATAGTTTGTACCTTTTGGTTACTCAGAAAACTTCCAATGAGCACTATTAGATTATGGCTCCTATTACACTTCTCATGACACTAATGCCACTTCATTTTTGAGCAAAAGGTACCAATGAGAATCCTTTAGCTCTAGCACCTAAAGCAGTGATCCTCAACCCTGTCTGCACATTAGAATCATCTAAAGAGCTTTAAAAAAAAAATACTAATGCCAAGGTCTTGTCCTCTGAAATCCCTATACAGTTGCCTGGGACATTTTTTTTAATCTTAAACTTATCTTAGGATGAGATCCATTGAAGTTAAAGCAAGGTAAACATATTCCTGATATCCTAAATTAAAACAAGAAGTTTTTAAGTATAGACTTGAACCTAAAAATTACATAATACTACTTCTACTTGAAAATGTTTAAAATTCCAGACATCTAAAACAAAAATGAATTTGAGAATATAGTTAAAGTCTGTGAAGAAAAAAAATAACATTGGATGTCAATTAAAATGGTCAAAATAAAGAATCCACAGGAATTAATCATTGTTCAGTGCCCAGGGAGAGATAAATGCAGGCAATGATACTTAAAAAAAAGCCAAGAAAATTTAAATATAATCTTGAGAGAGTGCTTAAGTGTGGGTGAACAACAGTCAATGGTAGAATCCAAGAAAACAGAAAGGAATTGGGGAAGATAAAACATCCATGAGAAAGATACAAAGTACCAGGGCAGAAGACTGGCATTGCAAAGGAGTGGGAAATGAGCCTGCATAGGTATTCAACAAGCTTTCATTTCCTCCCCTGAAGTAGATATTATCCCTCCCATTCCAGAAAAAAAAACACAGAGGCTCTGAAAAACTCAAATCTCAGAGGCATACGGAGCCTGGAATCAGACTCAGGCCTGTATGACTTTAAAAACCAAGCCCTTTCCACCATATCACCTTGCTTCACAAAGCAAACAGGCAAGGACAGAGAAAACAAAATTCAAGGGCATTAAATGGCACAACAAAGCAAAAAAACAGGGACCTGCCTGGTGGTGCAGTGGTTAAGAATCTGCCTGCCAATGCAGGAAACATGGGTTCGAGCCCTGGTCCGGGAAGATCCTACATGCCGCGAAGCAACTAAGCCCATGTGCCACAACTACTGAGCTTGCATGCTGCAACTACTGAAACCCGTGTGCCTAAAGCCCGTGCTCTGCAACAAGAGAAGCCACCACAATGAGAAGCCCGCGCACCACAACGAAGAGTAGCCCCCGCTCACTGCAACTAGAGAAAGCCCACGCAACAACGAAGACCCAACGCAGCCAAAAATAAATAAATTTAAAAAAAATAAAGATACATGTCAACTAAATACTTAAGAAAAAAATTGCGAAAAACTAGAGGAGGAGCTCCCTGTAGGCTTTTAAACCTAGAAATAAGGTGAGGAGAAAAAATGTCATTCCAAATGACATTAACCTGGCAGTATACAGGAAGGACTGAAGGTGAAGAGGCTAGAGGAAAGGAGATCACTGATTGCTTCATAATGAACAATAGACCTTAGTACTATTAAAGTACTGCATTCTTTAGTAGTTTCACAAGTTACTTGACTTTTCACTGCTTTAAGGAAACTTCTTTTATGTAAGTATTAAATACTTAGTAGTAGATTATTGTTCATCATAAGTGATCAAGTAACAGAAATTACTCAAATAGGCAAAGTTGGTGTGTAATATTTTCAAATCTACATCTCATTTCACATCTGGATGGAGTTTACAGTCTTTAGTGGTCAGCCTCCTTCCAGTCTTTTACCCTCCATTTCACCCTTTAAAAAGGATACTCAGGGCTTCCCTGGTGGCACAGTGGTTGAGAGTCCGCCTGCCAATGCAGAGGACACGGGTTCGTGCCCCGGCCCGGGAGGATCCCACATGCCGCGGAGCGGCTGGGCCCGTAAGCCATGGCCGCTGAGCCTGCGCGTCTGGAGCCTGTGCTCCGCAACGGGAGAGGCCACAACAGTGAGAGGCCCGCGTACAGCAAAAAAAAAAAAAAAAAAAAAAGATACTCAATTAACTTTGCTAATATGTCATTCATATTTGAAGTTTCCCTGATCAAGAACCCAAACAGTTTCTTATTAATTAACTGTAACAAATCCAAACATCTCTGCCCTTTACATGCCCCCTTCTACCATCTCACCTAAACTTCTGTTCTCTCGGAAAGGATCATTCATGCCTTCCTCCTCACTGGGTCACAAAGTAACAAACACTACCCTGGAATTGTCTTATTTCCCAAACCACAATACCTCTTTCCATTCTCTCACTCAACTTCCAAACATCCATAGAGGCCCAGTTCAAAATCTATTATTCTCCAGAAAGCCCATTTCTGAACCCTACAACACTTACAAAAGATTCCATGCCAATGGCTGCGAAGCCCACGTGTGACTTATGTTTGGCCCAGGTTTCTTTTTTTTTTTTCTTTTTCTTTTTTTTTTTTCCGGTACGCGGGCCTCTCACTGTTGTGGCCTCTCCCGTTGCGGAGCACAGGCTCCAGACGCGCAGGCTCAGCGGCCATGGCTCACGGGCCCAGCCGCTCCGCGGCACGTGGGATCTTCCCGGACCGGGGCACGAACCCGCATGCCCTGCATCGGCAGGCGGACTCTCAACCACTGCGCCAGCTGGGAAGCCCAGATTTTTACATTTTAAAGTCAGGAGATGACATCAACCCCCTGACTTCTAAGGCTGTATCTGCAGCAACTGCAATGATTCAAGAAATACTTGACTGCCTATTAGGCACTGGAGTTACAAAAGTAAACAAGACAAACACAGTCCCTCCCCAAAAGCCTAGCTTAGTAGCACAGACAAAGAGATAAGCAATCAGGATACATCCTATAAGTGCTACTAAAAGGGAAGTAGAGGGCACTTAGCACACAGCAAGGGTACCTAATTCTGTCTACGGGAAGTCAGGGAACACCCCCTCAGAGAAATTGACTAAACTGAGATCTTTAGCAGGTATAGGAATTATCCAGAAAAAGGTAGGGTAAGGATCAGGAAAATCAAAGAACTTTTGCAAAGATGATGCCTGAAGAAAAAAGCATTAAGAAAGTGAAATCAGTTCCATATGGCTAGAGCCATGACCCACCCACAAACGCAGGTGTCAAAAGAAAGGGCTCAATTGAAAGGGCTGGAGGAAAAAAACAAGTGTTAGTTAGGGTCAGGAGACGTAAGAAAATTTCCATAAAGAGGCTGAATAAGTAAAAGTTTGCTAAGCAAGGAAGAAAGGTTTCAGAGAGCCCAGTTGTTGTGTTGAGGGGTGAAATGTGGAAGAAAAGTAGGGAGAAGCAGTGAAAGCCTAAATCAAGGCAGAGGGAGCGAGCACAAGGCAGCACGGGGATGGGGGTGTAGCACAGAAGACCAAAGGGGCTTACATCTTGGACGGTAACCAAGGATAACAGGGATGTGAAGCATGGCAGTTTTGGCTGGCCACAAGTCTGCCAAGAGAATTAGTCCCAACGGTCCCCTGGTGGACGCGGAGGCATTCGGGCCTCTCAAAATTCTGCTGCGCCCTGGCTGGATTGCACTTCCGTCTCTCTAGAAGACATCGGCTTCAGTCTGGATTGATTGTGCAGGCTCCAGGAGAGGCTCTGAGCTCCAGGCTGCTGGCACGCAGGCTCCCAGGGAGTGATTAGAGGCCTGGTCTGTGCGTGCTGGTGGGTAGAAGTTAAGTATAAACTACCTTGCATTATTTTCTGTTTTTTCTGTCGGAATGATGGGCCTGTTTACAGCCACTTGGGGAAAAAGCAGTGTGTGTCCATTACAGATTTACAGGAAGAAAAAAGGTGCCAAGAAAGTTAACATGTGTCCATACCAATATTCAGGATGAGTCATTCTGTGAATCCGAGTCTCCCCAGGTTGACCTTGTCTCCCCAACGAGACTGAGATATCCTCCAGAAAAGGACCGCTTTACACTTTTTTTGTAGCTGCCGAAGTGCCTATAACCGAACTGGGTACGTCGAACACATTCAGTAAATTTACCGACTTACTAACTGACCTCGGCTCACTGAAGTCACCTAGTTCAGTCCTCTTTTTGCATATTACGACGCTAAAGAGAAGCGAACCTGTATCACAGACTCAACACTTTCCTTTATTCCAAACTCCGCTGCGTCTCTCCACCCTCAACCGCAGGAGCAGAATCGTTGCACGATTCAAATGCAGCGGGAAACTCCAGGTTCCGCCGCGGAAAGGCCTGCCCGCCCGCGCACTCCCCTCTCCCCGGTGTAGCAGCCCGTGCCCGTCCCCGTCCACCTCTCGGAAAGGTAAAACGCGCTCACCGACTCTGGGCCGCCGGGAGACCCCGTAAACGTAGTCGTTCACTCGTCGCAGCGCTCCCAGGGAGGCACTTCCGGCGCGCGCGATGACGTCGGCAAAAGCGCCCGCCCCTAGACCCGCCTCCGGGGCTTGGGTCAAAGGACATCCTGGAAGAGGTAGTGCTGGTAACTTCTTGTCGCCGGCTCCTGACCCTTCCCAGGACCCGTGATGCCAAGGCAGCTGCAAGGGGCGACGAATTGTCGGGGTTGAGCCCCGAGCGAGCTGAGGGCTCGCGCTCTTCTAGTCTCCCGGGCCTGCCCCACCTGAAGGTAAACGCCTACCCAGCTGCGGCCTTTCCCTGCGGGCTCCTCCCCAGACCCAGCTGCCGGAAACATTTGACCCTCTCTCCCGCCGCCCTTTTTATTCCAGGACCTTTACTTTTCCCTGCCCTCGCATTCTCACCAGAACGGCTAACGTGTGAAGAGTTTCAGTTGGAAGCTTTTAAAAAGCGACCTGTCGATGAAGTTGTCCCCCAAAACATCCCAAGTATCAAGCGGTTTTCCCATTACATCGCGAACTGGCACGCCTTAGAATCAATATTTTGACATTTGTGATCGTAAATACACCACACACACTTTTTAAATCGAAAATTTGAACTTGGTTGATTGAGTCTGATATAACTTTCAGAGATAATTTGTTGACTTTGCAATATACGGTATGAAAATGAATTACAGATTATATTTGTAAACTGAAAAATACATATGCAGGTCAATACCCTTCAGGGCCCTGAAAACTATTCCAATAATGAAATGTATCATTTCATAATTTAGCAATAATATGCAAAATTAGAGATTTGAAAGAACTTTATTTACATCGTCAAAATGTGAGGCTAAAATTTCTTCTTAGCACCGCTCCAGAGAAAAATATTAAGACAACCAAAAAATTACCCAGGCAAATTAGTGAAAATCAACAGCTAAGTTTCTTTCTGAGCTCCCAGGCTCTTTCTCACGTGGGTAGGCAGGGTATTAGGTATATGTGAAAGCACTTTCTTGCTCTCAGCCTGAGGGGAGGTTAAGAGTAGCCTCAGAGTTTTTCCTTCATCTGTTTGAAACCCACCTCTCCATTCACGCCATATTCCATCACTGAAAGGGGTTAGTGTAAAGAATCTACTTGAAAGAAGGACCAGAAAACTCTTTTAAGTGGTGTCTGGAGAAAAGGAATTCCTTAATTCACCCAGCTGGAGTCAATGTTCCTGAGTATTACTAAGACGGAAAGTATATAAATTTGTCACTTGCCTATAGTATTGGTTTTACTTGGAATGAAGAATACCTGGTTTAAATTGCTTCTGGTTTTGTTTGTTTGTTTTTTAGAAATGAGTGGTGGATTGGCCCCAAGTAAAAGCACAGTGTATGTATCCAACCTGCCCTTTTCCCTGACCAACAATGACTTATACCGGGTAAGTTTTTGTATTAGTATTGTTATCCACTGAATTCTCTATTTGAGATACAAATGTAGCTTAAGCAAACAGTTCTCTTAGGCAAAATTCATAATAAATACATTACAATGCACTTAAATCATTAATACCAAAGACCTCTATGGTAAACATAAGTAAGTGAAAAAATTAGACACTTGTAATTTCCGAAGAGAATTCCCAGTGCTTTATAGAGGATAACAAGTTTTTTATAAACACAGAAGCCACTACTAGCATAATGATGCTGATTTTCCTCCTTGCTTACTTGGCTTTTGAAACTGGTAGTGGGGTGGAGGTTTTGGAGGAAGGGCTGATGGAAGCAAAACAGATCCCTTTCCTAATCCTCCAATCCTGAAAGTATATCTTAATTTATATATGTGGCGAAAACGTAACAGTTTAATAAAGTTTGTTTTCAGTTCAGGATAGGGGTGACTGGAGGAGAAAAAAATCCCTTCCAACATCTTCTTTCACCTTGTTACCTTACAGAGAACAAAATTTCCTTCTGTGCCTGTCCTGCAGATGGGTGGTTGAGAGGGACTGGAAGGAATGACATGAGTCGTATCTACAAGTGTGCCCTCTTTTCTCTGCTACTTTGGGTAGATGTTAAGTACAGTAGAGAGATGCTGCATAGGTGATACATAGTACTCGATTAATTAATTAACATAGCTTGAGTCTCGAACAGAGAAGAAAACAAACTTTATTGTCCTTCCTTGTAGCCAAATAGAGACATCTCTTTTTATTGAACACTTACTATATGCCAAGGACCACTTAAAAGTACTAGGTACACATCAGTGAACAAAAAGATGAAAATCCCTTTTGGCACTCACAATGTAGCAAGATAGAGAAACAATTTGAAGTATAAAAAATGTAAATGATGTTATTTGTTAGATACTAAGTTAATACTAAGGTGTTAGGTGCTAAGGAGAAAAAATAAAGCAGGAAAGGAGGGTTATTAAATGGTGAAATTTTACTTTAGGAAAGTGACTTTTGATTAAGACATGAAGGAAGTAAGAGGCAGCTATGCAGATGTCTAGGGGGGACAAGCATTTCAGGCAGACAGAGTAAATAAAGTGGAGAGAAGAGGAGGGGCAATCAGAGGTAAGCCCATTCGGGGGTGCCTTATAGGGCTTGCATAGATAATGGTAAAAACTCTGAATGAAATGAGAAGCCATTAGAAATGTTACGTAGAAAACTGTCTTTCATACAGATGGCCAATAGGCACATGAAAAGATGCTAAACATAGCTAATTATTAGAGAGATGCAAATCAGAACTACAATGAGGTACCACCCCACACTGGTCAGAATGACCATCGTTAAAAAGTCCACAAACAATAAATGCTGGAGAGGGTGTGGAGAAAAGGGAACCCTCCTACGTTGTTGGTGGGAATGTAAATTGGTGCAATCACTACGGAAAACAATATGGAGGTTTCTCAAAAAACTAAAAGTAGAGTTGCCATATGATCCTGCAATCCCAGTGCTGGTCATATGTCCAGAAAAAACTATAATTTGAAACGAGACATGCACCTCTGTGTTCATAGCAGCACTATTCCCAATAGCCAAGACATGGAAATAACCTATATGTCCATCAACAGATGAATGGATAAAGATGATGTGAGATAGATATACATACACACACACACACACACACACACACACACACACACACAATGGAATACTACTCAGCCATAGAAAAAAATGAAATACTGCCATCTGCAGCAACATGTATGGACCCAGAGATTATCATACTAAGTGAAGTAAGTGAGAAAGAGAGACAAATACTGTATGATATCACTTATATATGGAATCTAAAATATGACACAAATGAACTTATCTACAAAATGGAAACAGACTCACAGCCATAGAAAACAGACTTGTGGTTGCCAAGGGGGAGGAGTGGTGGGGAAGGGATGGATTGGGAGTTTGGGATTAGCAGATGCAAACTATTATATACAGAATGGATAAACAACAAGGTCCTACTGTATGGCACAGGGAACTGTATTCAATATTCTGTAATAAACCATAATGGAAAAAATATGAAAAAGAGTATGCGTGTATATATATATATATATATACACACACACACATGTATATGTGTGTATATATATACATATACACTTTGTTGTACACCAGAAACTAACACAACATTGTAAATCAACTATACTGCAATAAAGTAACTTTTTTTAAAAAAAGAAAGAAAATGAAAGGCAAACCACAAAAAAAAAAAAGAAAAGAGAGAAAACTGTCTTTTTGGTCTTCAGAATTCAGTATTACTAACACTGCAATCCAGTTATATTATGTTCCATGGTTACACAACTTATAGAACTCAAGCATTTATTATTACTGATTACATACATTAATGTATTCTGAAGGACTTTTGTACCAAGCATTATATAATAAATAGGACCGGCTGAAACAGTAGAAGTAGATAAGATTGCTTAGAGTGAAGATGTAGATGTAAAAGAGAAGAAAGGGCCAACTGCAAAGTACCACCAACATATTAGGGTGGGCAGAAGGAGACTGATGGGAATGGATTTTTCATTATAGAAGCTTTTTTGTTTTATGAACAGTCTATGTAAGGATTTGTCTTCTGACATAGTGATCGCTTGATGAAGTGGGGGGCTGGGGGGTAGTCCAGGAACAGTGATATTCCACAACATTGATAGCTGAAGCACAGGGTTTCTCTGGAGCTATGGTGGGGTTGATAGTTGTCATGGATATACCACAGGAACACTCAGCTGTGCAGTGTGTGTGCCTTCAATCTACCACACATGAAGAGTGTTTTTTTTTCTCTGTATGCACTCTTTTGTCAGAAATTTAGGAACTAAGGCAAATACCTGTGACACTAGTAGCCAAAAAAAGAGGATTATGCTAGTCACTAAAAAAATATATCTTCGAGGGCTTGCCTTATAGACCAGAGGCTAAAAATTTTCATAAACTACAACAAACAATGTGGTCAGTATATACAGCCTGAAAATTTAATGTTCTTTTATGATTTTAAATTAAATTGCAAATTATTATGTGGTCTTTTGTTTCAGATATTTTCCAAGTATGGCAAAGTTGTAAAGTAAGTATATCAGATTTTGAAACTTCATTTAAAAGTCTATCAGAATTTACTTCTCCATTATTTTCTTAATGGAAGTAGATTTACTATTTTTTATAAAACAGATATTTGATATAAAAAAGAAATAAAAATACTACTGTTAACATTTTATGTATATTTCAGTAATTTTTTAATATACATAAATATCTATAGACAAGTTTTAAAAGACAATTCTATACATGCAATTTTGTTGTCTTTTTTTTAACTTGACATTATATTGTAAATATTTTTCCATGTACCATATAGATACATCCTTGTATTTAATGATTTCATGGTATTCCTTTATACGGCCTAATTTATTTAAATAATATAATTTTGTACTATATTACTAAGAACTAAAACTGATCCTGTTATCCAATATAAGACATAAGTGAAAGGCTCCGATTAAATATATATTTTAGGTACTAGGAGGTGTGTTATCAAGTATACTATAAATGGATTATTATTTGTCAAACAAATAGAATATAAAAACAAACACAGTTGACTCTTGAACAATGCAGGGTTAATGAGAGTGTAAAGTAAAAGCAAGATAGTGTTATTCTATCTTACAACTAATAATATGTTCTGGTATAAATTTAAAGTCATATTTAAAATCCCAAGAATTTAGAGCATATTTATCTTGCCTAGTTGTTTTTCTTTTAGCTTTGATAAATGAATGTTAAACAGTTGAAGTTCATGTGCATCCTGAGGTTAACTTCTTTTAAACTTACTTCACTATTAAAAAATAATCAAAAATGCTACTAGGTCTTCAGAATTTCAAACAGTGATCATTATCAATCAGAACACTAATAATGATGATACGTAACAATGAATGCATAAATACGCTATGCATTGTTCTAATATCTTTACATAAATTATCTCATTAAAGTCTCACAACTACCTTTTAAGGTAGCTACTGTTATTATCCTGATATTATAAATGACAAAACTGAAGCACACAGTAAACCTAAAATCATATTGCTGGTTAGCAGTGGAGCCAAGGTTTGAATCCAGTAGTTTGATTCCAGCCTATTCCTTTAACCTTTACCTTTTCTTGATTTTTCCCTGTCAGAATCGCTGAATGAATTTCCGTACAAATACATAATTATAAGCCATGAGAATGCTATGAAGTTAGACACAGAGTTATAAGCACCTGTAAACAGGGAAGACCTGATCTAGTCTAGAGAGTCAGGGTAGATTTACCTAAGTCATTATCCTTTGAGTTGAAACCTAGAGGCTGAGTAAGAGTTAAGTAGGTTAAAAGAATGGGAGGAACATTTCAGGTAGAGGGACTTGCTTGTGCAAAGGCCCTGTGGCAAGAGAAAATAAAGCGAGATCAAGAAACAGAAAGAAGGCCAGTGTGACTTGAGATGAGTGAGCAAGAGGGAGAAAGCACAAGACAGGTCCAGAGATGGAAGCAGGTTCCTCTAAGGGCACCAAGAATCCATTAAATAATTTTAAATGAGGGAGTGACATGATTTGAATTTTTAGAAGCTTATTCCATCCAGCTTCAGTGTAGAGATTGGATTGGAGGGGAACAAGAGCACGTGCAGGGAGACCAGTCAAAAGATATAACGATAGCCCAGGGGAGAAATTTGGACTAAGATGATACAGGTAGAGAGGTAAAGACTGGTCAGATTTGAGAGATCATTAGGCAGGAAAATGGGTAATACTTAATGATATACTTACTTTGTATGTAAGGGTTGGATGAGCGAGAAGGAGGTGTTATGGATGACACCCAGGTTTCCCAGAATAGTGTCTGCTTCACTTCATGTGCTTAAATGAGTACATCATCTACCTTATATCAGGAAATGGTACCACTGTCTAGCTTTTTTCCCATGCTGGAGACATGGGAATCATTCTAGGTTTGTCTTTTTAAATCCTTGATGTAATTATTTTTCTGTTACCGTAGAAGGTACCTCTATCAAAGTAATGTATTTTAATTGGTTTATAGGTCTTTCTCCACCTCTAGACTGTAAGCCTTTTCCTGAGGATAAAAACCCATCCTACTGCCAGTGCTTAGTACCTGTGCTTGAGGCTAATGGAAAGACTGAATGGCCACATGAACAAACAAATGGATGCACGCTTTTGAGAAACTGCTTTCCCATTTGTATCTGTCTTTTTGTTTTAACATATTGAGGTAGGATTAATAGGGGTTACAGAGACAACCTTAAAGAAGATTTTTATATCAAAATAGGTGAGATGAAAGGAACATTTTATAGATAAAGCCTAGAGAGGTGCCTGGCAAATAATAGAGTAAAAATTCCATCACATGTATCCAAACATAAAGATTTGTTATTACTGCAAAAATAAATTTTTTGAATAGGGGAGATGAGGCATTGTTATACAGAGATTTCAGTGGAGACAAGCAGAAAAGAAAGGAGAAGAAATTATTTCCAGTTAAGAACTGATACATTCTGAACCCGGAAGAAGGAGTGAAATTTTTTTTTTTTTTTTTTTTTTTTTTTTTGCGGTACGCGGGCCTCTCACTGCCGTGGCCCCTCCCGTTGCGGAGCACAAGCTCAGCGGCCATGGCTCACGGGCCCAGCCGCTCCGCGGCACGTGGGATCTTCCTGAACCGGGGCACGAACCCATGTGCCCTGCATCGGGAGGCGGACTCTCAACCACTGCGCCACCAGGGAAGCCCCAGGAGTGAAATTTTAATGGGCAAAACATTGAGATTTGAAAGCGGATAGAAGCCATATGAACAGAGGCACCAGTTTAGGGGAAGTTCAGGCCATGCTTCATGAACACGGAGTGCCTTCTTGTGGCTAGACCTCATAGTTTGCAAGTGAGGAGCAGTGAAAAATGAGGGAATGGGAGTCATAATCATGAAGGATATTGATTGCTGGACCAAAGAATAGGCAACTTGAAGAACCAAAGATTTTTGAGCAAAGGAATAAGTGATTTTATTTATTCCTCAAGTAGAAGACTTTTCCACCAGCATGTGAGCATAACTTAACACCAAGGGAACCAGTAAGAATAGATTATGGAAACAGTAATGCCACCGTGGACAAGAAAAAAAGCAGTGGGAATGGAAAAGAGAGGACAGATGAAAGAATCATTAACTGAGTATGACTTAGAAAGCTAATACTTCCAAATAGTACTTTCAAAAAAACTGATTTATGACTTTAACTGACCATCACAAACATTATGAAATTTTTAAAAAGATAAAGTAACTATCTTACTTTATACTTCTTTCAAAATTGCTTAAAAACTTTCCTGTTTATGCTAACTGGTGTGGCTTTGAAGAAAACCAGCCTAAACTTGAGCTGCATCAAGTGCTTGACTTCTCTTCCTTCCTTCTAAGCCCAATGAATAAACAGATGCAGCCTTTTGAGAAAGTAAACCATTTTAGTTGCCCATTTTTCCCTAAATTATTGTAACTTATATTTTTTTTAATAAGACATCACTTTTCTTAATATCGTGGCATCTTTTTACCAATTTCATTCCAATGACTGTATAGGTACCTAATCCCAAATCCAAATAAAATAAATTTTAATATGTGAACTGTAATACTAAATCAAATTTCTGTTTATTTATTCATTCATGTTCTCTTGTCTGTTTTCCTGTTAATTCAGTTTTTAGAAAATTATTAAGCTTTGTCTTAGAGCTTTGTCTCTTTTTTTGCTATTTGGAAATAATTTCAAATTTATAAGTTACAAAAATAGTACAAAGAACATCAAAATATCCCTTGCCCAGATTGACTTATTAACATTTTATCCCCATTTACTTTATCATTTGCACTCTCTCCCCAATGTGTGTGCATGTATGTGTGTGTGTGTGTATACACACACACACCTATATGAGTATGTTTATATATATCTATGTGTATACATACACACAATTTGTTTTTGTGAGTCATTTGAGGCTGTTATAAACATCATCACCCTTTACTCCTAAATACTTCAGTGTGTATTTCCTACAAATACAATAGCGTTATATGTTATATAACCACAGTACAGTTACCAAACTCATAAATTTATCCTGATGCAGTACTTTTGTTGAATCAGTCATCCATGTTCCAGTTTTGTCACTTGACCCAATAATGTCCCACATCGAATTTTTTGCCTCTAGTACAGAATCCAGTCTAGAGTTAGGTGTTATTTTAACTGTCCTATCTTTTTAGCCTCCTTTAATCTGGAACATTTATAAATAATATAGCTCTAACCCATCTTTTTTTCCCCTCATTTTGTGTTTTCCTGATGTTGCCTCATGATTATGTGGTGGTTATGTATTCTTGAGTGGTATACTCTATAGGTGATGTGTTCTGAGGGTGTCACATCTGGATTCATACAGCATGCATCTGTCCCTCATTAGTGATATTAATTTTGATCACCCAGTCAAGACATTAACCAACTTCTCCACTGTATAATTACTTTTTTTCCCCTTTTGCAACTAAGAAGCAGTCAGTGGGAGACACTCTTGAGACAATGCAAACATCCTATTACACATAAAAATTTCATTTTAGACATAGCATTTGTTGATAATTCTTGACTGATCCAGTACCATGATTGTTTCAAATGGTGATTTTCCAACTCTAGCACTCCCTATACATTCACCAGTCATCCTTTGGCATTCAGTAGCTCTCCTTTCTCCCCCTTTTATTTATTATCAGTATGGACTTATGAATTCCTTTTTTATGTGGTTTATAATTCATTACTGTATTTAATTATTTTGGTACTCAGACTGTCCTAGATTTGGCCAATCGGTGCTCCCTCCAACTGGCTTCTCTGTTCTTGTGCCGTGCCCCATCATTACTATTTTTTTCAAGTACTCCCTTTCTTTTTTTTTTTTTAATTAATTAATTTATTTATTTTTGGCTGAGTTGGGTCTTTGTTGTTGCACACGGGCTTTCTCTATTTGCGGCGAGCGGGGGCTACTCTTTGTTGCAGTACGCAGGCTTCTCATTGCAGTGGCTTCTCTTGTTGCAGAGCACGGGCTCTAGGCGTGTGGGCCTCAGTAGTTGAGGCTCATGGGCTCTAGAGCGCAGGCTCAGTAGTTGTGGCGCACGGGCTTAGCCGCTCCGTGGCATGTGGGATCCTCCCGGACCAGGGCTTGAACCCGCGTTCCCAACATCAGCAGGCGGATTCCCAACCACTGTGCCACCAGGGAAGCCCCAGTACTTCCTTTCTGACATAGCAAGATGTTCCAAGAGCCCTGTTGAATATTTTCTTAAACTGTATTTAATGACATATGATGAGCGAGGACCACAGGACTAGGGATGGGTAAAGCATCAGGAAAAAGAACAGGCTCTGTGCTCTTACGACCATCCCTACCACTTACGTACCTTGGGTAGTATGGCTAAGAAGCACAGAAGTGGAGATTCCTTAAAAGAATATTAAGATTATAGTTATGTTCTAACACCTAGAAAAAAATAATTTGAGTAAATCACTTTACTTTTTGGGTAGAAGAGAACATCTCAGTTTTGTTTTGTTTTTTCCTGCAGAGTGAGGGAGTCAGTAGAGAAGAGGAATTATGCTTACTCCTCAAGATTCCATTGTCTCTAATCTCTTCATCCTTCAACTCTGATTAATGTTAGATTTATGATACTCCTAATCATAGCTGTGTTCACTTGTGTGAAATCAGTATCACACTTGCCCATTTCCATTCTTCTTGATATCCCATGACTTTGAAGAGTTAGCTATTTGTCAAATACATTAATTTCCTTGCTTACTCTATAAATGTTTTATTAACCCTTTTTGACCACTTGAGTTTTTCAAGTATTTATTCATATATGTTGTTTATGCTGCCTTATTATTTTTAACTGGCTATTTGTTTATGCTTTAAGGGTTACTATAATGAAAGATAAAGATACCAGGAAGAGTAAAGGGGTTGCATTTATTTTATTTTTGGATAAAGACTCTGCACAAAACTGTACCAGGGCAATAAACAACAAACAGGTAAGCCATTCATTCCCAACAAGGTTTTTAACCAAAAGCCTTTGTGCTTATCCAGGCTAAAAATGTGGGGATGAGGGGATAGTCAAGTCTGATGGATATCAGTAGGTCCTGAGGGTATTTAACGTACAGAATAGAGGTCAAAACTGTACTGGGTTCCCAAAACACTGGTAGAATATAAGGAATAAAAGTCTATTCTACAGGAAAGAATTTGTCACACCTAAGTGGGCAATTGCTAAAATAATCTAAAAAATAAAATGGAATTGAAGGTTTGAGGAAATGGGATCCAATAACTGTAGTTTTAGGTTTCAGTGAAATACATCCTATTGCATGTGTATTTTTCTCTGTTCTAGTTATTCGGTAGAGTGATAAAAGCAAGCATTGCTATTGACAATGGAAGAGCAGCTGAGTTCATCCGAAGACGAAACTACTTTGATAAATCTAAGTGTTATGAATGTGGGGTGAGTAAACCTAAAACAGTATAATTTTCCATAGTTTACTTGAAGGTATTTTTCACATCAGTGTTTTGTTTGTGTTCTCCAAGACTTCTGGATGGCTAAAATCAGGTTATGAAAGTTTTACTTTGGGACTCTAGACTCATGTAAGTAAACTCAATTGAAATGTCGTATGTAAAGTTAACCTGAGTTGGGTAATATAGGGTGGTATTTTCTCCAGTTTCCAAACCTTTGAAAGTTGTTAGATTAAAAAGTTTAAGACTAATTACTTACATTATTGTCTGAAAGATTTTAGTGACCCATAAATGATTTTAGTGACCCATAAATGATTAAGTATCACAAATCAGTAAAAACATTATGATATGACCCATCCTCTATGGGATATTGTTTTGAAGTTTTCCCCCCTATTTGTACTGCTGATAGTTCAGGAGCTGAACTATACCCAGATTTTCTTATCTAGTTCTCATCATCTGTTGTCATCCATTTAAATTTTGGGTGATTAGGAGAGATGTATAGCCACAACACAACGTTGCCCAAGGCCCATAATTGTATCAAGAGAATTTCAGTCTGGGTCTGTTGCTGCCTATTTCTAAAATGTCTTTATGTATACTAAAAAGCAGGATCCAGAGGTTAATGGGGAGCTTTCTACTGAAGAGTAGATTACTTAGAGACATTGTCCTGGCTACATGATCATATGGAAAATAGAAGGAAATGTGTTGGGGTCCTTTCCCCAGTGCCACTCACTCCCCCTCAAAAATATATACATATACAGACAGATGGGTGGGTGAATAGACAGATGGATGGATGGACGGAAAGAGAAAGCAAGCAAGGCACTGGGTACATTCTGTAAATTTTTATGATTCTGACACCTAAGTTAATGTTTCAAAACCTGTGTTCCAGAGTCCATCATAAAAAAGAAAAAAAAGAAAGGAAAGGAGGGTGGAGTTGTTATGGTCAGATAAATAAGTATATATCCACATATTCACAGTAAATATTAAATTATCTGAGAACTCCTGGATGAATCTGTTAATCTGTCTTTTTGGTTTATGGATCCATAGATTTGTCATATTATACTTAGTACATTATAATATTTCTTAAAACATCCCCCCACAAAAATCTGTTTACGTTTATTTTAGCCTGATTTTTCCCAAAGCTATTTCACTATTAAACCCCTGCCCCCATTTTTTTTTTTGTATGGCATATGTTAACAGTTTTTGGTATACCATTATTCCAAAAACAATTTGAAAAATGGTTCTCTAAGTACATCCTCTCAGCAGTTCATTAACAATAACACCTCTTGGGTTCAGCCGTGTCCCCAGGTATACAAAATACACAGTCTATTTGATGCTTTGTAAAATATACTTGAAAAGCATGATTATTTTTCTCTTCTGTTGTTCTAATCCTGGCTCAGCCTCTCCGCACACCCTCATTCTCACATATTACTTCTGAAGGTATTTTGGTAAGCTAATACACAGATTCATTGTCTCATTTTACAACTCAAACCATGTTATGGCTCATTATAATGTTATGGCTAGTCCAGCACTGTCAAATACAAACATATGCAAGCCACAGATTTAATTATAAATGTTCTAATAGCCACATTAAAAATAGTAAACAGGGTAAAAACTTAATATATTTTAATTCAAAATATTTTCATTTGAATTATGGAATTAAAATTTTTTAAATTATAATATTTTACATTCTTTTTTCATACTGCCTTCACAATCCAGTATGTATCAATTCAGACAGGTTCTCAGTAACCACAAGAGAATTATAGCTAGTGGCTACCATAAGTGGACAGTGCAGGTGTAGTCTAGATATGAAAGAAGCAAAATGAAATTAATTGATAGGAAAAGTGAGGAAGACTTTAAATTTTCCATTTGTTTTTAAAAGAAAATCTTCAGCAACATCTTGGAAGTTAGGAATAGTTTTGTCCCCATTTTATCATAATAACTTAAAATTTTTACAACTAAGGTAGATGGTCCATTTAAATTTTGAATTATTTTATATTCTGAATCTTCAGATTTAAAATGTTTGAAGGAAGAAAACTTCTTTTACTCTTAGTGAAACGACTAAAATACTTCCTTATTGGGAGTTATAATATCATAATCTCTTCCTTCTAAATATTAAAGTAATGGGTTTTAATTTCTTTGTGTATATTCCCTGTGTGACAATATTCTTTTTTTAAATTAATTAATTAATTTATTTATTTTTGGCTGTGTTGGGTCTTTGTTGCTGTGCGCGGGCTTTCTCTAGTTGTGGCGAGCAGGGGCTACTCTTCATTGTGGTGCGCGGGCTTCTCATTGCAGTGGCTTCTTGTTGTGGAGCATGGGCTCTAGGCACACGGGCTTCAGTGTTTGTGGCTTGCAGGCTCAGTAGTTGTGGCTCGCGGGCTCAGTAGCTGTGGCGCACGGGCTTAGTTGCTCTGCAGCATGTGGGATCTTCCCAGACCAGGGCTCAAACCCGTGTCCCCTGCACTGGCAAGTGGATTCTTAACCACTGTGCCACCAGGGAGGCCCCTGTGTGACAATATTCTTTCTTAAGTTATAAAACATTTTAGTCTTACGGAACCACCAAGTTTCTGTTAATAACACAACAAATTTAATATTTCTCCTTTCCTTTTTAATGGGAAACAAAAGGAAAGTGGACACTTAAGTTATGCCTGTCCTAAAAATATGCTTGGAGAACGTGAACCTCCAAAGAAGAAAGAGAAAAAGAAAAAAAAGAAAATTCCTGAACCAGAAGAAGAAATGTATGTATAGCCACTCTTAGCAAATGCATTATTGTGTAGCTTCTGTCTTTTTCCTAAGTGCATTCTGATTTTTTAAGTGCATTCTGATTTTTTTTTTAATAATTTAGTGAAGAAGTAGAAGAAAGTGATGATGAAGGGGAAGATCCTGCTCTTGACAGCCTCAGTCAGGCCATAGCTTTCCAGGTACTAAATAGTTCTTTTCTAAGGCACCATGCCATAGCTGCCTTGAGTTAACAGTTTTATATTCCTTGCTTACTTTATTAATCATCTCCTGATGGCAACCTCTGTCTTCCCCTTTGCCCCTAAACTTTAGGAGATAGGCTTTTTCTTTAAGGTCTTTAGAACAGTGTGGTGGAAAAGTGCCTATCGGTTCTTTCTAGATTTTGAGGGCCCCACAACACTTTTACTGTCTTAATCTGTTTTCATTATAGAATTGAACAGAACTATTTGATTCAAGTGAATTTAGCCCAATGGAAAAGATTTTACTAAATTGAAGATACTGTTTTAAAAGAAGCTTCATTTTAAAACAAAACCAAAAACATATTTTTGACCATTAAATATCCTAATACAAGTATACGAAACATTTTTTGAAGAAGGGTGTATAACTTCCTGATTTTATATAACCACTTATTTTGTTTTAATGTAGTTGATAAATCGTAAATGCATACATCAATTTATTTTTTCCTTTTAGTTAACTAATGTATTTTATGTAACATTCCCACATCCAACAGGGATGACAAGTAGGCTTCATTTTATATGCCTGTTAATTAGTAGAACTTGTCTAAAATAATTTTGATTAACATGGTAAGACTGGGACAAAACTTGGGGGTAGGGGAAATGGCATCTTAATGGAGTAGAACTGTCTGCACGGGCTAGGAGGGTAGAGAGTGCTGGCACTTGTGATGTATGTTTTGCCATGTTTTGAATCAATGGACTGTAAATAATATTAAACAGATTCCTGATTTTGTTTTGTTTGTTTTCCGAACCACATTACAGCAAGCCAAAATTGAAGAAGAACAAAAAAAATGGAAACCCAGTTCAGGGGGTCCCTCAACATCAGATGATTCAAGACGCCCAAGGATAAAGAAAAGCACATATTTCAGTGATGAGGAGGAACTTAGTGATTAAAATTATATATATTATGTCAATATCATTAAAAAATTTTTTAAATCTTGGAGTATCAAGTTCCATTGGGACTAAAGATTACTTTTAGAATTTGAACATAAGAACACTTAGTACCAAATAGTTTTTTACTTTAAAATAGTTCATAGGAAATTGAAAAGTAATTTTAAAGTATGTTTATCTTGCATCAAGATTTGCTAATAATCATTAATCTTGAAAACAGTTCATTTGAATAAAAAAGAAAACTTAATACTATCATAATAATGCTGTTGTCATCCCAAGAAAAAAGGTAGATAAGTAAAAAGATTTGTTTGAGAAGTTCATTATAAAAGTTTATTCATGATTGGCTTATTTGAGGACTTTTGAAATAAATTTCATCTTTAAAACAAAAACCTCTTAAAGACTGAAAAGGTTGAATGATTTATTGTGATTAATGTTAATAAAATTTTCTCAAGAGAATTTTATTTTTAAATGTAGGTGTTTTTGTCATCTTATTTCTTTTACCTTTATCCCAATCTGGATACATTGTAATTACCCATAAAATTTAAAGTAAAGTAGCTCTCAAAGGTTTGTAACCAAAGAGCAGTAATTTGTCCTTTGGCACAAAGTTCCATTCCCCCAAAACAGCCAGCTTCTATATTTGTGCCTTTTCACATGTACATACATCTTGCTAAATAAAATACATATATTTCTGCCACTTAATCCATAAAAGGATGAAGGAAGACTTTTCAATCTCCTATACTCCCCTCTGCCCTCCTCCACCTTCCCAACATGGCTACGTTAAAATTTTTGGTTAAATCCATATTTTATTGTTTTTATTTTAGGAACATTGAAATACTGTTCAGAGCTAATGAGTGTGCTATGATTACATTTTTCCTAGAGTTAATAATTGCCTTGTTTTTTTCATGTATTATATTTCTTTGTATTTATGATTGAAGCTTCCCATACCTTTTGCAGATGGATATATGGGAATGGGATTACGGAGCCTTTAATTTTCTACTTTCTCTATTTCTGTACTATTGAATGCTTTTTAAAAGAACATCTATTTATTAGTTTCTTAATTGCTAAAAAGCAATAAAAATATTTCCACTTTGAAAACTATAAAGGCAATGAAAGTGTTAACCCCTTACCAACAAAATATCTTCTAGATCTCAGTGAGGAAACCAGACAAAAAGGTTGAATGCTGGACTCTATTTTCTGTTTCACCCATTAATTCATCAAATTTAAAGCAAAGAAAAAAATTGGGAAAAAAATGCCACGAAATACAGAAAAGTTTATATGAATACCTTAAAACAGAATAGAGAATGAGCTAGTGACATAAACAATATATAGAAAATTTAAAATAGTAAATGAAAATATTTTATCAAAGATTCTATTCAACTAGTAGGACATTAGTTTTTTTTTTACCTAATTAAAAAAATTAGTGGTGATGAAGATGTCATAAGAATACTTGTATTATATACTGGCTAATTTCTGAAGGGTAATTTAACAAGTATCAACTATTAAGTATGTTCTATTGTTTGAACTAGAAACAACATTCTCTTTTATCCTAGGGTTCTAGTCAGAAATACAAATATTTATGTACAAAGGTATATATTATTTAAAATTCAGAACACAAATAGTTAAATATCAACAAAAGATAAAGCATGATACATAAAAAAGATTATTAGAAAGCATTAAAATGTTTCAGAGAATTCCTAATGGGATGGAAAAACATTATGGATTTAATGGCAAGTGCAAAATACCTGCTGTGTATGGATACATACATGCATATGGATGGGAAAGTCAACAACTAAGGTAGTAATGGCATAGCAGTTAAGACTATAGTCTCTTGACGGACATACCTAGGTTTCTGTGGCCACGTTTCCACTTAGAGTTGATGGCCTGAGGCCATTTACCTAACCTGAGTTCTCTGAAAAATAAAAAGGTACAAACAACGCCAAAGGACAAATATTGTATAATTCTACTTATACAAGGTACCTACATTAGGTAAATTGATAGAGACAGAGTAGAATCGAGGTTACCAGGGACTGGGAGGAAGGGGGAAGGGAGTGTTATTGTTTAATGGGTACAGAATTTTTGTTGGGGATGATGAAAATGTTTTAGGTGTAGACAGTCATGGTGGTTACACAGCGTTGTGAATGTACTTAATGCCACTGAATTGTATACTTAAAACGGTTAAAATGGTATTTTTTTTTTTTTTTCCTGCGGTATGTGGGCCTCTCACTGTTGTGGCCTCTCCCTTGCAGAGCACAGGCTCCGGACTTGCAGGCTCACGGGCGGCCATGGCTCACGGGCCCAGCCGCTCCGCGGCATGTGGGATCTTCCCGGACTGGGGCACGAACCCGTGTCCCCTGCATTGGCAGGCGGACTCTCAACCACTGCACCACCAGGGAAGCCCTAAAATGGTAAATTTTATGTATATTTTACCACACAAACAAATATACAAACATAGCTGGTTAAAATTTTTGTGTAAAGAGCAGTTAAGCCACCAGGACCCTTCCTGCCACCCGCCAGTCATGCTGAACCATGATACCTGCAGTCTCCTTCCCCTGCCAATGTCCAAAACACTCTCAGATAAGTTCATTTCACCTCGAGCAGGGGATTGGTGGTGGGGGAAGATGTCGTTCCTTCCCAGGAGAAAAGACACAGACACTGGAAATTTGGGCCCTAAAAAGAGGTCAGTTCAACAATAAAGTCCCTCAAGTTGATATACCCAAGGTGGTGGTGGTGGTATATGCTTCTGATCAGCTTTTAAGTGCTCCACATTCAAATAATGAACAGACATATCAGCATCAACAAGTGTTTGAGGAAGTCCTCAAACAGCAGAAATCCAAATGACTAGACCAAAGAAAGGAGCTTGGAGGAGCTGAGGAATTCTGGCTTTAAAAATCTGACTCCCTGGGTTTCCGGGAAAAGGACTGTGGACCTGTAATAAACTGGATGATTTCTAACGTAAAAGCAGCTGTCAATCAGAGAATGCCCATCCTACCAGATATAAGATATGTTTTCTTTCCCTCTGCAATCATTTATTTACTCATTTGTTATTTTGGGGTTTTTTTTGACTAGGTGCCTATTCTGGAACTGCTGGTTATAATTTTCAGAAACTGCTGCCTATTCTGGAACTGCTGGTTATAATTATCACAGAAAACAGATGGCCACATGTAATAGGACATATTTATATTATAAGTATTAACTGTTAATTCATTTCTTTGTTTTATATTCCATAAGTGTGTGTAATTTGTGGTACACAACAGTGATCACGAAATATTTAGGCATTAATACGTGTAAATAGTAAAAGAGAAGTACTTGAAAGCTTTACATAGAATATACCAGAGCTAGATCAGTAATTTAGGCACAATTGTTTATAGAGGAGTGAAGCATGATTTTAAAAGGGGAGGTAAAGGATCACTGGATCACATAACTGAGACATTTAGCTTCAGAAATGGATGAAGGGGTTAAAAATCTAATTAGAAATATCTTTTTCTTTGTCTCTTAACCACTGCTTTCCTCTGTACTACCTTTGTTTTCCACAAACTTACTTTATGAGATAGCAGGGATGACCACCAGTATCTCTAAAGCTAGGAATCCTAAGAATGAGAACTCGTCTCCCCCAACGGTTCCAGCAAAAGTCCCAAGAAAGCCCTAATATGCCAGTCCTGTGTCCCAGTCCCCATTCTGGAAGATGAGTAGGTCAGTCCGACCCAACTCACATGGATATTCCCATGCAATGTGGTATTTATGTTCAGTTTGGAATCAACGTGGAAGTTCCTTATCTTGTCAAGCCTGTTAGGCTCTCCCTTCATCATTGTCAAAGGCAGAATACTGAGGCAGCTGAGCGGGATGCACAGAGAAAACAGATGCAGCCCCAAACAAAAAAGCTATTTCCCCGGGCTTCCCTGGTGGAGCAGTGGTTGAGAATCTGCCTGCTAATGCAGGGGACAGGGGTTCGAGCCCTGGTCTGGGAAGATCCCACATGCCGCAGAGCAAGTGAGCCCGTGCGCCACAACTACTGAGCCTGCGCGTCTGGAGCCTGTGCTCCGCAACAAGAGAGCCGCGATGAGGCCCGCGCACCGCGATGAAGAGTGGCCCCCACTTGCCACAACTAGAGAAAGCCCTCGCACAGAAACGAAGACGCAACACTGCAAAAATAAATAAATTAATAAACTCCTACCCCCAACATCTAAAAAAAAAATTATAAAAAAAAAAAGAAGCTATTCCCCATAGTCAGCAATGTTCATGGGTAACTTGCAAAACATGGAAGGAGGGTAAAGGCTCTTTGGAAAGCAGTTTGATAAGCACTGTTACTTAAAGTAACAACATAAGCAACTGCAGTCAGAGAGCAAACCCAAGACAACAGGATGGGTTTAGCCATTGTCAATTATTTTAAAAATTGCTTTCATAAGATCCAAATTTTCAGAATCCTTAGGTACTGTTACAGATGGAACCAATTAATAATTTTAGTTAAGCTCTGGTACCTAGAATAAGCAGACCAGAAATACAACACCTTTTATAGAATGTGGTCTTTTAAGCAGATTCCTTTCTGGAATTGTTGCATTTTTTATCACTACATCTTTCCAAATACATGGCTTTTTTTTTCCCTCTGATTGTATTTTTCTTTTCCATTATGGTTTATTACAGGATGTTGACTATAGTTCCCTGTGCTATACAATAGGACCTTGTTGTTTATCCATTCTATATATAATAGTTTGTTTGCATGTGCTAGTCCCAAACTACCAATCCAACCCTCTCCCACCCCCCTCCCCCTTGGCAATCACAAGTCTGTTCTCTATGTCTGTGAGTCTGTTTCTGTTTCATAGATAAGTTCATTTGTGTCATATTTTAGATTCCACATGTAAGTGATATCTTTCTCTTTCTGACTTACTTCACTTAGTGTAATAATCTCTAGGTCTATCCATCCATGTTGCTGTAAATGGCATTATTTCATTCTTTCTTATGGCTGAGTAACATTCCATTGTATATATGTACCACATCTTTATCCATTCTTCTGTCAATGGACATTTAGGTTGTTTCCACATCTTGGCTATTGTAAATAGTGCTGCTATGAACATTGGGGTGCATGTATCTTTTCGAATTATAGTTTTTGTCTGGATATATGCCCAACAGTGGATTTGCAGGATCATATGGCAATTCTACTTTTAGTTTTTTCAGGAACCTCCATACTGTTCTCCATAGTGGCTGCACCAATTTACATTCCCACCAACAGTGTAGGAGGGTTCCCTTTTCTCCACACCCTCTCCAACACCAAATGCATGGCTCTGTGTGAAACACATAACCTTTTATAAGGAGATGGTATAATTTGGTGAGATTTATTCCAGGATGGAAGGATGATTCAACAGCCACAAATCAAAACACCATAACAAAACAAAGGATAAAAATCATATGATCATCTCAATAAATGCAGAAAAAGCACCTGACAAAATTTGGTATCCAGTTATGATAAAAAACTCTCAACAAAGTTGGTATAAAGAGAATATACCTCAACATAATAAAGGCTACATGTGACAAACACACAACTAACATAACTCAATGGTAAAAAGCTGAAAACTTTACCTCTAAGATCAGGAACAAAACAGGGATGCCCATTATCACCACTTTTATTCAACATCATATTGGAATTCCTAGCCACGGCAGACAAGAGAAAGAAAGAAAAGAAACCCAAATTGGAAAGGAAGAAGTAAAACTCACTATAGGCTGATGACATGATAGTATATATAGACATCCTTAAGCACTTGACCAAAAAATTATTAGAATAAATGAATTCAGTAAAGGTGCAGGATACAAAATCAATATACAGAAATCTGTTGCATTTCTATACACTAATAATGAACTATGAGAAAGAGAAATTAAGAAAGCAATCCATTTACAACTGCATCAAAAAGAATTAAATACATAGGAATAAAATAACCAAGGAGGTGAAAAACCTGTACTTTGAAAACTATACAACACTGAAGAAAGAAATTGAAGACAACACAAATAAATGGAAAGATATAACATTCTCATGGACTGGAAGAATTAGTACTGTTTAAATGTCCACTCTTCCCAAAGCATCTACAGATTGAATGCAAACCCCATCAAAATATCAAAGGCATTTTTCACAGAAGTGGAACAAATGGCCCTAAGATTTGTATGGAACCCAAAAGACCCAAATAGCCAGAGCAATTTTAAGAAAAAAGAACAAAACTGAGGTATCATGCTCCCTGATTTCAAATGATACCACAAAACTACAGTAGTCAAAAATGTATGGTATTGGCATAAAAACATATACATAGATAAATGGAACAGAATAGAGAGCCCAGAAATAAACCCATGCTTATGTGGTCAATTAATTTAGAACAAAGGAGCCAGGAATATACAATGGGGAAAAGACAGACTCTTCAATAACTGGTGTTGGGAAAACTGGACCACTTTCTTACACCACATATAAAAATAAATTCAAGGACTTCCCTGGTGGTGTAGTGGTTAAGAATCCGCCTGCCAATGCAGGGGACACAGGTTGGATCCCTGGTCCTAGAAGATCCCACATGCCACAGAGCAACTAAGCCCGTGCGCCACAACTACTGAAGCCCGTGCGCCTAGAGCCCATGCTCCGCATCAAGAGAAGCCACCGCAATGAGAAGCCCGTGCACTGCAACAAAGAGTAGCCCCCCGCATGCCGCAACTAGAGGAAGCCCGCGCACAGCAACGAAGACCCAACACAGCCAAAAAAAAAAAAAAAATTAAAATGGATTAAAGACTTAAACGTAGATCTGAAACCATAAAACTCCTAGAAGAAAACACAGGCAGTATGCTCTTTGACATCAGTCTTAACAATATTTCTTTGGCTATGTCTCCTCAGGCAAGGGAAACAAAAGCAAAAATAAACAAATGGGACTACATCAAACTAAAAAGCTTTTGCACAGCAGATAAAACAATCAACAAAGCAAAAGGCAACCTACTCAATGAAAGAAGATATTTGCAAATGATATATCCAATAAGGGGTTAATATCCAAAATATATGCCTTCGGGGCTTCTCTGGTGGCGCAGTGGTTGAGAGTCCGCCTACCGATGCAGGGGACACGGGTTTGTGCCCCGGTCCGGGAAGATCCCACATGCTGCGGAGCGGTTAGGCCCGTGAGCCATGGCCGCTGAGCCTGCGCGTCCGGAGCCTGTGCTCCACATGGGAGAGGCCACAACGGTGAGAGGCCCGTGTAATGCAGAAAAAAAAAAAAAGAAAAGAAGATCAAAATTAGAGGGCTTATACTACCTGATTTCAATACATAATATAAAGCTACAACAATTAAGAGAATGTGGCATAAGGATAAGCATATGGAAAAAATGAAACACAATTTTGAGTCTGGAAATAAACCCTTACCCTCATGTTCAGTTGATCTTTGACAAAGATCCCATGGCAATCTAATGGGGAAAGGATAGCCTTTTCCACATATATTGCTGGGAAAATTGGATATCCACATACAAAATCATTAATTTAGACACTTACCTCACACCATAAAAGTCACAGGAACTTAGTAAACACCTTGAACTCAAGAAGGGCCAGGCCTTATGAATAAAGATCAAGTTCCTAGAGAGGAATAGGCTCTAGGACAAAACCTAAACAGATTCATACTAAAAAAACCTACAACCAAGACTCTAGAAGATCAGGATGATTCTCTAATAATATAATTGCCTGCCAGAACAAAAATCAACACTCTGCAGAGGAAGATATTAGAATTCAGAGTCTCGTCATCTTATCATCCACCATGTCAGTATATGATAAAAAATTACTAGACACGTGAAGAAATAAATTGCCTACACTAGTATTTTTTATTACTGAATTTGACTCAGAGAAGGGTGAACAAAATTTCTAAGGTTAATCACTAACCCTTTGGCTTCTTTCTTACCAAGACAGGCCAATATTAATTCTTAAATGTTTAAGGGAAAAAGCAGAACACTCAAGAATGAACTCCTTAAACAAGTTGTCTGAATAAAAAGTATTATTCAGATTTCATGGAGTCTGTTATTGTTTGGCTCTGGATTCACTTACCAAAATTGATGCTATGGAAATTTTCACTTTTATTTAAACTGGAAAGAACAGATAGGAAATTATGTAATTAATAATTTTGATAAAGCAATTATAAATGGATGGCAGTGTTTTCAAGAAGCTGTCAGAGGATAGCTGTTACCTATTAACACTGCCTTGATTTCTGGAAACTCAAAAAGGTTCTAAATTAACATAAGACTGTTAACAATGACCATAGAATTTTCTAATAGTAAAACTTCAAAGCCTTTCCATTGTTAAATCCTGCAAAGTTTCAGGGTGGGAGTGGGGAAACCATTATTATATCAGTGTGACTGTATATAACCCAGAAAATCCATTATGTTTCATTTTGACTCATTCATTTGACATAATATGAATAAAACTATCTTTTCCCTTTTTCTACATAATAAGTGTACTTTCCTAGGAACTAAATAGCTTCCTGCCACCACCTGATCACCACCTCTTTAGTTATTTTACTCACACTTAACACTGTATGATACCACCTCAAATAGAATCAATTAGTTAAATAAATTTGGTTCATAACCCAACCGCTCTCTCATTCCCCAAGGAAGAAAGGGGAAAATGCTAGGCTAAATGCTGTTCATAGTGCCAAATAATTCAAGGTACATAGGCAGAAGTGTGGTCAGGGTATATTTGGAATAGAATGATGACAATTCTGTATTCAGGTCACAATTATAGGAAAAAGTCTGCATTCAATGTTCACACATGGAGAAAAGATAAAATCAGAAGCAAAATATTTACTTCATAGGCAGAAGCTGAGGTTTGGGATTCAAGCCAACTGCAAGGAACCAGTTCATAACCAGGCAGGAAACTTATCTGGAAACAAAGCAGAGAAATGAGGTCACACAGTAGTGGAAGCCTGGACTAACTGCCCACTGCCCTCTCAGTGATGTAACGGATTGAACAGATCAATCTCAACAAGTGTAGATTACTCTTTAGAACAAAATATATTTCAGGAGGTTGCAGTTGATGTGTCTTTATGTAATTTTAAAAGAAGTGATGAGCAGACATAGAAAATAAACATGGTTACGAAAGGGGAAGGCAGCGGCAGTGGGAGGGATAAATTAGGAAGTTGGGAGTAACATATACACACTACTATATAAAAATAGATAACCAGCAGAACTGTTTAGCACAGGGAACTCTACTCAGTATTTTGTAATAACCTATAAGGAAAAACAATTTGAAAAAGAACATACATATATATATATATATATATCTGAATTGCTGTGCTGTACATCTGAAACTAACATGATATTGTAAATCAACTATACTTCAATTAAAAAAATGATGAGGATGCTTTAAAAAATTTTTTATATCTAATTCTCTTCATCTCTAATAATACTGAAAATAAGAATTCAAAGGTTTCTTCTAAATTGTGATTTTCTATAAATTTGTTTACCAGGTGACTATAAAATGATTCAGAAACACACACACACACAGAACAAACATATGACCCAGCAATTCCACTCCTGGGCCCCTTTAGGGCCTCCTATAGGCAGAGCTGATACAGCTAACAAAGAAATGTTTCCAGAGTCACAGAACCAGCATCACAAAGGGGGATTCAAGCTCAGAGACAGTAGCTTAATAACCAGCACACTTTCTAATCCTTATATCTTTTACTTCTTTTTCTTGCCTTACTGCCCTAGCTAGGGCCTCCACTGCAACACTGAATTGAAGTGGTTACAGCAGACATCCTTGTCTTACTCCTGACATCAAAAGAAAAGCTGTCACAATTTCACCATTAAATATGATGCATACTGTCACTTATTGGTAGATTAAGAAAATTCCCTTCTATTCCTAGGTTTCTAAGAAATGTTAAATGTTATCAGCTAATGGATATTGAACTGTATCAAATGCTATTTTTCAGCATCTATTGAAAGGGTCTTATCATTTTTATTTTATTCTGATAATGTGTGAATCACATCACATTCCTTGAATAAATCCCACTTGGTCATGATGTATGTTTATGGACTGAGTATTTATGTCCCCTCAAAATTCATATGTTAAAGCCCTAACCCCCGGTGTAGCTCTATTTGGGAATGGGACCTTTGAGGAAGTAATTAAGGTTAAGTGAGGTTATAAAGTGGGGCCCTGATCCCATAGAACGCGTGTCTTTATAAGGAAAGACTTCAGAGATCTCCTGCTCTCTCTTCATGGGCACTCAGAGGAAAGACCCATGAGGACAAAGTGGCCATCTCCAAGCCAGGAAGACCGCTGTCACCAGAAACCCAACCAGCCAGAACCTTGATCTTAGACTTACCACCCTCCAAAACCGTGAGGAAATAAATTCCTGTTGTTTAAGCCATGTATTCTCTGGTATTTTGTTACGGCAGTCTGAGAAGACTAATATGATACGTTGTGTTATTTATATCTTGCTGGATTTGGTGTGAGAATATTTTGTTTAGAATTTCTTCATCTATACTCTGAGGGGCTTTCCTTCTCATGATATTCTTCTAAGTTTCATTTCTCTTTATATCCCTGTTGAGTTTTGATATCAAGATCATGTTTGCCTCGTAACCTCTAGCTGAGATGTTTTACACTGGCATTTCTTTCTTAAATGTTCCATGAACATATGCAGGGGAGCTATCTGGGCTTGCGGGTTTCTTTGTGGCAATTAATCATAGACTCAATTTGCTTAATGGCTATAAGAATATTTTGATTTTCTAGTTTTCTTGTATCATATTAGATAAGCTGTATTTTTCTACGAATTTGACCATTTTTTCCTGAAATTTCAGAAGTATTAGTATAAAGTTGCTTACAATAGCTTCTATTAACTTTTAAAATAGCTTAGAACAAATAGCTATTTGTGCCTTCTCTCCTTTTTGATTTATGCATTACCAGAGGTTTATCAATTTAATTTTAGCTATGTTGATTTAGCTTTCCACTGTTTGTTTTTTTAATTAATTTCTATTCTTATTGTCATTATTTATTTTGACCTTTTGAAGTTTATTTTGTTGTACTTTTTCTAACTTCCTGAATGTTTAGATCATTGATATTCAACCTTTTTCATTTCCTAACATATACATATTTAGCCTAGAAATTAACCTCTAAGTACTATTTAGCTGCATCACACAAGTTTTTTTTTTTTTTAAATCAGGGGTGATATTATTATTTATTTATTTATTTATGGCTGTGTTGGGTCTTCGTTTCTGTGCGAGGGCTTTCTCTAGTTGTGGCAAGGGGGGGCCACTCTTCATCGCCGTGCGCAGGCCTTTCACTATCGCGGCCTCTATTGTTGCGGAGCACAGGCTCCAGACGCGCAGGCTCAGTAATTGTGGCTCACGGGCCCAGTTGCTCTGCAGCATGTGGGATCTTCCCAGACCAGGGCGCGAACCCGCGTCCCCTGCATTGGCAGGCAGACTCCCAACCACTGCGCCACCAGGGAAGCCCCACACAAGTTTTAATAAGCTGTATTTTTATTATCACTCAGTTCAAAATACTATCGAATTTCCATTGCGAGTTCTCCTTTGAAACATGAGTTATTTGGTAACATACTTATAAATTTCTACAACGTATGAATATTTTCTACTTCTATAATAAAATTCAAGTTTAACTTCATTTTGATCAGAAAACATACTGTATATAATTTCAATCCTTTGAAATGTGTTTATATTGTACAACAAATGGTCAATTTTTATTAACGTTCTTTTTCTTTTTGAAAAAACATGGATTCTGCAGTTGCTGCATGCAATAAAATTGTTAATTATATTGTTCAAAGCTAGGACCTGATTTTCTTTTCCATTTGTTCTGAGAGGAATGTTAAAACTTCCCATTATAATTTTCAATTTATCTATTTATTCTTGTAGTTTTGTCCATATTTGCTTTTGATTGGGGGAGCTGTTACTAGTCACCATAGGAATTTAGAATTTTTCTATACTTCCCTCTGAATTAAAACTTTTATCATTATGAAGTACTCTTCTTTATCTCTGGTAATTACTTTTGCCCTAATATCTATGTCAGCTTCCCTTTGGCCAGTTATTTTACAGTATATATTTTTTTCCTTTTTTTTACTTTCAATCTTTTTTCCATTAATTTCTATTTCAATGTTATGCAACTGCATAAGAATAAATATTTGTTCAATATTTACTTTCAATCTTAATGTATTCTTACATTTTAGCAAAATATATTTGGGTATTTTTTTAGTTGAACCTGAAATTTTCTGTCTTTTAATTAGAGAACTTAGTCCGTGTATCAGTCTAGGTCCACTCAGAAGAGAGAAACTGTACGGTAATTTGAAGGGAAAATGTAATATAAAGAATAATGGGGCTTCCCTGGTGGCACAGTGGTTGAGAGTCCGCCTGCCGATGCAGGGCACACGGGTTCGAGCCCCGGTCTGGGAGGACCCCACATGCCACGGAGCGGCTGGGCCCGTGAGCCATGGCTGCTGGGCCTGCGCGTCCGGGGCCTGTGCTCCGCAGCGGGAGAGGCCGCAGCAGTGAGAGGCCCACATACCGCAAAAAAAAAAAAAAAAAAAAAAAAAGAATAATGAACTATAACAGGTGGTTGGATAATGAAGGGTTAGCTAGTAAAAAGCAGAGAATTCTAATAAATATAGCAGATATAAGGAAAAGCCACTACTCTAGGGCTGAGACAGTGTCCAAGGAAAAGTGCACCTCCTCCCCCACCATCTCAGGACTGATCATAGCTAGGCTCACTGGATGGCAGAGAACTCTCTGTGGTGCCATGTGGGTGGAACTTTCTGGAAGTCTACTCTCTGGAACTTACCGGAAATCCTCACTCCAGGACGCTGGGGAAAGCTGTTCATGGGGAAGCATCTCAAAATGCCACCCAAGAAATGGAAAGGTGCTGGCCACTGCGTGCAGCTGGTCACCATGCGTGCAGGAACTTTGTGCTGGAAAAAGGACAAGTGCTTGAGGCTGGGGAAGCCATGTGCACTGCAGGAGCTGGATGCTGGAAAGCTGCGCATGTTGCCAGAGCCTGAAGAGTGAGCACAGTGGCACCAGGATGTAAAAACTCTTTCTCTCTGTAATGTCTCTCCAGCGCCCTCTACTGACAAAGCCTCAGTGCCCTCTGGCAAAGGAAAAATATTTAAAAGGCCCAGAACCATTTCCACAGAACAGAAAAAAGGATGAATTTGGAGCTGAGGCAATAAATTGAAAAACAGCACACAGTCCATTTATACTTTAATGTTATTACTTATATATCTGAGTTTAAATCTACCATCTCACAGTGTGCTTGGTATTTGTTCACCTGTTTTATGTTCCTCTTTGTTCCCTTTCTAGCTTTTCTTTTCTTTTCTTTTTGGTTAAGTATTTCTATTATTCTATTTCACCTTTATTTTGCTACTGTTTTAGAGGTAATTCTGATTACAAAGCATGTCATTTTACATAACAGTTTTTAACAGCTTTATTGAGGTAAATTACATACCATAAAATTCACTCATTTTAAGTGTACAATTAAATTGTTTTTTAGTAATTTTACAGAGTTGTGAAATCATCACCACAGTTTAATTTTAGGACATTTCTGTTGCCCCCAAAAGAAAACTTGTGGCCAATTTGCAGTTTCTAATTCTAGGCAACCACTCATCTTTTTATCTCTATAGTTTTGCCTTTTCTAGAAATTTCATATAAATAGGAGCATACAAAATGTAGTCTTTGTGTCTGGCTTCTTTCACTTAGCATAACATTCTGGAGGTTCATTCATGTTGTAATATGTATCATTACTTCATTTCTTTTCATTGCCTAACAGTAGTCTGCTTTATGTCTGCACTACATTGTGTTCATCCATCCACCAGTTAATGGACATTTGAATTATTTCCACTTTTTTGGCTATTATGGATAATGTTTCTATGACCATTTGTGTACAAGTCTTTACATGGCCATATATTTTCATTTTGAGAGGGTAAATACCTAAGAGAAGAATTGTTTGGGTTATGTGGTAAATTTATGTTTAACATTTTAAGAAACTACCAAAATATTTTCCAAAGTGACTGTACCATTTTACATTCCTGCTAACAACATATGAGGGTTCCAGTTTCTATACATCCTCACCAAGAACTGTTATTGTCTTTTTGTTATTAGAGTCATTTTTGTGGGTGTGAAGTGTCATCTCATTATAATTTTAATTTTCCTAATAACTAATGATATTGAGCATCTTTTCATGTACTTATTGACCATTCATATATTCATTTTGCTGAAATGTCTATTGAAATCTTTCCCCATTATTTGTCTTATCATTGAGCTGTAAGAGCTCTTTATATATCATGGATACAAGTCCCTTATCAGATATATGATTTACAAATAGTTTCCAATGGATTGTCTTTTCACTTTCATATTATGTTTTCTGAAGGACAAGTTTTTAATTTTAATAAAGTCCAATTTATCAGTTTTTTCCTTCCATTGTTTGTGATTTTCATGTTCTTTCTAAGAAATCTTTGCCTAACCCAAGACCATGAAGATTTACTCCTATGTTTTCTGTTAGGATTTTCATAATTCTAGGTCTTACATTTATGTCTATGATCCATTTTGAGTTTATTTTTGTGTATGGTATGAGGCAAGGGTCTAAATTCATCATTTTGCATGTAGACATCTAATTATTCCAGCACTATTTGTTGAAAAACAATCTTCCCTTCCCTCACTGAACTGTCTTGTCACCTTTATTGAAAATCGACATAATAAATATGAGGGTTTATATCTGGACTCAAAAATATATCCATGACTTGTCAAATTCTAATGATAATTAGTACTTTACTTTTCTTGTGGTGCACTTTTATTCTACTTAACCTCTTCTATTGGTTTATATGCTAGTGTTACCATGTTTCAATTTCTATATATTTTGAAACCCCCCCCAAATCCTAGTATTATTATTTGATACAGTCCCTGTTTACTCAGATTTACCCATAGCTTTACCATTTTTGTGTTCTTCATTCCTTCTTGCATCTGGAAACTTCTACCTAGGACCATTCTCATTTTTTAACCTAGAGAACTCCCATTAGTATTTCCTTTAATACAAGTGTGCTGAAGATGGATTATCTTAGTTTTTATTTGTGTGAGACATTCCTGAGGAATATTTTCACTCGGTACAGAATTTTAGGTTAGTAGTTGTTTTCTTTCAAGCTCATTGAAAAGTGTGTTCCGTTATCTTCTGGCTTCCATTGTCTTTTAAAAAATATATTTTATTGGGACTTCCCTGGCAGTGCAGTGGTTAAGACTCCATGCTTCCACTGCAGGAGGCATGGGTTCAATTCCTGGTCAGGGAACTACAATCCCACATGCCATACAGCACGGCCAAATATATATATATATATATGATTATTACCTTTGGGATTTTTATTCTGAATATTCTCTTCCAGTTCTATCATCCAGATCAGTAATTACTTCTTAAACTTTGTCAAAAATTCTGTGAAATCAACATGGTGCAGTCTTAATTTTGTCTATAATGATTTATATTTCTAGAATTTTTTTCAAATTTGCAGTTGTTTAAGGATAGCCACAAATTCTTTGTTACACTTCCTATTGAGACATTAAGTCCAGCTCCTCTCTCTGAATCTGAGCTGACTTTAGTGATTTGCTTGGCTAATAGAATGCATTGGAAGTGATGTTCTGGGACTTCCAAGGTTAAATCATAAGAAGTTCTGCAACTTTGACCTGAAATGCTTGTTCTTGGGACACTTAGTACTCAAGATGCTCCCTTTGGGAGCCCAGCCATCATGTTAAACAAGCCACGTGGAGAATGTGTTGCCACTCGTCAGAAGTTCTAGCTGAGCTCCCAGCAGACAACAAGCATCAACTTGTCTGCTAATATCCATGCAAACAAGTTGTCTTGGATATCCAACCTGTTTAAATCGTCCAATAACTGTAGCCCCAGAATAGAATTCCTAAGTTTACAGTTGGACACGGGAGCAGACTAGGATCAGCACTAGATTAGCCTCAGTGCTTCTCTTTCACTTTTCTTTTTCATGCCATCCTTCTCCCACCTTTTTCTAATTAATTTTCAGAGTTTTCGAAACTCCATTTTTCTATTCCTTTTACTGCCACTCTTATTCTTCTTTCTCTGGACATGAAAGTATCCATTTTAGACTATAAAGAGGTGATGGAAAATGGAGTTAAATAATACAATTGGAATTCAGGAGAGAAAACAATGTACATAAAATGTGCAGAATATTGAAAAGAATGGTTTTATTTTTTTAAGGCCAAATTTTACGAAGTTATTCTCTTAAGTTTAAAGATCAATGATTCAGAACTTGTACAAATTTTGGAAAACAATTAAACCAATTATACTGCCATAGTATGATGGAAATTACTTGCCTTACTAGACACAAATATACAGAAATCCTGGTGTTGGTGAGGAAAATTAATATCTTTTTTCGCCTAACATTATAATATTTGTTTTTCAGGGAAACATTATTTGACCCATCGCTTAAATGAAATAATAAATTAATGAGATTTTGTTTTAGGACAAGGTATAACTTTCAGTGGAAATGATTTGACACAGCACACAAATCTAAGTACTAAACAATCTGTGTTATAGGGACTTTAACATACTAATAATCTACAATGGAAGATTTTCTAGGGAACATTTAATTCAGGGAAAACTTTTTTAAACAATAAAAGGTATGGTGATAATAAGTACTACTTTATGTATTATGTATAACATTTTAAGTTTATTTTGTTTCCTTTGCTTAAGGGGTAGTAATTATGTAATGTATTACTGAATGCTCACTAAATATTAATTGTGCCTAGGTTATTTTTAAGAAATTTTACTTTTTATTGATTAGGAAATATAAAATATTTTCTCCAAATTTTAGGCAGGTAAATTCTAAAACAATATGCCCTTTATTTATTTTCATATTACTACATATTAAGCCATCATTTCCCATATGCAGCTACTGCTACTGATAATATATATCCTATGTTGAATGCTTACAATGTGCCAAGAACTATTCTGAGCACTTGAAATGTATTTTCTAATTTAATCCTCCTAAGAATGGAAAGGGTAATACCCATTTTACAGATGAAGAAACCAAGTCACTGAGAAGTTAAGTAATCTACATGTTTTATGGCTGTAATACTAGGTGACGCTTAAGTTTATGCAGAGTCAATCTAAATAACACATCTTGCTTAAATTATATAAATTACTTAAATTATATAAGTTATATAATTTTCTAATACCTTTTTAAAAAATGACTGTTAAGGACACTGCAATTAACTTCAGTAGAATGTCAGATGCTAATACCTAAAGGTTATGATAAAGTTAAAGGATAAAGATTAAATTGACCTGTGAAAACTTAAGCAATCAAAAAAATTCCAGCATAAATGAGAAAATACATCTTACTGGACTAGTCTTTTGAAACCCACATTTTCACCTCCATAGCAAATGTCAGGAATTCTAAGGTTGGACTTGAATGTTTTATGGCTGCAGTATTAGGTGATGATCTCAGTATGAGCTTTTCCAACATTCTGCATTTTTCTTATACTGTCAAAATGTATGATAATTGGTCTTTAAAATCCTTGCTCAGAAAGATACCTGTATTTTTATAAAAGTTCTATGTTCTATAATAATAGTTTAGCCTGGAAAATGTCAAGATTCTTTTTAAATAGAACCTCTAACTCCTTTTTAAAAAATGTTCTTGCATACCTTCATTTAGTTCTCATCTGATAAATCTGAACATATAGCTTTAGATAATGTATGCCTTCACCATACCATTTGAAATTAAAGAATCAAATTGTAGAAACCCATATACATCAAATTATGAACTGCGTCTTTAAAATAACCTCTGAAAAAATATCTTTACTTGAATAAGCTAGAGAGATGATGATTCATGCCATAATTTTATCTCATGAAACTATAGCAAATCTCTTTTGGCTAACATCCCAGCCAAACTCTAAGTGTGACTTAAATCTAGATGGAACATAGTTGTCAGATTCTGTACTCATTTTAAGTTTCTTAACTCTATACTCCAAAACTGTATTTGACCACCTGTAGCCACCAATTACAGAGAAGACTGAAAATAAAACCACGCTTTAGATTTTAAGCCCTAAGTATAGCTCTGGGAGGTGCAATAGTTACATTAAGCACTAAGTAATTTTTGCATTTTCATTCAGTTTTGTGTGTTTCTGTTTCTAGCATAGAGGATTTTCTTAAATAATCATAATAGGAAAATGAAAAAAAGAGCTACAATTTGAGGATCTCTGCACCATGTACATTACATACGTTACTGCCAACCAGCATTACGATCCTGGAAGATAGGTGGTGCTCACAGGCAAAGGTGGTACTCGTTGCTCTAGTCTTTTGTCCTCTGACTCAGTCTATAAGGAGGAGTTTGGTTTGGCCTGGTTTGGTTTAAGGAACACTGCATTGGCCACATCCAGGGGCTCGGTGTATGGCCATTTATCAAATGCCGTACCAAGACTGGGATACCAATAAGAGCTAAGAATTAGTACTACACCTTTAAAATGGGACCAGCTCTTTCTCTTTTGATTTTATCCTCACAAGAAACCTACTACCTTGGAAATAAAATCGTCCCTTAAGAGTTGAAAAACACTTTATTCTGAATGTTGGCAGTAAGGAGTTAAAATATATGAAATGGCAACTTGTAGGGATGCGAGCCTCCTTAGTGCTAAAATGAACAGTTTTAGCTCATAGCTGAGACTCAATCTAAAAATTATAGAAATCACTTAGATTCACATATGGTGTCATTAATTACTCGAAGGAAAAACAATGAGATCTTTCTTTGCTAGATTTCTATCTATTAATTAAGTGGGCTAATAATCTGCATTCGTTTTGGGGAATAATAGCTCCAAGTTATTTCTAAAGGCAAGCGAAACACTTTCTCCTATGGATACTCAGCATTCAATTCATGTTATAAACAAAAGGATGGGATTGAGAGAAGAAATCTTACTTTCAATCCATCCTCGTTACAAGATGCTTACTTATAGGTCATAATCCAAGATTGTAAACAAGCGTCAACTAAAAAGCCTACAAATAAAATCATTTTAGAAGATGGGAGGTCATAGGGGCTGATGAACCAGTTTACACTGTTCTAATGTAGCTCTCCTATCTCATGTTGCACGACGGATCAAAGTCTCTACAGACCATTAAGGAAAAACTAAAGCAAAAGTAGTCAGAGGTTGAAACCAGATACAGAGAAGGGCACAAGCCGGTGCCCGATGAGATCTAGTGAAATAAAGCAAAAGCAGAATCAGTAACTGGCAAAGGACACAAACCAAGTTGCCCAAACGAGACAATAAAAACTAGTAGAGATAGAAAGAGCAGAGATCTAAAAGATAGTTAAGATTTAGATCTGCTTGGGCTAAAAGAATCAAATCAAAGAGAGCACACACACAAAAATGTCTTTGTGGAATCCATCAAAGATGTGCTGTAGCAGCCTGAGCCAGAAAGCATGAGAATGAGTGTGAATCTCTCTCTGCTAATAAGACACAGCTCAAGGCACCTGACCCACCAGGATTAAATCAGAAGAGCCCTATCTGTATCATGTTACTAAGAGAAGGTATTGGCCCTTTTGCAAAGGTTCTGCCAATTGGCTCTTTCTAAATGTGGAAAAACACTTATCACCATTCTTGGGATCATTGGGGTTATTGGCTCTGACTTTAGATAAGTAGGATAAACAAACCTCAGCTCAAATGGAAGCTTCTTCTGTTGCATTCCTCCACACCAGGCTCTCACAGCTAATTCTGATTGAGAACTTCTAAAGGATTACCCATATCTATTTATTTGCTTTTCTCATGTGTCTGTATCTTCACATATACCTGGTTTAACGGACAGCTCTTAAGAGTGTTGTCATTTCAGGTATTTCCTAATGACTAAATATTTGCCCTATTTTGGCAGTGCTAATCAGCTCACCTGCAGATAGGGTTGTCCAGTGTATTTACTTTTTGCTTTTGTTTTGGGCAAGGGTCAAATAGCTTATGATGGGCCCCTTTTTAAAAGCATTAGTGATATATTTATTTAAATAATATTCTCACTTAAGTTATATGGGGACAGGCAGGATAAGGTATCAATCTGCCAATGGATAGGCTGATTTCACACGATCTCTCCACTAAAAATTATGAAATAGGAAATGGAAAACATTAAGATTTCTTTAGAATTCTCTTTTACGGTTATACACATTGCCCTACACCTACCATTCTATGCTTAAGATTGCTATGATAGAAAAGCAGGATGGTAGAAAATGACTGGGGGTAAAGTGCAAGAAAATAGAATGAATGAGAGAGCCACTTATAATTTGTTCAGATTTAAGTACTGGATTATCGATTTGCTAATAGGATGGTTCCCCCCCATGGAAAATATATGCAAAGCTGACACATAATTTATGGTTTTTTTAAATTGCTATATATTACTATACCTTACTTGTCTAAAAGACATTCAGCCAACAACCTCTCACCTCTGTATTATAACCAAGAAGCAGGAAGTAAGGGGGAAGGCTGTAATAAACCAAATGAGAAATTAAAAGTTTTGTCCTCTAGTGCTCACCCAGAAAACAACCCTTTGGATTTTCAGTCAGTCTCTGTTTTCCCTGCCTGTGGCAGCATAGAAGCAACAGATTGGAAAGGAAGACAAGGCAGGTAATAGAAAGCACAATGATAGCATAAGAAGTAGAATAATGAATATGAAGGAAGTGACAGCTGAATAATGAGGGAAGTGACAGAAAAAAATGCAAAAGCAGATTAAAGACCTTAAAAAATTTAGGCATCTGAGGGTATCTATTATATATACAAACAAATTACACATCTGAATAAGGGAATATCTTTTATGTGATACTAAGGAGTTTAGATAAGTAATTAGAAGTCATTAAAGACCTTTAAGTGTTAGAATAACACAGTCAGATTTAAATTTTAGTTTTAATCAAGCAGACAAGGAATATTTAGCGAGAACAATACTACCTGGGCTGGTACTAGGGCCACAGAGGTGAACAAGTTACACTCCCTGTTCTCGTGGGGTTTACAATGTGGAGAAGAAATTATAGAAGGAGTCAAAGGCACGAGACCAAGCAGAGGAATGGCTAAAATACAGAAGATGTTAAAGAGGTAAAAGCAACAAGACTTAGATGTGGATGTGGAAGGTGACAGGATGCCAAGATTCTAAGATGAGTCCTGATTTCCAATGTGGGCAGCGGGGTAGGTCATGATGACATTAAGCAGGATATGAGAAACAGGAGGAAAAATGTATTTTAGGGAAAGGATGAGTTCACGTTTGAGATGTTTACGGGACAGCCAGAAGTCAGAAATACTGTTGTGGAGTTCTAAAGAAAATTCTTGGCATTATCACTGATGGTTAATTTTATGTGTCAAACTGACTAAGCTAATGTCTGCAAGGATTACCGGTGAAACATTATTTCTGGGTGTGTCTGTGAACATGTTTCTGGAAGAGATGAGCATTTGAATCAGTAGACTGAGTAAAGTTCAGTGTGGGTAGGCATCATCCAGTCCATCAAGGGTCCAAATGGAACAAAAAGGCAGAGGGAGAGCAGATTCTCTCTCTCTTCTGGAGCTGGGATACCCACCTCCTCCTGCCCTCAGACATCAGAACTCCTGTTTCTGGGGCCTTTGGGCTCTGCCACTTGCACCAGGGGCCCCCAGGTTCTCAGGTCTTTGATCTCAGGCTGGGAGTTACAACATTGTCTCTCCTGGTTCTCAGACCTTTGGACTTTTAGTCTGAATTATACCATTGGCTTTCCTGGTTTACTAGCTTGCAGATGACACACTGTGGTGTATCTCAGCCTCTAGGATCACGTGAGCCAATTCCCATAATAAATCTCACATATACAGCTCCTACTGGTTCTGTTTCTCTGGAGAACCCTAACTAGTACACTCATGTATACATGATGAGGGAAGCTGGAGGTGACCATGAGAATACTGTATATAGAGTGAAAAGAAGATGAAGTCCAGGAACTTGAAACATCTATGTTTAAAATATGCATAGATGAGGACAAGTTAGGAAAGATATTGAGAAGGATTTTGTTCAAGGAATAGGAAGAGAATTAGGAGAGAATAGTGCTATGAAAACTAAGTAAAAGGTCAAGTAAGGTGAGTGTTGAGAAACGATTTTTGGATTTGACAACTAGGGCATCTTTAGTAAGCAGTGAAAGGGGGAATCAAAATCTAAAGGTTTGAAAAGTTAATGAAAATGGACAGAATGGGGAGAGCAATTGCAGACTTTCTCAAGAGGCTTGGCTATGAGGGTACGGCTGACAGTCTCTAAAATAGCCACCTGGTATCCATACCTTTGTGAAAACTCCTCCCCCTGAGTGTGAGCTGGACTTAGCAGCTTGTTTCTAGTGAATAGAATATAGCAAAAGTGATAGAATGTCACTTCCCAGATTGGGTTACAAAAAGACTAGATTCTGCCTTACTCACCCTTTCTTGTACACTCTGCTCATTCCAATGAAAACCATCTGCCATGCTGTGGGCTGTTCTGCAGAGAGGCCCACATGGCAAAGAACGCTGGAGGCTTCTAGCCAATACCCATTAAGGAAATGAGTCCCTTGGTCCAACAACCTGCAAGGAACTAAACCCTGTCATTACCAGATGAATGAACTTAGAAATGGATCCTCCTCTAGACAAGCTTTGAGATGACGGTCACCCCAGCAAATATCTTGATTACAGTCTTGTGGGAAACCCTGAGCCAGAGGACCTAGCTAAGCCATACCAGGGCTCTTGAGCCCCAGGAACAGTTATTTTTAAGTGCTAAGTATTAAGGCGATAGGTTAGACAGCAATGGATAACAAATACAGAAGATAAGGTGTGAGACAGTGATGCCCTAAGAAGAAAAGATTTTGGAAAGAGACTTTTTTTTTAAGATCAGAGAAATCAAGCATTTTATATGCTAAAGAGCCAGTACAGAGAGTTTGAAATTAAATCAGGGAGGAAAGATAATTAATTGGTAGAGCAAAAGGAGATGAGAGGGTATCAAACAACAGCCTTGTTACTCCAAGTGTGGTCTGTGGACCAGCAATATCAGCATCGCCTGGAAGGCTGTCAGAACTGCACAATCTCTGGTCCCACTCCAGACCTGCTGAATCAGCATTTTAACAAGATCCCCTGATTATTCATGTGCACTGACCCAGAACACAAGTAAACAAAATAGACTGAGTCAGTAGGAAGGTAATCTCCACTTGACACTAGAGGGACTAGAGAAAGAGATGGAACTATAAATAAATTTGTAGATGAAGTTGAGAAAGTGAGAACTTGTTCACAAACATTGCTTCAGTATTTTCTATAAAATACGAATTCATTCAGAGCACAGAGCTTGAAATGAGTGGCAAAGAATTACAAAAACTACTAAAATGGATGGAAAAGGAAACTGGCCCAGAAAAATGTATAAGTATTTTGCAAAGAAGTACTAGGAGCTCAGCTGAGATGGGAGAGTAAGAATTTGCTGGGTGTGGGTTTAAATGGTTTCTGCAGTATTGCTCAGCAGCCTGTGTATAGCACCAGAAAACGCAGATAGCAGAATCACTGCAAAGATGTGGTAGTAAATGGGAATTCCCTGGTGGTCCAGTGGTTAGGACTCTGAGCTTCCACTGCAGGGGGCATGGGTTCGATTCCTGGTTGGGGAACTAAGATCCCACATGTCGTGCAGTGTGGCCAAAAAAAGAAAAAAGATGAGGTGGTAGAAATGGGATGGCAAGTTGAAATAATGCACTAGAACATCTTGGCTGCAAAGGAAAAGAAGCTGAGCCCAAGCTGGGAAACACAAGATTTAATTGACTAGTGTCTAGAAGTGAATATGAAGAAACAATAAGAATACTGGGAAAATAGACAATTATATTTGGAAACCAAAATAAAAGAATACAAGATTTCAGAGGTGAAAAACTTGGATGTGAAAATACTTCATCTTTCCCCTCCATTCTAAGTCCCTCTAAACAACAGAACAGATATAAAAATTGTAACCATATCATTTAACAAGCTCAACGTAAGGTTATGATTGGTGAACTATGTTATCCCTTTAAAACTTATTAAGTGAGGGAAGTAGTTCTGTTGCCCCATTGAAATCTCCAGCAGGCCCCCAAGACTCTCTTGGTCTCTCTTTGGAAATAGACTCTTATGTTCACTTTAAGTCACCAAACACAGTCTGAATATGGAAATTAGTATGGTCAATTCTTTGCAGGAATAATAATTCTAAAACTGATTTGGAATGAAATCCTCTCTTCTCTTACAGTTAGGGCCAGCTTCAGGCAGGCCTCCTGACACGTGAAAGAGGAGATGTCATGACTTTCTTTTCCTTCTTTGTGTTTCCTCCCTCAGCGTGCTACTCATAACTTATGGTCCCTTGAGGGTTGGGCCACAAAGAGAGAGGAAAAGAAAGGGGACACAGAAAGTTCTCATTTGACAGATACTGTTATAAGTGACCTCCTTCTCTCTAGGTCTTGCAGGTGTTCAAAGTGGACTCTCTCATGGGTGTTCTGTAGGTCCTTTGCTGTGTTTATCCAATTGCATGTGCTGTGATGAATTCATTTTCCTCAGTGGGCCCTGCTACTTCTCCTCTAGAATCTCAGCCCACTCGCACAGACCCCCTCTTGAGAGGGTGTCTCCTTTTCCTACGGCAGAAGCACTGGAACACTTTTTTAAAAATATTTATTTATTTATTTTTGGCTGCATTGGGTCTTCGTTGCGGCGTGCGGGCTTCACACTGTGGTGGCTTCTCTTGTTGCAGAGCATGGGCTCTAGGCGTGCGGGCTTCAGTAGTTGCGGCACGTGGGCCCAGTAGTTGTGGCTTGCGGGCTTAGTTGTCTTCCTGGACCAGGGATCATACCCATGTCCCCTGCACTGGCAGGTGGATTCTCAACCACTGTGCCACCAGGAAAGCCCTGGAATGCTTTTAAAATGACCCTTGGCTGATATCCCTCCCAAGAGTTCTACACTTCATCCCTGATGGTTGTGCACTTTGGCTTGTGTCAGAAAGGAATGCAGTTACTTCTCAAAGCAGAAACATCTCTCTGTGGCTCTGCCCTGACTCCCCAGCCAAATGGCAGATGCCAGACCAACGTGCTTCTCAAACTCCAGGGAACACATATGAAGCTCTCCAGTGGTCCCTTGAAGTCTACTCTGGCTAGGCTTGAGGGGATGAGGGAGTGGAGGGTTGTAGGACAGGAGTAGAATTAACATTATGGCAGTAGCTCTCCCCACAAAATCTCTCCACAAATTTTCTCCCTCCTCTATTTTCTTAATCTGTTTATACCTTCATCGTGGGTCTGTTTTCTAACTGCTTTTCAATCTCCTGCTTTGAAAATCTGTATATGAGTTTATCACTTCACTTTGGGATCTGATTATCTACTGTCTTATGGTCTGGGTCAGAACTTCCAATTTCACAACCAGTCACACTATAAATAAATTCACGACAGTGTTGAAAGCAAGTAAAGATGCTCTTGGTGGGCCAAAAATTATGAAGCATCCCTCAAGGCAAAAAGTAGCTGGACTCAGTTTGAGGAAACAACCAAAGCCCAAAACAAAGAAAAAAGAGGACTGTTAAAAATATGGGAGTGGGAATTCCCTGGTGGTGCAGTGGTTAAGAATCCGCCTGGGGGCTTCCCTGGTGGTGCAGTGGTTGAGAGTCCGCCTACCGATGCAGGGGACACGGGTTCGTGCCCCCGGTCCGGGAAGATCCCACATGCCGCGGAGCGGCTGGGCCCGTGAGCCATGGCCGCTGAGCCTGCGCGTCCAGAGCCTGTGCTCCACAACAGGAGAGGCCACAACAGTGAGAGGCCCGCGTACTGCAAAAAAAAAAAAAAAAATCCGCCTGCCATGCAGGGGACACGGGTTCGAGCCCTGGTCTGGGAAGATCCCACATGCCGCAGAGCAGCTACGCCCGTGCACCACAACTACTGAGCCTGCGCTCTAGAGCCCATGAGCCCTACTGAGCCCACGAGCCCTACTGAGCCCACGTGCCACAACTACTGAAGCCCACGCAGCTAGAGCCCGTGCTCTGCAACAAGAGAAGCCACTCCAATGAGAAGCCCATGCACCACAGCGAAGAGTAGCCCCCACTCGCCGCAACTAGAGGAAGCCTGCGTGCAGCAATGAAGACACAACGCAGCCAAAAGTAAAATTAATTAATTAACTTAAAAAAATATGGGAGAGGTTTTAGGGATGCTAAAGGTTCAGAAGGACTGTACAGGGGGAGCAAGAAAGAGCCCAATGAAACTGTCAGAAATACTGGTTGGAGTACAAGTAGCCAGAGAGCTTAGGTCCTCCCCCTTCTTGGTTTATGCCAAGCGGCAAATAGTGGGAACACACAGATCTCACATAGTCTAGCCATTCTACTCCTAGATATTTACCCAAGAGAACTGAAAACATATGTCTATACAAAGACCTGTACATGAACATGCATAGCAACATTCCTGATAAAAGCCAAAAATTGGAAACAGTTCAAACATTCATCAACTCACTGATAAATGAATAAATAAAAAAATGGTATACCCGTACAAAGAATACTACTCAACAATAAACAGGAATTAGCAGCTGACACATGCAACAATGTGGATGAACCTCAAATTATTATGCTAAGTGAAAGAAGCCAGACACAAAGATTACATATTGTATGATTGCAGTTACATGAAATTTCTAGAAAAGGCAAAACTATGGAGATAGAAAATCAATGTGTGCCTGAAGCTGAGCGAGAGAGGGGATTGACTGCAAAAGGACATAATGACATTTTAGAGGATGATGAAAGAGTTCCAAAACTGAATTGTAGTGGTGGCTACACAATTGTATAAATTTGTAAAAAATTATTGAAAAATCATCCACTTACAATGGGTTTATTGTATGGCATATAAATTATATACCTCAATAAAACTGGAAAACAAAACCTTATTGGTTACTACCAAAATAGAAATAGAGTGTGTAACTCCTAAACAGTTAAAATAAAAATGAAATCAATAAAATCTGATTAACAGAAAGCAAAACAGGGATAAAATGAAACGAGAACATGTACATAATAAATATAATGGTAAAATTTCTCCAAACATAACTGTGAACATCAAAAATGGATTAATTTGCTAATTAAAAATGGACTACCCTTTTAAAAACTTAGGTATACATTAAAAGTCTAAGAGTTATCTCTATACAAAGCAACACACAGACGAGCTCAAGGAGGCAACATGGTCCTGACTGTGGCTTTGGGAAGGGGCTGGTTGAAGGAAGTCAAGGAACGTCAAGATCAGGGTGTTGGATATAAGTACAGGCACACCTCGGAGACACTGCAGGTTTAGTTCCAGACCACTGCAAGAAAGCAAATGTTACAATAAAGTGAGTCAGACTAACTTTTTGGCTTTCTAATGCATATAAAAGTTATGTTGACCCTATACTGTAGTCTATTATATGTGCAAGAGCATTACGTCTAAAAAAAAGCAATGTACATATCTTAATTAAAAAATACTTTATTGGGCTTCCCTGGTGGCACAGTGGTTGCAAGTCCGCCTGCCGATGCAGGGGACACGGGTTCGTGACCCGGTCCGGGAGGATCCCACATGCCGCGGAGCGGCTGGGCCCGTGAGCCATGGCCGCTGAGCCTGCGCATCCGGAGCCTGTGCTCTGCAACGGGAGAGGCCACAACAGTGAGAGGCCCACGTACCACAAAACAAAAACAAACTTTATTGCTAAAAAATGCTAACCATCGTCTGAGCCTTCAGTGAGTCATAAATTTTTTTTTGCGGGTGAAGGGTCTTGACTCAATGCTGATGGCTGCTGCCTGATCAGGGTTGTGTTTGCTGAAGTCTGGGTGGCAATTTCTTAAAATAAAACAATAATGAAGTTTGCTGCATCAACTGACTCTTCCTTTCACAAACAATTTCTCTGCAGCAGACAGTGCTGTTTGGATAGCCTTTTACCCACAATAGGACATCTTTCAAAATTGGAGTCAATCCTCTCAAACCCTACCGCTACTTTATCAACCAAATTTATGTAATATTCTAAGTCCTTTGTTGTTATTTCAACAAGTTTCACAGCATCTTCACCAGGAATAGATTTCCTCTCAAGAAACCACTTTCTTTGCTCATCCATAGGAAGCAACTCCTCAACCATTAGTTTTACCATAAGATTGCAGCAGTTCAGTCCCATCTTCAGGCCTCACTTCTAACTCTTGTTCTCTTGCCATTTCCACCACATCTGCAGTTACTTCCTCCACTGAAGTCTTAAACCCCTCAAAGTCATCTGTGAGGGTTGGAATCAACTTCTTCCAAATTCCTGTTAATGTTAATATGTGGACTTCTTCCCATGAATCATGAATGCTCCGAATGGCATCTAGAATGGTGAATCCTTTCCAGAAAGTTTTCAATTAACTTTGCTTAGATCCATCAGAGAAATCACTATCTATGGCAGCTATAGCCTTATGAATTGTATTTCTTAAATAATAAGTCTTGAAAGTCTAAATTATTCCTCGATGCATGGGTTGCAGAATGGATATTGTGTTAGCAGGCCTGAATACAACATTACTCTCATTGTACATTTCCATCAGAGCTCTTGGGTGACCAGGGATATTGTCAACAAACAGTCATTTTTTAATTTTTTAGTCATTTAAGTCTATTTAATTATTTATTTTTTGGCAGTGTCAGGTCTTAGTTGTGGCACATGGGTTCTTCATCGTGGTGCTTGGGCTTCTCTCTAGTTGTGGCACGCAGGCTTAGTTGCCCTGCAGCATGTGGGATCTTAGTTCCCCTACCGGGGTCAAACCGGCGTCCCCTGCATTGCAAGATGGATTTCTAACCACTGGACCACCAGGGAAGTCCCCTATTGTCAACAAACAGTCATGTTTTGAAAGGAACCTTTTTTTCTGAGCAGTAGGTCTCAATGATGGGCTTAAAATACTCAGTAGAAGTGTTGTAAACAGATGTGCTGTCATCCAAGCTTTTTTGTTCCATTTATAGAACAGAGGCAGAGTAGATTTAGAATGCTTAAGGGCCCTAGATTTTCAGAACGGTAAATGAGCACTGGCTTCAACTTAAGGTCACCAGCTGCATTAGCCCCTAATAAGAGAGTCAGCCTGTCCTTTGAAGCTTTCAAGCCAGGCATTGACTTCTCCTCCCTAGCCATGAAAGTCCTAGAGGCATCTTCTTCCAGTGAAAGGCTGGTTTATCTATATTGAAAGTCTGTTGTTTAGTGTAGCCAACTTCATTATTTATCTTAGCTAGATCCTCTGGATAACTTGCTGCAGCTTCTATATCAGCACTTACTGCTTCACCTGTGCTTTTGTATTATGGAGAGTTTCTTTCCTTCAACCTCATGAACCAACGTCTGCTAGCTTCAAACTTTTCTTCCACAGCTTCCTTACCTCTCTCAGACTTCATAGAATTGAAGAAAGTTGGGTCCTTGCTCTGGATTAGGCTTTGGCTTAAGGGGAATGTTGTGACTGGTTTGATATTCTACCCAGACCACCAAAACTTTCTCCATAACAGCAATAAGGCTATTTTGCTTTCTTATCATTCCTGTGTTCACTGAAGTAGCAGTAACTTGTCTGTTTGGTGCAAGAGGCCTAGGCTTCAGCCTGTCTTGGCTTTCCACATGCCTACCTCACTAAGGTTAATCATTTCTACCTTTTGATTTAAAGTGAGAGATATGCAACTTCCTTTCACTTGAACACTTACAGGCCATTGTAGGGTTATTAATTGGTCTAATTTCAATAGTGTTATTTCTCAGGGAACAGGGAGGCCCAAGGGGAGGGAGAGAAATGGAGGGATGGCTAGTCAGTGGAGCAGTCAGCACACACACTACATTTATCAATTACGTTTGCCATCTTTATATGGGCGTGGCTGGTGGCACTTCAAAACAATTACAATAGTAACATCGAAGTTCACTGATCACAGATCACCATAACAAATAATAATGGAAAAGTTTGAAATATTGTGAGAATCACCAAAATGTGGCAGAGACAAAAAGTGAGCAAATGCTGTTGGAAGAATGGCGCCAATAGACTTGCTCCACATAGGGTTGCCACAAACTTTCAATTTGTAAAAAACACAGTATCTGTAAAGCGCAGACAAAGCAAAGTGCAATAAAATGAGGTATGCTTGCATTGAAACTGTCTGCAATGATTATGGAATTCGGGCTGGAGAGTGAGATTGAGGGGGATTCTCTGGGAGGTAGGACAATGATAGCAATAAGGAATGTTAAAGGGTGGAATCAGTGGTGTGTCCCTGGAAGAAGGAAGTGTTTTTGCATTAGAGTGGAAGAATGATGGTTAAAATTGACAAAGAGAAAGGCAGAGAAAGATGACTCCTCCTCTCAGGCCTTTGCTTTGTGGGGTATGAGAGAAGGAGCAACCTCTTCTCCATGGGCCTCTAGTGAAAATGGTGTGATAAGAAGGCAGCCAGTGAAAGCATGGGTTGGGGGAGGCACACCCACTGGGGGAGACAGAAATAGAGAGGGTATGTAAGAGCTAGGTCTGGATTTGCTAGTACGTAAGAGAATTTCGATCTACATTAAGCAAATAAGGAATTCCTTGATCTTATGAAATAAAAAGTCTCAGAAAAAGCATTGCAGGGTCGGTAAGATGACTTTATGAGATCATCAGAGAAGGATCATGCTTGTTTCTTGAGACACCATTCTTAGCACCTGGCTTTTGACCTCATCGTACCAAGATGGCTCCTGTAATGCCAGACATCATGTTCTATTTACAGAAGGAAGAAGAGAAAAAGGGCAAAAGTGTGTGCCAGGTTGAGTCTTTCCCTTTTAATAGCAAAATAATAGTTTTTCTGGAAACTCTGAAGTAGACTTGCGTCTACATCTCATTAGCTAAAATCATGTCAAATGACCACTCCTAGCTTTAAAGGAGCTTGAAAAATCAAAATTGTTTGACCTGGGGCACATTGATATTCCAAGTAAAATTGGTATTCTGTTAGTAAAGAATAAGAGGTAATAGAATTCTGGATATGTAGTAAGTGAACACCAGAGTATTCATGTATTACGATCTCATGTTGTTCTAAAAGGTACTTAAGGAGGTTTTACAAAGATGTTTAAAACATAGCAAAGATTTTAAGAAGTCTTAGAGATAGGGACTTCCCTGGTGGTCCAGTGGTAAAGAATCCACCTTCCAGTGCAGGGGATGCAGGTTCGATCCCTGGTTGGGGAACTAAGATCCTACATGCCGCAGGGCAGCTAAACCCACGCGCCACAACTACTGAGCCCTTGAGCCCTTGTGCCACCACGGCACAACTAGAGAGAGAAAACCCGCACGCCACATCCAGAGAGAAGCCCGCATGTCGCAACTAGAGAGAAGCCCACGCGCCTCAACGAAGACCCGACATAGCCAAAAAAATAAAAAGAAAAAATTTTTTAAAAGTCTTAGAGAAAAAGCAAAGGAGAAATAAAAATAAGATCATACATTGGAGATGGAAGTGGGATTCATTCACAGAAGTTGCTCTAAGCTTTCTAGCAGCCAATTCAAAGAGGAAAGCACTTTAAAAAGGAAACTCCGTGTCGTTAGAAAAGGGTTTGTTTGGTTGGTTGGTTGTTGGGGGGAGCGCTCCAAAAGGCATAGCAAAAGGGCTAGGATGGGTGGGCAACCACCAGAGGTAGAGTGATTTATTGGGGAGAAAGCACAGAGCAGTAGCATGACAGCAGTACTTCAAAAGACAGAGTGTAAATACTGATGGAGGAGGGAGATTATGGTTTGCCATTGTGAGAGTGATTGAACATGACAGAGATTAGAAGCATGTTAGTATCAATTGGCTTTGAGGTTCAACACTGCTCCAGGCTAAGGCCTCTGATGGTGTCAGACCTGATGAGGCTGAAGTCTAGACCTCTGTCAAGAGTCTGCAGCCTTCCTCTTATACTCATTAGAACAGTGCATGGTCTGTGTTGTGAGCTCCTCAGGAGACATCCGGCCAGATGAGAGGGACGTGGTTCCTAAAGCGTTCTCTTGCTGAGTAACTGAGAGAGAAGGAGGCAGAAAGGTGTGTTAGTTCCAAGGATCTCACGTCTCAGTGTAGTTTGGGCCCAATGTGACTTAAAAGCTATAGTTTCCACTTAAGGAAATTAAAACTCTCTTCAATGTGCAAGTAGTACTCACATTCCTAAAGCTGTCTCTCCACAAACAAAAGTTTGTGGGTACTCGCACCACTTCCATAGATGGTAATAATGTAAGTACTATTGATTCTAAGACATGATCGTATTTAGCTTATTTATCTGTGTGTCTTTTTTTAACATCTGCAGTATATTCTAAATGAATAAGGGTCTAGTGTTTTAAATTCCTAGCATCTAGGACAATGCCTGATAAATAAATAATAATAAACATGGCTTAACAAACAAACATTTAGTTCTTTGTAGTTTTTGTATCTTTTATTTGCTTCTCATAGTATTTTAAAAACAGCATTATGGAAAATTCTGGGGACTTCCCTGGTGATCCAGTGGTTAAGACTCCTCATTTCTACTGCAGGGGGCGCAGGTTCGATCCCTGGTCAGGGAACAAAGATCCTGCATGCTGTGCAGCACGGCCAAGAAATTAAAAAAAAAAAAAAAAAAGGAAAGAAAAGAAAAGAAAACTCTGGATGAAGCCATAAAATAGCTTATTAAAGAAATTATTAATTTTTTTAAAAACCTGGTACAAAAGCTATTTCCAGAGCTAAGTGCTTTGGAATGTCAGATTTTCTTTTTGCAAACAAATAAAATTTAAAAAGTTAAAAATCCACATTCTGAATATACCTCTGATATTAGAATTTTAGAAAACAAATAATGCTGTGAACATACTGCTGCTCTAGTTGTCATGTAAGTACAAGGAAATGTTAGAAATTCTTTGTTGAAGTATCTTTCCTCTCAGGAGGTTCTTCCTGACTCTTCCCACGAGGCATACTATTGTCCATCGTCATCTGAAATCCATTTTCTTTTCTAAATATTCCTCTTAAATTTGGCAATAACATATGAAAAGCAATGTTAATTAAGTATATCTTTCTTTCAAGACTTTAGCCAATAGTGTGGTGGTTCCTCAAAAAATTAAACATAGATTTACAATGATCCAACAATTCCACATCTGGAGATATACCCAAAATAACCGAAAGCAGCGATTTGAACAGATACTTGTACGTTAGTCTTCAGAGCAGCATTATCCACAATAGCCAAAAGAAGGAAGCAATCTGAGTGTCTATCAACAGATGAATAGATTAAAAAATGTGCTATATATATTTTACTCTCAAAAAGGAAGGAAATTCTGACATACGCTACAACATGGATGAACCTTGAAAACATTAAGTGAACTAAACCAGTCACAAAAGGGCAGATAGCATGTGATTCCACTTGCATGAGGTGCTCAGAGCAGTCAAATTCATAGAGACAGAAAGCAGAACCGTGGTTGCCAGAGGCTGGGGTGGGTGTGAAGGGGGAATGGGGAGTTGTTATTTAATGGGTACAGAGTTTCAGTTTGGGAAGATGAGAAAAGCTCTAGAGATGGATGGTGGTGATGGTTGCACAAGAATGTGAATGTACTTAATGCCCCTGAACTTAAAAATGGCTGTATACGTAAAAATGGTTAAAATGCAAATTTTATGTTATGTATATTTTACCACAATCAATCAATTAATCAATAAGACTTTAGCTCATGTAAAGATCTAAACAGTTACAAAATTAAAGGAAAAAAATCACCATTTTAATAGTTATAACTAAAGCAATAAATAAAAAGTGACCATAGCTTTGTGTCACTAAAACTTAATAGCAGAGAGTAATCTATTACAACATAAAATCACCTGAAAACAACGATTGCTGCAGAAAAAACTCCATTCTAAACATCTGTATTAGGTTAGCTATGATAAGATGTCAGGTTGTATTTGGTAGAAGTGAAAGATTTGTTGCAGAAATTTAGAATCAGATAGTTGTATCCCAAAATAACCACAAATGTTAAAAAGTCAGTTCTTAACAAATTAATCTGTAGATTCACCCCCATTCTGATCAAAATCTCAGCAGGATTTCTTGTAGATATCAGCAAGCTGATTCTAAAATTTTTCTGTAAAGGCAAAGGAACAAGTATAGCCAAAACAATTTTGAAAAAGAAGTTGGAGGACTCACACTATCTGATTTCAAGATTTACTATAAATCTATAGTAATCAAGACAGTGTGGTTTTGGCCAAAGGATAGACATATAGATCAATGGAACATACAGAGTCCAGAATTAAATCCTCAAAAATATGGTCAATTAATTTTTGACAGTGGTACAAAGGCAGTTCAATGGAGAAAGGTTAGTCTTTTCAACAAATTGTGCTAGAACAATTGAATCCACATGCAAAATATAAACTTGATTTATACCTGACACTTTATATAAAAATTTGCTTAAAATGGATCATAGACCTAAAGCAAAATTTTAAACCATTAGAGGAACGCATAGGAGGAAATCTTTGTGACACTGGGTTAGGCAAACTGTTCTTAGGTATGACATCGAAACCATAGTTCTTAAAAGAAAAAAATGATCATTGGACTTCATCAAAACTAAAATTTTTCCTCTTTCAAAAACCTCAAAGAAAATGAAGATAAGCAACAGATTGCAAGAAAATATTTGCAACTTACATATATGGAAAAGGACTTGTAAACAGATGTAAAAAGAGCTCTTTAAACTCAATAATTAGATACAATGGAATATTATTCAGCCATTAAAAGGAATGCAACTTTGATATATGGTACAACATGGATGGACATTGAAACATTATGCTTAGGGAAATAAGCCAGACACAGAAGGACAAACATTCATTTATATGAGGCACCTAGAATAGGAAAATTAATAGAGACAAAAGGTAGAATAGAGGTTACTAGAGACTAGGGGAAGGTAGGGGAAAGGGAGTGTTAGTGTTTAATGGGTACAGAGTTTTTGTTGGAGATAATGAAAAACTTTTGGATATAGGTAATGGTGATGGTTATACAACATTGTGATTGTATTTAATACCAGTGAATTATATAATTATAAATGGTTTAAAAAGTTAAATATTATATATATTTTACTAAAATTTTGAAAACATTAATAAAAAAACACATTTTTAAAATGCACAAAAGTTTTGAACAGATACGTCACCAAAGTAGATGTACAAATGGCTAACAAGCCCATGAAAAACTGCTCAACATTGTTCATCATAAAGGAAATGCAAATTGAAAACACAATGAGATGCTGCTATATACTCACAAGAATGACTGTAGTTAAAAAAAAAAAAGAAGACTGACATACCAAGTGCTGATGCATATTTGGAGCACCTAGAACTCACATACACAGCTGGTAGAAATGCAAAATGGTATGGAACTTTGGGAAGATGTTAGGCAGTTTCTTATAAATTTGAACTTAAAATGCCACGTGACCCAACAATCCCAGTCCTAAGTATTTACCCAAGAGAAATGAAAATTTATATTCGCACAAAACCCTGCATGCAAATGTTTATAGCAGCTTTATTCACATCACCAGACTTGGAAACAACTCAGTGTCCTTATACTGGGGAATGGATAAACCACCTGGGAATTCTACTCAGCAATAAAAAGGAACAAACTATTGACACAAGGAACAGCACTGATGAATCTCAAAAGCATTATTCTAAGTGAAAGAAGCTGGACTGAAAAAGCTATATACATATATCTGTATGATTCCATCTATATAAAATGGTAGAAAGGGCAACTCTAGGGGTGGAGAACAGATCAGTAGTTGCCAGGAGTTAGAGATTGAGGGGAAGTTTGACTACAAAGGGGCTGAATGAAGGAAACTTTTTGGGTGATGAAATTGTTGTACATCTTTACTATTCGGGTGGTTCTGTGACTCTATGCATTAGTCAAAACTCAAAGTAGAGTGAATTTTACTGTATTAAATTGAAATATAAGTTTTTAGAAATAATCACATATATGGTAATGAAAAGTGTAGTTAATAATAATAATAATCCTACCAAAACGAGATGGGTAGGAGGAGTGGAGACGTAGTACCTTCAAGTACATACCCCCAGGTAGAAAATCCACAAACTGGAGGATAATTACAATTTCAGAGGTTCTCCCCAAGGAGCAACAGGTCAGAGCCCCACATTAACCTCCACAGCCCAGGGTCCTGCACCATGAAGACAAGCCCCCAGAAAGTATGGCTTTGAAGGCCAGCAGGGCTTAATTTCAGGAGAGATACAGGGTTGTGGGAAGTAAAGACTCAACTCTTAAAGGGCACACACAAAATCTCACACGCTCTGAGATGCAGAGCAGATGCAGTAATTTGAAAGGAACCTTGGTCAGATGAACTTGCTGCTATTGGAGAGTCTCACAGAGAGTAAGGAGGCTATTGGGACTCACCTGGGGGCAAAGACGCTAGCAGCTGCCATTGTGGGAAGCTCATCCTACCACCAGGACACTGGTGGTGGCAAGAGCCATTTTGGAATCCATCCTCTAGCTTATTGGCACTGAAACCTGGTCCCATGCACTAGCTGGTCAACACAAGTCCTGGGATACCCCCAAACCAAGCAGCTAGTTGGGGAGGGACACAGCCGCACCAACAAGCAGGCCAGCTGCCTTAGGACCCCCTGAGTCCCAGCTGCCCCAGACCTGGTCCCACCCACCAGAGGGCCCAGGACCAGGCACCACATACCAGTGGGCCAGAACCCAGGCATCGCAACTAGTCATCTGACACAGCCCTGCCCACCTGCAGTCCAACACCAGCTCCAGGAGCCCCGTGCCCCACAGCCAGAGACCCCAGGACACTGCTTCACTTATCAGTGGGCCAGCACTAGGCCTGGGACCTGGCCTCCACTCCCAGGGGGTGGGTACCAGTTCTGGGACCCCTGTGGTCCCACAGTCAGACATGTCAGGACTCAGCCCAACCACCAGCAGGCCACAGTCAGCCGCAGGACTCCCCAGGACTCAGTCCCACCAACCAGCCCTGGGACAACTGCAGCCCTGCAGCTAGCCATGTCAAGACCCAGTGCCTCCAGCAGGCTGGCACCACCCTGGGATTCCATGGACCCCCACCTCACCCACCAGTAGGCTGACAACAGTTCAAGGATACCTTGGGCTCCCAGACAGCTGCCCCAGGATCTGGCCCTGCCCACCAGCAGGTCAACATTAGCTCTAGGACCCCTGGTCCTGCAGCCAGCTGCCTTGTGACCTGGCCTTGCCCACCAGCGGGCTGGCACCAGACATGGGACTCCCTTGGCCATGCAGACAGCCATGCCAGGATGTGGCCTTGTCCATGAGTGGTCTGCAGCCTCTGCACAAGGCAGGGCCTGGCAACCAAACAGGCTGGGGGCCAGTTATGCCTACCACACCACCCACAGTAGTCAGCTCACCACAACAGAAGGATACATGCAGCCCACATAGAGGGCACCCCTAGAGCACAGAGATCTGGTTACCAAAGGGAATATGCTTCTGGGCCCCATGGGACATCTCTCCAAAACTGGGAAATGTAACCAAACTACCAAATACATAAAAATAAAATTAGGCAAAATGAGGTGACAGAGGAATATGTTTCAAATGAAGGAACAAGATAAAACTCCAGAAGAAGAACTAACTAAAGTTGAAGTAAACAATCTACCCCCAAAAGAGTTCAAGGTAATGTTCATAAAGATGCTCAAAGAACTCAGGAGAAGAATGGATAAACACAGTAAGAAGTTAAAAGTTTCTAACAAAGAGTCAGAAAATACAAAAAAGAACCAAACAGAGCTGAAGAATATAATAACTGAAATTAAAAAAATACGGTGGAAGGAATCAGCAGTAGATTCAGATGAAACAGAGGAATGGATCAGCGACCTGGAAGACAGAATAGTGGAAGTCACTCAAGCTGAACAGAAAAAAGAAAAAAGAATTTTAAAAAATGAGGACAGTTTAAGAAACCTCTGGGAGAACATCAAGCATACTGACATTCACATTTTAGGCGTCCCAGAAGGAGAACAGAGGGAGAAAGCAGTAGAGAACATATCTGAAGACATAATAGCTGAAAAATTCTCTAACCCAGGAAAGGTAACAGATATCCAGGTCCAGGAAGCACCGAGAGTCCCAAAGAGGATCCACCTATAGAGGACCACACCAAGACACGTTGTAATTAAAATGGCAAAAATGAAAAATAAAGAAAGCATGTTAAAAACAGCAAGGGTTGGACTTCCCTGGTGGTGCAGTGGTTAAGAATCTGCCTGCCAATGCAGCGGACACAGGTTCAAGCTCTGGCCTGGGAAGATCCCACATGCCATGGAACAACTAAACCTGTGCACCACAGCTACTAAGCCTGCACTCTAGAGCCCGTGTGCCGCAACTACTGAGCCCGCGAGCCACAACTACTGAAGTCCACATGCCTAGAGCCATTCTTCCGCAACAAGAGAAGCCACGACGATGAGAAGCCCGCACACCACAATGGAGTAGCCCCCGCTTGCCACAACTAGAGAAAGCCCGCGTGCAGCAACGAAGACCCAGTGCAGCCAAAAATAAATAAATAAAATAAATAAATTTAAAAACAGCAAGGGAAAAGCAACAAGCTATGCACGAGAAAACTCCCATACAGCTATCAGCTGACTTTCCAGCAAAAACTCGGCAGGCCAGAAAGGAGTGGCATAATATATTTAAAGTGATGAACGGGAAAAATCTACAACCAAGAATACTCTACCTAGCAAGGTTATCATTCAGATTTGAAGGAGAGATGAAAAGTTTTACAAACAAGCAAAAGCTAAAAGAGTTCAGCACCACAAATCTGGCTTTATGAGAAAGAGACTTCTCTAAGCAGAAAATAAAAGACCACAACTAGAATATGAAAATTAGGAAAGGAAAAATCTCACTGGTAAAGGCAAATATACAGTGAAGGTAGTAGATCAGCCATGTATAAAGCTAGAAGGAAGGTAAAAAGACAAAAGTAGTAAAATCATCTATATCCACAATAAATAGTTAAGAGTTACAAAAAGGTGTAAAATATAATGTCAAAAACAGTAGAGAAGAGTTAATACTTATCTTTCTCAAGGTATTCCAGAAACTTGCAGAGAAAGAAATACTTCCAAACTCATTCTACGAGTACAGCATCACCCTGATACCAAAACCAGACAGAGATAACACAAAAAAAGAAAATTATAGGCCAATATCACTGATGAACATAAATGTAAAAACCCTCAACAAAATATTAGCAAACTAAATTCAACAATACTTAAAAGAATCATATACTGTGATCAAGTGGGATTTATCCCAGGGTTGCAAGGATGGATCAATATCTGCAAATCAATCAGTGTGGTATACAAATTGTGTGATATACAAATCAGTGTGATTAACAAGTTGAAGAATAAAAAGTATATGATCATCTCAATAGATCTGGAAAAAGCATTTGACATAATTCAACATCCATTTATGATAAAAATTCTCAACAAAGTGGGAATATACTTCAACATAATAAAGGCCATATATGGCAAACCCTCAGCTGACATCATGCTTAATGGTGAAAAGCTGAAAGCATTTCCTCTAAGACCAGGAACAAGACAAGGATGCCTACTCTCACCACTTTTATTCAACGTAGCTTTGGAAGTCCTAGCCACAACAATCAGACAAGAAAAATAAAAGGAATCCTAATTGGAAAGGAAGAAGTAAAACTGTCACTGTTTGAAAAGATACTACACATAGAAAATTCCAAAGATGCCATCAAAAACTGCTGGAACTCCTCAAGGAATTTGGTAAAGTTTCAGTATACAAAATCAATATACAGAAATTTGTTGTATTTCTATACACTGACAATGAACTATCAGAAAGAGAAATTAAGAAAACAATGCCATTTACAATCACATCAAAAAGAATAAAATACCTAGGAATAAATCTATCTATGGAGGTAAAAGACCTGTACTCAGAAAACTATCAGAAGCTGATGAAGGAAACTGAAGATGACACAAACAGATGGGAAGATATACTGCAGAACTAAAACAAATAAATCTAAAATTTGTACAGAAACACAAAAGACTCCAAATAGCCAAAACAACCTTGAGGAAGAAAAAGCTGGAGACGTTATGCTTCCTGATCCCAAAATATACTATAAAGCCCCAGTAATCATAACAGTATGGTACTGGGACAAAAACACACACACAGATCAATGGAACAGAACAGTAGGCCCAGAAATGAACCCACACTTATATGGGCAATTAATCTACAACAAAGGAGCAAGAATATACAATGGAGAAAAGACAGCCTCTCTAATAAACAGTGTTGGGAAAACTGGAGAGCTACATGCAAAAGAATCAGTCTGGAATGCTTTCTCACACCGTACACAAAAATCAACTCAAAATGGATTAGAGACTTAAATGTAAGACCTGAAACCATAAAACTTCTAGAAGGAAACATAAGCAGTATGATCTTTGACATTGGTCTTAGCAATATGTTTTGGATATACCTTCTCAGGCGAGGGAAACAGAAGCAAAATAAACAAATGGGACTACATCAAACTAAAAAGCTTTCACACAGTGAAGGAAACTGTCAGCAGAAGAGAAAGGCTGCCTATTGAATGGGAGAAGATATTTGCAAATGATATATTTGATAAAGGGTTAATGTCCAAAAGATACAAAGAACTCATACAACTCCACATCAAAAAAACCAACCCAGTTAAAAAATGGTCAGAGTACATGAATAAACATTTTTCCAGAGAAGACATATGGATGGTGAACAGACACATGAAAAGATGCTCAACATCACTCACCATCAGGGAAATGCAAATCAAAACCACAAATATCGGGCTTCCCTGGTGGCGCAGTGGTTGAGGGTCTGCCTGCCGATGCAGGAGACGCGGGTTCATGCCCCGGTCCGGGAAGATCCCACATGTCGCGGAGCAGCTGGGCCCGTGAGCCATGGCTGCTGAGCCTGTGCTCCACAACGGGAGAGGTCACAACAGTGAGAGGCCCGCGTACAGAAAAAAAAAAAAAAAAAAAACACAAATATCACCTCACACCTGTCAGAATGGCTACTATCAAAAAGACAACAAATAACAAGTGTTAGCAAGGATGTGGAGAAAAGGGAATCCTTGTCCACTGTTGGTGGGAATGTAAATTGATGTAGCCACTATGAAAAACAGTAAGGATATCCCTCAAAAGATTAAAAATAGAACTACCATATGATCCAGCAATTCCATGTCTGGGTATTTACTCAGAAAAAACAAAAACACTAATTCAAAAAAACACATGCACCCCAGTATTCATAGCAACATTATTTACAATAGCCAAGATACAGAAGCAAACTAAGTGCCCGCCAACTGAGGAATGGATAAAAAATGTGATATATATACACACACACATATATATACAGTGGAATATTACTCAGCCATAAAAAGAAGCCTTGCCACTTGTGACAACATGGATGGACCTGGAGGGTATTATCCTAAGTGAAATAAGTCAGACAGAGAAAGACAGATACTGTATGATTTCACTTATATGTGGGACCTAAAAAACAAAGTAAATGGATGAACAAACATAACTAAATAGAAACAAACTCACAGATATAGAGAACAAACAGGTGGTTGCCAGAGAGGAGGGCAGTGGAAGGAGGAGAGAAATAGGTAAGAGAGATTGAGGGATACAAACTTCCAGTTATAAAATAAATAAAATGTACAGCTATGAAATGTACAGTGTGGGGAATACAGTGAGTAATTATGTAATATTTTTGTATGGTGATAGGTGGTAACTAGACTTATCATGTTGATAATTTTGAAATGTATAGAAATATCAAATCACTATGTTGTATGCCAGGAACTAATATAGTGTTATAGGTCAATTATACTTCTAAAACAAACAAGCAAACAAACAAACTTATAGGAAAAAAGATCAGATTTGTGTTTACCAGAGGTTGGAGGGATGGGGGAGGCACAACTGGATGAAGGCAGTCAAAAGGTATAAACATCCAGTTACAGAATAAATAAGTACTAAGGCTGTAATGTACAACATGGTAAATACAATTAACACTGCTGTACATTTACATGAAAGTTGTGAAGAGAGTAAATCTTAAGAGTTCTCATCACAAGGAAAACATTTTTTTCTATTTCTTTAATTTTGTATCTCTATGATATGATGGATGTTCACTAAACTTATTGCAGTAATCATTTTGTGATGTATGTAAGTCAAATCATTTTGCTGTACACCTTAAACTTATACAGTGCTGTATGTCAATTATGTCTCAATAAAGCTTGAAGGAAAAAAATAATCCTGTAGATCAATTGAGGTGATTAGTGAAACAATGAGTATATGATCAAGAAACATGAAAAATATCAACACAGATACTGCACAGTATGTGAGGAGATGTGCTAATGTAAACATTTTGCCAGGTGTGATAAAGACAAGGTGATTCTGCACCAAAAGTTGTCTTTCAAATATGCATTGGTAAGTGGATCACTATACTACTGCAACGATAAACCCAAACCATATTTTAAAGAATACTATAGAATTAACCACTATATGACATACGAAGAGCCATAATAATATATGAACAAATTTTGCCAACAGATTAGTTATTCTGCTATCTGATAAAACTAAAAGGCAGTGGAAAAAATGCCTTGCTATTAAAAACACCAGAGAAATTTATCTGGGGGTGGGGGGAGGTGCAGTATGTGCCACTAGCAGAGGAGCTGAAAGCAAATGTGGAAACTCAAAACCATCAAAGTAAAGCTGCTTATCCTCCTAGCAACTGGTATGACTTCATATACATGAAATCTTACTTGGACATCTTACCACATAGAAATGCTTTGATGTCAGTTTAGAATGAAGGACTTCTATATGCTTCTTAAATAACCAGAGGTTTCTATCTCCATAAACTGTTATAAAGTTCTTTTGTTAAAATAAGTTAAGATTGATTTTTTAAGTGATCACATCTAGGGACTTCCCTGGTGGCACAGGGGTTAAGAATCTGCCTGCCAATGTAGGGGACACAGGTTCAAGCTCTGCTGCGGGAAGATCCCACCTGCCACGGAGCAACTAAGCCCATGCGCCACAACTACTGAGCCTACGCTCTAGAGGCCGTGAGCCAAAACTACTGAGCTTGTGTGCTGCAACTACTGAAGCCTGTGCACCTAGAGCACGTGCTCCACAACAAGAGAAGCCACCGCAATGAGAAGCCCACGCATCACAACGAAGAGCAGCCCCTGCTCGCCGCAACTAGAGAAAGCCCACGCAGCAACGAAGACCCAACACAGCCAAAAATAAATAAATAAAATTATTTTTAAAAAATCACATCTAGTGTTTGTAAAGTGTATTAACTGTGTGAAGAATATATATGTGTGTGCATATATATATATATATGTATATCTCCTCATTTAAACTTAAAACTTAGGTTGGAATTTTAAGGATTTTAGAAACTTTCAAACCTATAAAATTCTGTTATTCCAAAGTAGTTCAAGAGTTCTATGGCAATTTAGTCATGGAAATACATACATTATAAACATTCTAATTAACTTTGGTACTTTTTCTCCATAATAACAAGAAATTATAGGATTTGTAGAGACCTACAGTTTAGGCAGCTGCTACCAACAGTGCGTGGTATTTGAGCTGCGGACTTGATTCAAACAGCAACTGAGATTCCATCTCTCTCTCAGACCACACTATGTGGATAGAATGCTAGAATTTTAGAATTTTATACCTGGAAGGGACATGAGAGATTTTTTAGTACAATCCTCTCATTTTACAAGTAAGAAAATTGAGGACCAGAGAAGCTTAATGATAAATCATTTGACATATATTTACATACCAAAAAACAACTAGATTAAAAACAGTTCCAGAGTAGGAAAACCAGAGCCAACTCAAATACGTTACAACCTTCAGCTGATTATATACCTCTCTCCTTATCTTCATCTAAAAGATAAATAATTTTTATTATCTGTAAACTTCTAGTTGTCTGAAGTGCACAGGGAACCCTGAGCAGAAGAAATCCCTGTGTTTGGCCTGGCTACCACATAGGAGCATCAGTGGGTCCAGGGAGGATGGGCTGCCTAAAAGTTCCACTAAGTTTTTAGGGCTTTCAACCCTCACTGGCATTCAGCTGCTGGTAAAAAGAAATGTTTACATAGTTTACTGTGTACTAACCATAGTACTTTATGTATATCAACCCACAATAATTCTACGAGGCAAGTATTAGTATCATTCCCATTTTATAGATGAGGAAACTGAGGTACAGTTTAAAAAGTTTAATAACTTGTCCAATGTTAACCAGGCAGTAGTAAATTGTACAGCTGCGATTAGCAACTGTTAGTCTGGCTCTAGCCATTCTGTTGTTACCTCAGAAAAACTGCATCCTTTCTAAGGGCTTTACATATATCGACTTGTTTAACCTGCATAATAATCCTATAAATACCTAATATTATTAGCTCCATTTCATAGATGTGAAAGCTGAGGGACAGGTTAGGTAATTTGCCCAAGGTAACACAGCTAGTAAGTTTCAGAGCCAGAATTTGAATTCAAGCAAACTGCCTATGGATAATGCCCTTAACCACTGGTTAAGCAAACAGTTTTGTTTTGCTTATTGTCAAAATTTATTCATATTAAAATTTAAAAATATATTTAATCTGAGAAATATGAAGCAATAAATAACATGTAAAATATGTTACTTAAGTATATACTTTTGAGAATATACTAATGAAATGTACTGTTTAAATGGCAGTGTGTTTGCTGCAAGAAATCCTTGTAGGAATTGCTGGAGTTTTATTTATATTACTGCAAAAACCGATGCTAGTTCAATCACTTTCATATGAAGATATATGACAACAGATTGAAGTTTCTCCTTAAACATCTGTCTCCAAGATTATGTCTAAGGGAAATATTACTTTCACTAGTGAGAAATTTGACATTGCAGTTGTGTTTGTGCTATTGGCAGAAAGATTTGGGGCGCTTAATAAAATTTTCAGATGTTACAGTAGACTTTTCTGGGTCAAACATGTTAATATAAAAATGTTTAAAATATATTTGACTTTACTAGGGGTTCTAAGTGTAGCTATAGTATTTATATTTTGTATTGGAAGTCTAACAGATTACTTAATATATGATTGAGGATGAAATCTTTACAACTGTGGAGTCTATTAACATGCTCCTTTTTATAATAAATACAACACCATTAACTTACTTGGTTATAGGATATGCACATGGAGTTGCTTTCCTTGCACTCCTCTCATATTAAAGATGCAGATGTGTGAAGGCACCCAACAGAGTTAGTGATGCAGTATGACTGCAGTTAACAAAGACTATTTCAGTTTTGAACACTCTGATTGCTAGGAATATCAAAGTTATGACCTTCTCAACAGCTAATCCCACCATACTACATTAAATATTCTCATAGACTGTAAATTTTGCCATTGAATATCTGTAAGATCTATAAGGATAAATATAAAAAACTTATCCCGGGGCATGTGTTAAAAACTTAAAATGGAGCTAATAAGAACTAGTAGAAATGAAACAGAATTAATAAGAAAATACAGAGATAAAAGTGGAGTTGGGAAAGAACAGGAAACCTAAGGAGAAGAAAGTGTGTCAAATAGAAAACTAAAATAAAGGAGAAAAACTTGGAAACGAGCAATTGAAAAGGCAGTATCTGTAGAAAACAAAAGAAGGAAAACATAAGGAAAAATGAACATAAATAATGAGAATGAAACCAAAACAAAATACTGAAGACCAGCAGATTAAAGAACACATTTTAAAAAACTTTTTATTTTATATTGGAACATAGCCGATTAACAATGTTGTGATAGTTTCAGGTGCACAGCAAAGTGACTCAGCCATACATATACATGTATCCAGTTCTCCCCCAAACTCCCCTCCCATCCAGGCTGCCACATAACATTGAGCAGAGTTCCCTGTGCTATACAGTAGGTTCTTGTTGGTTATCCACTTTAAATATAGCAATCTGTACATGTCGATTCTAGACTCCCTAACTATCCCTTTCCCCCATCCTTCCCCTCGGTAACCGTAAGTTCAAAGAAAACACTTTTAACAAAAAGACTTTTTTTTTGGGCTGCGCTGTGCAGCTTGCAGGATCCCTGGCCAGGGATCTAACCCATGCGCCCTGCAATGGAAGCGCAGAGTCCTAACCACTGGACTGCCAGGGAAGTCCCCAAGAAAAATTTTTTACAAGAAAAAAAATCTATAAGAATGGTGCTATTTAATACTCAAATAGCTGTACATATAAAATATTCACTCCATTGTGTAGTAAGCAGATATCCTTTGCACCAAAGGGAAATCACAGTGCAGACCGCTAGGGCTTTGGAGAAAAACCATGTTCCCTTTTTAGATAATTATTCTCCTTTTTAGGAAGAGCTCCAGTCTTGCTATTTAGCCCTGGGTAGAGACTGAATGCCTAACCATGGGACATCAAGTGACCACAATAACTGAGCTTCCTTTTATGAAATGAGTGCTATTTGGACCATCAAATGATAAGGCTGATTGTGCTTGGCAGCAATCTATCATCGAGTGGAAATTGTATATGATATTGGATTTGAGCAAAGATGGAAGACACAAGTAATTGCATGAAGTGTCCTTCAACAGTGACTCTTCCTCTCCTTCAATCTATATTTACAGCCTTATGGGAGATTCTTATAACTGGTTTATTGAGGAGGAAGGTGAAAAACCCAGGACTGGTTTACAAATGGTTCTTCATGATATACTGGCATCAAGCTGGATGGTTGTTATCATTACAGTTCCAATGGAGAGGTGGCCCTAGAGGGCAGTAGTGGAGGGAAATTCTCTTAACGAGCATAATCGAGAGCAACACATTGGACTGTCCACCTCCTCTGGACTGAAACACGATCAGAAGTATGGATCTTCAGTGATTCGTGAGCACTTGCTAACATTTAGATTGGACTGTCAGGGACTTGGAGAGGACAAGGTTGGAAAATTGATACAAGAAGGTCGGGAAGAGGTATATGGATAGACCTCTCAGAACAGGCACAGGGTATATGAAGATATTTATGTTCCATGCAAATTCTTACCAAAGGGCATCACTTGAAGAGGAGGCTTTCAATAATCAGGTGGACAAAATGATGCTCTCTTGATGTCTGTAAGCCACTGTCCTCAGCCACCCTAGTGCTTTCTCAATGGACCCATGTGCAAAGTGGCCATGTGGCTGAAATGGAGGCTCTGCATGGGCACAGCAATATTATCTGCTCACCAAGGCTGACCTTGTAGCCTTGTTACATTGTCACTGCTGAGTGCCTAACTAATCAACAGCACAGACCAACACTGGGTCTTCTGTTTGACACCCTTCATTGGAAGGACAAACCAGCTACCTGCTGATTGGTTAATTATATTGGACTACTTCCCTCGTGGAAGATGACAGAGATCTTTTCACTGGAATATATATATATATATATATATATATATATATATTATATATTTATATATATATGATATAGATTTGCCCTCCCTGCCTATAATGCTTCTGCTGGCACCACCGTCCATGGACTCACAAAATGCCGTATTCATTTTCATTCTATTCTGTACAACACTGCTTCTGATTAAGGGCCTGGCCAGATAGAACAGTGGAGTGGATTACTCAAGATTCAGTCAGTTTAAAGACAACATCCAGAAAGAATGTGGTTTCACATTTTACATCATCCACATCTTACATCTTAAAATGCAATATATGCTTTGAATCAGAGCCCAGTGTGTCGTGTGTCTCTCCCATAGCCAGACTAAACACGGGAATAAAAAGATGAAAGTGGGAGTGGCTCTTCTCACTATTATACGTAAAAACCTGATTGCAAAATTTTTGCTTTCCATCCTCCTAACATCAAACTACTGATCTGGAGATCTTGATTCCTGGGTTAAGAATGCTTCCAGGGCTTCCCTGGTGGCACAGTGGTTGAGAGTCTGCCTGCCGATGCAGGAGACACGGGTTCGGGCCCTGGTCTGGGAAGATCCCACAAGCCGTGGAGCGGCTGGGCCCGTGAGCCATGGCCGCCAAGCCTGTGCGTCCAGAGCCTGTGCTCCGCAACGGGAGAGGCCACAACAGTGAGAGGCCCACGTACAGCAAAAAAAAAAAAAAAAAAAAGAATGCTTCAAAAAGGGGCCACAACATGGTTCTTCTACTGGATTGGAAGATGAAACTGCCAGTTGGGCATTTACTGCTCCTCATGCTACTGAGCCAGCGGATCAGCTTTTTTTGGATGGAGAGATTGATCCTGATTACAAAGGGAAAACTGGGTATCTGGTATACTGTGAGGGTAGGAAGGACATGTCTTCAACCCAGAACATTCTTGAGGGCACCTCTTAGTAGTTCAATGTCCAAACGTAAAAGTTAATGCAAATTTCAGCAACCAAATCAAGGCAGGACCACTGAGCATTTAGGAATGAAATTTTGGGTCACCTTTTCAATCTGAATTCATCCTCAAATTCTTACAGATCCACAATCCTTTGTCCACAATTCTGTAATCTAAAAGCACTGAAACTTGAAAGCACTTTCACATTTTGCCTGATCTGTAATAATTTAGCAGTAAAACCTGAGTAGAACTGATGTGAAGTAACTTATAGACTTTATTTTTCCACTTAGTGTGAATATTTATGTTTTGCAGAAACATTAATGCATTTGATTATAGGTCACTATTTCAGAACCCACGTGGAGTGTTAGGTAATTACACAGTTTTGGACCATACTGCCTTTTGAAAAATCCCAAATGTGTTACTTATGAAACATATCCAGCCTTTAAGGGTTTCAGATGAGGACTGTGAATCTGTATCAGTAGTGTTACAAGAATATGCTGGATATGTTTATTTTAAAAAATCTTTGTTGAACTTTTTCACTGGTGTAATGGGGTGAATTCTGTTCCCCCACCCGATTCATGTTGAAGCACTAACCCCTAGTACCCCAGAATGTGACTGTATTTGGAGACAGGGTCTTCAAAGAGGTAATTAAGATAAAATGAGGTCCTTAGGTTAGGCCCTACTCCAATATGACTGGTGTCCTTATAAGAAAATGAGGTTAGGACACATATACAGAGGAAAGACCAGATGAAGAAACAGAGAGAAGGCGGCCATCTGTAAGCCAAGGAGAGAGCCCTCAGAAGAAACCAACTCTGCTGACACCTTGATCTTGGACTTTCAGCCTCCAGAATTGTTAGAAAATAAATTGCTGTTGCTTAAGCCACCCAGTCTGTGGCATTCTGTTTTGGCACCCCAGAAGCTAATACAACTGGTAACATATAATTTTTATGACCAACAAACATCAATAAAGGTATCTCCATTTTGTAAAAACAAAACACCAACTGACTAAACAAAAACCAATCAACCTTTTAAAATGTGATTGGTTTTACAACTGTAGCTTGCTATTGTTGTACTTCATTTTGAGTTCTTTCAGGGAAGGTTTGTAGCTTATTTCTGCCTCGTTTATACCATTTTTCCCCTCAAATTCCAGTTGATAAACAAGATGGTACTTCTCATTTCAGGTAATAGCTCCTCTTGCCTAATAACTATATATAAAACTTTAATACACAGTTTTTATTGCTGTTGTTATGCTTGCCTTGTTGATATAAACTCAGGACTAATCAGAACAGCCTGGGGTCTCTGGGATCCAAGGTCAGTTTCTTGATATAAGACAGGTGCACTCAATCTTTTTTATCCACCTCCACAGAGAACAGAATCCTGTGTGCAGGAGTCCATGCACGTTTCAGTAACTTCTCCAGTCTCTACCGTTCTCGGAAGCATAAGAGAATGGAAGTTAATATTATTATATTGATGGCCCACGGATTTCTTTTTTTTTTTTTGGCTGTGCCATGTGGCTTGCGGAATCTTAGTTCCCTGACAAGGGATCGAACCCTGGCACCCTGCAGTGGAAGCATAGAGTCCTAACCACTGGACCACTAAGGAATCCAGGGATTATTTTAATTTTTAAAAGGTACAGCATTAGAAAACTTCAAGAATTTATTGTTAAATGGTTAAAAACTATTGTTAAACTGTACCATTTTACAAGTGACCCTAGTGAATTGCATGTCTAAAGTACTGAACTCTGGTGTACTAAAAGGATACATGAATGGGTAAGAACCTGCACCATCTAGTGACAAGCATCTTTCTCTTCTCCGCCAGCCACTCTTCCAGACAGGTAAGAAACACTTTAGGAAAAAGGTGTGATTTTTGTGGTGAAGTAGGCGAAGTAGCTCCTGTATCTCTGTCTCCATGGAAGCCTAGTACAGGAAGGGGTTTTTCTAAGATAAGCACCAATAAATGGGAGGCAGCGGGTACAGTGCAAGGGCATGTGCCTTGGTATTTCGCAGAAAATGGGTTTCTGGTTCTTCTACAGGGACTACATTGCAGAGTTGTAAAGTAGTTTGGAGAGTTGTAAATTTCAGCAGTGATTGATGATCCACTGCCAAGAATGTGCTTAACAGGCTGTAAATCCTGGTATGAAAAAAAATTACCTCACTGTAGAATTGTGACACAGGTGAATGTATTCATTCTGAGAATATTTACTGACTGCCTACTATGTGTCAGACTATTCTAGGGGCTGGAGACGCAGTGATGAAGACAATGAATAAAAGTTCCTGCCCTTCTTGAATTTATGATTCAGAGGTGGAGCTTACTTTATAATGGTGGATGTTATATTCTAGCGAAATGGTGATTTGCACGTTGGGGATTTTTAGAGTGCTCCATTTGCTTTTCTTTTGATTTAAAAATACTTTGTGGCCATCACTTTTGCAAGTAGGCCAATTTTTGTTAATCTCCTTGATAATCCATCCAGCTGAGGAATTTAAAAACATCACAATACCTTAGACTTGGAAGAGACCTGAATTGAGATAATAGTTTTAACTCCTTTATCTTACAGATGGAAAAAAGGAAGTGACTTACCTAAATTTACCATTACATTACTGAGAGATTGAAGACTAGGCCTTAGATCTCTGTATGCTTTCCTCAATCATATTCCTCATGGTTTCTGGGTTTCTGAATTGAGGTCTGAGTCATAAGAAGCGATGCTTGCAAAAAACACAGATGGTGCGATGAGTTCAGAAACGGCTGTAGATTGCAAACCTGATTTGGTTAATCAGAAAGCAGGGCTTGAAAATAGAAACAGACTCACAGATATAAAAAACAAACTTGCTACCAAAGGCGAGAGGGAAGCAGGGAGAGACAAATTAGGGGTATGGGATTAATAGATACAAACTACTATGTATAAAGTAGATAAGCAACAAAGATATATTGTACAGCACAGGGAATTATAACCATTATCTTGTTATATTTATAATGGAGTACAATCTGTAAAAATACTGAATCACTATGCTGTAACCTGAAACTAATACTGTGAATCAACTATATTTCAATTTAAAAAAAAAAGCAAGCATGACTTGGTGAAAGACTGACGGCGTATCTGAGCTCTAATCCTGGCCAGTTCATTAAAGAAAACATTTAACCTGGTCCCTAAATTCCTTCTTTCAAATGTAGGAATAGGCTAGTTGATGAGAACATTTGCATAGTACTCTGAGCCCTTTAAAACATGCATTTATGTAAAGAGATTTACAAAGTGCCAGCACATAGTGGTAAAAAGTGTCATTAGGCTAAGAAGTCTCAGAGCCTTAGCAAAGTTCTTGATCAGCGTGGTGACATAATGTTACCTGCATTTATTATTAATCTGGTTGTGAATTACTGAATAGATTGAGGAGGTGGGGCTGGAGCTTCAGAGACCAGTTGGATGGGTTGCCAGAGTCCAGTACAACACGAGGGCATCCAGTACGCTACGGTAATGAGACCTGGGAGGAAAGTGTTCTTAACAACGTTCAGGGCACATGCAATCTCGTTATTTACAAAGAAGAAAAAAGGTTTTATGAGTGTTTTTTGTTGTTGTTTCTTTTTAAAGCAGCTACTGTAGAGGCCTGGGAGGCGAGAAGAGCACATTTGGAATTAAACCAGGGTTAGATTCCTGGCTTTATCCTTTTCTAATTAGGTAATACAGAGGAAGTCACCTAACCTCTCGAGCCTCGGTTTCGTTTCCTCCAAATTAAGGGCGACAATCCCTACTTGGTAGAGCATTTGTGTGCACAAAACCAAGTGGCTTAAGGCACCTAGCAATGGCGCTCACTGGTGGCTGCCGCCTGCCCCCGGGTATCCTTCGAGCTGAGGCTGAGACGCCAAGGACCGCCCAGGCCCGGAAAGCGGTTCTACCTGGAGACCGCAGTCGCGCACTCTGCTCCGGAGTCGGGCTGACCTCTGAACGCCGGCCCCCGCCTTGGACCAGGCTTCGCGCAGGATGACAGAGCATCTCTCGCTGGAGGGGCTCCCAGGATGCCGACAGGAAGCGGGCGGCACCGGGCGGAGAGGCGGTGACCGCGCCTGAGGCTGCGGCGGCCACCCCCACGCGGCAGCCCGCGAACTCGCCGCGAGTGCTGGGCCGCGCTGGCCTCGTTTGAAGTCTCCGGCGCGGCCGCTGGTTGGCGGGCGCGGGTCACGTGGCCCAGGCAGGAGTTTCCCCGACAGCTGGAGGCTGCGTGGGATCCGGCGGCGGCTCCGGAGCTCGGCGGTGCGGCCTTCCCCGCCCCCTCCCTCCTCCCCCGCCCGCTTCCGCCCGTCTTATTATCCTCCTTATTGACAAATAGAGCGGCCGCGGCGGCGACTCTCGGCGTGCGTTTGTAGCCAAGCCATGGGAGACAAGAAGAGCCCCACCAGGTAACAGCGCCCGGGCCCCGGGGCCCGGACTATGCAGGCGGCGGGGCCCTTGCGCCGGGCTTCAGGCGGCCGCCTCGCTCGCAGCCCGAGCAGCAGGGCGAAAACGGGGGCGGTGCCGCCGCTGCGCGAGCGCTGCCGCGTGAGGGGCCGGCGCCGGCCGCCCCACAATGGAGTCGCGATGGCGGCGGCCGGAGCGGCAGCTCGGGGTGTCCGAGCGGCGGTGGCGGGGACGGCGGCGGCGGCTGCTGCTGCTGCGGCCGCGCTCACGCCCCCGCCTTCCTGACTCCCCTCCCCCTTCGAGCCGGAGTCTGGCGCGCTGGGGGCCTGCAGGGCTGGGGTGGCGGGACTGGGGCGGGGGGCGAGGCGGGGGCGGCCGCGGGGCCCGGGCGCGGCCCGCTGGTGACCCCGCGCCGCGTCGTGTCCGGGTTGTGTCCTGCAGGCCGAAGCGGCAGCCGAAGCCGTCCTCGGATGAGGGTTACTGGGACTGTAGCGTCTGCACCTTCCGGAACAGCGCCGAGGCCTTCAAGTGCATGATGTGCGATGTGCGGAAGGGCACCTCCACCCGGTGAGTCCCGGGCTTGCCCCGCGCGGCGCCTGCCCACCGGCTCGCGGCGCCGAGGACGCCCCTGCGGCCGCCGCCCCCTCCCGTGACACTGGCAGACCCGGCGGGCGGAGGCGAGCCTGAGGTGGTGGCCGCGATAGGAACTGGGTCAGATTGATTGTGACCCAAGCGATGCTTTGCGGTGAGGGGTAATTGAAGAGGCTGGAACGTTTTTTGCTGCCAAGAGAGAGTAAATTGTTTAAGGGAGGCATTAGCTACTGCGATTTAATTCGTGTCGCTGGGTGTAATGCCCCCCCGCCCCCCACCCCTTCCCCACCACACAGTCCGGATGTAATAACGTTGGCTGCATTGTTGTGTTAGTGTGCAGGAATCAAAGAAAAACCATGAAATCCTCTTTAGGAGCGAAAGATGTAATTTAATGTCGTTCCTCAAAAAAGTATCTGATTATAGAATCCACAACAGATTAAGCTTCCTTTATTTTTAACATAGACGTCTGGAAGGGTCAGATCAGGGGTTTGTGTAGTGTTTTTAATCCCAGGTCCTCTAATATTGTATAAATAAATAGTTGGAGGTGAGCCCAGTCACAGGGACACATTTTTTTCTGAAAGTGTCTGAATATCTTTAGTTTGATTAGATGGCAATCTGTTAGACTATACAAATGGGATAAAATGATCTCTGCTTATTTTCGGTCTTTATTTTATTGTAAGCTTACAGTATGATAAGAGTCTTTTAAAAAACCACTTAAGTGTATTAAGTGGATAAAGAAAATCATTCAGGAAATTCAAAGTCTGGCATTCTTGATCTGCCAACACTTAGTTACTGTGATTTATGGCCTAATATTTAGATGGCATATACTCTTGATTAAAGTCTGTTAGAAACTGGATTATCATGAGAATACTAATGCATTATACTGTTGTTTTTAAAAAGGGCTATACAATAGTAACATTAGAGGAATAAATATATTCAGTAGGAGTTAGATTCCTAAAAATGAGATATCCAGATTTTTAAACACCATTTACAGCATTTTATTAAATTTTTAAATGTGAACACATAAATGGTTGTCAAAACTTGAAATTTTAAGATTTGCTGAGTGAAGCTAGCTGCTTTTGACATACCTGTCTTTTTGTAAACCACGATATGCTTTTCGTATATTAATTCTCATTACATTGGATAAAATATATTAAATATTTTAATCATGTCCTTTAAAAAGCAAATTTTCAAACAGCTGCTAAATTCAAGGGAATATAACAGAACATGCTAAAAAGAAAAAAGTACCATTTGCTAAAATGAATGTGGTAACTATTTTTGGACCCGTGATTTAAGTATTTTGAAAAGCAGAGTATCTTTGTATCTCTAAGTCTATATAAGGTTGGATTTGGCTTAGATTATATTTGTATATCTATGTTAGTACTTTGTACTTTTTAAAACGCTCAATAAGCAATTTTCAGAAAAGGCAGGAACTTTAATGTGGAGACAGTTTTTATAATCTTAATCTCTGGTGCGATATTGTTGCTTTTTGTTGTTCCCTCTCTATTTTCTTGTAGCCACTAGAAAAATACTGAAACTAGAAGAGCCTGTATGTTTATTTGCAGGGACAGCAAGGAAGGGGGGAAGCTGGTGTCCTACTCCACAGCCAGTCTTGGGGTTAGAGGAACCCTGAGAAATAGAGTAGGTGGTGGCAGCTCAGAAGAGAAGAAACAGGCCGAATACCTGGCACCTGGAAGAAGAAGGAATATAGTGCACAGGGGAGTTGGCCCAGGACAGAGAAGTGGGCCTAGTTTAAAAGAGGCTTGAGGCCCACATGGGGGCCCCTGACATTTCTTACCAGTACATCTGAGCTCTTATAGATCCAATTTTTAGTGGTGGAAACATTACTTGAGAAGGACTCAGAGAAGCATTGTCATTTGGATTGAAACTGAAGAGGCTCTGGGCAACTCACCAGAAGTCTAAGGGACACTCTGTTCCTAAAAGTAAGTGTTCTACACTACGACCCTCTCAGCTTCTTCCTTCCTCTCTCTGAATTTGTCTCTTCTCTTTTGATTTTGGCCCTAAGTTAAACCTAAGAGCTCTAATTTCTCTGTTACCTGTTATTTTTCTCCCGTTGTTTCTGAAATTCAGAGTGGAATCCATGTTTGGGTAGAACAATGGAACAGGGCACTGTTAATAGGGCAGATATTGATTGTACCACAAAATATTTGTCTCTCTGGTAATATTAGAAAAACAGGATTAAAGGGCTACATAACACTGGAGAAGCAAAAGTTTCAGTAGTTAGAAGAAATAATTCTCTACGACTGACATGTTAATTAGCAGTTAGGGTAATTTCAAGAATAAGGTTGGCAATTACTAAAGCAGGGACTGGATAGCTGCAGAGCCCAGGGATGCAGTTTGCTAATTACTTGTTTTTGTGACTGACAAACAGGACTCGAATCCCTTGGGTCAGACTCACCTTTGAACTGATTTTGTCTTAGTCACCAAATGTGAGGCCAAGTCTAAGCCAATCCCAGAAATTTGAAAAATCTTTTCTTTTTAAACCTCCAGAGAAGATGGAGTCCATGACCTCCCTTTTTTTCTTTTCTTTTTTTTTTTTTTGTGGTACGCGGGCCACTCACTGCTGTGGCCTCTCCGTTGCGGAGCACAGGCTCTGGACGCGCAGGCTCAGCGGCCATGGCTCACGGGCCTAGCCGCTCCGCGGCATGTGGGATCTTCCCGGACCGGGGCACAAACCCGTGTCCCCTGCATCGGCAGGCGGACTTGCAACCACTGCGCCACCAGGGAAGCCCCATGACCTCCCTTTAAAGTCTTTCTGACAGTCTTTTTTGTTTAAAGGATATCTGATTCAAATCCTTTATATTGCAACAGATGACCTTTTCCTTTGGCAATATCCCTGGTAGGTCATGTTCTTCTGCAGAATAACTGTATGGAATTGAAATGAGGTTATATTGATAGCAGTATTTCAAAATGAAATGTGATTTGAAGTAGCTTCAATTCCTAAATTGATAAATTATATTCTTTAAGTGTATGCCATTTCTCTGATTGAATTTTAATTTTGTACTTGCTGGCCTTAATTAGTTTAAATTTCACTAATCTTTTTTAAAATCTAGAATCTAAATAACTAGATAGTTCAAAACTGAAGTTTTCTACAATGTGCTTTTGTGAAAGAATCAATGATAAATGTCAAACTGACAGGAAAAATGTAAAAATGAAAAAGTTACAGTGACAATTATTTTCAAAGGTACTACACAATTTCCTTCATCTTTATATTTGAAATTCTTTTAACGCAGTAAGTGTCTCAAATATAAACCTAAGAAACTTTAAGAAATCAAGAACCATTCTGAATCATCAGAGAAAAAGAAATATTTAGTATAGTGTGTGTGAGGGTAGTACAATCAATGTATTGAGTTAGACTAGTATCTTATTGCCACTTCATATAGGAATAGAAATTAATGCTTAATTCAGATCGCAGATAGTTAAAAATGAAAATGTTAGAGCTATTTGTTTTGTTTTTGAACTGTGATCTAAATGAGAACCCATAAAACACCTAGTCCAGAGCAAGCTTTCAAATGTAATTTCAAGCATAACAGGTAATGTTATATTTTCTCAGGATAAATTGTAGTAGTCCCTTTAGGTTTCTCAGAGATGTTATGTTAGAGAACGATGAGAAAGATTTCACATATTAGCAAGAGTACTAGGTGTTATACTAGGAGTCTGGCAGTGAATTCTTGTCTCATTTCAACCACTTCAACATTCAGCAGTTTTTATTGAACGTCTTACTTTGTACGAGGGCTGAGCTAGGTACTAGACATACAGTGGTGGGCAAAATAGATGTTTGTTTCTTCTGTAAAATTTTATGATTTGCTGTGAATTCAGAAACACTTTGAATTGTAACCAACTCTGTACATGAGGTAGTATTAGCAAAACTTTATGTATGAGCTGAAGAGGTGAAATTTTCTTGTTAAAAGAAATAGTGTTTATAATTGAACAAGTATTATGGTTAGGATCTGACTGTTGTTAAAAAGAATGAGTTATTTCAGCTTCTATAAAATGGAAGTAAACAATATAAAATTCATATTTTGAAGAAAATTAAAACAGTTATCATCTGGTAAAACTCTTTTCCAGTATCATTGTTGTCTTGTCGTACTTGCTTTCTGTCTTGTAATTTGAGGCTTGGCACAGATTCTCCTAGACTCTTGGTGTGGGAATGTGAGAAAAGAATTGCGGACCATCTCAGTCAGTCTGTTTTTCAGAATGCAGAGTTCTGAGCCTCCCTTACCTGAGGAGCCTTTCCAGCTACCACACAGGTGTTGTTCAGAGACTCCTTATTCTAGGAGGTTGGTTGGTTTGTTTTTCTCTCTACATCTTGGGTTAGAGTAGTCACATGGGTTCATTGTTTAAGAGAAATTTTGAAAGTGATTAGTGTTTGGATAGTAGTGGCTTTCAAAGTGTGATCTGATGAACCCTGAGGGTCCCTGAGGACCTTTTAGGGAGTTCATAATCATACTAAGATGTTATTTGCCTTTTTCACTGTGTTGACACTTGAGGAGGTTGTGCAGAGGCAGTGCTGAGTAAAACTGCTGGCTCTTTAGCATAAATCAAAGCAGTGGCACCACATTGCTATATTCATCGTAATCTTCACCACCATGCACATGCAGTAAAAATAATGCTAGTTTCACTTAAGAATATTGTTCACGAAGCAGTAAAAATGACTAATTTTAGCAAGTCTTGTGTCTTCTTTAATATTCTGTCTGATGAACTGGGAAGTACAAGTAAAGCACTCCTGCTGCAACCAAACTAGTGTGGGTGAGTCGCGGGAGAGCAGTTGGAGTTGTTTGTAGTTGTTTGAGTTTTGAGCAGATCTAGCTTTTTTCATAGAACGTTATTTTTATTTGAGAGAATGCCTGGCAAACTGTGGTTATTCAGACTTGGATATTTAGCAGTTTTCTCAAAAATGAACACAGTAAGTTTGTCACTTCGGAGAAAACAATTGATAATATTTGTTGCCAATGATAAAAACTGAGCTTTCAAGTGAAAATTAAAATTTTTGAAAGCTTGTAACCACTACAGTGAGCTTAAGAGCTTCCTAGTAGTTTAAAGATGAGATCAGATGGTTATGTCAATGAATGTAATTTCTGATATTTTATTATGTGGTTTGTCAACATTTGGAAAATTTGCATCACTCAGTAAACCAGTATTTCCCAGTAACCAATGTATGATGTTACAAAACCATGCATAGATAATCCACTCAAAGTATAAAATAAACCAATGAATTTTAAGGGAACACTATGAAAACTTCATTGACGTGCTTCCAGATTTCACATGCAGCTAACGTTTGAGAAACAGATCTTTGTTGTGCTTTTATTTAGTATCAAAGAAGAATATCCACAATTATCTGAAAAGCCTATTAAAATACTCCTCCCTTTTTCAACTACATAGTTGTGGGAGTCGAGATTTTCTTCATATTCTTGAAACAAAACAACACATTGCAACAAATTGAATGCAGAAGGAGATATGACAATCCAGATGTCTTCTTTTAAGCTGGGTAGTTGAGTACCGCTAAGCTAAAAATACACAATTACAACTCTTCACACAAAGTTATCTTTGTTTTGGAAAATATAGGGTTTTCTCATAAAAGTATATTATATTAAAATATGATTTTTAAAAAATGAAATAATGTATATTTAAGTTTTTTCTCAGTTTTTATTTTTGATATAGTAATTTATTTCTTGATTTAGATAAGACCTAGATAAACAAAAGCTCTTTTAACTTTTGAGAGTATAAAGAGTTCCTGAGAGCAAAAAGTTTATACACTATTGGCATAGAGTCTTATTATCTTTGGTTTCTGTATACAGCAGGTTTACTTCGGCAGGCATTCTTTCCCTTTCCTTTATCCTTTGTTGAGTGAGAGCTCTGATATAACCTAGTGACCTAGTTGTTAAACTCAGGGACCTAATCTCAGTCTTCTTTCCATGTCACCTTGGTAGTATTTGATGTTGGCAGCCTTTTTTTTTTTTTTTGCGGTACTTGGGCCTCTCACTGCTGTGGCCTCTTCCGTTGTGGAGCACAGGCTCCGGATGCTCAGGCTCAGCGGCCATGGCTCACGGGCCCAGCCGCTCCGTGGCATGTGGGATCTTCCCGGACCGGGGCACGAACCCGTGTCCCCTGCATCGGCAGGCAGACTCTCAACCACTGCACCACCAGGGAAGCCCTCCAATAACTTTTGAGATTATATTTGTAACAATATTACCAGATTATTTTGTCCATAATTTGTAGGTATTTATTGATTCAGCATTATTTTTATTTTCAAAATTTTGCTTCATATTTTGATACTGTGTTATTTGATTAAAAGCACAATTTTTACAGTTAGATGAGTAACTGAGATGAGTGATTCTGAGTATTTAAACACGGGAATAGTATTTTTATAACAGTATTTGATTATTTTGAAGATTAAATAAAAACATAAAGAACTTAGCACATCTTACCATATTTTATTCTTATACACATTCTCAAAAGCATGTATGTGTACAAGAGAAAATAAAACTTTTATCTCAGTTTTAGAACATTTTTAGCTTTATCATTTTTTGTATTGACATATAACATTATATAAGTTTCATGTTGTAGCATTATTTCAAGGATGACATTGTACATGAATACCTTAGCATTTTTAAGGTATAACTTTGGAAAATTGTGTATTTATTACCTCACAACATTTTCTTTAGGTCTTGTTATTTAGATTACTGAAATTTACTTAGTATAGCTGAAAATGAGAAGTATTTCTCCTAAACTACTGAAGTCGTGAAAGAGTACAGCATATTATGAAATACATTTTATTACTCGATTAAATTGTGGGTTCTCTGTTAAATGATATTTAAAGTTAAAATAGTTGATGTCAAGAGCCTATCAAAAACTAAAATATACTAAACATAGATTTGTAGTATTTGAGATTGTTTAATTGAAAAATAGTTTATAATTCAGATTTTGCATTTGTTTGAACTACACTGAATTTAAAATTAATGGGATGAATTAAATTTAATTATAATTCAAATGGAAGTAATTTTTACCTTATGATTGAGACAGTATTATGTTATCTATGAACATGTTACTTTCAAAGATAAATCAGTTGTACAAATTAGCAGACACCTATATAACTATAGAAATAGGCAGACGTTGAAAAAAGAATTTTCCCTCATCTTGTGCTTCTTTATTATTTCTAATTGTTCAGTCAAGCTAAAAAGATTAGTCATTGATATCTTTCTAGAATTTGTTATTTTGCCTTGCTCGTTAACTGCTTATTCTTCAAGATCCAGCTCACATATCTAGTCCCTGTGACATTCTCCTAAGCCCATCCCAGACTTGCATTCCTTTGTGTTTTTTGTTGATATCTCTGATTGTGACCTCTATCTAACTTCAGCATTTCCTCATAAACCCAGAGTTGATTTTGTCTTTCTTATGAAGCTGAGTATTCTCTCTCAATGGGACAAATTAGCGTGAGAGAGGAGGATGGCTGTATTCTCTTCCTGGAATTAGTTCCTCAAAGTCAATTTGTGACGCTTACCTTTATTCTATCATTTAGCATACTATGGTTCTGTTAGATGTACGCATTTACTCTCATTATGAGCTTCTTAAGAGGAATATGAGTTTTTCATTATCTTTTTCGAAGATGTTTAACCAAGTGCCTGGGAAATAATAGGTGTTCAGTAAAGTTTTGTTGAAAGAGGAATATAGGTATTAGAAAAGAAGTTATTATTTTTTTTAAATAAGCTTTGAAAAAGTTGGAATTCTGATACAGGTTAAGTCATTATTTGGAAAAGAACCCTCCTATATACATGTGTGAATTATTGGAAATAAATTATCAGAAGTGAACAAAATTCTAGAATTCTGCACACGCTTATTCTAGGTTTCTTTGCTTATTCCTCTTTCCTTCAAGGTTAGATATCTGGCCAACATACTTTGGTAGAAAGATTAGCATTCTGTGGGGTATCAAGTTTTCATTCAATGAAACCTTAGGTGTTTTTTTTTTTAAAGACACATTTTCCTTAAATAATTATCTTTTATAACTTGTAATGTTAGTGGTTTTACAAGTGTGTAAAATATTATTATGTCATCGTGACTTTGAAACTAAATTATTCATTTAACAAATATTTACTGAACACTTAACAGTGTTTATTGGCTTTCATGATTGCCAAAATCTCTACCTTTTGTTATATATGACCTGTGGTTGATAATCATCTGTTTTAAAAGATTCAGTAGGGGGGCTTCCCTGGTGGCGCAGTGGTTGAGAGTCCGCCTGCCGATGCAGGGGACACGGGTTCGTGCCCCGGTCCGGGAGGACACCACAAGCCGCTGAGTGGCTCGGCCCGTGAGCCATGGCCGCTGAGCCTGCACGTCCGGAGCCTGTGCTCCGCGACGGGAGAGGCCGCGACAGTGAGAGGCCCGCGTACCGCAAAAAAAAAAAAAAAGAAAAAAAAAAGATTCAGTAGGCATTTTGTTCTGTAATGTTGTTTATTATGGAAATTTACAGAATTACTGAGAATTTTAGAGCTGGAAGGAACCTTTTAAGAGCTTCCAAAGTGTTTAGTCATTTTCTGAGACAGGCTATTTTTTATTTCTTGAAACCTTAGTGGTAGAGATAAGATAATTTTCAGGGGGAAGATCTTGAGGGGTATGGGGTAGAGATGTTATTATTTAAACTTTTGAAATTGTTGAGGCCACTATTGTTTCCAAACCCTTTCCTCTGGGATTTTCAACTCTGGAGGATTCTTGCTGTCCTGCAGTCTTAGAGAACTGCCAGGTAATGCATAGCAATCTGCTGGGTGAGGTCTTTTCTATTTGTTGGAACTCATGGCTCTAGCTTAGTAGCCTCTTGACAAGTAAGACCTGTTCAAGGTCAATAGTTGGTTAGTGCTAGATTCAAATGTTTGGATTTCTAAGTCCTTTTTATTACCTTGCTGTGGTAGCATTCAAATTTGTAGCAAGTAACTTCTTAAGGATTTCTTCTTGTAAATTTCATTATACCTGCATCTAGTGCTGTACATCTTGAGAACTTCTAACATTAAACCTACTACTTACAACTGATATAAGAACTTATGTTAAAATCTGGGCTAGCACTATAGTGAATGAAAAACAAAATGACAGTCGGTTGTTTTCTCTATTTTAAGAAATATTTTTGAAGTTAAAATGTCAAACTTCATTTTGATGTCTTTTACAATAACGTTTATTGTGCTGTATATCTTGACTTCTTTGATATCATAGTATTTCTTAGGAGAAAAATCCCAGTAAATATTATTTCCCTCTTTTATTTGTGATATAAATTCTAAGAATCCCTGATAGTATAACAAATTACAAATTTGAGTGTATGTGAATGTGTGTGTATGATAAAAAATTTGTACAGTTCTCTGACAGTTTTTAGACATGAGCTAAATCACTTCACCTTTACATATTTTATAGTCTGATCAGGGTTCTTTTACACAATATCATCCTTTATAGTATATACTAGCAATGATCAACCTAAAACAGCAGCAAGTAGATTATATTCAATGCCAGAGAAGTAGTTGCTCAGGAAGTAGAGCTCTATGTGTATTTGTAAAGTAGGCAAAGTTGTTTTGGTCGTTTTTTCATCTTTCTCCATCCTTTTCTTTATTTACTTTTTGTCTACCCAGGGCCCAGAGTCTCCTAGCCTACTTTCTAAAATGTTCTCATTCCTTTATTTACTAGAAAATCTTTCCTGTTTTAGGTAAATCTTAATAAAGTAGTAGTTTCAAGTGTGAACGTAAGTAACCTGGGCATGGGGGATAGAATTATTTATTTCTTTAAGATAATAACTCTTTTTCTGATGATAAAAGTATTACATGTTCATTGAAGATACTAAAGTGTAAGGAGGAAAATAAGAATGCCCACCATCATAACATCTCTCAGGCCAGAGAGATGTTAGCACAGCTTTGAACGCACAGCCATCCATTCCTTTAGCCGTACTGTTCTTTCAGGGCCAGCTTTGGGAAGCCTCTTGTGAGAGAGCAAGTTGCAGGAAATAAGGGAGTAAGGAGGAGATGGGTTTGCCAGTAAGAATCAAGTAACAGGTTTCTTGGCGGAGAGAGAGCTGTCCTTCCCTCAAAAGGGCCCAGAGGTTTTGAATTGTGCTCTTTGGAGCCCCGAGATCTCCTGAAATTATCTCAGTGGCTGCCAATGGGAGCAAACAAGTGGGACTTTGTGTTCCCACACTCCACTTCAGCCAGATCATCTATGCTCTTATACATTTTATTTGTTAGGATTTCTCTTAATTTTTATTTCCTAAATGAGTTTTGCTATTAAAACCTTTTTTTTTTTGAGAATCATTGCCCTGTTCCGTCCATTTAGCCTTCTACCACTCAAATTCTGCTCAGCACAGGCTGGATTAATTGTGTGACTAATTCTTAGCCTCACATTTCAAAGGGAAGAGCTAATAATGAGTTTTGTATAATGGTGGGGAGATTTGAAGCTTTTCCCTTTGAAAAGCCTTTTTTCTTTCTCCCTTCTTCCCTGTTCCTTTCCTTTTTTCTCACCCATCTTCTTAGACATTTTGCTTTCTTTTTTAAGACCAAGGCTGATAAGGCCCAGGGCTCTATAATCATTGATTAGATGAGTAATGAGCAATACAACTTACAGATGAAAAATATTTTAAATTCATGATGTCATCAAATTGTACTTTTTGATAAAACTTAAGGCTATTTCATCATCTATATGAATGTGGTTATCAATTTTGCTCAGTATTCCCTTGTTGCCAACTTTTCGTAAACTTAATGTCTCTGATTCACACAGCACTTTTCTGTAATATTCCTTGGTAATTTACATTTTTATTGTAGTCTTGCCATCTTCCAGTTATGTAGGATTTCATTATACATGTTTTTAGTGCAGGAAAATATATCTAGTTTTATTTTTCCACTGTGTATTTGTTTTTAATTTTTATGTGTACTCATGATAATGGAAAGCAGAAAAAAGAAAAGAATGTCGATATTTATGAGTTGCTTGCAATTATGTAGTATAGTGGTGAAGAGTTTTGATTCTGGAGCTCAACTATTTGTGCTTATATATTAGTCTCACCACTTACTGGCTGTGTGAACTTGTGAAAGTTACTAACTTTGAGCCTCAGTTCTTTCAGTTGTAAAATGGAGATGATAATAACAACCAAGTGTTGTGAGGATTAAATGAGATAATTCTTGTAAAGTACTTGGCACAGTGCCTGGCATACAGTAAGTCCTCAAAATATTAGCTGAAACAGTGAAATACATGAATGGTAATATATTAATAGACTTCCATATATAACAGTCCCTATTGTCAAATGTGTGGATTCTAGTGGGTGACTGACAAAACCAGAACATAAGAAGTGTTTTCTACTAAAAAATAATACTTCCACAAATTGCTTCAGGGATATTTTCACCCTCTTACCCTCCTTTCCTCCCTCCCTCTCTGCCTGTTTCTTCTCTTCCCTTCGTGTGTGTGTGTGTGTGTGTGTGTGTGTGTGTGTGTTAAGCTGATGTGTACTGTCACATAAACATTTGGGCCTTACCAGTAAAAGTTTTTACATCTAGAAAGTACTTTGGTAGTGTAATAGTGGTAAGCAGTATATATAGACTTAAGAATTGAATAGTTAAAAGCAGCGTTTTTTTTTTTTTTTAAACTATTTGTCAGAGTTAAAGAGTAAGTCTGCTTTCAAGGTTGGATGGTCAGACGGCATGGTCATGGTCTTTTTTAGGCCACAGTGTCTTGTTTATATTATTTCCTCTGCTTTGTACTCTCTTATCCTCCACAGTTTCTTTCTTATTCTTTATGATTGCTCAAGGCATCATCTCTCTCAAGAAGCATTTCTTTATCCATAGGCCAGAATGAATGCCCTTTCAATTACTCTTAAAGCATTCTGTGCAAAGTGTGATGATTATGTTTACACAGTGTATTGAAAATATTTTATTTTGTTTCTCTCTCCTTCCCTGAACTGTAATTTCCTTGAGAGTAGTGCGACTGGTCCAGAATCACATTTTAGTTTAAATCCCCACCATGCCATTTATGGTCATCTAACCATAGGGCTTTGTGGTGATGATTAAATGTGATAAATGATGTAAGGAACTTAACATAATTTTTAGTTAATAATAATGGTAATAATTGTAAATGATATTACTAAAAAATCCCAGTGTCTGTCATTGTGTCTTGCGTAGGTACTGACAATGCTTAACCGAACTGCAAAGTCTCTTTATCATTTATCTGATTCTGTTGTTGCTTTAAACTGTTTTCCACTTGTTTTTAAGGAACATTTACATCATTTCATTTCATTTCATTTCATTTCATGGGCCTGTGAGTTGGGTAGAGTATGTCTAATTATAACCATTTACTTCATAAAAGAACTTGTGTCAACCTAAATTACCTTCATACTCAACTTTTTCAGCAGTTTAAAAAATGTTTTCTTTTGTCATCGACACAATACATAGTTGAAACCACAGCAAGTAGCATTTTATTCTAAGTTGTGATTATTGTGTTGAATCTTAACTAGCGGTAGAGAAACCATTTGGTGGAAGCTGTTGCAGTCGTCTAGGCAAGAGACAGTAGTGGCCCCAACAAGGATAATGCCAGTAGGAGAGAGAAGTGAATGGATTCTAGATATGTTTAGTAGAAAATGTATAGGACTTGATGGATGGTTGGATATGGTTGTGAGAGATAGGAATTTGGGTTTTAGAGAGGGAAGAATCAAGGATAAATCCCAGGATTCTGGCTTAATTATGCAGCTAGGTAAATGGTGGTACTTGTCACTAACCAGAAACAAGAGGAAGGACAGGTTTCGGGGAAGGTAGTGGTTCACTTTTAGGTTTGTTGAATTTCAAGCATCTGAGAGAAATCTGAGAAGGGGGATCTATGAGGCAGTTGGATATGTGGGGCTTAAGCTTAGGAAGGAGATGAGGGCTATAAATACATGTTTGTTAGTCATCAGCATACATGACCAAATTGAAGCCATGGGAGTGAGACAGATCAAGGAAAGAATAGATAGAACAGCATGAGAAAAGAGAACCCAGGACAGAAACTTGAGAAATATCATCACTTCCTTGTGGTGGTGGAAGAAGGGAATCCTACAAAGATGAAGAAAGAAATAGAGGAGAAAGAAAAATTAAGTAGGGAGTGAGAAGCCCAGGAGAGTGTAATGTTATGGGAATAGAGGGAAGAGAATATTTTCAAAAGGAGGGGATGTGGTTGGCCATGGCAAATGGCTTTTACTTTCATCAGAATCTTAATTTTTCCTTTGCATTCTGTGTAATGTTTATTTTAACAAGTGTTGCATTAACATTTATATTTTAAATTGTAACAAGATTATAATCCTGCATAGTGCTTGCACTAAGCTTTCCATGGTAGTTACAGCAGTTCTAAATTATATCTAATAAAGGAGATTAATAATGGTAGGTCAGGAGATGAGTAAAATTATGTTACTAACTAACTTGTTTCAAGGAAGAGTGCTCTAATGATCTAGAGCATTCTTATCTAAATATCACCAAGCCTCTACTTTTACAGGTAACTCCTGGTTATAGAAATTAATAGAATTAATTTAAAAAATTGGGTCCATGTTGGTATCAAGAATTTTTTAAGTGGTAAGTGCAACAACTTGGAACGCTTTCTTGGAAAACTGCATAGAGGGAGAGTGTATAGTTTGAAGAAGTCCTTATCTTCTGTTTTTAGAAGGAATGAATCATAGCATTAGGTCAGCTAACCAAGCAAATCACAGCACTTTTCATAAAACTGTACAGTATATTTGGTCTGTGAAGTGGTAGTCATTGCGGAGTATATGGGATTTGATGTGATCCATGTTTCAGATTTTTTTTTTTTTTTTGCGGTACACGGGCTTCTCACTCTTGTGGTCTCTCCCGTTGCGGAGCACAGGCTCTGGACGCGCAGGCTCAGCGGCCATGGCTCACGGGCCCAGCATGTGGGATCCACCCGGACTGGGGCACCAACCCGTGTCCCCTGCATCGGCAGGCGGACTCTCAACCACTGCGCCACCAGGGAAGCCCCATGATTCAGATTTTTTTTAAGGCAAAAAATAATTTTGTGACCTTTTAATGCCATGCTAGACAAGCTCTAATAAGCCCACTTGTGGGTTATCTCTTTTGAGAAGTATAAGTTCATTTAACTTAATATCCATAATTCAGATTTTATAAGTGCTGAATAACAAAGTTATTATTTAGAATATAGTCAGTAGGTTGCACTATTACTGTTGACCTCAGACTATTTGAAACGTATTATACTAGAAAAATTTGCCATTGTTTTATAAATCAGTTTTACAGGACTTCCCTGGTGGCACAGTGGTTAAAAATCTGCCTGCCAGTGCAGGGGACATGAGTTTGAGCCCTGGTCCGGGAAGATCCTACATGCCACGGAGTAACTAAGCCCGTGCGCCACGACTACTGAGCCTGCGCTCTAGAGCCCGCAAGTCACAACTACTGAAGCCCACATGCCTAGAGCCCGTGCTCTGCAACAAGAGAAGCCACCGCAATAGAAGCCCACGCAATGCAATGAAGAGTAGCCCCCGCTTGCCGCAACTAGAGAAAGCCCATGTGCAGCAACAAAGATCCAGTGCAGCCAAAATAAAAATAAAATAAATAAATTTGTTTAAAAATAAATAACTGTTTTACATCAAGAATATGCACTTATGTTTTAGAGACAGTTATTAAGAATTGATTTGAAAATTAATACAGGGCTTAGAATCTCGTTAGATTAATTTTAATATGGTCAGAAAAGGTGAGAAAAAGAATTTGAAACTGCAAAGTAAAAGATTGATTTCCTTATCGTGTTGACATAATTGTTGACATTCAGAGTATTGTTAGCTGTTATTTTTGTGTATTGGGTTGGCCAAAAAGTGCCTTTGGTTTTTAAGTAAAAATAAAAGACATGTTTTTCATTTTTACCAAGAACTTTATTGAACAACATATTCACCCTTTTGTTCCACTACCTTCTGCCATTTTTCAGGCAACTTCGTAATTCTGTCTTCCCAAAACTTTTTTATCTTTTTGAGCAAAGAACTGTTCCAGGTGCCTTTTACAGTCTTCCAGGGAATTGAAATTTTGTCCATTAAGAGAATTTTGTAAAGACTGAAATAAACGGAAATCTGAAGGTGCCATGTCTGGTGAATACGGCGGATGAATCAGAACTTCTCAGCCAAGCTGTAACAGTTTTTGCCTGGTCGTCAAAGAAACACACAGTCTTGTGTTATCCTGATGGAAGGTTATGCGTTTTCTGTTGACTAATATCAGACGCTTTTTGTCGAGTGCTGCTTTCACTTGGTCTAATTGGGAGCAGTACTTGTTGGAATTAATTGTTTGGTTTTCCAGAAGGAGCTCATATTAGAGGACTCCCTTCCAATCCCACCATATACACAACATCACTTTCTTTGGATGAAGACTGGCCTTTGGTGTGGTTGGTGGTGGTTCATTTCTCTTGCCCCACAATCTCTTCTGTTCCACATTATTGTACAGTATCCACTTTTCATTACCTGTCACAATTTGTTTTCAAAACGGAATGTTTTCATTATGTTTCAGTAGAGAATCTCATGTGGAAATACAGTCAGGAAGGTTTTTTCACTTAACTTACGTGGAACCCAAACATCAAAACGATTAACATAACCAAGCTGGTGCAAATGTTTTTCAACGCTTAATTTGGATATTTTGAGTATGTTGGCTATTTCCCGCGTGGTATATCGTTGATTGTTCTCAATTAATGTCTCGATTTGATCAACTTCAACTGGTCTACCTGACCGTGGAGCATCGTCCAGTGAGAAATCTCCAGCATGAAACTTCAGAAAACTGCACAAATCTTTTTTGTGTGTTTCAGTTGCGTTTTTACCTTTCTTGAAACAATAAAACATAATATGCCGAAAATGTTGCTTATTTTCTTCCATCTTCAGTATTAAAATGGCTACACAGGGGCTTCCCTGGTGGCGCAGTGGTTGAGAGTCCGCCTGCCGATGCGGGGGACGCGGGTTTGTGCCCCGGTCCGGGAGGATCCCACGTGCCGCGGGGCGGCTGGGCCCGTGAGCCATGACCGCTGAGCCTGCGCGTCCGGAGCCTGTGCTCCGCAACGGGAGAGGCCACGGCGATGAGAGGCCCGCGTACCGCAAAAAAAAAAAAGGCTACACAGAAATTCACCAGTTTGACAAGTCTTTTTTAAAAGGCACGCTGATATGACAGCTGTCACATACAGTCTAACAAAATTGTTTCGAATGAAGTTAAAGACAACTAAGTGCTACTAGAGCCATCTTATGGAAAAAACCGAACGAACGTTTTGGCCAACCGATCTTTAACTTGGATACTAACTATAATTAGCTAATGAAGGACTAATGCTTCTCACATTTTGGACTAGGATCAGGAAAATGTTTCCTGGAACCAGAAACTATTAAGAATAGAGGATATTACTTTTCTACAGAAGTATCCCATTTTAAGATACGGTTTATAAAATGTGGTGCTTAATTATGGGACTAGGGTATTTGTCAAATTAGGAAGATCAGAATATTGTTGAAGATCAATTAATGTGATTAAGGTATCCTTAGGAAGAATGACTAGAACACAAAATAATATAAAAAGAGAAACCACACAGCCAACTGGTTAGTGTTTAGCATAGTACAGGAGGTGGTAGGAAGTGAGAGATGTTATTTGGCGGTTGCTAGAATGGTGCTTTATTCTGGAGTTGTAGTAATGTAGGCTTCTTTATATTTAAGTTAACTGCATCTTAAACTTTAAAAAATTTCAGTTAAAAAAAGTAGCTTGTAGACACAACAACCAATTTTCAGGGCTGCTGCATACTTAGACTGTGTGCATTATGCAGTTCTTTGTAATGCTTTGGTTCTGTCCAGATTTGTTGGGAAGGAAATGCCCTGGAAGGTGGTGTGTGGTTTATTAATCAGTTTGAGGAGGTTGGTTGGTATAGTTCAGTTGAGTCTTACCTGCTTTAGCTTTAGGTTGAATTTTTGGACCTAAAAACCAAGAACCAAATTCCAAATTGGGCCCCCACCCATTAACTCATATTTTCTGTGAGTTCCTTTTTAGGAACCTAATTAATAGTCACTTTGCAACTTTTAGCTTAATACTGATTACTTTGTAATGCTTTCCATATTAGTTACCTGTTGCTTTATAACAAGTTACCACAAAACTCAGTGGCCAAAAACAATCAGCATTTATTATCTTCTCTCCCTCCCTCCCTCTCTCCCTTCCTTCCTTTCTTGCTCCTTTCCTTCCTTGTCAAGAATTCAGAAGCCATTTAGCAGGTGGTTCTGGCTCAGGATCTCTCAGCTTCAACTGAGGGAGGATCCACAGCTAAGCTCACTCAGGGTTGTCAGCAGGCCTTAGAATACCTGCTTCCAGCTGTTGGCAGGCCTCAGGACTCTGGTTGTTGGCCAGATACATTAATTTATTGGTCATGTGGGCCTGTCCATGGGGCTGCTCACAACATGGCAGCTTGCTTACCCCAAAGCAAGATATCTGGGTGAAAGTCACCAAAATGGGAGCCACTGTCTTTTTATAACCTAATTTTGGGAGTGACATCCATTACTTCTGCCAAATTCTGTTCCTTAGAAGTGAGTCACTAAATCCAGCCCATACTCAGAGGGAGGTGATTATACAGAAGGGCATGCATACCAGGAGGTGGGATCATTGTGGACCATCTTAAAAGGCTGCTCATCACACAGTCCTTTAAAGTTTAAAACTTTTTGTGGTTGTTGCAGAATTCTTTCCTGAAAGGGAAGCTTATGGAGGAAACCCAAAATATAAAATAGATAAATGGAGAGCTGTTCTGTCCAGAGCAGTGGTTCTAGGGACCTAGAGCTTACCTGCTAGCATCCCTCCACTTCAGCTTTTCTGAACAGATTGAATATTAGTATCTTTACTGTCTAATGTCAGTCAAGAACATGAATATGTACTATTTTTCTCATACTTTTAGAATTTGTCAGCAGTTGCAGTTCTAAAATTCTAGCTTATAAATAAAAATCGGGTATTGGAACATTGAAAATGATTTGTGTAAATGTTTCTGGCAACTTTAACGGTCTGAGGAGCTTTCTTTACTAGTAAATCTAATGAAATGACTGATTTTGTAATATTAGCAGATATAATTTCTATATTGGTAGGATAATGATAGTGATTTACTTAGTAACTACTGTCTAGAATGTTTCTTAACTATTTCCAAATTATATGTATTTTTGTATAAGTGGTATTTGCACTTTTAATATTCATGTGTTCTTGTATCTCTTTCATGCTGCACATCGTGATTCCTAATCAATACCATAAATTACTTATTTTCTTTATCTTGCAATATAAAGAATATAGTCTCAAAATAATAGTACAGTCATCCCTTGGAATCTGTGGGGGATTGGTTCTGGGACCCTCTTGGTTACCAAAATCTGAAGATGCTCAAGTCCCTTACTAAAATGGTGTAGGAGTTAAACATAAACCTGCATACATCCTCCCATATACTTTAAATCATCTCTGGGTTACTTATAATTCCTAATACAATATAAGTGCTATGTAAATAGTTGTTAGCATGTTTTGCTTTTTGGAACTTTGTAGAATTTTTTTTCCGAATATTTTTGATGTATGGTTGGTTGAATCTGTGGATGCAGAACCCCTGGATAAAGAGAGCCAGCTGTACCAAAATTAATACAAACACTAAATCTCTAAACTTAGAATTTTTTAAATAGTTCTTTAAAGATATATAAAATCATTTGAAAATAATTCCGTTTCTGGGTGGTTATGTTACAATTTGATATATGGTTAGATTCCAGGCATGGTTTTTAAATGCATTACTTATATTTTTATTAACTTAATCCTCACAATTGCTCTGTGAAGTAGGTTCTGCTGTTACCCCTATTTTACAGATAAATACAGTTTTTTCCATCTTGATTTTAGGTTAATTTATGTTAAGAAAATAGTACTCTTTTTGTTTGTTTCTTTATGGGTTCATGTAGAGCTAAGTAGTGGATAAGGCTGAAGGAAAGGAAAATTTAATTAAGAAACGGATTATCTGATGAGCTGTTTAAGGAGCAAAAAAGGATGACAGTTTCTGTAAATAACATTATTTAGTAAGTAAGTGTATAATTCACTTTTGACCTTGTTTTGGTTAACTGAGGTACACACATCCCCCCATATTTATGAATCATCAATAATGTCACTGAAATATGTGTGAATATATGTATAATGTTGAATTTTATTACACTGCTAAAGGATTTCAATTCCAGGATTTACCACGAACAACTTTCCACAGCTATAATACCTTACATTAGAATTTTAAATCTTAATTGAAAGTTAGAAAATAATGTACTTGGAATCACAAAACCAGTTGTAATTTAAGTTGCTTCTGGCCAAAATATAATGTCTAAACTAATGGGTAGTAGTGGAAGTGAAAGTTAGCTAAATAACTCTTTTTTTCTGAACAGTTCTTTGAAAAGTTCAAATTGATTTTATGCAATAGATTCTCATTAGTGAAACACTTGATTAGGTTCTTGATTACTAAGGAGTACGTTTTTGTGGATGGGCGTTACAATTATTAGAGCTTACAGAGAATACTTTTGAATAGAGTATCCTAATTTCTGGAATTTCTTTTCTCAGCTGTTCTGATAAAATCCATCTTAGTTTCGCTTATGCTATGATAACAACAACAAACAGCTTTGAATGCTGGTCTCTTAAGTGAACCTTTTGGTTACCTTAAAATATTTTCAAGATATTTTGATTCTCAAATTATTTTTTAAAATGCACTCGATTTTATTTTCAGTTCATAAGATCTGAGTCTAAATGGAGACTGCATGTGTTACTATGAATTAAAATTGGAAGTTATTTAGTTCTTAATGACAACTTTTATACTAGCTTATACCATAAGGATAAAATATTTGGATTATTGCTCCTGTATCTGTTGCATCAATCCAAACACGTAGAACCTTCATGCCATGTACTTGCTTACTTTTCAGGGAACAGATGTTAACTAGGAATCTAGTTAACTAGATGGCCCTTTTGGCGTTTATCTCTGTATTACAGTTAGAAATTGAGTTCTGTGTAGTGCCCCTGTTTGCCTGAGTGGGTCATTTGAAAGCTAATGCATTAAGCAGCTCATGCAGCTCAATATCAAAAAAACAAACAACCCAATCCAGAAATGGGAAGAAGACCTAAATAGACATTTCTCCAAAGAAGATATACAGACTGCCAACAAACACATGAAAGGATGTTCAACATCACTAATCATTAGAGAAATACAAATCAAAACTGCAATGAGGTATCACCTCACACCAGTCAGAATGGCCATCACAAAAAATCCACAAACAACAAATGCTGGAGAGGGTGTGGAGAAAATGGAACCCTCTTGCACTGTTGGTGGGAATGTAAACTGATACAGCCACTATGGGGAACGGTATGGAGATTCCTTAAAAAACTAAAAATAGAACTACTATATGACCCAGCAATCTCACTACTGGGCATATACCCTGAGAAAACCATAATTCAAAAAGAGACAGGTACCACAATGTTCATTGCAGCACCATTTACAATAGCCAGGACATGGAAGCAACCTAAGTGTCCATTGACAGATGAATGGATAAAGAAGATGTGGCACATATATACAATGGAATATTACTCAGCCATAAGAAGAAACAAAATTGAGTTATTTGTAGTGAGGTGGATGGACCTAGAGTCTGTCATACAGAGTGAAATAAGTCAGAAAGAAAAAAACAAATACTGTATGCTAACACATATGGAATCTAAAATAAAAAAGGTTCTGAAGAACCTAGGGGCAGGACAGGAACAAAGATGCAGACATAGAGAATGGACTTGAGGACACGGGGAGGGGGAAGGGTAAGCTGGGATGAAGTGAGAGGGTGGCATGGACATATATACACTGCCAAATGTAAAATAGATAGCTAATGGGAAGCAGCTGCATAGCACAGGGAGATTCAGCTGGGTGCTTTGTGACCACCTAGAGGGATGGGATAGGGAGGGTGAGAAGGAGACACGAGGGAGGGGATATGTGGATATATGTATATGTATAGCTGATTCACTTTGTTATACAGCAGCAACTAACACAACAATGTAAAGCAATTACACTCCCAAAAACATGTTAAAAAGTGAAAAGAAAAATAAAAACAAAGGATCCTAATTCATCCAAAAAAAAAGCTAATGCATTAATTATTATTATTTTTTAAAACTCAGATTTATATAAAAATGGATATAATTTATCTGAGACAATTTGTATTTTTAAGTGGGAATCTAGGAAAAATCAGTTGACATGGTGCTGTCAACCTTTACTAAATACAAATACTACCTTATAACAAGATTGACACTTAAGATTTTCATTAGAATTACATTTTCAGTTTGTTTTTGTTGAGTAATGATTTTATACCCAGTTTTATCCTGTTTACTCTTAAAACAAAGGAAAAGCTATACATTATCTTTAATTTTTTCCATAGAACGAAGAACCATGAAACCATATGTTTCTTGAAGGTAGGGGATAATTATTAAATAGGAGCATAATGGTAGCAGGGAAGACTATAACTGAAACGTATCTGTATCTTCAGTAAGAGCTAGTGTTTGAAGTCATCACTGCTCTAGCACATTAAAATGAACATGTACCTGATTAATATGTATTGAGTTAAAGGTAAAGGCAGTCTTCATGTGAACCTGAAATAAAGTTCTGTTGAGGAGACTTTTCTTCTGTTAGGAATAGTTTTTTGTTTTTCAATGACAGGTCCAATTTAAAAAGTGTAACATGGGGGGTGGGTGGGAAGGGGAAACTGGGAGGAGGTGAGAGAGTAGCATTGACATATATACACTACCAAATGTAACATAGGTAGCTAGTGGGAAGCAGCTGCATAGGCACAGGGAGATCAGCTCGGTGGTTTGTGACCACCTAGAGGGGTGGGATAGGGAGGGTGGGAAGGAGATGCAAGAGGGAGGGGATACGGGGATATATGTATACGTATAGCTGATTCACTTTGTTATACAGCAGAAATTAATGCAACATTGTAAAGCAACTATACTCCAGTAAAGATGTAAAAAAAATAAATGAAATGGAAAAAAATTAAGTAAAATAAAATAATTTATTGCTATAAAAATAAAAAATATAACAGTTAATCAAAAATATTACTGTACTACTTTGTACAATTATTTACATTAAAATCAGCATCATTGTTTATCAGTGGCCTGGCATACTTTTTTTTTTTTTGTGGACATACTTGTATATGTGTATGTGGTTGGTTTGTTGTAGGTGACAAATGGTTATTTTAAAGAGTTATTGACTGATGAATGGGAATTGCATTGATGCTTTTTATCTGAAGTCTTACAGATTGTTAATCCACTGTGGTGGCCTCTACACCAAAATTCAAGCAATGTTAATGACAATGGCTAGTTAAGAAATGGTAGATTTTGATCAACTAATTATCCTTTACTCATATTAAAAAATGATGGTGGTGTTTTAGTGAGATAGAATAGTCTGATAGCTGATTTTTTATATATTAAAATATAGCTCTTGTTACAGCTGGAGATTTTAAAATGAAACCATTCAAATCATTTTCTTTTCCTTGTGTTTCTGATAATGCCAGAAGTTTCTGTTGACCTCATAGTTAGCACATTGTTTTTGTATTTACTTTGGTGCGTTCATATATAATAATCTGATGAATTTACAACTCTGTCCCTTGTAGTTCTACATGTATTAATAATCTCAAATGAATTTAAATAATTTTCTTATTCTGATAGAGAAGAAAAAGCTGGATCACTTACCAGTAACTGGAGTTCTCCTATTGGGTAATCTCCACAGATCCACATTCTTTGAAGTTATTGTGAATGCCTCGAGGACCAAGGGACCGTTGAAATTTCCAATTTCAGGAAGGTAAGCAAGCACACTGAAGCATGTCTCTAGCATCTCCCAAATCCCCTCCCCCCAACTTTCTTACATATGCGTCTGTACTGCATGCCCCCTCAGTTCCAGTGGATGCCCATCAGGAAGATTCTCATGCTGGACAGAAGGGCAAGAGAGGTGGATCTGTGAGGGAAAAGACCCAATAGGATAACTCAAGTTGCTGGTAAGTAATCTAGTTTTCACAGACTTAAGATTTTTTCCCCACATTTCTTCTCTTTAGGAGTTCATTTAATTACAAAGAGAGGAAGTTGTTTGGGATAGCCTCTTTTTGTAAGTTTGATGTGGATTATAGAATTTACTGTATGGATGATAAATACCTAGTCCTTAATGGGTACATGAATAAATGTGACATTAATTTTAAAGTATACATTTACATAATAGCTGTTTATAAAAATTATATATTTATTGCCTTTTGATAAATAGTGCAATAGTTCTAAAGCAGTGTGAGGAAGCTATATGTTGAATTATTTTAATTCCTTTATTTGTGATGTTTGTTTTAATTGAAGTAGATACTTGTACTGTAAAATTTCTGCTTATGTCAAATTCGGCCAAATTCTTTTGGCACAGTACTAAACAGCAAGAATAGTTTTACTTCTTACTGACCTAGTTTTCAATGTACCTTTTAATTTCATTGAAGGTATATTTGGAAATAATTCAGGGTGTGTTGCAATTATACTTACCACTTCATTATTCATAATGGATTGGCTTATTGATGTGAAGGGGTGACATAGTTGGTTCACTATGAGCTCTGTGATTCCTCATGTACCAACCCCATTTATTTATGTAAATGTTAGAATTGGACTGAGTTCCTTGCTTCCCATTTCTCTCTCACTCATTCTGCATTGTTACCAGGTTACCATTGTTAAAAGGCCACTTATAGCACATAAAGACCTGTAGTGGTGCCGTGCTCTTGCTGTTTATAAAATTTCATCCGTTTGCTGGGGACTTAGGGCCTCCCGTAATCTAATCCCATCCTATTTATCCAGCCTTGATTTCTTCAATTTGAAACTTTTGTTTTGGTCTTACCAGGATACTTCTCATATTTATGCTTTGGCTTGTGCTTTTCCATTTTCTTGAAATGACCCTCTTTTCATTCTTCTTCTCTATACTTTAAGGTTGAGGTCAGGTCCTACCCCTTACATAAATCCTTTTATGCTGGCATCTCTGTTATTTCTGCTTCTTCAGTGGAAAAATGAGATTGTTATGAGGATTGAATTAACTAATTCTTGGAGTGTATTTAGAACAGTGCCTAGTGGCACATAGTAACTTCTCTTATTAGCTATTATTTGATTGTAGTTTGATCTTAAATATTTCTGTGATTGTAGGTATAATTCTTATCTGTATGACACAGTTTAGCTTTAAATATTAGCTTCAGGTTGTATTGATTGTTATTTCTTCTGATATAAAACTCTTAAGCTGACTTGTATGGTCTTTGAGAGCAAGGATAGGATTTTATTGTGCTATCTTACTTCCTAACATTAGTGACTGAGATTAAATCGTGCCCATTGAAAAATTAGTTTTTATGTAGAATCACAAATATACTTGCCAGGGCTTCCCTGGTGGCGCAGTGGTTGGGAGTCCGCCTGCTGATGCAGGGGACGCAGGTTCGTGCCCCGGTCCGGGAAGATCCCACATGCTGCGGAGCGGCTGAGCCCGTGAGCCATGGCCACTGAGCCTGCGCGTCCGGAGCCTGTGCTCCACAACGGGAGAGACCCCAACAGTGAGAGGCCCTCGTACCGCAAAAAAAAAAACGCAAAAAAAACCCCACCAAAAACAAATATACTTGCCAGTTTTTTCATTTATAAAATGGGTTCATTTGGCTAATCAATCCTGTTTGTACTGTGTATTTTTTCTTAAGAGCAACAACTTTTTTCCTTCAAAGCTGGTATAGTGAAATTATAATTGTTTAATACACTATAAACTTCCATTGCACATTAGAAAAGAATGTATAGCTTTGAGAGTGTTAATTCAATTGTATTCACTTTAAGACTCTGTGTAGTAGTATACTTGATTTTTGAGGTTGGAATATCTTAGAAGATTATTGCTTGATTTTTTCAGAAATGCTTGGATTTAAGATACCTGTCTGATGAAGCAGTAAATGAAATCTGATTTCAAGGTCACTGAAGGAAGGAAATGCTTTTTGACAGATTGATTGTCACTTCTAAATAATCACCAGAGAACCACTTCAGGTCTAATTAGACAAGCCAAAATGAAGAACAGTCAGTCAGATGATTTAAGTGTTTGATTTGAATCTGCCGACTCTTCAGTCTCCTGGTTTTTTTAGTGTGATATGGTATGAGAATGCCCTTGTTCTGTAGAGATGCATGCTGAAATATTTAGAAGTGAAATATCATGATGAGCTCAGAAGAATAATGTGTGGGTATCTGGATGTGGTGATATGTGTATGTAAAGAGAGAGAAAAGGAGAGAGAGCAGATCTGGAAAATTTTAACAGTTTAAAACCTAGGTGAAGGGTATGGTGGTATACATTGTACTTTCAGCTTTTCTGTGGCTCTGATATTTTTCAAACAAAAGTTGGGGAGAAAGTATTTTATAAAGAACTTTATTGTGCTTCAGTTTCTCTAATTCTAAAATGGCAATAATAGGACTTATTCTTTCCATGCCTTGATGCAGGTAGGCACAGTGGGATAACATTCAGTAGAATAGCATTCAAGAGAGCTCTTAAGAAGTATTTTTTCTTGACATTAAAGAAGAATTTTATAATGGAGAACTTTTCAAAGAACATTTCACCTAAAAGTATATTAGATTAAAGTATATTCCTTTTTTATTATTCAGAGCATATTCCATTATAATTGAATAAGAACAGTCAAGAAAAAAATATATGTAGATATATAAATTAACCAATTGCAATCTTGAAAATGAAAAATATATCTAGTTATAAAATAATCATTGGGCGACTTCCCTGGTGGTGTAGTGGTTAAGAATCTGCCTGCCAATGCAGGGCACATGGGTTCGATCCCTGGTCTTGGAAGATCCCACATGCCACGGAGCAACTAAACCTGTGCGTTGCAACTACTGAAGCCCACGCGCCTAGAGCCCGTGCTCCACAGCAAGAGAAGCCACCGCAGTGAGAAGCCCGTGCACCACAACTAAGAGTAGTCCACACTCGCCGCAATGAAAGAAAGCCCACGTGCAGCAACAAGGACCCAGTGCAGCCAAACATAAATAAATAAAATAAATAAATTTTTAAAAAATCATTGGGCAAAATAGAAGATTAGATGTAGCTAAAGACAGAAGTTGTTAATTTCAAGATAAAACTGGTTAACTCTTCCAGGACTAGAGCACAGGGAGATAAGGAGATGAAAAATAGAAAATAAAAACTAAGACACCTTAGAAATAGATTGAAAAGCTCCAGAGTATCTCTAATTAGAGTTTCAGAAGAGAGAATACAGAGAATGGTAGAGAAGCAATATTGAAGAAAAAATGACTAAGAATTTTCAAGGATTAAAAAAAATAGTGGAAATTATGAAATAATTAGAACTGAATCACAACAAAAGCATTGTATCAGAACTTGAGGGATATAAGAAAAGTGGTGCTTAGGGGTAAATGTGTAACCTTAAATGCATGTATTAGGTTGAAAGAAAATAAGTGACCCGGATATACAGCTCAAAAAACTAAAAAAAGTAAAAAGTAAAACCAAAGAAAGAAGGAAAGAGGAAATGAAAATAAAAGTAGAATTTGATGAAATAGAAAGTAATCAACAATAGAAATAGTAGCAATGTTCATTCAAATTGAAGCTGGTTCTTTTCAGTTGATTAAGTTCTAGAAGTACTCACCAAGAAGCAGATGACACAAATAATAAAGTTATAAAATGGGATGTAATTACAAATTGTAATTTTTAAAACCATAAGAAATCACTATTAATTTATGTGTATATAAATTTTAAAAACCTGGTGAAATGGTCTGTTTTCTAGGGAAAAAATCATTCAAAAATTGTACAAGAAAAAGAAAACCCATAGGAACTAAAAACCACTAAGACATTGAAGCTATAGTAAATTTCCCCAAGAAGTTTTTTTAAATATCAACTTAATTGAGCTATAGTTCATAAACCATACCACCTACCCATTTAAAATGTACAATTTAATGGTTTTTAATATTTTTACAGAATTGTTCAATCATTACCACAGTCAATTTTAGAATATTTTCATCACCTCAGAAAGAAACCATGTACATATTAGCAGTCAGTCCCAGTTCTCCACAAACCCTCAAGCCTTAGACAACCACTAATCTACTCTTTGTTTCTATAGATTTGCCAGTTCTACACATTTCACACAATGGAATCATTCAGTTTATGGCCTTTTGTGGTGTACTTCTTTCATTTAGCGTAATATTTTTAAGGTCCAGCCATGTTGTAGCATGATCAATATACTTCATTCCTTTTTATGGCCAAATAGTATTGCATTGTGTGGATATACCACATCAGTTGATGGATATTTGGATTTTTTTCCTATTTTTTGCCTATTATGAACAGTCCTGGTACCAACATTTGCGTGAAAGATTTTGTGTGAACATGTGTTTTTATTTCTCTTGGGTGTATACCTAGGAGTAGAATTGCTGGGTTATATGGTAACTCTGTTTAACCTTTTGGGGGGCTACCAGACTGTTTTCCAGAGCAGCTGTACCATTTTACTTTCCCACCAGCAATGTATGAAGGTTCTAGTTTTTCTACACCCTCACCAACATTTTCATTATCTCTCTTTTTGATTAAAGCCATCCTAAAATTGGTGTGAAGTAGTATCAGAAGGATTAGTTTTAATTGTGATTTTGTAATCATAATTTCACATATACTTTTGGGGAACAGGTAATCCCAATTTTATACAAACTGACCCAGATAATAGAAAAAGAGGGAGAGCTGCCCTGTTGTTTATCAGACAAATTTAGCCTTGAAACCTAAACTGAAAAGAATATACAAGAGAAAATATATTACATTCAATCTCATTTATGAACAGATATAAAAATTTTATTATTTTATTTTTTCTTGAAAAATTTTAATTAGGATAAGAATGTAAGGATAGTTCAATATTTGAAAATTATATCAATGTAATTTATATGGTAAGATTTAGGGAAAAAATCTTGCAAGAATTGGTAAAAGTATATGATAAAACTCAGCACTCATTAATGTTTTTTAAAAAGGTAACCCTCAAACCATTAAGAGAAATGAACTTTTTTCTTCCAGTAAAGGCTGTCTTTCAAACAGCAAGTGTCATGCTGAATGGCGAAACCTTAGAAACATTCCCTTTAACGTCAGGAATAAGACAAATATATCTCTACTAATAAGATAAGAAAAAAATAGAAATAAAATACAAAAGGATTGGAAAGGAAGAAAAATGAGATGAACATATCCCTAGAAAAAATTTTTTAAAAAATCAACAGACTGTACTAATAAGAGAATTCAGTGTTACTGGATACAAGCTCAACATTCAAATTGACAACCAGTTAGAAAATGAAAAATACCTCTTATACAGCAAATTCTGTAAAGTACCCAAGGTTTTATTGAAGGACATAAAAGTAGACATGAATAAAAGGATATACTATAATTATTAGTGGGAAGTATACATATTGCTAAAAAATTAACTTCTCTGTGATTTATATGTAATTTCAGACAAAAATCTCAGTAGGATTTTTTTTTCTTTTTTGGTGGAAAATGACCTTCATATACAAAAGTAAAGGCACATGAATAACCAAGACAGCTCTGAAAGAAGAAAAAGAACAAGGAAGAGGGAGTTGCGCTGTTGGATATCTAGACTAATCTTAAAATTATGATATATAGAATAGAATCCTACATAGCATGAAAAAAAATAAACTGCTACACACAACATGAGATGAAATTTCTAGACTAAATGTTGAGCAAAAGAAGTGAGACACAAAAGAGTTCATATTGTATGATTTCATTTCTAGGAAGCTCAAAAACAGAACTAATCTGTGGTGATCGAGATCAGAATAGTGGTTATCTTGGAAGCATGGTACTGACTGAGAAGGGATATGAGGAGCATTCTGGAGCATGAGAAATGTTAATATCTTGATCTGAGTTGGATCACCCAGGGGTGTACATATTTAAAAATCAGGCTGTACATAGTACTTGAGTACTTGTATACTTTATATAAATTATACCTCAAAGAAAAGTAAAGCCTTATCGTATTTAAAATAGTATAGGCTTAATACAGGAAAAGAGAGATTAATATAACAGAATAGAGAGTTCAGAAATGGATCCATATATATTTGAGAAGTTGTTAGGTGCTAGAAATGGCATTTTCTATCCCCAGGGAAAGAAAATGTGGACTGTTGAATTGGTTTTTCTATATGGGGGAAAACTAGATTTCTACTTCAGACCATATGCAGAAATAAATTCCGGTTGAATTGAACACTAAACATGAGAAACTGTTTTTAAAAAATAGGAAAGTATAGAAGACTATGTATCTTTAGGATATGTAAGGCCTTCTTTAACAAGTCAAGAAAAAAAGAAAACCTTCAAGGATAAAAAAACATCAAGGATTTGACTACCTTAAAAAGAAAAACTTAGGTTTAATGTAAGGCATCATAAACCAAACTAAAACATAATGTCACATCTGGGAGATATGTGTAATGTCTGTAATGTCCAGTGGATTTGTGTCCAGAATACGAAAAGATCAAAAGAGGTACTATAGGTGATACAAATAAAATGAACAATGGATAGTAAGGTAATTCACAGCAGAGGAAACTGGAAATTGGACTGAGAAGATGCTTAGCCTCATTTGTAGGGAAATGTAGTTAAAAGCTTATGAACCGTCGATTTTCACCCATTAGATTGCAAAGCTCCGGATCAGATAAGTGTTACACAATCTAAAATGTGCATACCTAGTATCCAGCAATTACTATTCAAGGTATTAGTCTAGAGAAACTTGCACATTTGCCCAGGGAGATTTATGCAGGCATATTCATTTGGAAAAAATATCTAAATGTCTACAATAAGAGGCATGGATAAATAAAATAAGATATAAAAGTTATTTAATGAAGAATTACCTAGATCTATGATTAGGTTATTGTCAGTGATTTTTTTAAATTTAAGAAACAGATTCTACTGTCTATGCCCAGGAATTGTTCTAAGCATTTTATAAACGTTAAGTATTTTAGTCCTCATGAGAACTTAGAAATAGGTACTGTCATTATTTCCATTTTATAGATGGGAATACTGAAGCATAGAGGGGTAAATAACCCTACCTACTCTCATAGGTAGTAGATAGCAGAGCTGGGATTCAAAGCTAGGATTGAACCTCAGTGGCCTGGCTCCAGAGTCCACTATGCCATGCCACCTTTTGATGTTTATAAATATGGAGAGACATCATAAATGCAAGGAAAAGGTATTGCAGAATGATGCATACAATATGATCTCATTTACACCAAACTCATGGTAGTTGTTACCTCTGGATGGGGTTGGGAGGTGAGGGAGATCTTAATGATAGTGGTAAAAAGAAACTAGCTTATGGAACTGCATGTTTTTCCTTAATATGAAAGTAATATAAGTAAAGTAATATGTACATTATAGCTTTTAAACATCTGCACTTAATGTATGTATATGCTTATTTTTGTAAAAGGAAACACTGGAAAGATTGACCTTTATTGTTTTAATCTTTATTTATTCTTGGTATTGGTTATATAGAAAAAGAAAAAAGCAGTGGCCCTAGCAAAATGGCTGTAATTTAGTCTAGTTCTGCGATAGTGAGCAGCAGGTAAGTGCTAGACCCTGGGTTAGGTGCTGGGGATAGGGTGCTTTCACCCTCCCTCTTTAAGGAGTTCAGAGATGAACAGGGAAAGAGATGAGAAAAATACTTTTAATTCAGTATGTTATGTCTCTATCTCTTCTTCCCTGTTTCTCCATCCCCACCCTTTCCCCTCCATATACAAATAGGAGAAGGGGGAAGTGTCTTGAGTTGGGGCAAGAGAAACGGGCAATGAAATATTGATGGCAATCCTACTTCTTATTCTTTTACAAAACTATGAGAGAATAAATTCTATAATGGTCAGAGATTGTAGCTTGTTCACCATTATATCTCCAAAACTTAGTTTAATACCTTGTGCTTAGTAGACCCCTGGATGTTGAAATGAATGCACTTTGACACTTCGCTCTCAAATTAACTAACACCTGAGCCCAAAGTTCTCCTCTAGCCGTCTAGGGTGTCTTCCACTGGTTCCATTTCGTCAACTGATTACCAAAGTCTAAGGCAGTTTGACTGAGAATTATATATGAAGTCTTGAATTGTTTTGTGCCAAAGAATTCTGACTTGAGAAATATTTTAATCTGTAGGAAATATTGGATCTCTAAAATCCAATATAATTTTCTTTGTGCTGAGTCCAATACATTTTTTAAAAATTAGTAGTCTTGTAATATTGGGATAGTTCAGTTGTTTTTCTCAGATATTGCATTCTCTGTCTTTGAGTCAGTGCTATCTTGTAAAAGTTTTATGTTCTGTATCTTGTTTGTGAAATTCTTAATTTCCTAAAACAACATTCTTTTTAAGTTTCCAGATGGACCATGGAATGTTTCCAGATGGTATTAGTGTTTATGAGAATTGCACTATCTTTTAAAATCTGTCATGGTATCTCATAAAAAGTAATACAGTTATTTCCTTTCACCCTAATGAGAGAGGTGTGTTTTCCTTTATAGCAAATTGAAATTAGGCGAGCTCTTTCCCCAAAGGGTGAATTTGAATATCTGAAAATTGCTGAGAATGGGTAAGCTTGAATAAATCATAGTGAAAGATATTTATCTTACACTGTAAGTTTAACACTAGGATTGTAATTGAGAAAAATCCTAAAACAAAGTTTATTGTTATCCTGGATGGATTTGACTAAACTATTGGTCAAATCCTGTTCTATGTGTACATAGTGCTTCTTTCTTACTATGTAACCCTTTTGCCAGAGATAACATGAAGAGAGCCTGGCTAACATTGGGTGGAACAATCCTGCTGGCTCAAGCCCCTCCCCAGATATTTGATTCAGTCTATTTTCTGGACAGTCTGGTAAGCTGTCATTGTTCTTCACATTAAAATCATCTTATTCAGGATGTACCCAAGAGGAATTTAGTACTAAAGGAACAAACTATTAAATTCAACGAAAATGTTAAAAATAGTCCTATTAACTTAAGGCTTCACATTAAACATGACTAATTTATAACAGCACTGTCCAGTAGAAATACAATGCAAGCCACAAAAGGGAGTTATATATATAATTTTAAAATTTCTTGTGGCCAAATTAAAATGTAACTCAATTTATCTAAAATATTACCCTTTCAGTTTTTAGCAGGATATTTCACAATCTTTTTCATATTAAGTCTTAAAAAGCTGGGATGTATTTTATACTTAGAGCACATCTCAATTCAGATTAGCACATTTCAAGTGCTCAGGACCCACATATGGCTTCTGTATTATACAGTGCAGATTTGGAGCATCTGAAAAACATTTGGTTTTGTATAGTTCTCCGTCTGTTACTTCTCATTAAAGATGCTTTGAGTATTTTTTTTTTCTTTTATTGCTTCACCTGTTCATAGGTGCTTAGCTTTACTATTGATTATTGGTAACCTGAAACCCTACTGTGCATTCCTAAATTTGACAGACCATTTAGGTCTTTCTGTAATGTCTTCTCATATCCAGGCCTACTTAATTTCTTTAGATAAATTGTAAAGTTTCCTTCCTATAAGCTTTTAATCAGAGTATCAGTTCCTCCTTTCATCAGAATATCAGACTCAGATCTTCTACATGGGCTAGAGTAGGTAGCATTATACAGTTGACCTTTGAACTGCATGGGTCTGCTTATACGTGGATGTTTTTCAATAGTAAATACTGCAGTACTACAGTCTGCCACTGATTGAATCCATGGATGTGCAGAAACCCTGGATACAAAGGGCCAACTATAAGTTATATTCAGATTTTTGACTGCATGGGGGTGGTCACCCCTAAGCCCTCGTTTTTCAAGCGTTGACTGCACATTATTGTCATTGTTATTTCCCTCATCCCAGCAGGGTAACAAACCTCTCCTTTCTTCGTTCAAAGTCACTGCTCTGAAGCAGGTTTCCTTACATGCAGACTTCTTTTTTATGAGGTGAGATCTAACATCTTACTTTACGGGAATTGAGTATCCATTCTCTAAGATACTAAGGGCTTGGAGATTTTCAAATCAACCCATTTTTTCCCCTAGTTGATACTGTTTGAGAATGAACATACTGCAAAATAAAGCCATAACTAAGGTACAAGACATGTGACTTGACATTTTAATAGCTTTTTGGTTTCATCTTTCCTAGATGAGGGACATTTAAGAAGATTATTCTCAGTAAATGAATTTGTAACCTCTGATGCTTATCCATGTGTCCCAGTACCAGCAGAACAATCTTCTGTAAATTATTTCAAAGAGTGCCAAACCTTATTCTTCTAACATGAGATTACTTGGGCTCTGAATATATAAATGCTCAGATTCTGGGGTTTCCTGGGCTGTTTTCTTGTCTTAATTTTTGTTTAACTTTCGTACCTGTTTGGAGTTTCCAGTCTTTCTTAACCTACCTGTTTGTTACTCCATCTCCCTTCTAGTAGAATCTCAATTCCATTCTATTTTCTTCCTAACCCTACTATGTTCATAATGCCCATATGGTCAGTGCACGTCACCCAGCGTCGTGAGTGCAGCATTTGAGTGTTATTTATAGGTGATGTTAAGGTAGTTTTTATCTCTGCCTAAATTTCTTCCTCCATTTTGGACTTCTCCCATAGTGCATATATTTTAATTACTTGTGTATTTTTCTGTTTCTCACACTAAACTGTAAACTAAGGGTTAAAACCATGTCTGTCTTGTTTTAATCACCTGTTGGTATAATAGTTTAACTGATATTGGCATTTGAAAGGTCTTGCTATTTACCATATGCATGTTTAAGATGTGGCTGTAAAACAGTGAGTGTTTTCAATAAGTTAGATGTAAACATCTCCCACTTTTTTGAGTGTGAAACATTAGACAGTTATTAAGGCAACTCCACTTCGTGTCTTCTAGGTATCTCAATCTTTTTTTTTTTTTTTTAATTTATTTTTGGCTGCGTTGGGTCTTCATTGCTGCATGCAGGCTTTCTCTCGTTGGGGTGAGCGGGGTCTACTCTTTGTTGCAGTGCGTGGGCTTCTCATTGCGGTGGCTTCTCTTGTTGCAGAGCACGGGCTCTAGGTGCGTGGGCTTCAGTAGTTGTGGCACGCTGGCTCAGTAGTTGTGGCTCACGAGCTCTAGAGTGCAGGCTCAGTAGTTGTGGCACATGGCCTTAGTTGCTGTACAGTATGTGTGGGATCTTCCTGGACGAGGGTGCGATATCTTGTCTCCTGCATTGGCAGGCGGATTCTTAACCACTGTGCCACCAGGGAAGTCCTAGGTGTCTCAATCTTAATGTGCAAAATTGAACTTAGATTTCTCTCCCCAAATTCCTTCTTTCTGATGACACATTCTCTCTCCCCTCACTCTCTCTCTTATCCTTTACTTCCTATTCATCTACAAATCCTGTCTGCTGTACCTCCAAAATATATTTGGAATTCTGCCACTTCTTCCACACTCTGTTGTTGCCGTCCTAATATAAGCCACCATCATCTCCTGCCTGCCTATTGTAGTAAGTTCCTAACTGGTTTCTGTGATTACTCTCTGCTCCCCTACCATCTGGTCTCTAAATAGCAGCCAGGTAATTTTTTTTTAAAGTTTCCAGTGCTCATTTTAATTTGATCCTCACAAACCCCTTTGTAGAATGACTATTATTATTGTAATTATTTTCTCAAGAAAGCAGTGTCCAGAAAGGTTAAGTGACTTACATAAGAACAGAAGTCATTCAGTAGCAGAGCCAGAATTTAATTATAGATCTTCGTGTCTCAAAGCTTTGCCTTGTGGACCACAAACTCTAAATGTGATTGACTTGGGAAACTATAAGAAGGACATTACCTTAAAATCTCCCCCAGACTGTTTTGCAAGGGGATATGTCATTCATACCATTTATATTCACTCTTCTAAAGCAATCAGTTTTTGTTTTTTAAATAGACTATTCTTTAGAGCTGTTTTAGGTTCAGAGCAAAACTGAGTGGAAGGTACAGAGATTTCCCATATATCCCCTGCCTCCACACTTGCATAGCTTCCCCCATTATCAACATCCCCACCAGAGTGGTACATTTGTTATAATTGATGAACCTGTATTGAAACATAATTATCCCCCAAAGTTCATTGTTTACATTAGGATTCACTCTTGGTGTTACACATTCTATGGGTTTGGGCAAATATATTATGGCATGTATTTACTATTATAACATCATGCAGAATAGCTTCACTGCCCTGAAAGTCTTCGGTTCTCTGCCTATTCCATCCTTCCCTCCTCCAACCCCTGGCAACCACTGATCTTCTTATTGTCTCTATACTTTCACCTTTTCCAGAAGGTCATATAGTTGGAATCATACAGTATTTGCCTTTTCAGATTGGCTTCTTTCACTTAGTAATATGCATTTAAGATTCCTCCATGTGTTTTGGTGGCTTGATAACTCATTTCTTTTTAGCACTGAATAATATTCCATTGTCTGCATGTACCACAGTTTATTTATCCATTCACCTATTGAAGGACATTTTGGTTTCTTCCAAGTTTTGGTAATTATGAATAAAGCTGCTGTAAACATCCATATGTAGGTTTTTGTGTGGACATTCAACTCCTTTGGGTAAATACCAAAGAGCACACTTGCTAGATTGTATGGTAAGAGTATATTTAGTTTTATAAAATGCTACCAAACTGTCTTCTTAAGTGACTGTACCTGAGAGTTCCTTTTGCTTCACATCCTCTCCAGCATTTGGTGTTGTCAGTGTTCTAGATTTTGACCATTCTAAGTAGGGCAACCAAGTAGTTTTGGTTTTAACTTTAGTCAGATCATGTTATTCTCCTATTCAGAACCCTCACATCCTACTTCATTTCCCATCCTACTTAGAATAAAATTCCAAGTTATCTCCATTGTAGAAAAGGAGGGCTTTGCATGGTCTGGTCCTTGGCCACCTCTTCAGACTGATTTTACCATTTTCTCTCTCACTCATTGCAGTTCAGACATTTTGGTCACCTTAGTGTTCTTTGAACATACCAGCCTTCTGCCTCAGGGCCTTTACAGTCGGTTTTGCCTTTCCTGGAATGTTTCACATCTAGATACCTGCATGGCTTCCTCCTGCACTTCACTGAGGACTCTGCTTAAGAACTCTGCTTAAGAGTAACCTCATGAGAGGTGCTTACCTGATTTCCCTGCAGAAAAATAGCACTTCTGTGCTTCTTCCCATACCCTGCTTTATTTTTATTCTACTCCTACCTTCTACTCATACACACATATAATAATATATATGTGTATGCTTGTTTATAATAATACAGATAAATTATATATATATATATATTAGTGTGTGTGTGTGTGTCTGCGTGTGTGCCTATCTCTAGCAATTAATATGTGTGCTCATGAGGGGATATTTCTGTATACCTGTAGAGTAGGACCTGGTACATAGATGGTGTTTGGTAAATGTCTGTTGAGTGAATGAATGACTATACTACATCAAAAAATGCTTTAATGTTACCCGATTTAGAATATTATGGTAGGACATAATGAGATACATAAAGAAGACTTAGTTTTATTTTATTTCACAACATGTAAGCTCTGCAAGGCTAGGGATTTTTTTTCTTTCTTGCTATATTCCCATGCCTAGAATGTTTCCTGGCAGTAATAAACATTTGATAAATATTTACTGAATGAATGAGTTTATGTAGCATGTCTTTTTAATAAGCAACCAAATTATACTATATGTAAAAGTAATCTTGAATAGGTCTAAAAGTAGACCACATAACTCCAGAACTGGGAGAAGGGTAAGAGGAAGAGTGATAATACTACCTTGATTAAAATCTTTGGATCCATCTTCACCATTTGCCAACTACTCCAAGTCACCACCGTCTCCTGTCAGGGCTACTGTAATACTGTACCACTTGGTCTCTTCAGTTCCATACGTGTCACGCTTCATTCTCTACGTTTAAAATTTAAAAGTATTTCAGGATACCTATTGTACCTAAAATAAAGCCAAGATTCTTTCTTTAACTTGGCCCATTTGAAGACCTGATATGGCCTTTCTACCTCTTAATCTCATGTAGTTCTTCCCCCTTGCTCAATATCCTTCAGCCTTTCCTTCAGTTTCTATAGCCCACCGAGTTCTTTGCCACCTTTGTACACTCATTGCTTACTTTCTGCCCAATATAATCTTTCTCCCACTATTTCATTGGAGCACCTCCTTTGTGTTACTTAAGTCTGAGCATGTCAGATCATGTGAGCAATCTTCCTTGGAAGCCTTATCTACGCCAACTCCTGTTAGAATTGCTAATGGTATTTGAGTGGGGGTGGGGAAGAACAAAACCAGTTTGTAATTGTATGTATGTAGCTAACTTTTTTGTTTACCATTGTGTTCTTAACACTAAGTATGGTACTTGGCACATAGTAGGTGCTCAGTAAACATTTGTTTAATATGTGAATAACTGTGTAGCAAAAGATGGAAGATAAAAAGAATGAGCATGAAAGGAAAAACAGACCCAGAAAACATAAAAGCAAGATCATATGTGCTTATTAAAACAATAGAAGCCCATGACATAAGCTTAGCTGTTCAGCAAGACTCAGATTAGATAAAACACAAAACCCAGCTACACACTTGATGTTAGAGATATCTAGAACAAAATTACTAAGGGGGTTGGAGGTAAATGGATAGTCAAAACAAGATACTAGGCAAATAAAAACAAAAAATTAATCATTGGATGGTATTGCTAGACAGTGTTGAATTAAAAGCAGTAAACATCAGGTGAAAAAAAGGGAGGCCCTTTGTGATAATCAAGGATACAGTTACCAATATGAAGAGAACCACAAATCTTTATTTTCCGAAAATGAAGCATTGAAGTGTTTAAAGTGAAAACTGTAAATTCAAGGAGGAAGAGAAAGAAATATAACAGTAACAGGAGACTTTAAAACATCTTTCGGTCCTTGCCACATCAGAGAGATTAGATATGAGATATGGAGACTCTGAATTATATAGTCAAGAAATCTGATATATCATACTTTTTTATTGTAAAAAGAACAACACCTTTTTTATTCCCCATGTGACATTTTCAAAAATACGTACTAGAAAGAAAACTGGGAGGAAGAAGGTGTTATCAACCATACACTCTACGATGAAAATTTAAGTTAATAAAAAAGCAAGAACTAGAAACCAAACCATGAAACCTTCCCAAACCTCAAAACAAAAAAACCTCAATTAATTGAGTTTAAAAATGTAAAAACATTCTCCTAAAAAATCTGGAAACAGTCTTTAATAAAACCATAACATAATTAAAATATGCACCTCAAAACCATAATCAGGAAAGTGCTTCATGGAGATATATTAGAAATTAAGTGATATTAATATTAGAAACAAGGCAAGGAAATTCTCTTCAGTATTATTTAACTTTGTTCTAGATGTGCTAAGAGTTATAGAAATTAGAGAAGCGTGATATTGAAGTAATCCCCAAACCCTTGGGATAACATTCAGTGCTTTGTTCTGGGCATTCGGTTACTAGATTCAAGAACTATCCACCTTGTTGAATTTTCAGCCATTTTTCAGTAATTTCCACAAACACAGTCCTACAGTGTTTTTGGTTAGTTTATTTTAATAGTTTTCCCATTAAAAAAAAAATCTCATAGGGCTTCCCTGGTGGCGCAGTGGTTAAGAATCCGCCTGCCAGCACAGGGGACACGGGTTCGAGTCCTGGTCCGGGAAGATCCCACATGCTGTAGAGCAACTAAGCCCGTGTGCCACAACTACTGAGCCTGCGCTCTAGAGCCCGCGAGCCACAACTACTGAGCCCATGCACTACAGCTACTGAGCCCACGTGCCACAACTACTGAAGCCCGCTTACCTAAAGCCCGTGCTCTGCAACAAGAGAAGCCACCACGATGAGAGGCCCGCGCACCGCAACAAAGAGTAGCCCCCGCTCGCTGCAACTAGAGAAAGCCCGGAGTGTGGCAGTGAAGACCCAATGCAGCCAAAAATAAATAAATAAATTTATAAAAATGAAATCTCATATAATTTTGTTTGGAGCTCCAATTAATAAAGTGAAAGCAGAGCTGCTTTCATTGCAGAAGGGATAAGGAGCTCTGTAGTCACCTCTTCCTCATCATCCACATCTCCCCCATTAGCTTCTAGAGTGCTGTATGCAGCTTTAAGAATTACAACCGTATTCTGCTTCATGCAATTTTTTTGTGTCACAGTTGTTAACAGTGATGTAAAACAATTGTATAGAATATGATCACCAATTTGATAAGATCTTATTCTTGGCAATTTTCCCTTCTTCTTTGATTATGGTAGATATTAAATTAGAAGCAGCTTGGGGCTTGGAGTTGTGACTGAGAAGACTAAGGTTGCCCAAATCAGATATACGGAGAAGTGGTAGCTGATGCCAAGACAGGAGAGAAAAGAATCACCAGCTAGAATGAGACAGCATTCTGGAACTGCCATTTCAGATAAGGGGATAAGGGCAGATGTCCCCAAACATCTTAATGGCTCCAGAATAACATGCTGCATGAGGTTCTAAAAGGTGATTCTGAGTAAGCCAGACAAGACAGCCTTGTGACATGTTGTAAGTATGGGCTGTGGAAAGACAAATCCTGCATGGTGTCACATATATGTGGAATCTAAAAAAGTTGAACTCATAGAAGCAGAGCAGAATGGTTGCTTCCAGGGGCTTGGGGGTGGGAGAAATGGGGAAATGTTGGTCAAACGGTACAAAGTTTCAGTTATGCAGGTTGAGTAAGTTCTGGGGAATCTAATGTACAGCATGGTTACTGTAGTTAATAATATTGTATACTGGAAATTTGCTAAAAGAGTAAATCTTTAATGTTCTCACCACCACAAAAACAGGTGACATGGGGTGATGGATATGTTAGTTTGTGGTAACCATTTCACAATGTATACGTATATCAAAATATCACGTCCACCTTAATTATATACAGTTTTGTCAATTGCACCTTAATAAAGCTGGGGAAAAAAAAAAAAGTACAGACTTTAGAGTCAGGCAGACCTGGAGTTGAGTATGACTTGGAATATGATCATTGCAGATGTCTTAAACATTTTGAGCCTTGGTTTCCTTGTCATATAAAAAGGAATTTGAAATTAAGTAAGTTAGTGAATGTGAAGAGCTTAGTATGATCCTTGGCACACATAAGACATCTTTTAAAAATTAATAGCTTTTATATGTTATACTATTTACTAAGACAGTGAAGCATGTAATAAATTTTAGGAACAAAATAAAAAAGATTTGTTTTTTTGAAATGTATATTTTAGTTAGCTGGAAAAATCAATTTTATCTAAATATTTCACCTTCAGTTACTCATAACTAAAGTCTTGCTACATTTAATTATTTAATTGAAGTGTAATTAACATACAATAAAATGCACAGGTCCTAAATGTTCAGTTTGACTACATTTAACTTTGAATATTAATGTATAGTATCTTTCATTTGCACTGAACTATTACTAGTGAATTGCTAAATATAGTTGATAACTTAGTAAATGCTATGTTAAGAAAGTGCTTTTATAGAAAGTTACTGTTATTTTTAAAAACCGAGTTGATTTGTAGTCATTGTTGGTCTCTATTAACTTAGTGGCAGTGTTTTTTAGTAAAATTTATTTGTGGCCTTGTCCACCAAAAATTTCTGCACATAGCTTCCATTTATTAGTACATAGTGTGTGTTAACTTCTGTAATCTTGTGTAAGATTTTAAGTTTGTCTTCTCAAATTTCTTTTTTATTTATCTCATTGGGCCTAATATACTTCTATTCTTCCTTATACTTTCCTTTTATCAAAAAGCAAAGATCTGAAGTAGTCATTTATGCCTGCTGGTTGATTTCTTGTATGTGTTTATAAATTTGTCATTTCAACCATACGTTTGTGTTTTAGCTCTGTTCTAAAGTAAGTTTTGGCTAGTATGAATCAGATGGGGAACTATGGGATGGAACGGAAAATTACAACTATTTCCTCAGCTGATTTGGAAAGTAAATTTAACTTAAATCTCTTAGGATCATTAGAGATAGAGGATCCTGAACGGGTTTCCTTACTGTCTTTGGAAAGAGAAGCTGGGAGTTCACTTGTGTTTGGCTGAGACATGCCGAGAGTAGAGGACATTTGTCTTTCCTAAATCAGGACTCTGTTCATCACTAGAAATTCCTTCTGTAGTCTTTTCCTACCCTCTTTTACTTTAGGTAAGCCTCTTTTTGTTGCATGTTTCTTTATATTTGATGTTATCATTAAACCTTAAATTCCTCTTTTTAGTTATTTTGGCATATATCATTATAATCCATTCATTCTAAGTTAATTTAGTTCACTTCTGTACAACTTAAGTTGGTCACTTACTATTTTGTGATATACTTTAACTGATTAGAGCTAAATCTGAGCTAAATCTGTCTTGGCAAACATGTGGACATTTATTTACATTCAGAATACTGTTTTTATTCTAAGAAATGTGATATTCTGCCCTAAACTTCATATATAGTCATTAATCCAAATTTTGGAGACCTTTACAAAGGATGAATTAAATCTTCTGTTAGCGGACAGAAGATAGTAACCATTTGTTGATTACTTATGCCTCTGAAAAATTAATATGTAGTGTAATCAAAAGGAAACAGACTAGCAGTGATTTGTATTACTGGGCTCAATATTTTTAAAATCTTTCTAATTACAGGATAGGTATCTTTAAAAGAACATTCTTTAAATTAGAATGAGATCTCTGTGATTGTAGGCATCTTGAATTAAATAGAACAAACAATCTAAAGAAAATGACAAAAGCAAATTGTATGGCATCGTATAATATATTAAAACAGACAATTTTGATCACAATTTGTGATTAACATTTTCAAAATTAAATGTAGCTGCTTTTATTATTTAGAAAGTATATGCTACAGTGATATATATATAACCTGTTTTTTGTCTTGAACTGATTATTTGTATATGAATTATCAACAAAATGTGCTTACACTGGGGTAATTTTCTTCTGATACTTAGAGTGGGTTTGTTTACCTTCCCTGTCTATCTGTAGCGTATACCATCAGTTGGTACTTATGAAATCTCATCTAATATTAATATTAACCTAGGAAACATAATGAGAATAAAATTTCTAAGGATCTTATATCTGCTGCAAATGTTATATATTGTATATAACTTTTGTAATATATAATGTATGTAACATTTAAACATCAGATAATATATAGATAACTTGTATATATGTATGTGTTAGTACATATATACATATGTAAGGCCAAATAGCAAATTTTAAGTACGTCTCTGCTATTGTGGCATCATCATGCCCTTAGGCATCAGTTGTAAACCTCGATGTCATTGTTTACTCCTCCCCTCTGTCTCGACACCCCCAACTCCAAATAGACTTCTGAGTATTTTCCTTACATATGCTCTCTCACATAGCCCCTAAAGCCCTACTTTAGACACTTACCGCCTCTCTCTCAACTATAGTAATGATTTCTTAATGATTTTCCTTGCTTCCAGTCTGACCCTGATGCCCTTGCATTGTCAGCAATGAGGATTCAAAACAAGATTCAACTTTTAAACTTTTATTTCTATAACATTATGTAAAATTTCAAACATGCTAGAGAGAATAGCATATAGATTGAATTTGTGATAGCTCCTTATTCCTCCAGAATAAAATCCAGACTCCAGACGACTGACTCTATCAATCAGAACTCTGCACAGTCTGGTTCCAACTTGCCGTTCCACCTTTGTCTCTACACGTAAGGCTCACTTTACTTACCAGCTCCTCAGGAAGGCTTCCCTGACACGTTTCCTTTCCACTCTGACTCTCCCAATTGTAGGTGTGCTCTTTTAGTATTTCCTACCCCTCATATTTATTCAACAAATATTTATTGAGAATATACCATGTTCTAGGCCATTATTGAGTTCTTCCTGACAGTTTCTCCTACTAAATTGAGGCTCCATGATGTTAGGAACCATGTCGTCTTCATCTTTTAGTCTCTTCTTACATTAAGCACAGTGCCTTGCATATAGGTGAAGCTTTTTTTTTTTTTAACATCTTTATTGGAGTATAATTGCTTTACAATGGTGTGTTAGTTTCTGCTTTATAACAAAGTGAATCAGTTATACATATACATATGTTCCCATATCTCTTTCCTCTTGCATCTCCCTCCCTCCCTCCCTCCCTCCCTCCCTATCCCTCCCCTCTAGGTGGTCACAAAGCACCGAGCTGATCTCCCTGTGCTATGCGGCTGCTTCCCACTAGCTAGCTATTTTACATTTGGTAGTGTATATATGTCCATGCCACTCTCTCACTTCATCCCAGCTTACCCTTCCCCCTCCCCATATCCTCAAGTCCATGCCCTAGTAGATCTGTGTCTTTATTCCCGTCTTGCCCCTAGGTTCTTCATGACGATTTTTTTTCTTTTTTTTTTTTTTTTTTAGATTCCATGTATATGTGTTAGCATACGGTATTTGTTTTTCTCTTTCTGACTTACTTCACTCTGTATCACAAACTCTAGGTTCATCTACCTCACTACAAATAATAGGTGAAGCTTTGAAGTCAGTAGTGATCTCAACAGTTGACCTTCAGTTATTTTCAAGTAGATTATTACCTAATAAGATTATACACATGAAATTTAGAAAGTTTTTAGAATTAAAAAGCATATTTCTGTTTTTATTTTAAAAAGTAAGATAGATTGTTAAAAGTGTGGAAAATATAGAAAAGGACAAAGAAGAAAATTAAAATGATCTTTGAAACCTAGAGATAACAGCCTAAAACATTTTTAACACTTTGCGTTGTTTTATTCTGTTCACTTTGATTAGGTCTGTTCCCATTCCTCTCCCTTTCCCTCTTCCATGTTCCCCTTTCCCACACCAGAAACCACTGTTTTTTCACCTGGATTTTTGGCAAACAGATTTATTATATATTCTGTGTAACAGCATTCCAAAACATTTATTTTCTTACAGTTTCTGTGAGTCAGGAATTTGGGAGCAGCTTGGCTTGGTAGTTCTGGCCTTGGGTTTATCATGAGGTTGCAATTAAGATGTTAACTGAGGCTTCAGTCATCTGAAGGCTTGACTCAGCTGCAATATCTGCTTCCAAGATGGTGCACTCACACTGGCTGTTGTTGGCAGGAGGCCTCAGTGTCTTGCCACGTGTACTTCCCCCTAGGCTTGCATGAATGTTCTGATGACATAGCAGCTGGCTTCCCCAGAGTGAGTGATCAAGAGTAAGCAAGATAGAAGGCACAGTGTTGTTTATGACCTAGCCTCGAAAGTCCCACTTATAGCCATTTCTGCAGTATCCTTCTGTTGGTACAAATTAGCACTGTTCATTGTAGGAGGAGCCTGTTCAAGGGCATGAATGCCAAGAGATGTGAGACTGTCTTGGAGGCTAGCAGCAGTCATCTAACCTAACTCTGGAACTGGGAGACACAGAGGTGAAGTGAATAAACCAAATAGCTTTTAGTTTTTTCCAAATTGGGATTTTATAGTGTAGTATTGCCATTTTGTTTGAAGATGACAAAGTATGAAAAACTTAATCTCTTATAAGGATGTGTTCCTAAATCATATTTTAGTAGTACCTTCACATATTAGCTTTCAGATTTTTTTTTTTTTTTTTTTGTGGTACGCTGGCCTCTCACTGCTGTGGCCTCTCCGTTGCGGAGCACAGGCTCCGGACGCGCAGGCTTAGCGGCCATGGTTCATGGGCCCAGCCGCTCCGCAGCATGTGGGATCTTCCCGGACCGGGGCACGAACCCGCATCCCCTGCATCGGCAGGCGGACTCTCAACCACTGCGCCACCAGGGAAGCCCTCAGATTTTTTATATACTCAATTGTTTGAATAACCTCAAAGAAGAAGAAAAAATAAGTTTATTCTTTGTTAATACTTATTATGTATAAGACAATGTGTTAATGTATTTTCATGCTCACAACTTTTACTCCCCACAATATTTACTTCCCACAGTTACGGTTTTATAAATGAGAAATGAGATTTTAAGTAAGTATCAGAGTAGGATTAGACTCCAGGTAATCTTATTTAAGAGCCAGACTCAAACATTATGTCACTGAATCTCAATCGTTTTGTATCCTTGGAACACAAAGGATATATAAGCATACCACTAGTTTTTGGTAAATTAAAAAAAAAAATCACTGTAAAGTAATAAAAACAAAATAGTATTTTAAAAACTAATATTTATAATAAGTCACATCTGTGAAAGAGATGTTGTTTACTAGATAATCTATAGGGCTTGTGAGCTTGAACTCTATAGATCAGGTTACCCATATTGTATATTTCTTTTCCTGCTTAATTTCTGCTAACTTACAATTATAGGTTGCTGAAATGGTAACAAGCAATGGCTTGCTCAGATAATTCTGGATGTTAAAATTGAACATGACTCCAAAATTACAGATAGTTTCTTAAGCTGTTTCTTGAACTCTCAGATTCTTGATCAACTTTGTCTCATTAAAATGCTGAAAGTTTGCATATTTCAAATTGAGTCAGTGGTAAATGTAATATTAATTAACTTCCTGGTTATTTTTAGTGGGAAGGTCAATCTCTTGGTGATCAACCCCATATACCATATTTGGCTTTTTCTTAAACTAAAAATTAAATTTATTGTAATGTACCCTAAATCAACATATTTGTACTATTCAAGATTTTAAACATATTGTTCAGATACATATACTACTTGAGCAAATCTCTAGAAATCATAGAAATGATCATTTCAGATGTTAACCAGTTTTTAAAGAAATCGAAATACTTTTTACTGCAACAGTTTATATTAAGGTGGAAAATTCAGTATAGTCAATAATGTTTTCTTTGTATAGCAAAAAACCTTATGACCATTCTGATCACATTGAATCAAAATTGGGAGGTGTATTTTTGATTGCCAGCTATACACTGAACACTAAAGCAACGTGTAGTTAGGCAGTCAACTGCAATCTCCTTTATAGCTTGATATCTACACAAATAGCTGCTGTTCTATCAGTACTGACCCCAACCCACCTTTTGCAGCTGACATTGTGGTTCACAGTTTTTAATATAGTTTCACTCTACTGGAAATAACTTTTCTGTAGCTTGGGATGTCAGTGATAAATCAAACAAAATCATTGATCATTTCTCTCTGAAATAGGTTGTCTATAATGATGTAAGAACTGCTTGATTTTTTTCACATTTATGGTTTTTTCCAACTGTGAAACAAAAATACCTGCTAGCATGCACAAGTAATAGTAATAGTTATTCCCTTTAAATTATCATTGACTTTGTGAATTTTTTTTTAAAAAGCTTCTCTTTATAATATTTTTGATATTGAGTACAACTGTGAACGCTGCCTTTGTAGTTTTTGACTTATCTGTTTTTGGTGACAGAGTGCATTGATTTTATACCAAAGAGCATATTTTGCCCTTGTTTTATAAAAACTTACTTGGTTTGCCAGAAAAGTACTATATTTTTGAAAATAATTTAAAAGCTTTAATGCTCATGCCACTATTTGAAAGAGGATTATACTGTGATCACGAAAGGTGACAGGATGCTGGTTTGTTAAAAAAAAAAAAAAAAACAGTTTTTAGATATTTATCAGTATACTTTCCATTCATAATTTTCTTTTCCAGGTGCTTGTGCATACACGTCAATACTTGCAGATTCACTTACCTGTCATACTGATTGACATTCTATATTCTAATGAAGCCCTGTTCAGTGAATTCTGGCATTTCTGGAATTATTTTCATCTCTACTTTTATGAGCTAAAACAACTTCTATGAGTTTGGATTATACATTACAAAATAACAAGTTTTCAGTGAAAAATCATAATTGATCTTACCTTTTAAATTTATGATTATACCAGGCTGTCTGTGGAGCAGGCAGATGACAGGGACCACTGGTGGTACATAAACCAGGCTTTGAAAACATGGCACTGAGCTGTTCCAGGAGCAGTTATTAAAACAGCCACAGATCTGATTATTACATAAGTAACAGGTCTGGCTGGTAAAAGGTAAAGGAGAGAGAAAAATGAAAGGAGCAGTACTGCTGCCTGGTGATGACTCTGAAAACCACTGTCTTACCCACACCAGGCCAAGAAGCAGAGGAAAAGCAATAGAGCAAGGAGTAAGGACAGACAACACAGAGTAAACTGCGTAACAAGAATAACTGACAGCACAGAATAAAGGTGAGCATTACAAAGGAGTGAAAAGAAATACCAGTTGGAACAGCTGTGTGAGAATGTTAAGTGAAGAACAAATCAAGTATTTACTTGAGTAACCTCAAGCACAGGACAACTTGTCCCACACTGAAGGTGCTATAATCTGATGGGTGACTTGTTGTAGTCCCCTGGTGAGCTAAGTCAGTACCATAACCTCTATGTAACATATAAAGATTCAGTGGATCAGAGCTAGGTGTATCAGAGAGACCATCCTCCAGTATGGGTGTCAGATTTTCTGTAACGAAGGATGACATCTCAATACTTGGAATATAATAGGTGTCAATAAGTATATTAGTTATCTGTTGCTGCATAACAAATTACCTCAGAATTCAGCTGCTTAAAACAACAAACATAAACTGCCTCACCATTTCTGTGGGCCAAGAATCTGGGTATAGCTTAGCTGGGGCTTCTGACTCAGGGTCTCTCACGGGCTGTGGTCATTTAAAGGCATTCGTGGGAGAGGAATTTCTTCCATGCTTACTCAGGTGGCTGTTGGCAGGCCTCACTTCCTCACTGGGTGTTGAACAGAGGCTTCTTTGTCATGTGGGCCACTTTACAGAGGCGCTCACAACAAGGCAAGAAAAGGTGAGAGAGATAGAAGCTAGAGTCCTCTGGTAACCTGATTTTGGAAGCGGCATCAATCAATTTTGCTATATTCTATTCGTTAGAAGCACTTAATTAGGTCCAGTCACTCCCAGGAACATGAGACAAGAACAGGAATACCAGGGGGTGAGATTATTGGGGACATCTTAGAAGAAGGCTGCCTGCCACAATAAACATTTTCATGAATGAGTAAATGAATGAAGAAAAGAAGAGAAACTTAAGAAAAATTGCTTGTACTAGTAAGTCCTCCCTAAATACAGATTACTAGAAGGGAAGCTGGACCATAAAACAGAAAATTAATCTCTGGATAAGACTTGTTTTAGCTTAAAATAGACATTTTGATCAGTAAGTACAGTACGAGTTCATCAATATCATAAAAGAAAGGCTTGGAAAATATGAGTGCTGTTTTCTGCAGACTGTAACTTAACATCTTCTTAATGCTGCCAAATCCCTATATTTAGAAAAGGTAGAGCTTCCGAATTTGATGCATTTCAGTCATTGGTTCTCAGCTGTCCTGCACATTGGAAACGCCTTAGAAACTGAAAAACCAAGCTATCAATACAAAAGGATAGCTGGGCTCTATCCCAGGCTAAATAAATCACAACTCCTAAAGGTGGGGTCCAGACAAGGATATAGTTTCTTTTTTCTTTTTTTTTTTTTTTTTTTTTTTGCGGTACGTGGGCCTCTCACTGCTGCAGCCTCTCCGCCGCGGAGCACAGGCTCCGGACGCGCAGGCTCAGCGGCCATGGCCCACGGGTCCAGCTGCTCTGCGGCATGTGGGATCCTCCCGGACCGGGGCACAAACCCGTGTCCCCTGCATCGGCAGGCGGACTCTCAACCACTGCGCCACCAGGGAAGCCCAAGGATATAGTTTCTTAAAAGCTCCTCAGGTCGTCAGGGTTTGGGACCACTGATTTAAGTGGCTCTTAATGGAAAGATTCAAGCATGCACCCTTTCTCAGGTTTAGTACAAATTGAAAAGGGAAATAATTTTAGGAACAAACTTTCTTTATTCAACATGTATTTATTGTGTCCAGTATGTGCGTAGCATATGTGGGGGATTAAAAATATACATATAAGTAGTTTAAAATGGGACTAAGCTATACTTCATGGTATATATGTATTTACTATGGTTATCAGAAACAGTCCACATGTGCTGTAGGGTTTCAGAGAGGGGAGAGATGAATATAGGCTAGAGTAGATAAAGAATGCGATTTGGAAGAGATGGGATCATTAGGTACATTAGGAAAGTATTACATTAGGGTACATTAGGAAAGTACATTAGGTACATTAGGAAAGTATTACAAGGTGAAATGCAGTAATTTGCTTCACTTGACAGATCCTAGGGTCTGACTTGGAGAAATCTGACAGTTTAGCTAGCACTTGGATCTTATTCTGTAGGCCAGTAGCTGCACAAGAGCAATTGAGGAGCTTTGAAAAATACCTGGAGAGTTTTCAAGTATTTTTATCTCCAGGTAAATACTCCTGGAGAATTTTATTCAGTTGGTCTGGGTGGGGCCCAAGTATTGTACTTTTTAAAAGACTTCCTGTGATGCTGATGTGCAGCCAGGGTTGGGAAACTGCTGTAGGATCACCTAAGGTCCCTGGAAATTTTTGAGTAGGAGGGTTTCATATTCACCCATCCATTAAAAGCACATTAGGATGTGTTTTGTTTTTATGCCACAGGAAGAGGGCAAACAGCGTTGAACAAAATAAAACAGGAAAAAGGTGCCTGTTTGCACTTATGGGGGTGGAAGGCAGCTTGTATTCTTTTTTGGTAAGGAAGACAGGCAATAAACTAATAATGCGTAATTTGGTAAGTAAAAACAAATGCTTTGAAGAAAATAAAGCGTAATGAGGGAGACAGGAATAGGCAGAGAAGGGGAGTAGAGTTGGAGAGGAGAGTGCTATTTTGTGTCAGGTTAGGAGGGACTTCCCTAACTGTTGGCATGTGTACAGAGACGTGGAAGAAGCGAGGGAGTGAGTAGGCAGAGGAGATCACAGGGGAAACGCCCAGGCAGGCACAGGCCAGTGAGGTTGGGTGCTGTGGACTACATTGTGCACACACACACACACACATACTGCCCCCCACCACCTCCCATTGTATATTGAAGCCTTAATCCCCAGTGTGACTGTATTTAGAGATAGGGCTTTTAGGAGGCAATGCAGGTTAAATGAGGTCATAAGGATAAGGTCCTAATGGGATAGGATTGGTGGCCTTTTAAGAAGAGGAAAAAGATCTCTCTCCCTCTGTCTGCCATGTGAGGAACAGTAAGGAGGCCTTCTGCAAGCCAGAAGGAGAGCACTCACCAGAAGCTGAACACTGACATACCTTGATGTTGGACTTTCTAGTCTTCAGAACTGTGAGAAAATAAATTTCTGTTCTTTCAGCCACCCACTCTACAGTATCTTGTTATGGCAGCCCTAGCCAACTAAGACTGCAGGAACAGAGGGTTCCGGCGGGGGGAGTATAGGAGATGAGGTAGGAAAAGGGACTCAAATCATGTGGGGCTGCAGTCTAGAGCAAGAATTTTGGATTTTCTTCTCAGTTGCCATATACTCTGGTTGCCAGAGTATAACTAGGGAAGGGGTTTGGGTGGGGAGGAGGAACCCATTGAATTGTTTTAGGAGAGGAGTGGTATAATTTGATTTATATCTAGAAGGATCAACTGGCTGCTTTGTGGGAGAATAGTCTGTAGCAAAACAGTTGAGGAGTCAGGGACATTAGTTATCTTCATAACTATTGCAAGGGTGGTTATCAGTGGGAGTGGTGTGAAATCATCCAATCCTAGATGTATTTTGAAGGTAGAGTGGACAGAAATTGCTGGTGAATTAGATGTGGGTGTGAGAGAAAGTGGGGAATGAAATATTGTGTCTTAAGTGTTTGGTCAAAGCAACTGAAAAAATGGAGTGCTATTTATTAAGATAGGAAGACTGTCAAAGAATGGAAGAATGGGAGGAGGGAGCAATCAAAATTATAAGCTAGTTTGAGTTGCTACTGAATATCCAGATGAAGATGTAAGTAAGCAGTTGGTTATATAAGTCTGGAGTTTCGGGGGAGACGCTGGGGCTGGTGATGCAAATTTTGGAGTATCGTATAGATCAGTAATTTTCAACCTTGGTTACACTTTATAATCAGCTTGGGAATTTTCAAAAAATTTCTGAGCCTGGTCCCACCCCTGTATATTCTTGTTTAACCTGGGAGTGGGGCTCAGGTATTTCTGTTTTAATTTGATTAGTGGTTAGGTTAAACATTTTTTTAAACAGCTTTTATTGAGGTATTATTGACATACGATACACTACGCACAAAGTGTACAATTTGATAAGTTTTGACAGATGAATACATCTGTGAAACCATCACCACAATTAAGGTATTGAACATACCCATCATCACCAGAAGTTTCTTTGTACCCCTTTTCAGTTCTTCCCTACTATCCCTATCTCCCTCCCATCTTCAGTCACTAGGCAACTACTGATCTGCTTTCTGTGTAGATTAGTTTGCATTTTCTAGAATTCTATAAATGAAATCTTACAGTGTGTACTCTTCTATGTGGCTTCTTTAAGCATAATTGTTTTGATACTCGCCTATGTTGTTGCATGTATCAGTACTTGATTCCTTTCTGTTGCTGAGTAGTATGAACTTCTTTCTTTATTCAGCTGTTGATGAACATTCGGGTTGTTTTCAGTTTGGGGCCACTACAGATAAAGCTGCTGTGAACATTTGTGTACAAGTCTTTGTGTAGTCATGTATTTCCTTCTCTGGATAAATACCTTAGAGTGGAATAGCTGGGTCGTGTGGATCACATTTTTTCATATGTTTCAACATGAGGGGTTTTGTGTGTGTGTGTGTGAGTGTATGTATGTCCTTGAGGAAAACTTTTATGCCCAGAAAAGATTATTCAGACACTATTTTCATTATTAAAATTAATGTTCAGTTTATTAATTTCAGTTTAAATATCTAGTTTGTAAGGTTTAGCAAAATTTAAGTTCTTTTTTCCTAGGTGTAATTATTATTTTTTTTTTTTTTGCGGTACGCGGGCCTCTCACTGTTGTGGCCTCTCCCGTTGCGGAGCACAGGCTCCAGACACGCAGGCTCAGTGGCCATGGCTCACGGGCCCAGCCACTCTGCGGCATGTGGGATCTTCCTGGACCGGGGCACGAACCCGTGTCCCCTGCATCGGCAGGCGGACTCTTAACCACTGCACCACCAGGGAAGCCCCCTAGGTGTAATTATTTTTAAAAAGCAACGCAGGTTAATTCTAACGTGGAGCCAGGGCTGAGAACCATTGTACAGATGGTATTTAAAGCCAAGGATTGAATGAGATCACCTAGCACAGCCATTTCTCAAGCTTTTGCTTGTGTAAAAATACCTGTAGTTGGGGCAAGTTCTGAGAATTTGTATTTCTACGAGGCTCCCAGGTACTGATACCTGGGAGTTGGACTGATGGACCATACTTTGAGTAGCCCATCCTAGAGGGTTAGTGTAGATAAAAGAGATACCTGAAGATTAAGTCCTGGCCCCTCCAAAGTTTAGAAATTGGGAAGGAGAGGAAGGAACCAGTAAATAAGACTGTAAAAGAATAGCAGGTGGGACTTCGCTGGTGACGCAGTGGTTAAGAATCCACCTGCCAGTGCAGGGGACATGGGTTTGATCCTTGGCCCGGGAAGATCCCACATGCCACGGAGCAACTAAGCTCATGAGCCACAACTATTGAGCCTGTGCTCTAGAACCTGCTAGCCACAACTACTGAGCCTGCACACCACAACTACTGAAGCCTGTGTGCCATAACTACTGAGCCCGCATGCTGTAACTACTGAAGCCCATGTGCCTAGAGCCGGTGCTCCGCAACAAGAGAAGCCACCACAATGAGAAGCCCACGTACTGCAACGAAGAGTAACCCCCGCTCACCGCAACTAGAGAAAGCCTGCACACAGCAATGCCGACCCAACGCGGCCAAAAATAAATAAAAAAAAAAAAAAAAAAAGAAAGCTGGTGAGGCAGGAGAAAAACGAAAGAGTGTGGTGTTCTAGAGGCTTGTGAAGATAGTTTTGCAGGAGGGAAAGCATGATAAACTCCATAAAATATGGCTTGAAAAGACCGAGCGAGATGTGAGTTACAGTTGACTAATGGATATGGTAAAGTGATTGTTGATGACCTTGAAAGAAATACTTTTGGTAGAATGTCCAGTCAGGGCAAAAACCTGATTGAGGTGAGCCCATGAAAGAAGGGAGGAAAGTAAGTATAGACAAATCATTTGATGCTTATTGTGGAAAAGAGAACAAAGAAATGGGGCAGTGGCTAGAAGGGGATGTGGAAGTAGGGATGGGTTTTCTTTTTTTTTCTTTTTAAGGTAAGAACTATCATAATGTGTTTGTATGCTGACAGGAATAACTTAGAGAAGGAAATATGGTTGGAGCAGGAGAGCAAGAGGTCAGTAGCAGGAGTGGTGTCCTGGAGAAGGGATCCAGTTGGCAGATAGAGTCATGGCCTTAAATAGGAATACGGAGAGGGAAGTTAGAGTATATGGGCACGGATGGCAGCTTGTAGAAATGTTAATTGAATAGCTTCTATTTTCTCTGAAATAAGAATCAAGGTCACCCCATAATAAATAAACAGATCACAATAAAAGTTTTGTTCAGTACTCTCTCCTCAGTGCTTAGAACAGTGGTTTGAACATAGTAAGTGCTTAGTAAATGTTTGTTAAATAAATGAATGTAAGGAAGAGTAACCCTGGATTGGAGGGAAGGAGGCAAGTGAGGTAGCGCAGAGGTAGCTGTCGGGTTAGGTGAGAGCAGTGCTCCTGGGAATGATGAGGGGAACTGTTCCAGTCATATGGAAGAAGTGAAAGGACTTGATTTTTCTTTGGCTAAGGGGAAGGAAAAGTTGAGTATGACCTGTTTGTAGCTCTGGAGCATGTCCTTAGTCTTTCAAATGAGTGGACTGTGATGTTGTTTAATGATTTGAGGGATTTTTCAGAGACTTAATTGCTGAGCACTCTAACCTAGTTTGTATAAAGCTGATGTAGTCATCTATTTTGTCTGTACTTACCAGAAAGTATCTCTGTAGCTGCCAAGGAATCAAGTCTCTCCTGCCACCACCTCCCAGGAGTTTAGGGAAAATTTTGTCCTGGGTGTCTGCGGAAGTGTTTGATGTTGAAAATTAAATGTATGTAGACCTTGGAGTAAGAACTCTTCAAAATACTCAACATAGATTCTTAAACTGTTGAAGGATACTATTTACTGGATTCTATAAGCAAACTAAGGCAAGTGACGAGAAAGAGTGCATTGAACCTGAGGTGTAAATTTCATTAGTTTAGTGTGGATACCTTGGATCAGCAGATTTTGAATTGTTTTTCTCAGAGCCACACCTCAGGGCTAACTGGGAGATGCAAGGATGAGCACTGAGCGGATGGGGGCTGAAGCGGATGTCTCCACATCAGCTTCAATAGAAGTTAGTTTGTTTTCAGTTTTATACACTGAGATTCCTTGTAAGAGTTTATTTGCATGGTGATTCTACTGCAGAAACAATAACAGAGAAAGCATTTGAGTATCATCAGTGTAGGTAACATTTGAGTTTTGCTGGTAAGTCAGATAGTGCTGGTTTTATCAGAGTAGATTATTTCATTGTTTGGAGGTGGGGAAAACCACTTAGAAAGGCCTCTTTTATCCTTTGATTCAGTAATCAGTTTTTATGGAAAGCAGTTGTACCTTAAGCCCTTCATTCCATTTCATGAAAAAGGAAGTAAATGGCTCAAAAGCAAAATGACATCAGCAAATTCTTCAAGACAGTGAATCCTTGAAGGTTGGCGCCTAGTTAAATCAGTGTTTTACACAATTGATTTATAGTTGTATTTATGCATCATATTTAACTGGTATTTATAATTGTTAATATTAAGAGACATTTATTGAGTATCTAATACATGTAAGATCTACTGTACTAGGTGTTGGGGATACAGAAACAGGCAAGATGTGATCTTTTCCCTCGCAGGGGTTAGAGTCCAGTTGGGGAAATAGAACACAGCCATAAAAAGATCAACAGCATTGCAGAAGAGTGTAGAAGACCACGAGTTTGCAGAGCTGCTACAGGGGTTCCACAGATATGTGATGCACATTTCTTTTTAAAATATTAAATAACCCGTCAAATAAAAGTGTCCTATGCACCAAATATTAACGTGCACAGAAGAAAGACGACCACTAAAGCTCATTAATTTATTTTGTAGATTAATTCACTTTTTTTTTTTTTTTTACCATTTCAAAATAAAGTAGCAGATCCTTTATTTGTATTTCTCGAAGCCGTTGAAAAAAGTCACGTAGCAGCAGCAACATGTTTTGGCCATAATTTTCCCTCTTCCACCTCTGCCCTCCCAGAGGATTTTGGCCCCCAAGTCACACTCCTCACACCTCTTCAGGCCCCACTACAAAGCAAACCCTGTTTCAGCGGTTTCTTCCTAACTTCCTTTCCTTCTGATGATTCATCACAAAATCTCAAAAACGGATCTATCAGATAAGATCTACCTCAGAAATCCTGGGAAGGGAAGATACATTGAGCAGGCCAGTCCATAGAAAGCACTTCCCAGGGCCTGGGGAGAAATCCAGGGAATTCACACTGAGTAACTTACAGCCCTTCATGCTTGTTAACGTTTTGTAGGCTGCATGGTGCTAGAGCTCTCTGAGCCTTCAAATGAGAATATCCTGGACGAGTTTTTCCGCAAAGTCAAGAATCGTTATGTGAACAATGTATCTTTAAGGACTTAAGAAGGGAGTATGGTTTCTCATGAGGTGAACAGTCATTCAACAGAAAGGACTTTATCATGCAGTATTTTGTGACCGTGAACCTGAACCATCTTTGTTTTATCCTAGGATTAGGACAAGTGATGGATTTCTTTCATCTTCACTGATATTTGGCATCAAAATTTATTTGATACGATTCATAAGTGGACAGATACTGAAGGGTAGGGATGTATACCTAGTCTAGAAATGGCAATGTTTGATAATTTTGGAACAAGGAATGGCTGTCCCCTTTCCAAAAAATTGTGAGCCATCAGGGTTTTCAAAGTAAAGTGTTTTGACGATGCAAGTGCAAGAAGTGGAAGTAAAGATAAGCCAAAGTCTATTAGAGATGTATTTGAAATCAGGAATCACTCACTGTTTACAAGATTAGATATGTTCCTAGGATTAGGCCTAACAGCTGATGGGGAATTGGTTACATTAGTCTATATCAGGTCTATATACCTTCAAATGGAATAAAAAATTGGGTTTAACTACACTCTAAAGTCTTATTAAAATTTTTAATATTAATTGTTCCTTTGTTTCTTATTTCTGTAAATAATTCATGAAATGACTTAAAAAGGGGGGTGGCAGCCCAAGGTGATGAACTAAACATGAACTAAAGTGCTTTCCACCCTGTAGTAAGTCCTCTAATTTTTAAAATCACAGCACACCATTTTTTCCGTCTTAGGGCTTCTGACAAAATTTACTTTTATTTAGTTAGTTTCCTTTTGTGTGGCTTCTATCCCATGCACTAAACAAACTGTGAGGGCGAGGACTGTGTCTGTTTTGTTCATGGTGAGTCTCCGGCACCTTAGATAGTGCCTGACACGTGTTAAGTGTGTAATACATTTGTCAAACAGGGGGCTTACTTATAAAAATCTTCCTTGGTTAGATTTTTGGACTTTTGTTAGCAGTGTATTAGCAGACTCACAACAGGTTTGGGTTAAGTTCAGCCTTTTAACGCATTGAGATTTATACTGCTTCAATTTACTATATATATTTTAGTGTTGGGAAGCAGATTGCCTCTTTCTGAGCTATGAATAATGCTGCCTCCTTTAGAAAAGAATCAACAATGGTTTTATATTGTATTTGTTTTGCCTGTCCAACTTGACAAAGCTAAATTGTTGTGATGAGGTTAATCAAGCTTAAAACATTTTTCTTATAGTATTTAGCATACAGGATTTTTGTTGTGGGGTGGAGGGCAGACACATAGTTAGAAACTATATCTGATGAATAATAGTTATCCGTAAACGGTTGTTGAAATGTTCCCCCCCTTTTTTCATGTCACAGTAAGTCAACAGACCTGCCAAACTTTACACAGACAGTCTGTTTGAGCTATTTATGAAGGATATATAGGGACACATAGGGATCTCAACATTTTGGAACATCATATTTTACAAGTTACAGCTAATAATGACGTATGTGAACAAGTAGATGACAATAGAGTGCAGTTGGGATATGTCTGGATAGCACTGGATGACCTTTTTGTCCTCCTTATCACAGAACCTTTAGCATTGTAGGTGTACTGTCAAAATCATGAATGATAAATCGCTGAACACCTTGTAAAGGCACACCTTGTAAATAATACCCTGCCCCTTATATCCTAAGTTAACTATCTCCCACCTCTAAAATTCCCTACTATCCTCCAGATTTTTCTCACTAAGTAGAAAAAGGATCATAGTTAAACTTTTTTAAGATCCCTAGAGCTAGGAGGGCTTTCTTTTTAATAGAGCATGGTGAAGTTGAGTCACTTTATGATAGGGTACAAAGATCATCATAAGCTGTGTTCCTCCTACCTTCATTGAAGAATCTTTAAAACTCATTCAGGCCGTTAGAGAGCAGCAGAGAACTTTATTTCAATAGTTAAGCTACATGGAAACACATATTTTGTGCTTCTTTTCTCCCAAAGTTGAACCAGATCAAATAATCCTAGAAGAGAGGAGCAAAGTCATTATCTTTAAGTGAAAAAAGAATGAATTACTACACATTTAGGCAAAGTTAGGATAAAAAGAGAGAGAAAGACATAACAACTACTGAAAAACAAAAATAATATTTTTCTTGAGGCAGAAGAGAACCACTATAGAAAATTTGTTGGTGATTAAAAACTAACAAAATCAACCACAAACAATGCCACGTGCAGAAATTACTGGTTGCTTATCAGAACACTAGTCTCACATTTCCACTTGCCCCAGGGACACCTTTGCTTAAATTTTATAAAATCCACAAACCCAGCATGACCAGCACCATCGTTTCTAGTATGAAGTGGTGGTCTTCTAATTTGTCTCCTGACTGCAGTCTCTCACCTGACCAGGTCAGCTAATTGTTCTTTCTTTATTGGTTTTTACCTTGTAAGAGAGAGTATACATTTACTGAGTATTTTGTTATTACCACTGAGAATATAACACTTAGAAGAATTCTAGATTCATAACTTGTTTTAAAATGTTAATTTAGGGACTTCCCAGGTGGGACAGTGGTTAAGAATCTGCCTGCCAATGCAGGGGACACGGGTTCGAGCCCTGGTCCGGGAAGAACCCACATGCTGTGGAGCAACTAAGCCCGTGCGCCACAACTACTGAGCCTGTGCTCTAGGGCCCACATGCCGCAACTACTGAGCCTACGTGCTGCAACTGCTGAAGCCCGTGCACCTAGAGCCGGCGCTCTACAACGAGAAGCCACCACAATGAGAAGCCTGCGCTGCGCACTGCAATGAAGAGTAGCCCCCACTCGCTGCACCTAGAGAAAGCCCCCATGTAGCAACGAAGACCCAATGCAGCCAAAAATAACTAAATAAATCAATCTTTAAAAAATGTTAGTTTATTTAACTCTCCTCATGGTTTCATGGAGCAAATCGTGCTGTGCTGATATGCTTTCATTTTCAGATTTTTTTTTTTTTTTAAATTTTTGGCTGCATCGGGTCTTCGTTGCTACACGCAGGCTTCCTCTAGTTGTGGCGAGCGGGGGCTGCTCTTCGCTGCGGTGCACGGGCTTCTCATTGCGGTGGCTTCTCTTGTTGCAAAGCACAGCCCAGCTCTGCGTGGGCTTCAGTAGTTGTGGCACATGGGCTCAGTAGTTGTGGCTCGTGGCCTCTAGAGCACAGACTCAGTAGTTGTGGTGCACAGGCTTAGTTGCTCCGTAGCATGTAGGATCTTCCCCGGGCCAGGGATTGAACCCATGTCCCCTGCATTGGCAGGTGGATTCTTAACCACTGCACCACCAGGGCGTTCCCTCATTTTCAGATTTATGGGCCATATGAAAAGGGAAAATGATTCTAGGAAGATTCTGGAGAGAGAAAACCTGTTAAATATGAAAAAGACTTGGCAGCAGTTGTAAGATCCATGAAGCTGGGGAATTAGGATTATCCCTTCTCTCACATAAAAATGGGAGTGATTGAGGAACTGTGTCACATAATTGATGGACACCAACTTGGAGACAAATGCTGGAGGGGTGGGGGAGTGATTGATAATGTTATAAAAATATTCTGTACCTAACCACAGCACAATCGTTATATTCCTGAAAAGCTTCATGATCAGAGAATCCATGATTGAGACAGTTACATCTTATGGGAAAAACAGCACTGAGTACTGAGGTTATTAATGAATCCAGAAAAACCTAGAAGAATATTCAATTTTACTTAAAAAAGGCAGCACTAAATAAAGAGAATATAAATTATTATATATCTTAAGTTAGTGATAATGGCCTCTCAATAATGTCAATTTATTGATTGCTAGGAACTTCAGGATTTCTACTCTAGAATGTAAATTTATTTTAATGTTCGCAATTTTCTTGTAATTTAGTTTAACATTTTTATAAATTCATTTTGCATTAAATTTTGGGACGAAGGGAGCGACAGTACAAACTATAATAAAGGATGTTGTCAAACTTTCATTTGTTATGGCAGGGAGAGATTCAGAGACCCATAATACCTTAGGAGACAAATGATGACTACCCCTCAATTCCATTGTATAGCTTGGAGTGACTCTTAATTTTAGGTGACTCACTGTTCACCAGGCACTAGTCAAACCAAACCTTTTCACAACCTGTCACACCTTTGTACTTTCTTTCTCTTTCCATATTCCGGCATAATTAAAAGAGGAATTAATTCTTGCTGCTCTTACTTTTCACTACTTGTTTACGTCTGTGTAGTGAGTGGTTGATCCTGGCCCGTGAGTAAGCATCGAGACAGTATTCCTTGTCTTTTAAAACATCTTCGTTCCTCATTAAGCCTGATTTTATCATTCATTCATTTTTCAACAAATATTAAATATCTAGTATTTTTTCAGTACTGTGCTAGGTACTAGTTATCCAGTGATGTATAAACCTGAAACCATCCCTTTCCTTGTGGAGTGTATATCCTAGATGAGGAAACAGACAGTAACTCCTTCCTTAACACTCCCTGTGTTCCTTTATTTTTTTTTTCCATAGCATTTATCAACATCTAAGACTTTATTTTTTGTTTGATTTCATCCACAGAACGTTGGTTACATGAGGACAAACAAGAATTTCTGTATGTTTTGCTAAAGGAATATTTTTTGGTTGAGAAGTGAGAAAGGCATGTTTAATTCGTCACCACGTCCCCTTGATTCTGCTTCTTCAGCCTGTCTCTAAATAAGCCCACTGCCGCTTCCTTTTAGTTCAAGCCCTTTTTATTTTTACCTGGTCTATTAAAGTAGCTTTCCCTGCCTCTGTAGTACCTTTCCCCTCCAGATTGCTGCCAGTAATCTTTGTAAAATTGAAGTCTGAATTTCTTCAGTGATCTGCTGTCTTTTAAAGGTAAATCAGACTCCTTCGCTTTTCATTGTCGGGTTCCTTCCTATCTGTCCAGCCTTTTTTTTTTTTCTCTGCCACTCCCTGCTCTCCATCTCAAACTTTATGCTGCAGTAGTATCAATATATTGCACTTCTTCAAGCTTCTCTGCTCAGTGTGGTGGCTGGACCAGAGGCTTCCCCTTAACTTGGAAGCTATTTAGAAATGCAAATTTTAGGCTCCACCCCGAGGCCTACTAAATAAGAACCCTGGGAGCAGAGCTAAGCAAGCTAAACAAGACTTCCCAGTAATCCTGATGTACCTTAAATTTGAGAATCACTACTTTAGTCCTTTTTTTTTTTAAAGTTCATTTCCTTAACAAGCTCAGCCATTAATTACCGTGCTTTCAATAATATTTTCATTTGTGTAACTCTTAATTTACATCATTGACCCTGGTATCTGTGTCAGTCCTGCTTTTTAAATTGTGTATTGGACATCTTTCCTGGATATCCTTCCTGTACTTCAGACTCTGTAGGTTCTAAACAAAATTCATTACCCATCTATTAAGATGTTTTATATACTGCGTTTCCTATTTCCTCCTTCAAAGGATTCCTCCTTGCAGCTTTGAATCCTAGATTATGCAGTATTTTCTCTTTGGTTTCTATTTTGTCTTGCTTTAGAGAAACAAAGGAAAAGATTTTTTTAATAACTCTACTGACCAGAATAGGGTCAGGATTTTCCAGGCAATAGATTACTGTTGTTTATAGACCATCTGTTAAAATGTATTTTTTTAATGTATTTTTATCTTATTCTTCTTTGCTTTTTCCTTCCCACCTTTTTTCCCTCCTCAATTGTCTTTTTCTCTCTCATTTTAAGAACTTAGAGACCATTTACTTTGAATCTTGACCTCAGCTGCCCACGTTCTACCGTAAAGCTGGAGGCATCCTTGACCCTGGGCTAATAGAGTGACAACTTGTACCAAAAGTGACAACTGGTACCAAAGATTGTAGTCAGGCAACATTTCATCTATCTCGGTACAGTTTCTGCAGTAGGTTCTCAATAAATTTTTTTCTAATGAGTAAGTGAGTAAGTTAGGCAAGTCTCAAAGCACTGGACAGATCTCCAAGGTCAAAAAACCACAGTGAAATTGTGGCTGGATACATAAGGAACCTCAAAGATTTGAGCAGTAAGAAGTGAGAAATTTTGACACTCAAATATTTATTCAGTGAATAAATGAAAGATTTTAAAGAAAAGAATAGCCATTGTAACAGATGGTGAGGTATTTCCTTCTCTGAGAGAAGAGGGATAAATTTAGATTTTATTTCAGTGTGAACTTTCAAGTTTAATTTTAAAAATTCATGTTTATGTGTGCTTCCCCATAAGCACAGTTTGATATACATTTTTAATAATTTTCGTGTCGATTTATGTAACAGTTACATTTTAATGGTTTGACTATATATCTTGGGCTATAACTTTTAACTGTTATTATAGTTCTATTTTTGTTGGATAGGAAAGACAGTAATGTATGTGTGTGTATATATATATCTGTTAAATTGCACATCTGAATTACCTTACATATGAGAAATTTTTATATGTGAAATCATATATCTATTCTCATAATTTGAGCTATTCTCTCATAAAAAATACATTCTTAAATTATAGTAATAAAAAAAACTTTCTTTTTAACATGCACACAGGAAACCTCGGCCTGTCTCCCAGTTGGTTGCACAGCAGGTTACTCAGCAGTTTGTGCCCCCTACACAGTCAAAGAAAGAGAAAAAAGATAAAGTAGAAAAAGAAAAAAGTGAAAAGGAAACAACTAGCAAAAAGAACAGTCATAAGAAAACCAGGTAAATTTAGTGTTTTAATGGCACTTTTGAAGTAATAAAATTAACCATTTAATATTGTCTTTTAACATCAATATATAAAGTATATAAAGTAGAAATAAAAGATTTCATCTCTTTTACTATATCATGAAAGTGTTTTTCTTAGTTGAAGGTATATTAGAAATTAAACACAGAGGCCACAAATACACGTTTAAGTGTGAGGGGACTTTCTGTTTTTTGTTTTTGTTTTACTAGATTATAAGACATTTGTGTTTGAAATGTTTCTTTTTCACTCATAAAGCCAGGAGTGATGTTCACAATGCTGAACAGATATTTGCATGAGCTTTAACCAATCAGAATGGTCATGGGTCCAGGCAGAACAGACAGTCATGACACCCTTATCATAAGTGCACATCAGTGGAGTAACAGCCCTGCATATAACTCAACCTTAGCTGTTGTCAGCTTCCTCTGTGATTCAGCTATGTCACTGCTGTTCTAAAACATTTATTTTAGTAAAATTGATAAGCTGTCTGCAAAATTATGATAAAGCTATAAAAGCACATTTAAGAGAACATTACTCCCAGAGTTTTTTGTCATGTTGAGGAAGATTCAGGAATGATTGGCTTGATTAATGTTAATGATTTCAAACATTTAATTATATTTTTGTGGCTAGTTACACATGAATATAGAGCTTTAAAGATAGATGTATTTGTTTTGTTATTTTTACCTAATTTAATATGCATTACATGCTCAGAAAGTTGGTAGAGAGAAAAGCTAGTTTAAAATTTTATCATTTTTTGTGTTTAGGCCAAGATTGAAAAATGTGGATCGGAGTAGTGCTCAACATTTGGAAGTTACCGTTGGAGATCTGACAGTCATTATTACAGACTTTAAGGAGAAAACGAAGTCACCGCCCGCATCTAGTGCTGCTTCTGCAGATCAACACAGTCAGAGTGGCTCCAGCTCTGATAACACAGAGAGGGGAATGTCCAGGTCATCTTCACCCAGAGGAGAAGCCTCATCATTGAACGGAGAATCTCATTAAAGTTTATTTTCTCCAATTTCCTAGTCACTTCTGTCATACCATGCAAATACACAGATTATGCCAAGAAGTACCACATTTTCATGACAAACATATTCATGCACAATCCATAATTTGCATTTTACATAAAATAGAAATCTGTTAGATTTTATTGCAATCTATGCCTACCAAACATTTCCAGACTTAACATTTTGGTCTCCACAGTTAAAGGTGCCATGAAAATGTGGTTGAATTACTCATTATGCAGTGTTATTGGTAAGTCTATTTTCACTTTTAGTTTAGTGAATTCTAACACATAATTCTTGAATTCTCTACTATTGGCATGTAACGAATTTAAATTTTTATAACATAGTGCAAGCTGCCTAAATATGTATTATTTGAGAATTGTGAAACAAATAGTTATATGTATACAAGTCAAAAATCAATTTAATCAACTGTTGCTACAACAGAATTTTCTTAATGGTTATCCTCTTAAATACACCTGCTGGTACTTGGTGTGGTTAAATAGGAAGATTGTTATTAAATAAAGAATTTGTATGAACCATTGCCAGTGTTTTTGACACATTTTACTAAATTATTGTTCCTGAATTATGTTTTAGGTTTTATCTGTTTTTGGGGGGAATTTTTGCTTATCTTTCAAAACATTCATTTATTGTAATGTTTACTAGCAGACTAGTAAACAATAAAACATTGATTACTTGGCTTTATAATTCAGATTTAGTGCTATTGTCATTGAACACTGGTATTTTCTGTATTATATAGAACATTAAAATTCAAGTAATTATAAGCATTTGGCAAAAACAGAAGAGAAGAAACCTGTCATATTTTAAAAGCTGCAGTTTTGGAAAAGCTTTAACTTAATAGTTTTATCACTGTTTCCTTGCCCCAGACTTATCCAGGGTCATAGAAGTGTGAATCTAATTAATACAGAAATGGGAACTGTTGCACAGAACTGAGAAATAACTAATCTTTAATCAGTTTAATTGGCCTCTTATTAAATATAACAATTCTTATAAAAATTATAGTACCCTATTTTCAGAAACAATTGCCAGTTTATGCATTTATCAATATCCTAAAATTTAAAAAGCATTTACAGCCCCACTTACTATTATGTAAATTTACCAATAAAATATTTTTATGACTACAGATTTTGCATTTTTGTTTACAACTAATAAAAGTGTTTTTTGTTGTTTCTAAAAATCCAACTTAGAAACCACACAATACTTAAATTCTAGGGTCTCCTGCTTTCTCTTAGCCATTTGTTTAGTATGTATTCACCTATAGGAGACTTTTGAACTATAAATGAACTTTAAATCATAACTTGGATACAGAATATCACATAAAAACATCATGATAGCATTTGAAGAAAGAAATAAAACTGTAGACCCTGACAGTTGTGATATTTGGTGGTTTCATGTGGTAATGTAATTTTCTGTTTAATTGCAGTACTTTTTACAGGCACAATGGTACTGTCTTTTTTGTAAGATGCAAGTTGTGAAATACAGTTAATTGCATACAGTAAAAGTCTGTGATTAAAACATTTATATACCTCATTCTTTAGTGTTGTTAAATGAAAGAATTTTATTTGTTTTTAAGATACTTTCAGTGGAACCCCAAATGACTGGTATGTTCTTTTAAAACATGAAAATTTTTTTCTCTTACTTTATTCTTTTTCACATGTTCCAAATGTTTTATATATATACATATATATTCATTTTTAGACATAGTAAAAACTACAAGTACTAACTGTAATAGGGAAAATATTCTAATTTTTAAGTCAAAATTACTCTTTGGAGGTACTGGGTCTTATGATGATGATCAAATACTTTCTGGATATATTTTAAATGGACTGCAAGAGAGAAAAATCTGACAGAAGATGGGATTTTACCTGAACGGGGCATAGTCATCTTTCTAAATAGTAGGGAGACAGTTAGCATGGAATTTGAGAATGCTAACTGATGGCTGGTATCTGAATCTCTGTTGTAGAACCTAAGTGAGCTTGAGTAAGTCATTCAAGGTCATTTCCCGTCTATTAAACAGGGATAATGGTAATCATATCTAACTCATAGGGTTGTTGGGAGGATTAAATGTCAATCCATACAAAATTCTTAACAACTACCTGACACGTACTCTGTGCTCAGTAAATGTGAGCCTTTACTATCTTTATAGGTAAAATCCCATTACAGAAACATAATTTTTTTTGTAACAAAAATTGTTTCCATGCCTTCTTGGATGCCCAAAAGGAATTGTGTTCTGTAGGTTAAACTGAATTTTTTACATCAGATGTTTGCTCTGATCCCAGACCAGCTGTCTTTCTATAATTAAAGAACCTGATGGTATGCATTATGAGACAGGAGAAATAAGCTGAGTTGTCTACTTTGATACTTTGTTTTCCTTTCATTAATCACAGTTATCTTTTGCTGTCTTCATTTCACCCTACCTCAAATACACTTCCAAACCAGGAAACAGACTCAAATTCCATAAATACACCTAATGTTAAAATATGCAAAAAGGTTCAGAGGTTCAAATTCTATACAAAAAGAGCATTTGGATGTTTTTCAGAGTTTATTAGCTTATTTTGATATAAGTAAGAGTGAAGATATAATTTGAGGCATACAAGAATACATATTCTTAAACCTTTTATATTACACAGTAGAAATAGTTGACAATAACTTAAAGGTTTTATTTTTATTAAATGCTTTCCTAAAATTATAGTGATGACTGTAGACAAAGTGAAAACATTAAAAAAGGAAGAAAAACCTTTGCTTTTCTAAGTTGATAACCTTTATTACCCTTCTTTTAGAAAGAAGTTCTTATTGCCTGAAAAGAATATAGCTTATTCATATTATATACATTCATGCTGAGTGGTCTAGAAGTTTTAGTTTCCACTGAAACCCTTATTTTACTTACTTTCTTGGTCTGCCACTTATCTCTCTTCTGGAATCTTGAAGACCTGAAGTACGAACTGGGCCATTGATAGAAATTTCTGTACTGTACTTCGAAAATTAAGTGCAAACAGAAGAGTGAATGTGTAAGAAGGGTAATCATAAAGTAATACTTCGACTTACTAGCACTGGCTCCCCTCTTCAACCACAGGCACCTTCAGGTGTCTGGAACAACTGAAATGTAGAAAAACTGAAATGTAGAAAAGTCATCAGTGACAAAAATAGCTGAGTAGACTCAAGAGACAGTGAAGATTGCAGAATACAGGATGTGACTGATCATTTGTGAAAGCAGAAGGAAAAGAACACCCTCCCTGGCTATTGAGAGTGAGGAAAAAGAAGATGCCCTAATAATAAAGGCAAGGAAGGTTAGAAATGGGGAAAAATATGAGGGAGGAGGAAGGAGAAAAAGCAAAGATAGTAGCAGAAATTAGAAAATGGGGATTGTGATGTAGTCGATGATAGCAGAGAAGAATCACTCAGAAGGGAGAGAGAGAACAAATAGAATGTATAGCATCTCGGTCTCGAGAAAAATTTTAAAACAAGCTATGATAAATCATCTTTGTAGTGACTCAGTCATTAAGTTTTCAGTTGTGTTTAGTAGACTGTTTACTAGAGCAACAATATGTGTAATCACTATAAAATGATTTTCTTCAAAACCAGTTCATTTTTAGAAGTTGTCATAGAGATTTACCTTGAATTATATGAACACTTTACTTTCCTGAATGCACAGCCCTGCTAGCCCAGATAATTTAAATGTTATGTTTTTAATGTGGCTTTGTATTTAGCCAGTGCAGATATTCCAGCCTTTGTGGAATGGGCCAATTCTGGAGCATATGAAATGCCACGATAAGACTAGGTACTTATATAGAAAAATCAAGTAGAGCTCTGAAAGCTTTTAGTTCTCTTGGACATGTTTCATGTTCTGAATTGTTTTTCAGTGGTGATTTCTTTCCTCCCCGTCAGTAGGAGTTGTAGACTGTAGTAGCTATTTTACTGCTGTAATACTTTCATTATTTTCCTGATCTAGATTTTCTTTATGTCAGTTTTCAATTCAGTGAACATTTATTGAGTATGGTTTGTGTGCTAGGCACTGGTCTGGGGGTTGGTTGCAAAGAGGACAAAGATGTGGAACTCACATCTTAGAGGAGAGATCTGTAAATACAATGCCATTATTTCAACAATAAAAATACATATAAGATACAGAAGTAACAGAAGAGGGAGTGCTTGCCACCATTTTTTTTTTCTTTTTCCTTCTTTTTTTCCCCCCCTAGAAAATTCAGCTTGGCCTGAGTATCCACTGTAAGCCCGCAATGGAGATGTTAGGATCTCATCTTGATAGTTGCAGCTGGTAATGTTGGGTGTCACCAGTAATTTTAGCCAGCTACCATTTCATTACTCCAGTTTGAATTTCCAAAGTTAAAGACTTTAAGGCATGTAATGTGAGATTATCATTTTCCTATACTAATTTTTAAAAATCAGTAAACAGCTAGCTGAATGAGGTCTCCTGTTGCCTTTTTGTGAGGATATTGAGGAAACATTACATCACTCAGAATCCAAATGAGAAAATTTATTCAGACCTGTTTCAGGAAAAGCTTTACTTCAACCTGAGAAATCAGTTTGCCTTTTTCTTGTGAACAATGCAAATCATCGATTGTCCTCAGTTTTTGCTTTAGTTGTGGGAAATCTCAGATTAAAATTAGGCATACTTTTAATAATTATGTAGAACTCAGTCATCTGCATATCCATATTCTAACTTGTTATTCTTCATCTAACTACATTTTTAAATTCATCTAACTACAGTTTTTATCTACTTAACGTTTTCCCTTGTGTTCTTATAAAGTTCCTCAAATCTCTTTTGTACATAAGGCTAAATAGTAATACTTTTTAAAAAAATCTCAAAAAAACTGCCTTATTTTAGTTGTGAGGATAAGCCCCTACGTGAAATTTTCAGTTCAAGGATCCAGTAAAATGGATCCAACTGGAATTCCTGAGGAGTGGAAATAATACACAAGTTTGGCAGGTCTTGAATTACATGCAGGTAAACCTGGATCTGCTGACTTACCTGGAAGTAGGGAATGTGGATGAAAGCTACCATCTCATCTTCATATTTTCATTAACTCTTTTTTCAAGAGAATTCAGAAACTAAACTGGGTACCAAGATTTACTAATTTAGACTTTGTATGTGTATTATTTTCACTAACCTCTTTTAATTCAGACTAATAGCAACAATGAAATTAGCCTGTGTTCACTTCTGGAGTCAGCAAGATTGAGAAGAGTTGGGATACTGTATAAAACCAGTTTGGGGAAGAAGACTCCTAAAGGACAAAAATGTAGTGAAAGCATTAAAAAGAAAAAGAAAAGTAGGCTGTTTTCAGAATTAAAAAACAGTGATCTGGCCTTAGGTCCAAGAGGTAGCTTTTGGTCTTTAATAAGAGAAAATGTAAAAGCCTATGATGTTTCCAGTATAGGATAAGATAAATAATTTAAGGGACACTTTAACTTAATTAGAAAGAAAAAACAGAATTTTTCTTACTTTATTAAAAATAAAATATAGACATGTGAAAAGAAAAACCATTTCAAAATATGAAACCTATTAATAATAAAACCTATTAATATTAAAAGAAAAACCAAACATAACATAGGACTATTTAGGATGTAGCTTCTATACAGAAAGGAATATAGATAACAATAATTCTGACTTTATTTTTCAACTAAGTACTGTATTTCTGAAGTGTAATAGTATCAGAATTCTTAATTGTTTTCATTTTTCAATTTTGGGGAATTGGGGTCCAGAGACTTATCTGTTACTTACTATTATAATCATGACCTTGATTGATGGCAGGTTTTGGTGAACTTCTGCACGTATGTTTTAATACTAATTTTCCTCATGACTAAATTTCCCTGTAAATCTAGCTTTTAATTTCACTGACAGTATTTTAAAAAAATAACAGTAGGGCTTCCCTGGTGGCGCAGTGGTTGAGAGTCCGCCTGCTGATGCAGGGGTCGCGGGTTCATGCCCCGGTCCGAGAAGATCCCACATGCCGCAGAGCGGCTAGGCCCATGAGCCATGGCCGCTGAGCCTGTGCGTCCGGAGCCTGTACTCCGCAACGGGAGAGGCCACAACAGTGAGAAGCCCGCGTACCGCAAAATAAATAAATAAATAAATAAAATAATAATAGGTTATAATCTATTAATGGGAATGGAGGGTTCCTGGAGATTGAACCAGGGAGAAATGTAAGGATGGTCCATAGCATATTCGTTCTTTCCCTCCCCACTCTGCCCGCTTCATAATCTCTCTCCTTTGTGGATGGAAATACTAGCTGAATTCTAGGATTATTTAGGAGTTAAGGTGTCCCCACTTAGTTTTCCACTGCCACTTTTTCTAATCTTATGATCTATAGCTGAGTTTTTTGAGCATGAAGAGAATCAGTTTACTCTTTCGTCTCCCCCCTTACCCTACCCTTTTCCCACATTTACTAGTCTGAATGAACACTTAAAATGAAATACTCTTTGCTCCAACTGACAACATACTTTTCCTCCAGCCCAACAAGGTCTCTAGGAAATGGACTGTGAAAATTGAAGAAATTTCACTAGAGGCCAACAAGAGGAGAGAATGATTTTCAATTTTAGTGTGAATTTCTGATTCTTTGTGCTCTGCAACTAATCTGATTTGTATTTTTTTAAATATAAATTTATTTATTTACTTATGGCTGCATTGGGTCTTTGTTGCTGCATGCAGGCTTTCTCTAGTTGGCAGCGAGCAGGGGCTACTCTTCGTTGCGGTGCACGGGCTTCTCATTGCAGTGGCTTCTCTTGTTGCAGAGCACCGGCTCTAGGCGCCCGGGCTTCAGTAGTTGTGGCGCAGGGCCTTAGTTGCTCCACAGCAGCATGTGGGATCTTCCCGCACCAGGGCTCGAACCCGCGTCCCCCGCGGCGGATTCTTAACCACTGCGCCACCAGGGAAACCCCGTGATTTGTATTTCTGTGATTGCAAGTTTAATTTGTTTTAATCCCCAAGACCAATCTAAGAGATTTTCATATAACATCTTTTTTGCTTTTTTGCTTTTACTTTTAATTTGCATCACTCAGTTTAGCATTTATTTTTTCACAGTGAGATAGCATGGTATAAGGGAAAAAACAAACATGCACTTTGGATCCTCAAAGATTTCCATTTGAATTATGGATCTTCATCATTAGCCATGTGGTTAACAAACTTCTCTGAATTTCAGGTTCCTTGTTTGTTAAAAGAATAAAGTATAATTGTTATCAGGATTAAGTTTATGCATAGACCTTTATAAAGTGGAAATTATGTTAAAAAGCTTTGAACTTTACTATGAAAAGGTATAGAATTTACCTTTTCCCCCACAGGATGTCTTTTTTTTTTTTTTTAAGAAGTACTAAAAGGTAGAATTGGGAAGGAAATGCTGAGCAGGACCTAAATTTGCTCTAGAGTGTCTTGGAAAAGACATTTAAAAACCCCCCAAAACTCATTAATTGAATGTCTACCATATATCCAGCATGTACTAGGAGCTATATGAAAAATCAAGATTAATCTTTTGAATATACGATTGTTGAGATTTGGATTATCCTGAATCCGAGAGTTTTTCAGGTCATGGAGAAGGTCTCTAGCTCCATAATTTAAACAACTAATGTTACTACTTTTAAATTTCTTTTTGTCCACCTAAATTTACCTTTTTTGACAGAATGAAGGGAAGATCAATATTGATTAAAAATTTGGATATAGGGGCTTCCCTGGTGGCGCAGTGGTTGGGAGTCCGCCTGCCGATTCAAGGCACGCGGGTTCGTGCCCCAGTCCGGGAAGATCCCACATGCCGCGGAGCGGCTGGGCCCGTGAGCCATGGCCGCTGAGCCTGTGCGTCCGGAGCCTGTGTTCCGCAACGGGAGAGGCCACAACAGTGAGAGGCCCGCGTACTGTAAAAAAAAAAAAAAAAAAAAAAAAATTTGGCTATAGCCAGCCTGTCACTAGAGAATTAAGAGGGTGTTCTAGAGATGAAAAAATAGACTTAAGAACACATGCATACACACAGTAAGTGAAAGAAATGCCTAACCATTATGGCAAAAAATATTTTCAATAATTTACAATTAATTTTAGGAATATCAAAATGTGTGAATCCTGGAAATGATCAGAAGTATTCACACAGCTCCTTATACTCCAGGATAACCAGTTGGGACAGTGTGTGGGTAATACAAAAATCATTTCTATTTTTGGAATGCCTTACGTACTTTTCAACAGAATTTCCTTTTTAATTACAGGATTAAAAGGAACCTAAAGGGATGATATGGTCCAGAACCCTGATGTCAAGTAAATGGATGATTGTTCTTCCGGATATGCTCTTCCCATATATTGTCGCAGAAATGAATATTGCCATTCTAGTATTTTAAAAATCTCTGGGTCATTAAATTATTCTTTATTTTCATTACATTTAGTTTGTTGAAATAGAAACAATTGTAGTTACCATCTCTTTAAGTTAAACGTACTTTGAGTGCGAGCTCTTACTCTAGTTTCTTGGTACCGTATCCTTTAGTTTTCTCTCTGAAAATCTATTTTCTCTTCTTATAAATGCTTTTGTCATCCATCTTTGTACCTCATTAAGTTTATCTTTATTTCTCTAAGAATTGTAAGGTGTAGTGAAAGGATTAACTTTATATTGTCGTGGTTTTTACTTGCCTGTCTCCAGTTTTGGGGGCAGTACAGAATAGCCCCTTGTCTGGCATGTAGAATATATTCAATAAATGTTTATTGAATGAATAAGTGTATGTTTTCATTCTATTCACAGCTTGATAGCATGCTAGTTTTCATTTTTTGTCAAGTAAGGCAAGAAATTTAATCCTTATAGGGTAAGAAACTGAGGCTTAAATTTGTTTAGTGACTTTCCCATGGTCACAGAGCCAGCACTTATTTGGTGTAGGGATTCCAATTGAAGAACTACCACTAATTATACAGCATTTCCCTATCTTGTTTCTCATGGCCAAACTCTTCAAAGCTCCAACTGCAATTTGAACAGTTTAACAGCATGATTTTTCTCCATGAAGAGAGAGAGAGAGAGAGAGAGAGTGTGTGTGTGTGTGTGTGTGTGTGTGTGTTTAAAGCCTCCTTTCCCTCACTTTCTGGCACTGTAGCTGCTTTCTGGCTCCAATCTCAATCTGTCCCAGCCTCTACACTGCAGCCAGAATCTGCTCTCCAAAAGGCAAATGTGACCATGTTATTTCCTAATTTAAAAACCCTTCAATGGTTCAACATTTTACGTTCAAGCTCCTTGCCAGATTATGTTCAAACTCCTTGCTGTACTAAATAAGGCATTCCGATATCTGGCCCCTTCAACCTCTAGTCTTATAGCTCATCTTCTCCTCTTTTGCATTCACTTAACTGGTGATATCAAACTTTTCACAGCTCCCTGACCCAAGAGCCTGTTTCACTGATTCCTCAGCCTGGAATTACTTCTCTTACCACACCCTAGACTCTAGGGCCACTTTTGCTACAGTCAAAAGTTCACAAAAAACAGAAGTAAAACCTATGAGTCACTTACATAGTTATTAGCAAAAGTTTATTGTGTGTACACCAAAAAGACAGCAAACTGGGAGCACTCAAACCAAAATATGGAATGAGGCTCACGGGTATATTCTGTGAAGACTGAGTGTGTATTCTCTACAGTGACTGGTTAAAATATTATAATGTTCTCTTTTCCTTTCTTTTCATTTTTTTTGCAGTTTAAACTTCAAACGTTGAGTATTCAACTGCTTTTCTTTCTTTGTTTTTAAATTATTTTTTATTATATAAGTTTCAAGTGTACAGCATTATAATTCAACACCTATATACTCTGCAAAGTCATCACCACCACAAATCTAATTATCGTCCATCACCGTACAGTTGACCCTCTTCACCCATTAAAAAAAAAAAAAAAATGTATTTGGCTGCTCCGGGTCTTAGTTGTGGCACATGTGATCTTCCTAGTCGTGTGCGGGATCTTTAGTGGCGGCATGCGGGATCTAGTTCTCTGACCAGGGATCCAACCCGGGCCCCCTGCACTGGGAGTGCAGCGTCTTAGCCACTAGACCACCAGGTAAGTCACCCCCGCTTCACCCATTTTGCCCACCCCTCCTAGACTTTTCTTAAATGAAAGGGAATTGGTTAGTGGTTACCTCATACCAATTTTCGGGAACTATTTAAGGTCTGCTTATGGTTTTCACATGCATAAGCAAAAAGTGACCCAGGTCAAGTTAACCTCTTATCCCGCAAAATAAGCTAAATTAAGCTTTGCTTGTATGACTAACTGGTTTTGTTCGCTCAGGGAATTTTCAAGTCTGGAGTCTGTGTTTCATTTTAACATTATGAAGTGTCTCTTAACCATGCCCGCAGGCAGAACTGATTGCTCCGTTTTGTATGTGTGCCCACACCTTTACAGGCTTATATCCTAATGTCTGTATGGTCGTATTGCACTTAACAAGTATCCACTGTCCCACCCCCATGCCCCAACTAGGCGTCTTTGTACCCCAAGGTACTCACACAGTGCTTGGCACATGCTTTGTAAATGTTCAATAAATGAATGGAGTGAAAATATGGCTGAGAAAGAGGGAAAAGAAATGGAAAGCTAAAGACAAAGCTCTTTAGGGAGAATATTAATTGTTTTACACATGCGAATGGTGAGCTGTGAGGAGGATCAAAAAGGCGTAAAAGGTTGAACCTCATCAGCCTTATAGGAACTTACAACCTCGATGGGAGGCAAGATATGCATCCTAAAGGTTATTAGGAGGTAATTAGACATCTGGGTGAAAATGGCTCGTACCGACTGTATTATAGAATCTTAGAGGCTGGGGAAGTCCCCGCTGAGAAGGATGTAAGTGAGAAATGGCTTAATCAAGTGCCGTCTAAGTGCAAGGGTTTTTTCGTGCGTTAAGCAATTTGGTCTTTACAAGCACCCTATGATGAGGATGTCATCTCCATTTTAGAGACGAAGAAACACGCTCAGAGAATTTAGGGCTTTCAGCGTCCCAAATTACCACGTGGAAGAACCATCATTTGAATTTGGGTCGGTTGCCTCAAATGCCCCAATCATTTCGCCCGCAGTTGGGAGCCACAGGGCTCGAGAGTCGCCCTCCTGGGGTCGCCGGTGGCCCAAGGCCCTGCGCCAGCCGCGTCCGGCGTCCCGCTGGCCCCAGCCCACCCGGCGCGCCCTGCCCCCCCCTCGCGCTCAGTGCGCCTGCGCGTCCGGCCGCCCACCTTCTGGGGAGAGGCCCGCGGCGGAGGCGGGGCCGGGGCTCCGGGGCGGGGTGTCCGCGCGCTCTCGAAGGTGGTGGGCGGAGAGCGAAGGGAGGCAGGGAGGAAGGGGGGCAGGCGCGAGGCCGTGGCGAAGGAGGAACTTGTTGCGCCGGCGGCTGCGTGGTGTCGCTCCCTCCGCGCCAGTTCGCCCGGGCGGGCGCGGCGGCGACGGCAGCGGCGGCGCGGGGACGGCGTGATGCGGCGCTACCTGCGCGTCGTGGTGCTGTGCCTGGCCTGTGGCTTCTGCTCGCTCCTCTACGCCTTCAGCCAGCTCGCCATGTCCTTGGAGGAAGGAGCGGGCGGCGGTGGCGGGAAGCCGCAGGCCGCAGCGGCTTCCTGGCTCGCGGGCGGCGGACGCGGCGCCGGGAGAGGGGCGGGCAGCGCGGGCCCCGCGGCGCATCCCGGCCGGTCTGACAGGTACGGGCCGTTCCCTGTCGGGGGCCGGGGCGGGGGGCGCGGGGGCGCTGGGCTACGCCCGGCCCGGGCTGCCTGCGGGTCAGCCCCGCGCCTCCCGCCACCAGGCCCGCGTCTCCCGCTTCTTTGCCGCAGACTCTGATCCCCTTTGCTCGTTTCCCTCCTCCTCACCCTGGGGGTGAGCCCAGCGCTGCTCCAGCCCGAGAGCACCCCACGCTTTTTGTGTTTGTCTGCAGACCCATTCTTTAGGCACTATTCACAGCAGTTAGAAATTAATTTTCAACTCTTAGTTGACAGTTGCATTTTCTTTTTCCTTTTTTCTTAGAATTCGTTGAAAATAAGAGGGTCCTACCAAAGCCTACTTGCTGTCTGGCTAGTGGGAATTCCCTCTTGTTTCCATGGCGTTCAAGTTGAGATATTTAAACATCGGGCTGGCGCCCTAGTTCAGTTTTTTCCCCCCTCCTGAATGGGACATTTAAATTTCCTGTTAACGCTTAAAATTTTCATTATTTGCCGGTTAGTTAAATTTGGATAGAGCATTTCTGCGGACTGTGAATTTTTCTTTAGGAAACGATCGGGCTGTCGTGAAACTTATAGCAAGTTAAGAAAAATAAGCGATACTTAACATGCCCACGTCTTTTGTGCGTTGGGATAGAGGTGTTTCTCTTTAAAAATCGGAATTTAAAAAGCATAATGACTTAAGTGGATTTACACAGATCACTGTCAGAGTTGGAATCAACATGAGATTTAAATGGAAAAAGCAACGCATTACGAATGCTTAACAAAATCTGAGCGTTTCCACTTCCTTGAAAACGAGGCTCCTCTGTTTGTGGGCACCTCTCTTACTCCGTGTGCTCCCTTAGTAAGAGGCAAAGGCTGCTTTCATATGAAAAACTTCCTACGGGCTGATAGGAGGAGGGAGCGCAGATCAGCTGTAGGCTGTTAATGTTCTTCTGAGAGTTGATGGCCATCCCCAAAATGAAAGGGGACGTTTGGGCAGAGGAGCAGCATGGAAAAGCTGGATTGTCCTGTTTTCACCCTGTCATTTGATTACAGTCAGGACTCTGTTCATAAAAGCAGGACTACTTTCCAGAGCCAGGTTTGTCAACGCTATTATCTGTTCTGGGAGAGGCCGTGACTGAAGACCTGGCTGAGCTCATGAAAAGCTAATGGTGGTCTGTTATGCTCCAGTGAAGCATTTATTTAAAGTTATGGGGAAGAAGCTATTTTTGCATTGGGTAGAATTGTCAGGAAGCAACATTTTTATCAAAACATTGAATGAAAGTGGACTATGATATTAGCATTTCAATCTGATAGAGTAACATTCATTTTTAGTGCCTTGTCTGAGATACTTAATATTTTGTGACAAATTTTTATAAATTGTATCTGCTTGGCTAGCTAATTTTAACAAAATTACATTATTTGAAATTCAGAAAGTAAGTGCTTCAGTTTTAATGAATGTTTTATAGAGCCATTACTGAAATCTGAAGTTTGATGTGTCAGAGTCGAGTCAGCTAAAAAGCTGTATATTACAGGTTCTCTGGGCAACATAATTCCTCATTTTAAATGAGGCACACATTTGAGTTAAAACTGAAGGTGTATGGGCTTCCCTGGTGGCGCAGTGGTTGAGCGTCCGCCTGCAGATGCAGGGGACGCGGGTTCGTGCCCCGGTCCGGGAGGATCCCACATGCCGCGGAGCGGCTGGGCCCGTGAGCCATGGCCGCTGAGCCTGCGCGTCCAGAGCCTGTGCTCCGCAACGGGATAGGCCGGAACAGTGAGAGGCCCGCGTACCGCAAAAAAAAAAAAAAAACCCGAAAAAAGCAAAAAAAACACAAAACACCTGAAGGTGTATCATTCTTTGTAAAGAAGTGTGGGCAGAGGAGCACCCTGGAAAAGCTGGATTGTTTGTAGCCTATGATTTGATTAAGGTCAGAAGATTCTTAAGACATCAGGACTCTTCATTTTAAATATTATCATTTATAACATCTTTTTAGATTTCTCATAGAGTTCAGTCAACTTGTTTGGCTACCATGGGATATGGAGTAGGTATTCTTAACCTCTTTTCCTATGTATAGTTTGGTGGAGGTGCAGAGGGCATCAGTACCAGCATTAGAAACTATCCTTTGCTCTGCAAGTGCTCTTTCTATAAAGCTGCTGTGATAAGAACCTAGTCTAGATAGCATTACATCAGTGGAAAATGGGGCTATGAGGCAAGCAACATCTTCCTTTTTTTGGTAGGACTTATCATTGCATTCTTACTTTTTTTAAAGCTGTCTTACCTCAAAGATTAAAACTATTATTTCTCTCTCTCATTTGAAACATGGGATTATGGTTATACCCAGTAGGTTCCAGTGGTCAAACCTTATAGAAAATATTCATTGCACAGAATTCCACGACAACAAAATACTTGGAAATGTCCTTGCACGTTCTCAAAGTAAAAACTAGAAAATGATGGAAACAATTTTTCAGTGAAATTTATTATTAGTGAGTTCATTTTGTTTGAATCCATTATTTTGGTATTTAGAAAATGGGTAGATCTTAGTGTCAGACAAACCTGTGGTCTCATTCTGGCCCTGTTTCCTGTGAAACCTTGACCACCTCTCTGCTTCACTTTTCTTACCTGTAAAATATAGTTTGTATTTACCTTAATTAATTTATAGTAATCAGAATTCTTAGTTGTCAGTCACCAAAGTCCATTAAAAATGACTTCAGCAAAACAGATACTTATAGGCTTATATGGATTGCTGGAAGGAACAGGATTGAAGGAAGAATTCCCCGGGCAGTTCCAGGGACCTCAAGGACTGGGGACTCTTTCTCTTCTGCTGTAGACAGGCTTTGTTCCTGGGGTCTTTCAACTTCTTGTAGTGTTTCGTCTCTAATCTCAAGTAGAAAATTTTAGAAAAAGGCTCTCATTGGACTTGCATCACATGCACATCCTTGGATCAGCCAATGTTGCCTGGGATGGGGGCCTCTGGTTCTCTGGGCTGTGTTCCTTGCACATCCATACTGCAGACAGAATCCCATGACTGGCGCTGGAGGGGAGTGCTGCGCCAGTGGAGAGGAATGCTCGGGAGGTAGTGGCTCTTCCACATAGAGGGACTCTCTGAAGGTGCTCAGTGTGGACAGACTGTATTTAAGGTATTCAATCTAAAGCACTTATCTTAAAGCACTGACCAGATGTCAGTACTTCAGAAGGAGTTAAACCATGCTCTGGCTTTTTAGATACTCTAGGTGATTAAATTCTCACGGTTCACTGATGACAGCGATTATCAAGATTTCATCCCATTGAGGCTGTACAGCATATCGGTAGTAGGGAATCAAGAAACTACTAGGCATTTCAGTGATACCATTTCTGGACCCGTCATACCCTTACTGTGAATGACTGTTAACTGGGAGGTAGTCACCTTACTTTCCTTTTCAGATCTGGTCAGGCCATCAAGTTATGGTTTCTGCTGGGTCCCAGGAACACTAACTAGTAGGATATACTGAAAATGTAGAGTGGGAAGAGTCAGGGCTTTGGAAACAGACTTCAGCTTTGCCACTCACTGGCTGTGTTAACCTTGAACACATTTCCTCATCAGTTACAAAGAGGTAAGAGTATCTGTGATAATTGGGTTGTTTGTGGGAATTGAAAAAAATAGCTTGTGTAGATTACTTGGTATGGTGCCTGGCACAATAAAATTATAGCTAATTCAGTGATGGTTTTGATCATTTAAATTTTAAATGATTTTTTTTTTTTTTTTTCAGTTTCTGACCTCTGGGAAAAATGTCCTCAGGCCCCAGTCCAGACCTGCTAAACCAGAGTCCCTGGGAGTGGGGCTTGGGAGTCTGTATTTTAGATATGTGCTCCAGGTTGTTGTTATAAAGCCAAAGATTGAGAACCATTGATTTAACTGAGAATGATTTGACCACTATTTTTGCGCTATTGTATTTTTGGGGAGAAATTTTTTGCCTTTTCCCTGCAGTTACTTTTGAAGAAGAGAGGAGTTAGGCAGTGAACAGTGAAGAAGGCTGAATTATTTACTAAAGCCACCTTAATCTCTGCTTTGTTGATGCAGAGACATCTTAGATAAAACCCAGTATTTTGCACCTTGTATTTCAGTTCACTGAAGATCATACTTCACATAGCTGTAAAGTGCTTAGCACAAACCTGACTAGTAAATTAATTAATTAATGTTGTTCTGTGCTTTTGAACGGGAAAGTGGTTAGGTTAATGAGAAAATAATGTGTACTTTTGACATAGAAATCCTATTTTAAAACATTAAGATTATTATCTGTGTGTCATACCTGTTGGAAATACTTCCCCCCAACATGTTAACTTAAATTTTTTTCAGAGTGTATGCCACGTGAAGTTTAAAATTTTTATGTGTTCAGATTGGCAGTTTTTTCCTTATCATTTTTATTTTTGTCATGCATAGAAAAACTTTCTACCAGTGGGTTTTTTCCCCTTTTTTTTCATTTAAATCTTTAATTCATTTTTTTTTTCCGAGAGAGTTTAGGTTGTACAGTGTGATACTAACTTATTTTTGAAATGGTTAGATAATTGTTCATTGCCATTTGCGTATAAGCAGTTCTTTTCACACTTCTTGAATATTCATGACACTAGATATTTATGAAAAAGAAGACCTGACTTAGATGTCTGAAGACAATTCTTAGTTGAAAATGAGTTGTGCAGGAACTGATCTTTAAATAATGGTGGTTAGAACCATGGGAATGGTCTTCTTTAACATGGCTGTAAGCATCTTTATTTCTCTTGCAGTCACAGTGCAGGTATCCGTGCCTTTAAGGTGCATCTTTGGTGAGGCACCTCATTCAGACTTCCACATTCTTATGCTGGATATGCCTAGACTTATCACTGACTCTCCACGATGCAGATGGTTTTCACTAAAGCCTCATGGCTATCAGGGACATTTAGAAATGAAAAACATCTTTTTCAGTTTGATTTAAAAGTATGAAAGACCTTCTGCTGTTGCATTTAAGTAAACTTTAAGTTTGAGGACTGTTATTGTGGAGAGTGTTACTGTTAAATGCTCTGTTTAATCCAGAGCATGATGTCTCAATTTTTTTTATTTTTTTATTTTATTTTTTGTGGTATGCAGGCCTCCCACCACTGTGGCCTCTCCCATTGCGGAGCACAGGCTCCGGATGCGCAGGCTCAGCGGCCATGGCTCACGGGCCCATCCGCTGCGCGGCATGTGGCATCCTCCCGGACCAGGGCACGAACCCGTGTCCCCTGCATTGGCAGGCGGACTCTCAGCCACTGTGCCACCAGGGAAGCCCTTTTTTTTAAAATTTTTATATTTTATTTTATTTACTCTTTTATACAGTAGGTTCTTATTAGTCATCAGTTATATACACATGCGTGTATACATGTGAATCCCACTTGCCCAGTTCATCACACCACCATCCCCACCCCTTCGCAGCTTCCCCCCCTTGGTGTGCATACGTTTGTTCTCTACAACTGTGTCTCAACTTCTGCCCTGCAAACCGGTTCATCTGTACCATTTTTCTAGGTACAGATGCGTTAATATATGATATTTGTTTTTCTCTTTCTGACTTATTTCACTCTATGTGACAGCCTCTAGATCAATCCACATCTCAACAAATGACTCAATTTTGTTCCTTTTTATGGCTGAGTAATATTCCATTGTATATATGTACCACATCTTCTTTATCCATTCATCTGTCGATGGGCATTTAGGTTGCTTCCATGACCTGGCTATTGTAAGTACTGCTGCAGTGAACATTGGGGTGCATGTGTCGTTTTGAATTATGGTTTTCTTTGGATACATGCCCAGTAGTGGGATTTCTGGATCATATGGTAATTCTATTTTTAGTTTTTTAAGGAACCTCCATACTGTTCTCTGTAGTGGCTGTATAAATTTACATTCCCACCAACAGAGCAAGAGGGTTCCCTTTTCCCCACACCAGCATTTATTGTGTAGATTTTTTTGGTGATGGCCATTCTGACCAGTGTGAGGTGATACCTCATTGTAGTTTTGATTTGCATTTCTCTAATGATTAGTGATGTTGAGCAGCTTTTCATGTGCTTCTTGGCCATCTGTATGTCTTCTTTGGAGAAATATCTATTTAGGTTTTCTGCCCATTTCTGGATTGGGTTGTTTGTTTCTTTAATATTGAGCTGCATGAGCTGTTTATATATTTTGGAGATTAATCCTTTGTCCGTTGATTCGTTGGCATATATTTTCTCCCATTCTGAGGGTTGTCTTTTCATCTTGTTTATGATTTCCTTTGCTGTGCAAAAGCTTTGAAGTTACATTAGTTTCCATTTGTTTATTTTTGTTTTTATTTCCATTACTCTAGGAGGTGGATCAAAAAAGATCTTGCTGTGATTTATGTCAAAGAGTGTTCTTCCTATGTTTTCCTCTGAGAGTTTTATAATGTCTGGTCTTATATTTAGGTCTTTAATCCATTTTGAGTTTATTTTTGTGTTTGGTGTTAGGGAGTGTTCTAATTTCATTCTTTTGCATGTAGCTGTCCAGTTTTCCCAGCACCACTTATTGAAGAGACTGTCTTTTCTCCATGGTATATCCTTGCCTCCTTTGTCATAGATTAGTTGACCATAGGTGCGTGGGTTTATCTCTGGGCTTTCTGTCTTGTTCCATTGATCTATGTTTCTGTTTTTGTGCCAGTACCATATTGTCTTGATTACTGTAGCTTTGTAGTATAGTCTGAAGTCAGAGAGTCTGATCCCTCCAGCTCCGTTTTTTCCCCTCAAGACTGCTTTGGCTATTCGGAGTCTTTTGTGTCTCCATACAAATTTTAAGATTATTTGCTCTAGTTCTGTAAAAAATGCCATTGGTAATTTGATAGGGATTGCACTGAATCTGTAGATTGCTTTGGGTAATTTGGTCATTTTCACAATATTGATTCTTCCAATCCAAGAACATTATGTATCTCTCCATCTGTTTGTATCATCTTTAATTTCTTTCATCAGTGTTTTATAGTTTTTTGCATACAGGTTTTTTGTCTCCCTAGGTAGGTTTATTCCTAGGTATTTTATTCTTTTTGTTGCAGTGGTAAATGGGAATGTTTCCTTAATTTCTCTTCCAGATTTTTCATCATTAGTGTATAGGAATGCAAGAGATTTCTGTGCATTAATTTTGTATTCTGCAACTTTACCAAATACATTGATTAGCTCTAGTAGTTTTCTGTTGATACTTTTAGGATTCTCTATGTATAATATCATGTCATCTGCCAAGAGTGAAGTTTTACTTCTTCTTTTCCAATTTGTATTCCTTTTATTTCTTTTTCTTCTCTGATTGCCGTGGCTAGGACTTTCAAAACTATGTTGAATAATAGTGGTGAGAGTGGACATCCTTGTCTCGTTCCTGATCTTAGAGGAAATGCTTTCAGTTTTTCACCATTGAGAATGATGTTTGCTGTGGGTTTGTCGTATATGGCCTTTATTATGTTGAGGTAGATTCCCTTTCTGCCTGCTTTCTGGAGAGTTTTTATCATAAATGGGTGTTGAATTTTGTCAAAAGCTTTTTCTGCATCTATTGAGATGATCATATGGTTTTTATTATTCAGTTTGCTAATATGGTGTATCACATTGATTGATTTGCGTGTATTGAAGAATCCTTGCATCCCTGGGATAAATCCCACTTGATCATGGTGTATGATCCTTTTAATGTGTTGTTGAATTCTGTTTGCTAGTATTTTGTTGAGGATTTTTACATCTATATTCTTCAGTGATATTGGTCTGTAATTTTCTTTTTTTGTAGTATCTTTGTCTGGTTTTGGTATCAGGGTGATGGTGGCTTCATAGAATGAGTTTGGGAGTGTTCCTTCCTCTGCAGTTTTTTGGAGGAGTTTGAGAAGGATGGGTGTTAACTCTTCTCTAAACATTTGATAGAATTCACCTGTGAAGCCATCTGGTCCTGGACTTTTGTTTGTTGGAAGATTTTTAATCACAGTTTCAATTTCATTACTTGTGATTGGTCTATTCATATTTTCTATTTCTTCCTGGTTCAGTCTTGGAAGGTTATACCTTTCTAAGAATTTGTCCATTTCTTCCAGGTTGTCCATTTTATTGGCATAGATTTGCTTGTAGTAGTCTCTTAGGATAATTTGTATTTCTGCGGTGTCTGTTGTAACTTCTCCTTTTTCATTTCTAATTTTATTGATTTGAGTCCTCTCCCTCTTAATGAGTCTGGCTAATGGTTTATCAGTTTTATCTTCTCAAAGAACCATTTTTAGTTTTATTGATCTTTGCTATTGTTTTCTTTGTTTCTATTTCATTTATTTCTGGTCTGATCTTTATGATTTCTTTCCTTCTACTAACTTTGGGTTTTGTTTGTGCTTCTTTCTGTAGTTCCTTTAGGTGTAAGTTTAGATTGTTTATGTGAGATTTTTCTTGTTTCTTGAGGTAGGCTTGTATAGCTATAAACTTCCCTCCTAGAACTGCTTTTGCTGCATCCGATAGGTTTTGGATTGTCGTGTTTTCATTGTCATTTGTCTCTAGTATTTTTTGATTTCCTCTTTGATTTCTTAAGTGATCTCTTGGTTATTTAGTAACGTATTGTTTAGCCTCCATGTGTTTGTGTTTTTTATGTTTTTTTCCCTGTAATTCATTTCTAATCTCATAGCATTGTAGTCAGAAAAGATGCTTGATATGATTCCAATTTCCTTAAGTTTACTGAGGCTTGATTTGTGACCCAAGATGTGATCTGTCCTGGAGAATGATCTGTGTACACTTGAGAAGAATGTGTAATCTGCTGTTTTTGGATGGAATGTCCTGTAAATATCAGTTAAATATATCTGGTCTATTGTGTCATTTAAAGCTTCTCTTTCCTTATTTACTTGCATTTTGAATGATCTGTGCATTGGTTTAAGTGAGATGTTAAAGTCCCCCACTATTAATTGTGTTACTGTTGATTTCCTCTTATAGCTGTTAGCAGTTGCCTTATGTATTGAGGTGCTCCTATGTTGGGTGCATATATATTTATAATTGTCATATCATTTTCTTGGATTGATCCCTTGATCATTATATAGTGTCCTTCCTTGTCTCTTGTAACATTCTTTATTATAAAGTCTATTTTATCTGATATGAGAGTTGCTACTCCAGCTTTCTTTTGATTGCCCTTTGCATGGAATATCTTTTTCCATCCCCTCACTTTCAGTCTGTATGTGTCCCTAGGTCTGAAGTGGGTCTCTTGTAGACAGCAAATATATGGGTCTTGTTTTTGTATCCATTCAGCAAGCCTGTGTCTTTTGGTTGGAGCATTTAATCCATTCACATTTAATGTAATTATCGATATGTATGTTCCTATGGCCATTTTCTTAATTGTTTTGGGTTTGTTTTTGTAGGTCCTTTTCTTCTCTTGAGTTTCCCACTTAGAGAAGTTCTTTAGCATTTGTTGTAGAGCTGGTTTGGTGGTGCTGAATTCTGTTAGCTTTTGCTTGCCTGTAAAGCTTTTGATTTCTCCATCGAATCTGAATGAGGTCCTTGCCAGGTAGAGTAATCATGGTTGTAGGTTCTTCCCTTTCATCACTTTAAATATATCATGCCACTCCCTTCTGGCTTGTAGGGTTTCTGCTGAGAAATCGGCTGTTAACCTTATGGGAGTTCCCTTTTATGTTGTCATTTTCCCCTTGCTGCTTTCAGTAATTTTTCTTTGTCTGTAATTTTTGCCAGTTTGATTACTGTGTGTCTTGGCATGTTACTCCTTGGGTTTATCCTGTATGGGACTCACTGTGCTTCCTGGACTTGGGTGGCTATTTCCTTTCCCATGTTAGGGAAGTTTTTGACTATAATCTCTTCAAATATTTTCTTGGGTCCTTTCTCTCTCTCTCCTCTTCTTTTGGGACCCTTGTAATGCGAATGTTGTTGCGTTGTTGTCCCAGAAGTCTCTTAGGCTGTCTTTATTTCTTTTCATTCTTTTTTCTTTAGTCTGTTCCGCAGCAGTGAATTCCACCATTCTGTCTTCCAGATCACTTATCCGTTCTTCTGCCTCAGTTATTCTGCTGTTGATTCCTTCTAGCGAAGTTTTCATTTCAGTTATTGTATTGTTCATCTCTGTTTGTTTGTTCTTTAATTCTTCTAGGTCTTTGTTAAACATTTCTTACATCTTCTCAATCTTTGCCTCCATTCTTTTTCTGAGGTCCTGGATCATCTTCACTATCATTATTCTGAATTCTTTTTTTGGGAGGTTGCCTATCTCCACTTCATTTAGTTATTTTTCTGGGGTTTTATCTTGTTTCTTCATCTGGTACCTAGCCCTCTGCCTTTTCATCTTGTCTATCTTTCTGTGAATGTGATTTTTGTTCCACAGGCTGCAGGATTGTAGTTCTTCTTGATTCTGATGTCTCAATTCTTAAAACATTTTTCAAGTACTGAAATTTGGAGGAATTTAATTTGTGATTCATTTATTGTTTTAAACTTTTGAAATAAATATAAGTTCACAGGAAGCTTCATAGATACCCATTTATCCTTCACTCAGTTTTTCCCCAGTAGTAACATTTTACACGAGCTTAGTGTAATGCTACTGTATCTGGAATATATGTGTATCAACATAGTGGAATAGTAGAACCCCAGAAATTAACATTGTACAACCCATAGACCATCTTCAGACATCACCAGTTTACCTGCACTCATGTGTATGTGCAGTTTTATGCTGTTGTATCACGTAAGTGAAATTCGTGTCATCACCCCCACAGTCAGGATACAGACTGTTGTATTACCACGGAGATCCCTGTGCTATCCCTTGATCAGTTTGCTTGTAGACAAGCCACCTAGAGCTAGAAATATTAAGCCGTATGAAACAGGGGGATGAGTCATGGTAAAGTTTTATTTCAGTTTGATCCACAGTGGAAAAACTTTGCATTTATGGACTTCACTGATTCTGGATGTCATTGTTTACTGAAGACATACCCATTTAGGTCAGCTACAGTTTTGCCCCATTAAAATTATTTAATAGAGTTACCTCTTTGAATTTTGTATGTCTAATGTTCCATTTTCAATAATCTTAAGGAATAAAAGCAAAAGCAACTAATAATCAGAACTTGGATAAGTACCTTTACTTTTCCAATATTTTTAAACTTTTTTTTTTCTGGCCTGAAAATACCAGTACTGTCTGTCTCAGATTAGTTGTTTTTTCTCATTTATTGCTTGTAGTGATAGTTATTGGTACGTAATGAGTTCTCAGTATGAGTTTCTACTCTCTATCTTAATCTTTAAAACCAAGTTTTCAGAAGTGAAAGAATGTAAATTTGGGAGATAAGAAACTGTGAATAAATTATGCCCCCTTTTGCTAGCAGCAGCTCAGTGTTTTATGTTTGTTTTTTTTAATGGTAAGGAGGATGTATACTCACTAGTGCATATGTTTTATATTTCCATTAAAGAAAGACAGAAAGAGAACATTCTTTCTGTAAACTGTGTTTTCTGACATTGAGTTATGGTCAAGAAAGTTACCTAAAACTTGACATTTTTTTCCCTGTAATTTCATCTGCATTAATCAGTTTACATTGATTACATGATCCAGCCATTCCTCTCGTAGGGGTGTGTGTGCGCACATGTGTGTGTATATGTATGTGTGTGTGTGTGTGTATATATATATATATATATATACTCAAGAGAATAGAAAACATACGTTCATGTTAAAATTTTACATGGATGTTCATAAAAGTATTATTTATAATAACCAAAAAGTATCAACAACCCAAATGTTCATTAACTCATGAATGGATAAAGAAAATGTGGTATATCCATCCATTCATAAAAGGGAATGTTATCTGGCCATAAAAAGGAATGAAATGTGCTGATAAATGCTACAGTGGGTGAACCTTGAAAATACACTAAGTGAAAAAAGTCTGACTCAAAAGGTCACATATTATATGATTCCATTTATCTATGGAGACAGAAAATAGATGCATGATTGCCTAGGGTTGGGAGCAATACAAGTTGAGGCAGAAAATGGTATTAATACACAATTTCAAGCAGTCATTTTTACAAAAAAATTTAATTAGTCATTTTCTTTGAGACTTCATTTTTAATTTTCATTTTCTACTGTTGGAAGATTTGACAGAAGGAGATGGAATAACCAACTTATTTCCTTCCTGGAACAAAGGGGCACTTTAGGTGTTGATTATAAATAAATTGTGGATTTGTTGGAAGAAAGCTTTGATGATGTCTGTATCTGAAAGATGGAGATACCTATTTGAACAGGTTTGTTGTGAGGCTTAAATGGATGTGAGAACTCTTGAATCTGAAAAAAACTCTGTTAGTTGTTGCCACTTCCACTCAGCCTGTCTCTACAAATAAGTGCAAGACTTAAAAACTACATGACCACACCTGGAAGGGGACCAACAAATTTCCTGATCAGGTTGTACATTTTACTGGTCTGCACACATTTTCTGACTTATCAACTAAGATATGTTAACTTTTTATGCTGTGCTTGAAAACGGTGTCCATTTCAAGAAAAAATAAATTATAGTGTCACTTTTTTCCATTGATTTAAAAATTCTGACGTAGTTCTTTATGCAGTAGTATACAGAATAACTTAGGCAGGATTTTAAAAGCAACCAGTGCCTGACCCTGTCCTTAGGGTTTCTGATTTAACAGGTCTGGTGTAGGGCTCTCTGGTGATTTCATTGTACATCCTGGATTGAGACCCCCTGTCTTAGCCTGTTGACATTTGTGAGAGGTGTGATCAGAGATGTTGCAAATATGAAATTTCATAGACCTTTCACTGTAAGAACAGTAATTGAATTAATGGTGATGGGACATGAGGTGACCTGGTTTAGTGACTCACTCTGACTTCATACTTGCTTTAGTAAACCCAAGCCTCCACTGTACTGAATTTCCAGCTAGACTCTTGTTTTGAAAAGGAATAACAATGAAAAACATACTTTTTGTAATGTGAGCAGTTGTTGTTGTGTATTTGTGGGGTTTTTTAGCTCCAACCTGCAATCTAAGAAGAAAGTCCACATTTGATCCCCTATCTTAGCTTGTGAAATATAGTGAAACTGAGATGTGTAGGTAATGAAACTGAGCCGTGAATATCAACTTGGTCTCTTATTTCCAACTTAAAACACGATACTTGGTGTTTTAAGCTTGGATTGAGGATTAATTTAAAAGCATTTAAAGATTCTCTCTTTCCTTTCTACCAGCATTTGTGGCTTAAATTTTGCTTCAGAATAAGCAAATGTTTTGTTTGGCAGAATGATTTTATTCTAGGGGGGATATGTGCAGTTAAGGAAGGAAAATTTTAGAAGTATTCCAATATTTTCTATGTCATCTTAGGAGGAGATCTTAATATATTAAGAGCGTTCATGACTAAAAAACGTTTCCAGTCTGTGGTATTTTTTGCCTAAAGGTTTTAAAGTTCTATTTAAAGTAGTGCTACCCTAAGTAAGGGAGAAATCAATTTCCAGAAATCCTCAAGTTACCATAGCAAGTTGGGTTTGCAGTTTTGTTGCTGTAAAATAGAACAGTAAGTTTTTATGTTATTGAATAAATTCCTTGTTAGTTTTAAGCCAAAATACTCACATAGGACTATTTCTGTCTTACTCTGTTAGGTGTAAAGATTTCTCTCTGTGTTACTGGAATCCCTATTGGATGCTGCCCTCTGATGTTTGTGGAATGAACTGCTTTTGGGAAGCGGCTTTTAGGTAGGCACTTAATATTTAATTGGTAGATTAGTGTAGGTAAGATTAGATAGTAGCTAATCAATTTTTGAGTGTAATAAAAATGTGGTCATATGGTCATAAAAATGTTTCTTTTCCTGTAATATTATTATACAAGTAAATAATTTGTTTTCTGATTGGGTTTTCTATTCTTTTTTCCCACTTTGAAGTAGTTATGACTAATTTTTTAATACATACTGTGTATAAAATGATCTAAAAAATTTTAAAGATGTTACTAAGATAAACCATTGTTCTTAGGACAATTTATGATCAAATTTTAGGTAACAGGTAATGAAGTGGTAACCGGATAATAAAGGTAGATTTCCACTGACATTTACAGACATATAACATTTATCTAACTTAAAGCTGGTATACTAAAAAAACATTTTGTAGGCAGATGGAGACAACTGGGGAAGGATTATATTGGTTATGAGCAGAGGGGTTGAATATTGGGGAATGGGAGGATAAAGATAAGTGTTTAATGAAGGAGCAAATGATATGACATTGTTTATTGGCCCTTTTTTAAAGTTTTTGACTAGTGCAGCTTTGTTCATGGCTCTGGACAATGAAGGCATTGGATTGACTGACTCTCAGGTCCCTTCCTGCTCTAACCTTCAAGGAAGGAAACAAGTATTGGTAGGAATGGGATATCAGACTCTCTGAGATAGTAGCAGGGGAGAGTGAGGCTGTAGCCTAAAGTGCCCTTCCCAAGAATAAAATTTCTTTATGATTCATTTGAATTTTAATTCTACTCATTCCATTTGCCAGGCACAGTGCTAGGTGCTAAGAATCAGACTGAGTCTGGTTAACATGGCCCCATCCTTCTGGAGCTTACATTCTGATGGGAGCTTCACACTAGTCAACCTGAGACTCTAGTAGAGGGTGACAGGTTATAGCCACAAAGATGGGAGAAGCAGGTGGGAGGCATCAGGGAAGGCGTTTTCAAGGGAGTGACTGCATGACGAACAGGAAATTCGCCAGGCTTAAGGACAAGAGGTGACATATTCCAGGTGGGAAGAACTGCATTCTTAATAAATATTAGTAGTGTGTATTTTTAAATTCTTGTATTCCCAGTACATTATACATCCCATGGACAACTGGGAATGAATCATTGAAATCACATATTTTAATTGTATCTCATTGCTATGGAAAAGGTTGGATGATTGAAATTCTAATATGGGTCAGTCGAGTCAGATTATGTAAACTTTTAAAAGCTAACTTTTTCAAGCTAATCTTACCATTCAGCTTGTTCATAGTGTTGGAGAATAGGAGCTCCATATTTTTCATCCTTTAAAGAGTTTTCTAGTGAATAGAGTAATGACAAGCACCACTTAGCTATCTCCGACCTGACATAAATCTGCTCACTCTGGGAGCTGGGTAAGGTTGAAAGCCCCTGTATACTCTGATTTATACAACCCAGGCCCTTTCATAAGTTACGGCATGAGTAATGATCTTCCTACCTCCTCTGCTGCGGAAGTAGCCCAGCGAAGTTGACCTAGTCTGAATCCTGGAGCCTCTGCTTAGTATTCCTTTTCTTTGAGTCTCTCCAACTCACTATTTTCCCAAAGCTCCCAAGTATTCCCTGGAAGGAATTACATGTGGATAGATACGTGACATTGTAAACGCTTGTGCTTTTTTACTCTCCTAAATTTGAAATTTTAAAAGTTATACTCTCTGCCTGTAATATTACATCTGTAGTATAAATCTGTAACCATTTTGTTACATGTATCATATAATTATGTAAAATCTCTTAAAGTTAGTATGATCAGGCCACCCAAGATGGCTGTTCTCTTGCTCTCTGTACATCCCCTGCTCGACCAGTCCCTGCCTCACCTACACCCTACTCACATGCCTGACCTTCCTACATACTTGCCCCTGCCCCAACTAGCGATGGTTCTGACCTTTAAATCAGAACATCTCCTCCATGATAGCTTATCAAAGGAATGGTGAGGCGCGTGCTCCTCTGCTAGTTTCCCTGGTAACCAGTGAGCCAACCTGAGGTCAGTTCTCCCTAACTAATAACTAATAACTGATTACCCCTTCCCCCCGCCCCCCAGCAAACACTGCTGCCATGTCATCTGCACACAGTAGCGTGCTGCTCCAGGACCTTGCTTTCGACATGTAAGCTCCCCCCATCCATTAAGTCATTGATGTCTCTACTGGCCTGACTGGCCTCCTCCTTCGGTCTTGAAGCTGGGCAAGTACGGGGCTTGCAGGCCTGCATGCTGCAGCCCAACACTTAGTTTCTTACTTTGCTCTTGGGAATCCCTTATTTATTCAGTCTATTCCAATGTGCCGACAAGCTAAAGTGCTGTCCCATTGCCATGTCATTCTCCCCCTCCATTTCAGTATTTAAATAGCACCTCATTTTTGCCTGACTCTGCCCACCTGGGGAAGCTTCTCTGCAATCCCCTCGGCTACCATTAGCTCTCCCATTTTGCCTGGCACCGGTGGGCCCTTATAACTGGCACCATTTTCTTCTCCCCAGACTTGTCCCAGCGTTTCCAACTTGAATTCTTTATGTATTTTTTTTTTTTTTTTTTTGCGGTACGCGGGCCTCTCACTGTTGTGGCCTCTCCCGTTGTGGAGCACAGGCTCCGGACGCGCAGGCTCAGCGGCCATGGCTCACGGGCCCAGCCACTCCGCGGCATGTGGGATCTTCCCAGACCGAGGCACGAACCCGTGTCCCCTGCATCGGCAGGCGGACTCCCAACCACTGCGCCACCAGGGAAGCCCTCTTTATGTATTTTGATTAGACTTCTCTAGGGGGTTATTTCCTCCCAATTAATTTATTATACAGTGATCATAAAATAACATAAAAAAGCCCAAATCGCCTCAATACCCACCGCAAGTGTTTTCGCCGTTCCTGTGCGTGTGCTTCTAATAACTTGTATCTGCACGAGTTGTCTGCCCCTGACTGCTCCCCGGTGGCGTCACAGCGCTCACACCTCTTCTGCCTCTTCTGTCCTTGAAACAAACCAAAGTCCCTACTGCAGCTTGCTTCCAGCCCCTTTCCTTCAAGCATCCTTTGTTTGTTCTTTCTCGTCACCAGCAAACATTTATGAGTATCTGCTGGCTTTACTTCCTTAAAAAACAACAACAAAAAAAAGAACACCTTCACACCTCAGCCCGCTAGGAGCAGCACCCAGCCACCACCTGACGAAAAACCCGCTCTCACTGAAGTCACCTCTGACCTCGGAATTGTTCTTTGAGCCCTAATGTGCTTTCTTGTTACCACTTCCTCTTTCTTCCTTTCGACTCTGTCCGTCTCTGGCTCTTGTCGTCTCAGGCTTTGTTCCCGCCGCCTCTGGACTCCTCTCTCCAGTCCTAACTCCTTAGGACTCTGCTCTTTCTTCTGCTGCTCCCTGGATGGTTTAACTGATACCTTCATTCCAGAGCTGTTCTCTGAGCTCCCGAGCTGTGTCTCCAGCTACACGGTGGTGATTTTCGCCTTGCGGACTTGGGCTAGCCCCTCACACCTCCCCTCATCTGGGCTTTGTGTCTTGGTTCATGGTGGGCTTCCCACATGTCAGTCAGTCTGCAGTGACTTTTCCCGCCCGTCTCCTTTCATGCTGTTGCTCCTGCCGGCCTGTTCCTTTCTGTCCCTTAACTACCGTGGAATCACTTCTTATCCCGCCACTGTGACCTCCCTTCCGTGCCCACCGCTTCTTCCTTCTCTGTATCCTCCTAATTACTGTACCTGCTGCATCTGTTGTGGTTGCGAATCATTACCCACTTCTGGAGTGTTGACTTCGCAGACGGACACCACGTTCATTATTTAAGCCCCATTATTTGGCAAGGTGCTTGGCAACCAGTAAATGACTAGTAATTTTCCCCAGCAGTTTCAGACTAGGTTAGATGTTTGTGTAGTGAGCCCAGTTAGCAACCTTGATTGTTTTCTGTTTAAGCAATTACCATGCTTTCTGATTAAATCTTTCAAAAATCTGTCTTTTCACAACAGCTATAAATTGTGTGAGGTTAGGATTGTGGCTTTCTTGTTTATCCCCAGTGTCTAGCATGTGAAAGGAGTTCAAATATTCATTAAAAAGAATGGATATCACTTATGTTCTAAAAATTATACAGATTTAAGCCTGTACCAGCATGGTGTGAGTGTACTGGTGTCACCATAACCTTAACATTCATTATTGGGAGTTATAATTTTACCACTTATTAGAGTAAAATGATAGCTTATTATTGATTTATATTCATTGATTATTTCTTGAATATATTTTTGCATTTATTTGGCTTTTTAAATTTTTGTTTGTATTTTCTGTATTGATATTTACCTATTGAGCTTTTTAATGCTTATTTTATGAACTCTTAGAATAACACGTTCTACCTTTGCCATTGATTACAAATATTTTCTTTATTTGTTTCATTTTTTAATTGTAGTTTTCTTTTCATTATGTAATCTCTTAATTTTAATATTATTATGTGACTTGAGCTTTTAAAATATTTGATCTTTCTCTCTATGATGGGAATTGATTCTCAGTTCATAGTCTGTGTATTTGCTACCTGAACTGTTATCTTGAGTGGTCCCATGGTAGATTTAAGAGGTATATTTTTACAGACTATTTTAAATTATATTTTAACAATTAATACTTACAAAATGTTGAATTTTTAGATTTTTTTAATCCTTTGCATAAAACCTTGCAGAGTTTTTTTTAAGTATTATATTTTGTCCCCAGAGTGATTTATATACAACCTTTAAAGTAGTTTTACCTTAGTATGTTAATTCACCACAACTCTTTTTTTTATAGTAAGAGGAAAAACTTTTTTTAAAGAGCTACACATTAAGGAAATTATCATTAGTGTTTCTGAATATAGTTTTCCAATTTTGTTCAGTTGCAAGTTTTTTTTTGTTTGTTTGTTTGTTTTTTGCGATACGCGGGCCTCTCACTGTTGTGACTTCTCCCGTTGCGGAGCACAGGCTCCGGACGCACAGGCTCAGCGGCCATGGCTCACGGGCCTAGCCGCTCCGCGCCATGTGGGATCTTCCCTGACTGGGGCACGAACTCGCGTCCCCTGCATCAGCAGGCGGACTTGCAACCACTGCGCCACCAGGGAAGCCCGCAAGTTTTTAAAGATAAGGCGTGGCAGTTATTTTTTAGTTTGGGAAGATTGTTATCAGAAATTTAATCTGTTTACTTTGAGTCTGTGTACTTAATTATAATGCTAATTACTAGTCTAAATATTGTTATATGTTGTTTTCTTTTATAGATAAAACACTAATTTAATTATAGGCTAGAAGAACACACTGGAAGCTTTTGATGCTAAATTTTGATTAAAAAAATTTTAATTTTGATTAAAAACTTTCATGTTTAAATTTTGATGCTGTCTAAAAAAAGAAAAATTATTATTCCTTTATAGCAGAAATGTTACTTAAAATAAGTCTATTCTTAAGGCTTGTAAGTCTGTTTACAGTATTTGTATTAGAATTTTCATCTAAAACATTGTGTTAACTTTTTTTTCTGGATTCCTCCTCTCAGCTTTTTACTTTGATAAGTTTTCAAATCTACAGAGGTTGTAAGAATAGCATAGTGAGCCACTACATACCTGTCACTAGATATTTACCTATTAGTAACATTTTGCCACTTTTTGGCTGAACTGTTTGAGCGACAGCCTAAATATTCAGCATGTATTGCCAGAGAACAGGGATAGTCTCCAGTACCAACATAACAAAATTGGCACTTTCAAGTTATTTAACACTGACAGAATGTTATATATATTCATATTTCCTTATTTTCCTTTTAATGAACTTTGTATCTTTTCTACCCCATTCAGAACCCAGTCAAGGAACAAGTGCATTCAGTTATGAAATCTATTTAGTCTTCTTTTTTCTAGAACAATTCCCAGACATATTTTTGAGGGGGGGACGGGGCAGGGAGGCGTGGTGGTCGGTGTCTTTCTTTCATGACATGATATTTTTGTTTTGTTTCGCAGAATGTTCCTTTATTTGGATTTGCCTGTCTCCTTAGGATTAGATTCAGGATCTTTGGCAGGAATATTGCGCAGGAGATCTTGTGCTCTTTGGGCGTTCTATGGGGAGGCATGTGGTGGCAGACAGTTAACATGATTGGTTGTTTGATCCCCTGGTTAAGGTGGCGGTGTCACATTTCTACACCGTAACAGTATCTTTATCCCCTTTGTAATGTGTGGGGATAATACCTTGATACTCTGTGGTTTTAGCATCCATTAATTATTCTTGTTCAAATCATCTATTGCAACAGTGAGTGCAAAATAGTGTTTTTTGTAATTCTGTCATTCCTTCTACATTTATTGGTTGGTATTCATCTTTAAAGGAGGGTTCCCCCTCCGCCTTACTCTTTATTTAGTATCATTTTGGACTCACTGATTCAGTTTTTTAATAGAATGTGTTACCAATCATTGCCATCACAATTCTAGTCTATGCTCAGGCTATGCCAGATTTAGTCATGGGGACCCTCAGGTGTTACCTTTGAATTATCTGAAGCATTTCTTCTAATCATATATCTGTAGAAAAGTAGGTTATGACTTTAAAATGTCCTTTTTGGATAACGTTTCTTTAAATCCACAGGGACTTTCTCTTATTCACACTGTAATTAATATATAGCATATTTTTGTAGATCCTGACAATATTAACACCATTCAGTTGCGACCAAAATTACTTGAATGGCTACTTCCCTACAACTTCTTCGAAGGTTTTAGTTATCCCTTCCTCTAGTGTAAAAGCTTACTTTAGATTTCTTCCAGTTGCAGTTACTTCCTGTTCCTGGGTCTAGGGACAGGGTGGTGAGCAGAGGCATCTTTAAAATATGTTTTGTCTTGTCAGTTTAGCTGTTGGAGTCTGTACTGTATATAATGCTTTTGCTAAAAAGGGACACATAACAGAAAAACAAATGCAATATTGTTGACAGTACTACTACTTTTATAGAAATTGGTGGAAGGAGTGCTAGCAGTGTGATTAGAATAAGCCTTTCTGCAGTGCCTGAGAGCAGGAGTCCCTGGGACTGACCTTAGAAGGACTTTTTTCCTTGAAGAACATTTGACTTATTTCTTTTGAGAAGGTTTATTATACTTCTGTATGTAGAGAGTTCTGTGCCAAACAGCACATGACTGTTACGGCTCACTCTTTAAATCTCTAGGCTTTTAGCTTTGGGGCAGGATCTAGTTATGGCCAGTTAAGCAATCCGAGCCCATTATAGATTCTCAAATCTTGGTGCTTTAATGAGGGTCTTTGTACCCTCATGAGTAACAGGACCTGGAGGCATTTATCAGAAAGCTGAGACAATGGAGAGCTCTGTGAGATTGTTGTGTGTCTTGATTGCCTTCTCTTTTACTTGTGTCGTTGTGGCTTCCGCTGCTTTGAGGTGAACTGGGTTCATGTCCCCTTGTTTAGGTATAGAAAGTGTAGATAGTCTCCCCTCTGATAGGGCTCCAAAGTTATAAACTGAGGGGCTCAACAGAAACGAGGGGAATGGATAGAGGGTGCAGACGAGGACGCAGGCACTGCTTCTTTCTAATTCCTGTCAGTGGAAAAGAACAGAGCTTTCAAAAGACCCAAGCTTATGCTGTACCTTATGAGTGAAAGAGGTAGCACAGCAGGTGAGTGGTGGAAGGCTAAACTCTGGTAAACCTGTAACAGAAGATGGTTGGATAGCTGGATAGCCATGTGCAAAATTATGCAGTTGTCCCCTCCTCAAACCACTCATAAAAACCAGTTCCTGGTAGATTGATGTAAATTTTAAAGGCAAAGTATGTACCTGATGTTATATCTTAATTTAATGATAATCTTAATAACTTGATGAAGAATGAAGTATCACCACCGCTTCTCGAATAGTAAATTCCCCTTCCAACAATACCACTTTTTATGTGACTTCTCCATTGAATACCATTAACAAAGTGGTGTAATAATGTTTAACTTCATGAATTATCCAGGGAAGGTTTCTTTTTCTTAAAAGCAGTTGTTGTTGTTTGTTTTTAAAGAACGTCATCTTTAGAATAATTGGCCCATTAGTCTGAATAAAGGGTAGGTTATCAAGGTATTGGGTTTCAGCCTCTCAGTTGAGGGATCAGGGAAGGAAATGACTCTTGTGTTTTCTAGGAGATAAGTATTCATGCTGAAAAGCCTTTCTGCTCCTCTGCTGAAGGCTGACAGTTACCAGTAATTGTGTAGGTAAGAGATGTCCCATGTAAGAGAAGTGAACCCATTTTCAGGCCTCAGGAACTCAGAGCAGAAAAGCGTCAGTTTCAACTGCTGTCCTTAAATGTCTCTGGGCCCTTGGCAAACAAGCTTGTTAATATGACTGAATAGATACATAGTAGATGCAGGAGCATGTTATATATATTCAGACTTTATCATTAATAGGATAAAAAATTAATAATTGCAAATGTTTAATGTTAAAACATTAAGTTGTATGAATTTGATATTTAGGTGTGTTTTATATAGTCAATTGTTTGTATTTAATGTTATTTAGCATCATTTTCTGTTTTCTCATATCCTGGCCAGTTGAGGGACTACCCATGAGCAAGACCACGATTTTCCTCGGGAAACAGTTCTGGGTCCACTCTGACACACGGACACATGAATACTCAAGATTCCAAAGTCCTGTGCTAAGGAACATAACCACGATAATTTTAGCTTATAAATTTAAGAAAAATGATTAATCACCCATCCCTGCTACTACAAAATTTCAGTAATGGATACATACAACTATTAACGTTAAACAGTATTATTTGTAATCCCCTTATACATTTTACAGAAAGGATCTCTGTAACTAAAAATTGAGTTAAAGTCAAATTTGTATGTTTTTAGTTTTGGAATGTTTGTACTTCATAATACTTTAATGTGCTACTAGGTTGTTTTATGTTGTCTTCCACTCCTACATACCTTTAGCTGTCAGTTCCAAAAAGATTATTTTATGTCCTAATTACAGATGAGGTCTTTATTTCATATTGTAAATGTTAATTGTTTAATAAGAATGCAGTCACACATAATTAGTTCTGTTCCTTGTATGATGGTGGAGTATTACTGGTTCAGTGGTAAGGTGCTTGCACTGCTGCTCTGTGTTAGAGGTAGGGTCCAACATAGCCTAGGCTGGTAACTGGGGTTTAGGAATCTTTCCTTCCTTCCAAAATGATGTGCTACTAGCGTTTGACTAGTATTTTTAGACCACCTCAGAAATTTTTACTTCTCACTGATTACTTGATAAATGGGACTGCACAGTAAAACAAAACAAAGCAAAACAAAAAAACTTATGTGAAGGAAACTTCTTGTAATCAGCATGGTTGAAGATTGGATATAATACTGAAATATTTGTGGGTGAATTTATATCTGGGTTTGCTTCAAAATGATCTGTTGGTTAGTGGAAGGGGCTGTGGGGAGGGGTTTTAGAGGAAATAAGAATACCTTTGAATGGATAATTGTTGCAGCTGAGAGATGGGTACATGGAGGTTTACTGTTGTCTTCTCTCTACTTTGGTGTGTTTGAGATTTTTTTTTTTAAGTAAAATAGTTAAAAATTAAATGGAAGACCTTCAAATCAGTGCTGCTCCCTTTCTCAAGTGGGGGTTTCCTTGAGAGAATTAAGCCCTAATGTCCTACAGCATCCAGAGTGAGTAGTGAATTAACTTCTCTCCCGTGCATCCAGAATGATGCTAGTTATGTACCATTCTTGGGGGAATGCGGAAGTGGTCATTTTTTGTGTTTTGTGGTTCCTGGTGAGGAACGTTAGCTGAGAAAGGCTGGTTGAGGGTATAGATATATATATATATGATTGATTCAACATTATACTGTTTTGTAATTTGATGTGTCTTTGCTTTTTAAATAGAAGGTTCAAACTTCAGGTTTTTTTGTTTTTTTTTTTCAATTGAACTATAGTTGATTTACAATGTTGTGCTGGTTTCTGGTGTACAGCAGAGTGATTCAGTTATATATATATTCTCTTTCATATTCTTTTTCATTATGGTTTATTACAGGATATTGAATATAGTTCCCTCTGCTGTACAGTAGGACCTTGTTGTTCAAACCTCAATCTTTGAACACAGTCAGAATACCATGTCATTAACATGTTACCCTGTACTAACACTGTTGGAAAATGTGGTTTTCTTTTCTATCAGGTATAGTCTGAAAATGCAGCCCGTTGAGGAAGTGCACCTAGCCGTAGTTGCCTGTGGGGAAAGACTGGAAGAAACTCTAACCATGTTGAAGTCAGCACTTATCTTCAGCATCAAACCTCTTCAGTTCCATATTTTTGCTGAAGATCAACTACATGATAGTTTTAAAGGCATAGTAAGTATTTGAGACTTAGTCAAGCCTGTATAGTTGAATATTTAATGGTATATATAGTAAAATGTTGTTGAACAAAAATATGTATTCTAGGGCTTCCCTGGTGGCACAGTGGTTGAGAATCTGCCTGCCAATGCAGGGGACACGGGTTCGAGCCCTGGTCTGGGAAAATCCCACATGCTGTGGAGCAGCTAGCCCCGTGAGCCACAGTTACTGAGCCTGGAGCCCGTGCTCTGCAACAAGAGAGGCCGCGATAGTGAGAGGCCCGCACGCCGCGATGAAGAGTGGCCCCCACTTGCCGCAACTAGAGAAAGCCCTCGCACAGAAACATGGAGCCATACGCAGCCATAAATAAATGAATAAATTTTTTTTAAAAAAAGGCAAAATTCCTTTAAAAAAAAAAATGTATTCTGCAGCTCTGCCCTCTAAGAGTGGGGACTGTTCCCTGCTGCCACTTCCATCTGCACTTCCAGATCTAGGGTGTAAGAGGAAGACTTGTTTTTGAAAAGGAGTTAGGCTACTTAGAGTCCTTTGCCAAGCATGGAGGTTTTATTTTACTGACTATATAGTTCCAGGATGTTTTGACTGAGAAGTCTTACTTCTTAATTGTGTTCCCATCCTTGGCTTGAGAGTGCCTCAGTCAGAGTGTGCACAAAGGTTTTAATTCTGTTTTGAGTGGAGGGAACTCTTAATTGACAATATGGAGGGAAGTAGCTTCTTGCTCTGGTAAGAAAGTTTCTTATTTTGGTTTTGTATTAGTTACAGTCAGTTTGGCTGTAACGGCAGAAAACCCAAAATAACAGTGGCTTAAACAAGATAGAAGTTTATTTCTCTCTTATATAAAAGTAGGCAGTCTGTGGTATATGGCAGCGCTGTGTCTTCAGGGATTCTGTTTTTTTCTCTCTTGTGGCTGAGCCATCTTTAACTTAAAGCTTCTACCTCATGATCCAAGATGGCTACTCAAGCTCCAGCCATCACATTCATATTCTAGCCAACATGAAGGAGAAAGGAGTGAAGAAGGGGGTTCTCCTCCTCCTTTCTAAGGAAACTTTCTAGAAGTTGCACATGACATTCCTGCCAGTATCTCATTGGTTTCAACTTAGTCATGTGACCATATCTAGTTGTTTGTGTGGGTTGACGATATACCCTTTTAATCCGGACTGCCACATAACCTTAACAAAAAAAATTATTCCTATGCAAGAAGAGGAGAACAGATATAGGAGGGAGAACATATACGAAGAAGAAACTTCACCTGAAATCTCATTACCTTGTGTACTGAGATGGTGGTGAAGAGGATAATGATTATCCCCGCACCATCTCTTATCTCTCTATCTACACTCAATTAAGCTGTCAAACTGATTTGGGTTTTTTGCTTGATCTATGTAGGAAAAGTGTATTCGATGTTTTTTTCAGGTTAAATTAGTTCATTTTGCATATTAAGTGAAAAACACTACTTGTGACCTCAAGTCTTTTAGATTTCTTCTAAAATCTTTGATTCCAAGAGGCTTAAAGCTTTACTTACTATTTTACAAGGAATGAAATTAGAACATTCTCTAACACCATACACAAAAATAAACTCAAAATGGATTAAAGACCTAAATGTAAGACCAGAAACCATAAAATTCCTAGAAGAAATCATAGGCAAAACACTCTTTGACATAAATTATAGCACTATTTTTTCGAATCTGTCTCCTAAAGCGCAAAGGAAATAAAAGCAAAAATAAACAAATGGGACCTAAGTAAACTTAAAAGCTTTTGCAAAGGAAACCATTGACAAAACGAAAAGACAACCTACTGAATGAGAGAAATATTTGCAAATGATACGACTAATAAGGGGTTAATATCCAAAATACATAAACAGCTCATACAGCTCACCATCAAAAACAACAAACAACCTGATTAAAAAATGGGCAGAAGAACTGAATAGACGGTTCTCCAAAGAGGACATGCAGATGGACAAACAAGCACATGAAGAGATGCTCAACGTTGCTCATTAATCGTCAGGGAAATGCAAATCAAAACCACAATGAGAGGGGCTTCCCTGGTGGCGCAGTGGTTGAGAGTGTGCCTGCCGATGCAGGGGATGCGGGTTCGTGCCCCTGTCCAGGAAGATCCCACATGCCGTGGAGCGGCTGAGCCTGTGAGCCATGGCTGCTGAGCCTGCGCGTCCGGAGCCTGTTGCTCCGCAACGGGAGAGGCCACAGCAGTGAGAGGCCCGCGTACTGCAAAAAAAAAAAAAAAAAAAACCACAATGAGGGCTTCCCTGGTGGAGCAGTGGTTGAGAGTCCGCCTGCCGATGCAGGAGATATGGGTTCGTGCCCCGGTCAGGGAAGATCCCACATGCCGCAGAGCAGCTGGGCCCGTGAGCCATGGCCGCTGAGCCTGTGCGTCCGGAGCCTGTGCTCCGCAACGGGAGAGGCCACAACAGTGAGAGGCCTGCGTACCGCAAAAACAACAACAACAGCAACAAAAAACCCACAATGAGAGCTCACCTCCCACCTGTCATAATGACTGTCTGTCATCACAAAGACCACAAATAAGAAATATTAGGATGTGGAGAAAAGGGAATCCTCATATGCTGTTGGTGGGCATGTAAATTGGTGTAGACACTGTAGAAAACAGTATGGAGGTTTCTCAAAAAATTAAAAATAGTACTACCATATGACTCAGCAATCCACTCCTGGGTATATATTTGAAAAAAATAAAAACACTCATTAGAAAAGATACATGCACCCCAATGTTCATAGCAGCATTGTTTACAATTGCTGAGATATGGAAGCAACCTAAGTGTCCATCAACAGATGAATGGATAAACAGATGGTGTACACACACACACACACACACACACACACACACACACATACACACACACACACACACAGTGGAATACTACTCAGCCATAAAAAAGAATGAAAATTTTGCCATTTGCAGCAACATGGATGGACTTGGAGGGCATTGTGCTAAGTGAAATAAGTCAGAGAAAAACAAATGCTGTATAATATCACTTATGTGTAGATTCTACAAATTACAACAAACTAGTGAATGTAACAAAAAAGAAACAGACTCACACTTAACAGAGAACAAACTAGTGAATATAACAAAAAAGAAACAGACTCACACTTAACAGAGAACAAACTAGTGGTTACCAGTGGGGAGAGGGAAAGGAGGACAGGCAATATAGGGGTAGGAGATTAAGAAGTACAAATTATTATGTATAAAATAAGCTACAGGATATATTTTACACCACAGTATATCCTATATATAGTGTGGGAATGTAGCCAATATTTTATAATAACTATAAATGGAGTGTAACCTTTAAAACTTGTGTACCTGTACCTTACAGCTGTAACTTATATAATATTGTACACCAGCTGTACTTCAATTAAAAAACAATGCAGAAAAAAAGCTTTACTTACTGTTTTAAAATATTTCTGGTATCTGTACTTATGATATGTGCTTTTGTGATCTTAATCTTATTATCTGGATTGCTGAGGAATTAAGCTCATCCTAACAGTTCAGAGAATAGTAAGAGATTGCTACCAACTGTGGAAACCTTTGAAAATGTAATATAAAAGTAAAATAAATTTATTGCTTCATCTTATATGCAGCTTCTGTGTTGTCTTCAAATCTGGCTGAGTTATTGCTTGTATAATATATACTATATTTTTAAACTTAGTTTTTCTTTAACTATCATGGTTAACTCTGAGACTGTTTGGTTTTGCTTTTGATGAAGAAGAATCAAATATTTTGTGGAATGTGCTTTTACTGTAGAAAAGATGATTCGATATTAGAATTTTAAGAATGACTAAGATTTCATTTTGAAGTTGGTATTGAAAGGATCTTCTTTTAAAATTATTTATTTATTTATTTACTTATTTTTAGCTGTGTCGGGTCTTAGTTGCGGCACATGGGATCTTTCGTTATGGTGCCTGGGCTCTTGGTTACAGCGTGTGGGCTTCTCTCCAGTTACAGCACGCAGGCTCAAGAGCGCGTGGGCTCTGTAGTTGTGAAGCGAAGTCCCTTGAAAGGATCTTTAAGTGATTTATAAGTCACGCAAGGAAAATAAAATACTAGTGTTTGAAACTAATTAACAGATACATCAAAACAGTGTGTTGGAAGTAAAGTTATTCCCTTAAACTATGTTGGAAGGCATTGATTGTGTGTGTGTGTGTGTGTGTGTGTGAGAGAGAGAGAGAGAGAGAGAGAGAGAGAGAGGGAAGGAGGGAGAGAGAGGGAGAGAAAGAAGGAAAGAAAGAGGGAGGAATTAATGGTTTTAAAAATCCCTTGAACAGGGACTTCCCTGGTGGTCCAGTGGTTAAGAATCCGCCTTCCAATGAAGGGGATGTGGGTTCGATTCCTGGTCAGGGAAGTAAGATCCCACATGCTGCGGGGCAACTAAGCCCTTGCACCGCAACTACTGAGCCCGCGCACCACAGCTAGAGAGCCTGCGTGCCGCAACTACAGAGCCCATGCACTCTGGAGCCCACGCGCCACAACTAGAGAGCCCACATTGTCTGGAGCCTGCGTGCCACAAATAGCTCACGCGCTACAACTACTGTGCCCATTCACTTGAGCTCACACGCCACAAGTAGAGAGCCTGAGCGCCACAATGAAAGATCCTGTGTGCCGCAACTAAGACCTGATGCAACTGAAAATAAATAAAATAAATAAAATAAAAATAAAACAATAAAAAATAGATATGTGTTGAGCATTTTAAAAAATTTTTAAAAAGTAAAAATTACTTGAACACAGACATAATTCAAAAAGAGATCATCTTCAGCCTGTTATATAAAATGCTTAGTTTTTTCTTCCCACAAAAATTGTGAATGTAGGAAATTTAAATCAACAATTCTGTTTAAGCAGCAGTGATAGGTAATACTTAAACTGAATTTGAAGCAATTCAGTGTCTTGAATTGCACTCGGGATGCCAAAGAGTAAACGTGTTCATTATAAATTTTCAGATCAGAAAATCAGATTTTGCTTTTTGTAATGATTTTTTTAAAAATCAGCACTGGATATGTATTTATCAAAATATTTTATTACCAGGAATATTGAATCTATATAGATAAATATTTTCTAATCAGTTTTTCACATTGGTCTGACTTGGATTGTAAATATTTTCTGTTATATCGTACATACTGTGGTAATAAAATTAGTGCTTAATTTTTCTGAGTTTAACTTGTTTAGGGATTGAGAGGATTTATACATCAGGTCAAGCTGATGGAGGCGAACAGTTTGTAAGGCTCTTTCCACTTTGGTTTTGTGGTTGATATCCTTATAACTTCAATTGTCCCTCAGATCTTTACAGTGGAGTCTTTCTAGCATATTGGAATGACTTTAAGATTTTGAATGAAAACAAAATGGTGGGAAAGAAGAATCTAACTTTCTCTTAAGTGTGTATGACATACAATGTATAACATCTTAAATTTTAGCTTTTGAAAAATAATCTGTTGGTTTATGATTTTGCAGAGAAAGAGAAATCTAAACCGAGTTTTTATTTTTTATTTGTTTTTCTATTTTAGCTTAACAGCTGGTCATTTCTACAAACATTTAATTATTCATTATACCCGATAACTTTTCCAAGTGAGAATGCAGCAGAATGGAAAAAGCTCTTTAAACCGTGTGCTTCCCAGAGATTGTTCTTGCCAGTAAGTTTTTTCTCCAGTGTTTTTTTTTGTTTGTTTGCATGTTGCTGTTACACACACAAGTTAATGAAGAGTTCCATATAGATCAGTTAAATAAACACACATGTATGATTTTCCCTTTGAACATTAGAAGAAAGAAAAACTTCCCATAGAACAAATAAAAGATAGAATAAAAAAACCTCTGTTAAAAACGAAAAATGTAAATAATTTCTGTTGAAATACTATTTCTTACATTTTAATTTATTCAGTTGCTATAAACTTTCATCTCTAAGAAGGAGTTAGAGGTCATCAGGTCTTAATGGAGCCAAGTCTTTGCCAGGAGGAATGCAGTGGCACGATCACCTGCCAGGTGCAGACTTCATTTATAATTTGGGAAATGAAGTAGATCATTAGATAATCATTTCTGTCTTAACAGCAAGTCAGTTCACCTTTTCTGGCTGATATTTTAACACAGACACAAAATTTGAGGCACGTGAACTCGAAGGGAAATGGGAACCGTTTATTCAATGGGGCTGTTCTTTGGTGGTGGTCTCTGGTGATAAACCCTGATTATTTCTTTTTAATCTAAAAATATTCAGGGACTTCCCTGGCGGTCCAGTGGTTGGGACTCCGAGCTTCCACTGCAGGGGACACGGGTTTGATCTGTGGTCGGGAACTAAGATCCTGCAAGCCGCATGGTATAGCCAAAAAAGAAAAAATAAATAAAAATAAATAAAAATATTCAGAAGCCAGCTTACCTCTTCCATTTTGAATTGAATTCACCGATAGTTTTAAAATTCTCTGTAGTTGTTAGAACCACTGTAATGTTTAAAATAGTTACGGTAGTTAGAAATACTGAGTTTAAGAAGCTCACAAGTTTCTGGAAGGTGAATTACTGGGAAGAAACTTAAGTTACTTGTTATTATTAAGTGGATTAAGGCAATTCTTAGTATATTAAGAATAGAGTTTATCAAATCCAGGATGTCAGTTAAAATTTAAAATTAAGTTATATTTTGATAGCTGAGTCTGCCTAACCAGTAGCTTTATTGCTGAGCATAAAAAATCTGGATCCTGGGATATCTTTCTCATTACCTGCTTTCATTGTAAGAAGCACACAAATAAGGGATTAAAGGGGAAAAGCCTAAGAAGTTTTAGGTACTTAATGTAGGCCTTAAATTTTAAAAATTAACAAAAAATTTTATGTTGAATCATTGCAATGTTACATCATTTACTTAATAGTTTGAGTGCCTCTATTCTACCAAGTATCTGTAATGAAGTGCTGGGTATATAGGAATGAATGAAACAGATTGCTTGTTTTCATAGAGCCTGTTGTCTGATGTGGGAGGCTGACATTAAACAAGCACATTATGACATTAAATAAACACAGATATGTCACTGAAAAACAGTGATGAAAGAAGCATGAGGTTACAGTCATTGCTCTTCTGTTTTATTCTGCATTATTAACAAGTTTAATTGTTGATGTCTTGATAGGAAATTTGCCAGATCATTTAATGATGTAATCTGGTTAAATTCCTAAATGGAATTTGAATACTAAAATTAAATACTTGAAGCCTGTCAGATTGTCCTCGTCCTTCACTCTTCTGCATCGTTTTAACCAGATCTAAGTAAATTGATTCTTCATTTTTCTAAGTAAAATCCTTTTTTTTTAACTAAGTTTCTCCTCTAAAATAGATGGATTAAAAGAACCAATGTAAGCTCTGCCAACTCCCTGTTCCGCCAAAAGGAACCATAGAAAAATACTGACGTGGTTATTATTTAACCTTATGTATGAACTCCAGTTGGCAGTGGCTCCCAACAGTAACCCTGGAGCTTCCTGTAGTGTCTTCCTAGATTGCTAACAATACAAAAGTCTGTAAACACACATTTGTCTCATGGTACAGAAGCAAAATGTTGATATAAAAACAATTTCCCTCACTCTTCGCCCCGCAAAAAGAGAGAGAAGAACAGACATCCACATACGTACATACCCTTTTAATTGTAGTCTTTGAACAAGTGAGCCTTCTCTACTCAGGCTCTGTAGCCAACTGTCAGATATTTTTCCCCAGCCTGATACTAAATCAGTGGGGGCATGGAGTGATTTCAGCTTCGTAACTGCTCACCTTCGTAACTGCAGGAGGAGGTAGCAGCTTTGAAAAGGAGCAGAATGAAGATCAAGCTCTTAATCGTCTTTGTATTCTTAACCGAAAACCTTTAGGTTAACCTAATCATTGAGTCTTACTAATACACTGGGATAGGCAGTACATTTAAATTCGCAGGAGTCACATTCTAAAGTATATGGGTAAGGCAGAAATAAAAACGTACCCTTGAAAATTCCTATAAGAGATGCATGTTGGAGGTTTAACGTCTCTCGGAAAGTGACATAGCGAGTCTTCCAAGACAAGTCTTGTCTTCGCCCTTGCTATGTGAGTGCACATTTTCTTCGATTTGTTGGGAGGTAGTAAGCTCAGAAATAAGAGCATGGGTTCTGGAGTTAGGTGGTCTGGATTTCAGTTTTGGCTCTACCATTTGCTGGCTGAGCCCAGAATGAGGTAAAGGTGCTGGCCATTAGCGTTACAGGCTGAAGGGACGAGTTGAGAAGATCTCCATTTGTACTGATTAATTTCTGTATTTACCTCAGGAAATTAAGATTCGATATGTCAGTTCACCGAAGCTGTTATTTTCCATTATGAAAAACATTTCCACCCTAGTCTCTGAGGCTACTGCTTTTATTTTTTCTTCCAATTTTTAGTATTGAGTTTTTGTTCTGATTTGTTTTTATAGCTTTTCTTCTCTAAAAGTTAATTAAAGAGATTAGCAGACCATCTATATATGCTCTTGTAAAAAATGAGAGACTTGGGAAAAACTACTTTTAAAAATTAATGTCAATTAGTTTCTCTCTTAGGTATTTTTTAAATAATGAAAGCCTCTTTCATGTTTTATATTAAATAGAGTTACAGTTAATGATTCAAATATCTTTCCCCACAGTTAATCCTGAAAGAAGTTGACTCACTGTTGTATGTCGACACTGATATCCTTTTCTTACGGCCCGTTGATGATATTTGGTCTTTACTAAAGAAATTTAATTCCACACAAATTGCTGCAATGGCACCAGAACATGAAGAGCCTCGAATAGGCTGGTATAATCGCTTTGCCAGACATCCGTACTATGGAAAAACTGGAGTGAACTCTGGAGTTATGTTGATGAACATGACCAGAATGAGAAGGAAGTATTTCAAGGTAAGTCACCGATCCAGGTTAACTTATCTCTCTTTTCCCTCCATATTGTTTGGTTTCCAGTTGAATTTTGCTTTATTAAAAACTAGATCGAGCTATTCAGAATTTTTCCACTTATCTAGAATAATTGAAGAAAAGTGTGTTCTTAGTATTCTGTTTATTAGAGCATTACAGTAGGTCAGAGCAGATGGTGTTACAATGAAGTAACAGTGCAGCAAGTGTGAACATCACCTTCCTAGATTGGTATTCCAGGCAGGAGTTGTCATTTTGTAGTTGTGCAGCCTCATAATACTTGAATCTAAAGTGTGGTACGTCTTGGGGGAACACAGATTGTGGTTAAGAGCTAAGAACCGTTGGCTTGGTTCAGACGCTGAGATCTTGGGTAAGTTTTGACCATCTCTGGGCTTTGATTTCCTCATCTGTGAAATGGGATGACAGATAACAGTACCTATGTCATAGGGCTTTTGTGAGGGTTAAATTAGTTAGAAGGGAGGCTAACACATAGGAAATGTTGGCTATTTTGGTGCTATTGGAAGTTAACTTTAAAAAAAAAAGTTCCTGTGTGTTTCTCATCTCTCAAATTGTGGGGTCAGTAGAAGAGTGAGGCTATTTAAATTATCTTATTCTGCATATTCTGAACACATGAGTGTGTTGTACTGTTTACCAGTTTCATGCTGATGAGTCCTTAAGTCGTTGTAGTCTGGGGGCATTGGGGTCAAGTGGTTTAGCCTTACGTTTAGCTTTGCCACCTGTTCACCACAACCACTAGCCAACTAGTTAACTTTCAAATGTCAGTGCTCTCAGCTGAAAAATAGAGATAATAAATGGACTTATGTAGGTTGTCTTTTTAAAAGAGACCCATTCAAAATGCTTAGTACAGAGCATGACACATAGTAAGCACTTCAGTGTTAGCTAAAAGCAGTGGCTTCTGAAACACTGATAGAGATTCACTGTTTATCCTTTTACATCTAGTTAGTACTAAATCAAATATCAAGGGATATTATGTCTTTTATGGTATCAATATATATGTAATATATATGTATATTTGTATGTGTATATATATTTGTCTGGTATTTTTCTTATGGCTTCTGGTGGACCAGAATTTACACCATTACTTATTACTCCTTTCTGCATGTCTGATTTAAATCTCTTGTCCCTTCTTATCCTTGCTCTAGGCAGCAGTACTGCTTGTAGCCTTCACCACTCACATCTCGCCATTTCATTCTTAAGACAGTTAATACCCATCACTCTTGTCTTCTGTAAAGATCTAGTAAACCTAGGGTTTTTTTAGCTTTCCCATTTTCTGTACCTTTCTGAAATCTTGATTTCATTTCACTTTTGTCTTCCACAAATGAATGCATTAATGAGGCCAGTGTAACCTTTGCTTTTGCTTACAAGTGAACATCTTTCTTCAATTACCCAATTTTTTGATATATTTTGAGTTTTAAAATTTCATGTACCATAAAGTTTTACTAAATAAAACAGGTGTCATACCATGAGTTTTCTTACTTTTCTGATGGTTAGACTATGCACAGTAATATTATACCAGAAGATGGTGCTGTAAGATTATGTGCTAAGGAATACTGTGACTGCTCAGGAGCTCTTCATTTGAAATTCTTAGAATTATGAGAAGTGTAGTGTTGCAATAACCTTAGAGATAATTTAGTGTAACACCATTACTTGATTTTTAAGAAAATTTCAGATTGCAGCTATATAGTTCAAATCTCTGATTATTTTTTATTTACCTTTTACTTACTTAAATATCATTCTTAAATATGTTTAACAGTTTCTCCCCTTTCCCTTTTCTTTTTGTCTGTGGCATGTTCTAAACCAGCTAGAGATGTAGATATAAGAGTTGAAATAATTTCTAAACTTTCAAGCTTTTGTTTTTTCCTATGTATTAATGACTTAATGAAGAAAAATATGAGGAGTGTGATAGTACATTAATTTAGTAGGCACAATTTACTTCATACCTACTATCCCTCTGTTTCAGACAACTCTATTCTTGCCCAGTGGGAACAACACAGATTTACTCTGTTTCTAAATATTGTATTTATGATTGCTGATATGTTTCTACAAAATTTATTGATTTTTAGTTCTGTTTTTCATATATCTTTATTTTTCCTGATTTCCAAACATACCTTTAGCAAACATTGCCTTGTTTTTTCCTACTAACTCTATAATTTCTGGCACAGATCTTAAATTTTAGAGCTCTAGTGATGTAACTGAATTACTTGTAATAACTTTTCAAACTGTTTCACGCAGATCCATGAATGTTACCCCATAGTGCCTATCACATGAAAAGCTGTAAGATTACCCACTTAGGACAGTGGCTATGGCCATGTTTTAAAGTCTTTGCTTTGCTGTCACCCAGCCCTACCATTCATGATTATTCAGTTCCAACCTGATGTATTATAATTATATATTTTAAAAATTAAAATAGTAAAATTTTAACTTTTTTGTTCTCATAATGCTTGATAGACATTGATATAACACTGGCTAAGATACTGCTTTGTATTATGATTGTATTTGCAGTGTTGAATCTCTATTAAGATATTTCTTAACCTTTTTCTATTTATTAGCTAAAAACCAGAGAATATAAATAAGGCATCTTGAGAATTTTTTTCTTGTATATTTACTGTACCCTGTTCATGTCGTGCCATATATTACTTTGTAAAGTAATTTTTGCCTGTTTTCTCTATCTACTGAGGGCAGGGTGTGTCTTTTATGCAGCTTTGTATTCAGAATATTTAGCATGGAGTCTGGCGTAAAGTAGCAACTCAGTAGATAATTACTGGCAGAGGACAGACAGAAGTTTTAGAAACTAGGCCATTAATGAATTATTGAAAAATTTAAAAAAAGACAATACTTATTGTGAGGTGGCTGTGAGGGTCATTTTTACATATTTGAAAGATGTATGTGATGGAGGGCTTTTATTGTGTTACATGTAGAGCTTAAAACAATATCAATGAACATCTTACCAAAAGGGATGGAACTTTTCAGAGATTAGGAGAGTAACTAATCTTTGGGAATTGATGAATTCTCAGTTTCTAGCATTGTTGGAACATAATAGGAATAGCCACCTGTCAGTTTTATATTTGTTTGTAACCTAAACTGATGATACTAATGAGTCTGTCTACTTTCAAAAGCATACATAGTTCTAGAAATGAAACTAATTTATCTTAATATAAGGCATGTGCATTTTGGTAGGTTTGCTGAAATTAGTAAATTAGAACTACATCTTTTTAAAAAATTACAAAACTACTTCAGCTCTATCATCTCCCACCTCCTCTCCCTCCTCCAGTCAGTAACTCTTCTTGCCTGTTCACTTGATGCCAGTTCCTGTATGCCAGCTGTTGTACTGTACTACTGTACTTTTCAAGGTATTGTACTGTAAGATTAAAAATGTTTTCTTTAAAAAAAATTTTACAAAACTAAATCATGCTTATAAAAATTCAGGCAATTCATTGCATATAGAGTAAAAAGACAAGTTCCCCCTTTACACCACTCTCCTCAGTTTCATTCCTTTGCCCAAATGGCATTATAAACTTTGCTGTGTATTCTTCAGACCCTTTAAAAAAGTATTTTGAAACAGATATACATGTACATTAGCATTTATATGTAGAATTCTTTTATATATCTTCAGTTTGCTTTTTTCACTTAGTAAATATATAAATGATTTTTATGTCAGTACATATAGTCTGTCACATTTAATATGTGTGATATTGTGGAGAAAGAATGTTTTGATTTTATTGTTTGTGTGTACTAGTATGAATATGTAGTTACATGGCTGAAAAATATCTCATGTATTTTAATTTTTACTTTCCTGACTGTACCACCAATGTGGGATGAAAATCTTTTCATACAAATTTTAGCCATTTTTGTTTCCTCCTTTGTGAATGGCTGTATGGCCATATCCTTTGACTATTTCTGTACTTTGCCGTTTTTCCATTTCTGTTGACTTGAGCTCTTTTTATATATGATGCCTCTTTATTAAACTCATTTCTCATAGTTTTCATTGGTTGTCTTGGATATTCTAGGTTGTATCCTCAGCAAATAATACTAGTGTTATTGCTGCTTGTCCAGTATTTTTCTAGTAGGACTTTTCCTTTACGTGTATTATAAAGGTCCCCCCACCTCCCACCCCTTGATTTTTTTCTTTTTTCCCTAAAACTGCCCTGGATCTTGTAATTTTATCTTTCTTTTCTTTGAATAGATGTATTTCTTTGAATAGGTGTATTTCTGTCTCTCTATACATTTTTTTTTCATAAGTTGAATCAAGTGAAGACTTGAACATTGACATGGTACAAGGGGTCCACCAGTCCTGTCTATTTAATCTGTTTCTGGTCTTGGTCCTTTTGAGCAATTCAGAAGTTTCCTTTTCAGATCCTAAGAACATTTAGTGAACATGATCTGTGACTTATTTCAGAGTCATCCTTTCAATAAAGTATTTTCTTAATATTTCCTTAAGTAAAACTTGTTTCAGTCATTTTCCAGATTTATTTCTGATTGTGTATAGTTTACTGTATTTACTGCATTCTGAGAAATTTCACACAAAGGTAATACAATTATAGCAGATTATATTTAGTTTAAATACGTAGTTTTTTCCGCAGGAATTCTGACTTTTCTTTCTCGAAGGATAGATTGTTTATACCTCCATTGTGTTTGTTATATATCCTAGAATATATCCTAGAATTGTAATAATGTTTTTTAAGCTATCTGTGGAGAAGAATCCGTGTTTTTTTAAACATTATTTACAATCTGTCATGAGGCAATGCTTTTCTAAAAATAATGTAAATAAATTACTAGGAAAATATTAGACAAAATAGACATAAAGTTGCTATAAAAGTTTCTAAATCTTACTCTTAATTTGTGTACTTAAATCTTGTACAGGACATGAAAAATTCACTGATCAGCACACTGCAAACTGTACTTTGAGGAGTACTGGTTTAAGTCTGGAGAGTTTCAGAGAGTCAAATTGGTATAAAAGACTTAGTATTCAACCTCACCCCAGGTTCACATGATCCCCAGCCCTCTTTCAACTCTGTTGTTTCCTTAGGTATGAGCTATGAGTAGTTCCGTAGAGGCTGAAAAGGCATCTGACGAAATTCAGTATCTATTTTTGATTTATCAATTTCAAATGCCCTCTTTGAAATGCCAGTTATAAAGGGTTGGCAAATCAGACTAAGAATAATAATGATCATGGTGATAATAATAGCTAACACTGTGCCAGGTACTTTTCCTAGTACTCTTTATTTATATATTAACAGGTTTGATCCTCAGCAGCTGTATGATAGAGACGTAGGTACTGTGTCTAGACATATGACATAGGTACTAAAGCTATCTGCTTTTTAAGATGAGGTCACAGTCATAGTACTTAAACTACCACCTACTTTCTCTTTCCCTTTCCTCCCCGACGTCTGTTAGGTTTATCACTTCTTTGTGCAGCTTCAGATACCTTCTTTTGTTATCTTCTGCACTCCAGCTGGACAGTTTTACTGACATTTATGTTTACATTAGGGTCACTTGGTTTTGAAACAAAAGTTTACACTTCTGGGCTTCCCTGGTGGCGCAGTGGTTGGGAGTCTGCCTGCCGATGCAGGGGGCGCGGGTTCGTGCCCCGGTTCCGGGGGGATCCCGCATGCCGCGGAGCGGCTGGGCCCGTGAGTCATGGCCGTTGGGCCTGCGCGTCCGGAGCCTGTGCTCCGCGGCGCGGCGGGAGAGGACACGGCAGTGAGAGGCCCGCATACCACAAAAAAAAAAAAAAAAGAAAGAAAGTTTACACTTCTGCCCTTGATCTGTAACAATTGCTAAGGGAAGAATGGGGAACTGTCATTATGCTGCCGTTTTACACCTGGAAGCCTGAGAATCTCATTAATGTATTTACCAACAGAATGATATGACCTCTGTGCGACTACGATGGGGAGATATACTTATGCCCTTGCTTAAAAAATACAAACTGAACATCACATGGGGTGATCAAGATCTGTTGAATATCATATTTTTTCATAATCCAGGTAATCATTTAAATTTATTCTTTGCATTTGTAAAAAAAATCATAGTTAATATTTAGTCAGAACTGGAGAAATGCATTTATTTGATTTTGGCTTATACTAATGGCTATCACTCTTTTTTTTTAAGACAGAGTAAACTAAATTTAAACTAAAATTTTGCAAAGTATTAATTCTGTGGAATTAGGGTATGTTTGCTTTTTTGTTTTGTCTCTGCCTAGAAAGCCTTTTTGTTTTTCCGTGTCAATGGAATTATCGACCAGATCATTGCATATATGGAAGCAATTGCCAAGAAGCCGAAGAAGAAGGAATCTTTATTCTTCATGGGAACAGAGGTGTTTACCATGATGATAAGCAACCAGCGTTTAGAGCTATTTATGAAGCACTGAGAAATGTAAGCTTTTTTAAAAAAAATGTTTTTGTGGACATACTCGCAAGCTTACAGAGAATTTGCATATCCTTTACCCTAGTTCAAGAGTTATAAACCCAGCACTCCTTCCACATCTAGCTCTGGCACTTGGCGTTCTGCTGTAAGGAAGAGCACTCCCCTTTTCCCACTTACTGATCTATACATTATCAGTGTGAACTCATTGATATGTATTTTTTTCCATGATTTATAGTGCAGTATTCAATTTTATTTATATTGATGCTGAAGTTGTGCCAGATTTGGCGATTGGGAGCCCTTTTGGCTACCTCTTGTGCTCATTTGACATATTCCCATCATTATTTTGAGTACCTCCACATTCTCTGTCCAGACAAAATATCCCAGGCTCATCTTATTATACATTCCCTGCCCTCACCCTGAAATCAGCTGTCAGAGGAACTCTGATACTTATTGCTACAAGGGTGTCTTCCCTTCTAAGCCCTTCCAGCAGCAGAGCTGGGAAATACAAATATACAAACACACACAGTCATGTGCTCACACAAGTGCCTCCAGTTCCATTCCCTTAGGCCCCTTCCTTGCCTTCTCCTACTTTGTTTCTGTTTTATCTCATTTCTTCCACAATTAGAATCCTGGCTCCGAGCATAAAATATTTCCTCTTTTGCTTAGTTCTACAGTACACTTAAACTAATTTCAAAAATGCTCCATTCATACTGCTATCTCTGCTCCTCTGTTCTTGAAAAACCAGCCTACTATAAAGGATTTGTTTCTAGTCCCCCCCCCGCCCCTCCCCTGCCCCAGACGAGGGTGTGTACTCAGTACTATGTACAGAAGTTACTTGCGTCAGTTCTTTTCTCTTTCTTTCAGCATGGTTATTCATTCATTGGAAATACAGTTAGGTTCATGTGTTTCTGTATGCTTTCAGTTTTAAGTTTTTTCCCCTCATCTTTGTTGATTTAACTTTAGTTTGATATGAGGAATATTAATATACTTCAAAAAGTCGAAACTATATAACGGTTTACTCAGAAGTAGCACTCCTTCCCCATCCTTCCACCCCAGGCCCCCCACCCCATCACCAATTTCATTTTCCGGTTTGTCCTTCCTGTACTGGTAAGTAGATACGTGTATGTTTTGTAATTCCCCTTTTCTTACATGAGAAGTAGCATACTGTTCATCTTTATTTGCGCTTTGCCTTTTTTACAGTATTCTGGAAATTTGGGCATTTATAAATATTTTCCTCATGCTTCTTTTCTTTAAACAGCTGTATGATATTCCATTTTGTGCATGTACCAGAGTTTATTCAATTAATCTCTTATGTTTGAACATTTTGGTCTTTTCCAGCGTTTTGAATAATAAGTAACGCAGCAGTGCATAACTTTGCCATACATATATATGTATTGTTGGGAGATGTTTCTTCAGGGTAAATTCCTGGACATGGATAATTTTAATTGAAGATACTGCCTGTTTTCCCTACATGGGGATTATTTGCATTCCCGCCAACAGTTCTTGACGAGGCCTGTTACTCACAGCCTCCCTAACAGAGTGTATTATCAAGCTTGAAAAATTTTTGCCATTCTAACGAGTGAGAAATGGAATCTTAGTTTAATTTTAATTTGCCTTTCTCTTATGATTGAGATGAACATCTTTCTATATATTTAACAGCTGTTTTTACATCTTTTTTATTGATAACATATTTTATATACCACACAGTTCACCCATAGTATAAATAATTCAGTGGTTTTTAGCATGTTTACAGAGTTGTTCAGTCATCACCATGAGGGAGTTTCGGTCTCTACTCCCCACCTCCCCACCATTTGTTGCAAGTTCTTTGTGTATTAAAGATGTTAGTTCTTTTTCTGTGACATCTCATGTAAATTTTTTTCCCAATTTGACTGTTTATGGAATTTTTTACCATTCAAAGTTGTTTTTTAAAAATTTTATGTAATCAAATTTAAAACCTTTTTTTAAAAAAGTAGTAATTAGAAAGTCTTTCCTTACCTATACTCAGCTTATAGAAAAATTCACCTATATACTTTTTCATTTATTACATTTAGCCTTCTGCTCAATTTGGAATTTACTCTTTTGAGAGAGGAATAGATCTAATTTGATCTTTTTCCAAATAGCTGTCTTGTCCCAACACCATTTATTTAAAAGTCTATCTGTAACCCAAAGATTTGAGATACTGACTTCATTATATACTAAAGTTCCATTTGTAATTTCTGGATTTTCTGTTTTGCTCCATTGGTCTGTCCATTTGTGTACTCTTGCACACTATTTTAATTATAAAGCCTTTGTGCTGTATTTTAACATCTGATAGGGTTACTTCCTCTTCGTAGCCTGTCCTTTCAGTGTTTTCCTACCTACTGTATTTTTATTTTTCCACAAATATCAACTCATTTAATTACATAAAAAACTTGTTTTTTTGTTGGGCGTGTATCATCTTCACATATTAACTTAGTGACTGCTGACATTTTAATGGTGTTGAGACATCTTAAGAACAAGGTCTGTCTTTCATTTGTGTCTTTCAGGAATGTTTAATAGTTTTCTTCATACTGTGGATTTTGAACATATCTTAAGTTTATCCTTAAGTATTTTATCTTCTTTGTTGCCTTTGTAAATGGGGTTTTCTCTTTTAAGCGTTTACTTTATATTGATTTTGGGAAAAAATTATACTGGCCCCACCACCCCAGATATCTGTTTTTCTCTCTTTTTTTTTCCTTGTTCTTACGGTGCTCTTGTTTAATTAAGGTGGATTGACAGGGGGAGATGATGCATGAACCAGGTCTCTGGATATGTTGGGGACCAAGACTTGGGGCAAATCCAAATAAGGACTGGATTTATGATTTTGCTTAAGGAGCATTATATCAAGTGCTATCCATGCAGCTAGTTCATTGATACCTGGGGAGAAGTGTATGTGAGCACTCATCTCTCACGTGGGTGTGTTCACTGCTCTGCTAGACTGTGTCTAATCTTACGTGGACGTGAAGACAAAAACATAAGTAAAATAACAGGAGTGGTTTGGTGTAAGCGTGGGGGTCAGGAGAAGAGCTGATGCCCCTGTTTGCTAGATGCTCAGTATCTGCTCGTGACTGCTCTCATTGTTTGCTAGTACAGCCTCAGTACTAGGAATGGGGATAAAGATACTGAACTGTATGTAATCTACTGAGACACAGATTGTACTAGGACTGTGAAAGAGTGCAAGTTTTGCCCAGAAGAGCCAGGGAAGGCTTTGTTGATGAGGCATTTGAAGTGAGCCCTGAAGAATGAGTAAGAGTTTGCCAGGTAAGCAGGCTGGGCCAAAATTGCCTGAGAAAAAGCCTCAGGGGTTGTGGAAGGTCCGGGAGGTCAGGCGTTGAGCTGTTTGGGGTGATGGGTGAAGGGAGGCAGCAGCAGGGCTGGGCTAGATGCGGTGATGACTTGCTGTGTAAGGTGACGGTCTGCAGTGACAAGGAGCTGAAGGTTTCTCCTGGAAATCTGAGTTTCTCAAACCTGGTGGTAGGCAAAGTGCTGACAGCATTGTAGGCTACAGTTTTAGTGTTTTTGCTAAGTTTCTTGTCCTATAAACCTGAGAGAGAAGGTTTCTGAATAATCAGTTTATCACGATACAGCTACACTCACTGAAGAATTATAAAATTTAGTGATGTTCATTTTCATGTAGCCGACCTTGTATGCCTTCAGAAATCAATATTGTATTTTAATAATGCTTTATCATGGGTTGTCAAGAGATGATAAAAATGACAAAAGGTACATTTGGGGTTCTGAGACTTTGCAGGATAGAAAAGAAATGCACTCCTATAAAAATGTGATTTCTTTGTTGCCTTTGATCATTTAAAAAAAATTATTAAGGAATTAAATCTTACTAGTTTTATTTGATCTTTTCTGATCTTCTATAAATGTATACTTTAAAAAAATTGAGTATTAGTTTTAAGCTGATGAATTACACTTGGTTTTTAAAAAATAAATCTTATTTTAAAAACTATTTCAAATACTGAAGTAATTAAAGATTAATGTTTGTTTTGGGTCCATATTAATAGCCATATTACCCATTTTTCAACTTAATGAAGTTAATCAGTCTTTTTTGGTGCTCTTGGTTAGTGTTTTTATCTTGCCTTATCTATAATTCAGTGAGAAGTGTAATTTAAAAGAATTGCAGTTTAGACAAGGGCATTTATGCAAGTGTCAGACAGAAGCTTAGTCATAGCCATCGAATGCTGTGAACAATAAGGACGTGAACCATTTTTAAAATGTAAATGCATGGCTCTGTCTGCCAGCAAATCAGTTTTTACAGCCCACACATAGTTGTTAAATATTAGTTGCTGAGTGAATAAAAATACTAAGATTAAAAATTGCAGATTTGCAATGGGAACAAAATATTTTATTGCTCTGTAAAATATTTTCTGCTTCTTGTATTTCATTTGAATTATTAGATTTCTTGGTGTTTCTGTGTTACCTATGATTTACTTCACACCCTTCTTCTATTTGCATAAGATGCAGTAGATTTACAGAGATGCAAGGGATTCTCGACCATTTCCCTCCTGCACGACCTTCTTGTACGTAGTTGGCACTCAGCATTTGTCAGATTGAACTGCCTGCCATTCTGCCATACTTTTAAAACATGTTCTGTTTTTTGAAAATGCCTTTAATTATCTACTTGTGGTCATCATAGCCTCACTATTTATTTACTGCCTTCAACTGACAGTCTTAGATATAAAACATGACCTTCCTAAAAGTTTGTGTACTGGGTGCGGTGCCAGTGAAGAGGGAGGGAGTGATTAACTGTGTCAGGAGAGCTTCTCAGAGGAGCTGACTTTGGACTGAGCTGGAAGGCTGAGTACCAGGCAGGCAGGAATGGTGCAGACCAGTCAAACGTAGCACTCAGTATGGGAAGAGGCGCACAGTCAGGTAAGGGCACATGTGGCCTCTGGGAAAGGGAATGTCTGGGTGTGCGTTCCATGCTGCGCAACTCCTGGACACTGCAGAGTCTGTGGCTGGTGGAGGGCGTGACTTCCGGCTGTGTACTACAGGTAGACATCTGGGTGATTTATCACCTTCTCCCGTAAGGGGCAAATTACTTGTGTTATATGTTGGACTAAAAGAGCTCTAATTCATGAGGCATTATTTTTATTTTGGGAAAATACTCATCAAAAGACTTTCCCAGTGAAGAAAAAAGAAATTTAACCACAAACTGGGATTTAAATCACATGAAAATGGATGAACTGAATCTCTGGTATTCCTGGGAGTTTACTTTTAAACACCTTTGTTATGTTTTCATTTTTTGTCATTGTAGAGTAAGAAAAAGACCACTGTTTGCTCTTCCCATTATTACTCGCCTCTCAGCCGCAGTTGTCCAAGTATGTTGTTTATACACAGTGAAATGTTACTTGACAGTATCACTTAATACAGGTGTTAAACCTTGAAGAAGGTAAGGTAAACCTGACCTTCTTCAGCATAACCCCAGACAAATGTAGCCGTGTCTGTATACAGCACAGCACAGTTTACCACTGTTAACAGAGCTGCATCTTTTAACAGAGTTTTTGAAACTGACTTGGCACAGTTGCGTTTGCTGTTTTGGATAAGCAGTGCTGTGTGGTTGTAAAGCTGTTGACTTTTTTTTTTAACATCTTTATTGGAGTATAACTGCTTTACAGTCGTGTGTTACTTTCTGCTTTATAACAAAGTGAATCAGCTATACATATGCATATTTCCCCATATCTCTTCCCTCTTGCATCTCCCTCCCTCCCACCCTCCCTATCCCACCCCTTTAGGTGGTCACAAAGCATGGAGCTGATCTCCCTGTGCTATGCGGCTGCTTCCCACTAGCTATCGATTTCTTTTCGCAGCTGAGGTGGACTCCTGGCTTAGCCACCTAACTAGCATTGTAACTGGGAGGATTCTCCCCCTGCCTTAAGTTGCTTTGTAAATAGTGATGTCCTGTTACATGAAGTTGGTATGAGGCTTAAGTGCATTAATACGTATAAAGCTCTTAGAACAATGCCTGGCATGTAGGAAGGGCCCTCTTTTAACCAGTCCAGCTTTCAGCAGTCTCTCCTAGATCCCTGTGTGCTAGCTGTTGTTATTTTCGTCACGTTCTTCCCAGTTAAGCCTCTCCTCTTTTTGTTTTTTTGGGTTTTTTTTGGTTTTCAAAAATACTTCAAGATATTTATCTTCAGTACATGGGATTAGGTTTGAAAAACCACCCCAAGAGTGAAGGTTTCATGCAGTTAATGCTCATAGTTTTCTTGCACTAGAGGCACCCAGGTTTAGGATCTCTTTGCAGCTCTACACGTCCATGTTCTAAATTAGCATCTACGTTCAGCCTGTTCTCCCTAGATGGGCTGTGGCTTCCTACAGACTCACTGATTGTGATTCAAATGGTGCTTTTATTTCCTCTTCCTCAGTGGCAGCGTAGTGAACCTCAGGTCATATGCAGCCCTCCTAGATTTCAGGTTCTGAATTTCCTTCAGGATTTTGCATTTTTCACTGACTTCAAACTTTTCCCGTAAAATGTTCTGTTTTTAAGCCCCATCAGTCTTTCTGACTGTAGTTGCAAATACTAAATGAAAAAATGTACCTGGTTGAAAATACTAAGCTCACAGGTTATTTGCACTTAACTATTACAACAGTGTTTTCCAAAATATATTCCTCGGGCTATTAATATATTTTATGGTGAAAAGGGTAAAAAGTATATTTTGGAATTAATGGGCCAAACAATACCCAACAGATATATTTTCTGTTTTTATAGTTTTTCATGTGCCACTGCGAATCCCCCCAAGAGTGCTTGGTATTTAGCAGTTCTCAAACATCTTTATCCTTGGGATCCCTTTGTGCAGTTAGAGTTCTGTGGGAAGCACTGACCTGTGCTGTCATTTGCATTCCTCCCGCTGTGTGCCTCCGTCTCACTCCTTCCCAGTCCAGCCTTCACCAGTGTTATCAGAGTGATTCTTGGCTCTTATTAGTCTCTCTCAGACACCTCGAGCTTTTGGTTGTCACCTCACACCTGTCAGTATCTCTGGTCTTCTCTGCCCTTGACCATGTTCTTGCCTTGGCCTGGAGTGCCCTGCCTCCACGCTCCTCTCTGAAGGGCTCTCCCCAGTACCCCCAGTGAGTTACCCGTACTCTCTCCCTCCTCCTGTGAGATCGTAGTCTGTTAAACTCATTGAAATTATTTGTTGGGCACATACTTTCTGTGAGACTTTAAATGGAGGTTGTCAATGTAAAGTTGATTGAAGAAGAAGTTGTTGGGAATAGAGTGAAATTTTTATATATATCTTTGTCTTATTTTCTTTCTCTAGTGTTCTTTTGAAGATGACAACATCCATTCTTTATTAAAGCCTTTAGAACTGGAACTACAAAAGACAGTGCATACATACTGTGGAAAAATTTACAAAATATTTATCAAACAGCTGACGAAAAGCGTACAAGATCGTTATGATAGACCACCAAAGGAAAGGTGATTCTTGGTGACCGCTAAATCAAATGAATTAAAACAACAAAATATCAGAGGATGTGTGTGAAGGAATAGTCTTAGATGAAGTGTTCAGGAAAGAATTATTCATCTTCAGAATAATTTTTTTCCCGAAGAAGTTTAATGAGCAGTATTTTCATGTAATGAAGAATAAGTTGAAGTCTTGGACCCCAACAAGAAGATATTTTTGATTTCTGATGTTTTGTAATGCTATTTGCTATCATTCTAGTATTGATGAAGATATTATTGAATGGTTATAGCCTACAGACTTTGTTTGGCTCTTACTCTCAAGTGGGTAAGAGCAGTAGGGATGTATGGTTGGAGAAAAATGTACCTCATACACAGTGGAAACACTCAAACTGTGAGTATAGCAATAATTTTATGTCGGCACTAACCTCACTTTAAATGTGTGAGAAAAGAAAGTTGTTTACAGGAGCAGAAAATGTTCTGTTTCTAAAGAAATGGGATGTAACTGATGTCACTATCGACAATCTGTGTGTGCCTTTATACATTTCATCTCTGTTTTAAAATATTTTTGTGACAATCATGCTTAAAATTATTTTTAGTTTATAAGTAAGCTGCACATTTAAAATTGAGAGGGAAAACTGAAAGTTTTGATTATTAGTCTCTGTGTGTATTTGTGAAACGTAGAATTTTCATTTGTATGTGCTTAACTGTCTTGCCAAAAGTCATATCTAAGATTATTAGGTATTTTAGAAAATTTTTTATCACTTTAAATGAAAATTTTCAGCTTTACTGGGCATTCTGGACACAATAAATATACTGATAATAAAATGAGAACCTAACGAGTGTACTTATATGATGGTGGAAAATGTGATGGACCAAAATGCATAAGCTATGTACTTCCTGTGAGCAGTCATTATAGTTACAGTGGAGCAGAAAAAAAGTGGTCCACTTAAACCTTTTTCCTTCTACCTCAAAATGGCTTTGCAAGATATTTTTGAAGAAGCAAATATACGTATAGAGCCTGACTTTAAGTTAGACAACTTTCATGGATGATTGGCTTCAGAAGATTGTCACATCTGATTATAGAAAAACTAGTTTTGATTTGGTTTGATGTGCATGTCCTCCTTCTTTGAATATCACTTAAGACAGTTGTTTTTTTTTTTTTATCTTGGCAATAAGAAAATATTACTTCTCTTAGTGTTTTTGACCTGTCTTCTATAGCTGTAGATTCTGAGTACTTAGCATGTACTGTGCTGGGGCACACGTCTCATTTTACTAAGTACTGTATGGTTAACTTCTTTTTCTCCTTTTGACATTTTAACGCTTAAATAGAGAAGAGAAAATCATGAAGGAAGACTATCACCTTTGTGAAAATAGTGGTGATTGGGTTTATGAAGACACAGTGCCCTCTGTGGAGACGTGGAAGATGGTCCTCGGTCTTTGCAGTTCAGTCAGGGACAGATTGGGAGAGGAAGGTGTTAAGAAAGGCAGATTAGAAGCTGATGGCCAGCCCAGCACTCTTGGACAGAAGCGTTCAGAGAGCACAGTCTGTGCGTCCCTGGCAGAGCACCGTGGTGACTGTGAGAACTTGTGAACTTGTTGAAGTTGATTTGCTAAATAAAAAATGAGGTCCCTAGAATTTTGAAGTTTGGAGGGTATAGGATCATTTTTAATGGTCCCCAGGTGAGACCATTGGCCGCCTGGCTACATTAGACTCTTGTGGGGACCTTGCTGAGAATGGATTCCTGGGCCTCACCTTTGGTGACTCTGGTACCCCATGTCTAGATGGGTCTGCACATGACACAGAAGTAGAGAGAATAGTACAGTGGGACTCCTCGTCCAGATCAGACACGTCAGTGTCTTACCACATTTGTGTCATCTGTCCCTTTTTCCTTTGCTGAAGTATCTTAAAGAAAATGCCAGGCATCATGTTATTTCACCTCTGTGAACACTTCGGTAACTACAGTGACATCATATCTCCTTTGGCTTCGGTTAATATCCAGTTCTTAGGCAGATTTCCCTTACTGACTACAATGTTAGAATCAGAGTGCAAAAATAAGTCACATTATGATTCTATTTTTAATAAGCACCTCAGATGATTTTGGTGTCAGTCTGGGAACCCCTGGAAATCATTTTGCCAACTTGAAGGTTGAAGTTAGGACCACAATTCTCGGCACAGTTGGTGGATTATAAATGTGATTCTGAAACATTAGCGGAAGTACTTGGGGTTATTGACACGATACAAATTTATATTAGGAAGTTGCTTAGATTTAATTTCCTTAGTGAACAGAGACTCTTAGCCCCATAGGCTCTAGTATGATTGGGACTGGGTAGAGTGTGGTCATAGTTTAACTGGACTGTGTGCTGTGGTCTCACGCCTGTTGTACCTATTTACACGGTTACACACTCTACATTGTGGATCAGTTGGAAGGTTCTTCATGTGGTTTATTCAGACCTGACCTAATTGAGCGTTTTACCATAAATTGGTTTATGGCGAAAACTCTCTACTTAGGGACTGTGTTTACCTGAAAGTTAGGGTATCACAAAAAGTCCTTAACAGTATTAAAATGAGTTTTCTGAGTTTATCTTTAGATAAGGTAACTTTTTCCTTGAGAAGTCTCAAGAAGTGCAGTTCTCAGCATTAATGAGGTTAAATTCTAGAACAGCTTAGAGAACGTTTTATATTTCTTTCTATAAGATGGTGTATCTATGCAGTTTATACGAATTACATTCTATATCCTTTGAGTCTATGTGTTAGAACAATTCTGACCTCAGAACTATCTCTGGGCTGCAGTATTACCAAAGCGGAATGACTTTATAATGTAGCCAGCCCTCGTTTATATGAAGTAGCCACCTTAGAGGAACTTGGAAAACGTTTAGAAAATATATATTGTGATTTACATTTTAAGAAAATACATACTTTTTTTTTCCCTATGAAGAGTAGTTCATAATGTATACGGTAACCCACTTACCTTTGGACACTTCAGAGCCTGAAACAATACTACTGCTTACTCACTGCTCTCTCATCTTGCCTTCAGTCAGATGTTATTGGTGTAGTGGAAGGAAAACCAGACTGTGAACTAGATCTGGATTCTCTTCTTGGTTAGGGACCCGAGGCATATCATTTAACCTTCTCTGTGCCGTAAGTTTGTGAACAATCAATATGCCCTTCCCACCTCATAAGACTCAGAAGTCATGAAGTTGAGACCCAGAAGAAAGAATGGATTTGCTGCATGGCTTGTATCATGCCACACCAGCATTACCGTTGAAGTTCTGTGTTGCTCTGTTGTCTCCTGAACAGATCATTCTGTTTTAGGCTGAATGTTTTTTATCTCTGGTATGAATTTGCTTCGATTATGTAAGGAAGAATTTTTAAGGAAGAGAAAGCAAAGGAAAGAATGATGTAAAGGAATGATCAAAGGAAGAAGGAAAAGAGAGGAAGTGAGAAAAGTGAGGAAAGAGAAGGGAATAAGAGTGAGAATGGCCAAAGGCAGAGTGCAAGAAGAGAGGGGATGAGAGTGGGGAAATCGAGAAGTAGAGGTAGAGAGCGGAGGTGTGGGAACAGTCACTTTTTGAGTTGCAGCACCCCAGCCTGTACCACTGTCTGCTTGCCTTCCTCTGTTTCAGTTCATGAGGCCCTCTGGGCTCAGGAATTGTGCTGGCTTTCGTGGAAGGGGCAGCCAGGATACCTTGGTTTGATTTGTTGATCCTAAAGTCTTTTCCCAGTCACTCTACTCACTGATCATTTAGTGCTGTGATTCAACATTGTATTTTTTTGTTAATTGGATTCAAGTTTGTGAGCTAAGACCTGTCGAAACACGATGACAAATATCTTCCTTTTTAACATTCTTTTAGTCTTCCCAGATGCTGGATTATGCAGGACTGACCACATAGATAACACAGGAGGAGGGGATGGCCATATCAGATCTGAAGGGGTCCCAGGAATCTATCACAGTGGTTTTCCCAGATGATACTGATAAGAAGCTAGATTTGGGAACCACTGCCTTGCCTTGAATGAATGGCAGCTTAAACTACATCACATCTCCTGATTCCTCAATAGGCATACTTCCAGTTGAAGTGTTAGGAATAGATTAAAGAGAACAGGAGGCAGCAGGAGTACATTAAATGGAAAAACCTAAAAAGAAAGTATTCAGTGTCTTCTTTTTCAGAAGTTTATATTGTAAGTAATAAACACCTTAGTGTTAATCAGGAGTGATTTAGGGAGACCACTGATTTTTTTTTTTTTTTAAATAACTTTTCATTCCTTAGAGTAAAATAGAGAAGAATTAGGGAAGCAGTATGTCAGGTGTGGGGCCAGTTATCATTTTATTAAATGTAATTTCAAGCATCTTAAACAATTGCCTTATTGAATTTTAATATTTAATAAAAGTAGATTAAATAATGATTAGTACTGCAACAGTTATCCTTTTATACATTGCCAAAGCAACCCTTTTTTGCCTGTAAAAGTCTGGCTAAACTGTCCTGGTGTTCGTCGTTTCTTAATTCATTGAACATGAAACTAGATTTTTAAAACTAAATTATATAAACTTAAGGCAGGTGTGAAAGGTGATACAAGAATTTTTTTAACTAAAAATGAATATGATGTTAATCCAAATATCTAGCAATTACAGAATTACGAGAACATGGAATAGCATATTGGACTAGGCAATTTAAAACTGATTGCAAGTCGATGTCAAACTTCTAAATGGAAAATATCTATTGTCACCTCATCTGTACCAATTAATTCCAAATGTCTGATGGGATTGTTTCTTAAGAATTTTCTATGAACCCAGTTTTCAAACAAAAGAGAACCTTTGAAAAGATACGGAGAGAAAAAGAAAGGAAAATTTCTGTCACTTCTAATGCTGTGAATGTTATTTGGAGGGTCTGTGGTCAGACATTTTAATGCCAAACTTAAGACCTGATGTGGAGCCTCTGATGATGTGTAGTTTGCATATACAGTCTGAATTTGTGAGCATATTCAAACACACATCATCATAGCAACTCCTTGTAAAAACTGAAGAAAAGCAAGTGTACCTTTCATTTAAAATGTCAGTTGACTTTGACTATGATGGAAAATAGCTGTTTTCAACCTGTGTATAAAATCTCTTCAGGGAATATTGGAATGTTATGCAAAAATAATTCAGGGCTTGTAGCGTAGCTGTAAACTGTGTCATCCATTGCATCACATCCATTGTTGTCAGTATCTGAGAGCTGGGCCAGTGGCCTTTGATGGATGTTGTAACAGAAGATTTATGAAGGAGATGGTGGTTTGTACTTGTTCCTGAAGTCAGAAACTGGAAGGTGCTTCCATTTTTCACAAGCATTTTGCATAAATATGTTAATATTTTGAGTAGTAATGATTCTAAAGCTGCAGGAAGGCAGCTGTGGTGTACTGTGTTACACAGAGATTACTACTCTTAAATTGATCTTTACCTGAAAATATGACGGTTTTAGGATAATTTGGATATCTTCCTCCAAGTATTTTGTGTATCTTGACATTTATTAAAGGGAGGGTCAGTATAAGATTATAGATTGGGATGTAACCTGAGAATAATGGAAAGTTGCTCTGTTCTGTTTTGGGGGGATTCAAATCATCTTTTTCTTGAGAAACTTTGTGTTGTTCTTACTAAATAAACATCTACTCAATAAATACCTAATTTCTTCAAGTGATGTGTCTGAATTATTCTAGCAGTCAGAAGCAATTTTGGAATCTTTAGGCTTGGGAAGCTTGATAACTAAAAGTCAGGGCAGTTCCTGGACTGACTAATTCGGCAACTGGACAACGTCATCAGAAACCTAGGTACCTTTTGTCTTTACAGTACTGTTCTCACCATGTGAGCTGTGTCTCCCCCCATGGCCCCCAAGTGACAGCCAACATTCTGCGTCTCAGGTGACAACCAGATGCAAAAATATATCTTTTTATAAGAGGAAGGTGCCACCTGTCTCCATTCACTTGCTCTCATAGCCATAGCAATATCTGTGTCCAAAACAATTACTTTGCAAAGAGAATAAAACTTCAGTGGTTGGCTCAGACCATGATTTGCCCCAAACTTAAATATAGCCTCCCTTGAAGAATGTATACTCACAGGAAAGGAAATAACATCAGGGTTCTTTTAGAAGTCTGTGGGGTAGAAGGGTAGGGGCTTAGAAGATAGCTATTGGGTAGGCAACAGACCTAGATGATTTTACTGGCCCAAGTATTTCTTTTTATTATTATTTGTTTTGGCTGCGCTAGGTCTTCACTGCTGCACACGGGCTTTCTCTAGTTGTGGCGAGCAGGGGCTACTCTTCGTTGCGGTGTGCAGCCTTCTCATTGCAGTGGCTTCTCTTGTTGCGGAGCACGGGCTCTAGGGCGCACGGGCTTCAGTAGTCGTGGCATGCAGGCCCAGTAGTTGCGGCTCGCAGGCTCTAGAGCACAGGCTCAGTAGTTGTGGTGCACGGGCTTAGTTGCTCCGCAGCATGTGGGATCTTCCTGGACCAGGGATCGAACCCGTGTCCCCTGCATTGGCAGGCGGATTCTTATCCACTGCGCCACCAAAGAAGTCCCCAAGTATTTCTTAAAACTACCCAGAGGATCAAATTTCACATCTAGAGAAGAGTACCTTTTCTGTGCCAGGGTGTAATTGTGCTTTAATGGGTCTCGGTAATATTATGATCCAACAGTTCTCAGTTTTACATATTTTATTATTTATACAATGGTTTTCTGGTTACAGTGATAGCTTGAAGGGTTTTAGAAGATTATTGAGGTGATGACTACTTCCAAGAGAGTTTAAAAGTTCTAAATTTATGTTGAGAAATGTATTAATAGTTATTAGCAACCTTTATCATATTTTTAATCATTTATAAGTTACAAAATGCCCTCATTGAAAACCATTCAAACAATACTGAAGAATTAAAAGTATATGAAGTAAAAAGTAAGACTCCTAACAATCCACCCCTAAGAGCATCTGGTGTGTATCCTCCCTGTCTTGCTGTGCACATGTACACACAGTGTACCCACACACGGGCTTGGTTCTACAAGGGCTTCTACAACTTGCCTTATTTCACACAGTATATTATGATATCTTACCTTGTTGATACATTAGATCTACCTCGTTCTTCAGCTGCATATTATGTCACAGTAGTGTACTTGAGTAGAGATTAGCGTATGGACTTCTGAAGTATGAAAGTGTAAGTAATGAGTTTTAACTTGTTAGGGGAAATAGTTGTTAACTACTTTTAACCATTTTTCTAGTTGTCATTTAAGGTGCATTAAATCGTGAATAAACTGTAGTGTACCTTAAAAATCAAAGTAAATATCAGATTATTAAAATTTTTAAAAATTAAATGGGAAGTTTTTGTAAGTAATAATATAATATGTAATGTAAGAAATACATAATAATAAAATAACAATAATTACGTTTCTGTGAGACTGGCATGTCTGAATATTGTTACTTCAGGGTTCTTTTACCTTTCCATTCTTTTTTAAAAATACATTTTGAATTGTATTAAAATACATTTGAATAGCTCTAAAAAATTTATTTGTAGAAATTAACAAAATTTGACCCTCAGTTTTACCTGTGCTTTACCTACTGTTCTTTAGCATTTAAAATATTTTAAGTGGGCCATTTAACTGGTTAAAAGAGGTTTTTAATCTATTAGAACAGTGCTATCTGACAGTAATATAATGCAAACACATTTAATTTTAAATTTTCTAGTAGCCACATTAAAAGCGGTAAAAAGCACTTGCAATTAATTTTAATAATACATTTTACTTAATTCAGTATATCCAAAATATTATCATGTGGGCATGTAGTGAATATAAAAACGTTAGCGAGATCATATTTTTTCCATACTCTACTAAGCCTATATTTTTCACATACAGCACATCTCAATTCAAATTTGCTACATTTCAAGTGGCCACTTGTGGCTCATGGTTAACATCTTGGACAGCACAGCTCTACAGAGTACAAACTCTGGAGGCAAAAATCATTTCTGTTTGTTCAGTGGTGTCTGTCACTGTGACTGTACATGGTAGACACACAGATTTGCTCAGTGAATTTTTTTTTTTTTTTTGCGGTACGCGGGCCTCTCACTGTTCTGGCCTCCCCCGTTGCGGAGCACAGGCTCCAGACACGCAGGCTCAGTGGCCGTGGCTCACGGACCCAGCCACTCCACGGCATGTGGGATCTTCCCGGACCGGGGCACGAACCCGTGTCCCCTGCATCAAGGTTATGGTGAAGCTACTACACAACTTCAGATGATAGTGAGGTCGTATGATTCACATACCCTCAGAGCCCACTTTTTGGATCATTGATTACTCATGCACAAACATTGATCTCAAATCCATAATAAACCTGAGTCTGCTCCCATAGATTCTGGCTTCCCAACGTTGCTACACCTCCCGTCTAAAGCCAGTCCCTTCATTTTGCACTAGATTTGTAACAGGTGGGGTGGGTTAGCTGTTAGCGCACACGGTGGTTACTCGCAGTGGTCCTCACAACAGAGAGTGCAGTGAGAGGCGGATCGTGGCCTTCTCTCCGGGGCCCCCCAGGCCCTGCGGCCTCGGGCCGGTGGCTGAGCTGGGAGCCCCAGGGACAGGCTGGGGGTGTGTCCTGCAGAGCTCCAGAGCCCTCGCCACGGCCGCCCACTGGCTGGGCTTAGGCCTTGAAGCAGCAGTGAACCTCTCCCCTATTCCCACCTCTGCGGCCTAATGCCGGTGGCTGTCTCCATGGGTCGCAGACCTCGGGACCCCAGCCCCTGTTAGGGTGGCCTGAGGGCCGGCTGGCTCCTGGGCACCTGGCTCCCTCAGTGATGATGGCTGGGCATGGTCTGGGGACCTGGCCCTGAGGGCACTTCCAGCTGAGATCTGCCTGCTTAGCTGGGCCTGGGCACCGGCAGGAAGACCCAGACTGGGTGCGGGACGAATACTCTCAGGGTAACCGTCCTGCGCAGGGACCCCCTCCTCTTAGCCAGGGCCTGGACCTCAGAGGGCTAAAGTTAAGCCTTGGGACCTTGCCCTTTCTTGTCAGAACTGAAAATAACATTTGTTTTGGTGGAGGTTTACAGGAACATCGTGACCTGACCTCAAGAACAAAGGATCCGGATCCGACACCAAGAAGTTTGCAGCAACTAACCACGCCCCTCCATCACTTCTCCTATAAACGGTCTTCGTTGAAAGCTTTTGGGGAGTGGGGGGAGGTAGGGGGGTTAAGGCATGAGCCACCCGTTCTCCTTGCATGGCCCTGCAATAAACCTTTCTCTGCTCCAAACTCTGACATTTTGGTATTGTTTCGCCTCACTGTGCGTCGGGCACACACACTTGCATTCGGTAACAGATTCTGTCCTCTCTTGTGTAACTCAAGAACAATGTTCCATCAATTCTTCCCGCTTTCTCTTTACCTTATAATTTTTTCCACTGTACTAGATCATTCTCAGGAAAACTTGAAAGCGTTGTCTGTATTCTCTGTCTCCAGTTCTTCTCGTCAAGATCACCAATAACTTGTGTGTTCTTTTTTTTAAAATTATAGGTGATTTATAATATTGTATTAGTTTCAGGGTTCTATAAAAACATTGAATCACAGCGACTTGTGTTTTCTTCCTTCCTTCCTTCCTTCCTTGCTTCCTTCCTTCCTTCCTTCTCCCTCTCCCTCTCCCTCTCCCTCTCTCTCGCTTCATGGCTTGCAGGATCATCATTCCCCAACCAGGGATGGAACCCGGGGCCTCAGCAGTGAAAGTGCCAAGTCCTAACCACTGAACTGCTGGGGAATTCCCAACTTGTGTGTTGTTAATTCCAATCTCCAATTGCTAATCCTCATCTTATTTGCCCTATTAGTAGCATGTGACAGAATTTGAAGAAGCACTTTCTTCATTGAAACATCTTCACCTGGCCTCCATTTCATTGTACTCTTTGTCTTCCTCTTTCCTCATTCAATACTTCTTTCAGGTTTTTGTCTAGCACTCCATTTTCTTCCCACTCTCTTAATGCTAGAGTGTATCAGAGCCTCTCAGCAATCTCATCCGTTCGATGCCTTTACAAACATGGACCGTGTCCCCAATTTGTATCATCAATCAAGATGTCTGCCAAATTCCAGTCTCCTCTACTACTTGTTTCTGCTTGCTATCTCTACTAGGATATCTAGTATTCATCCCAAACTTAACATACCCAAAACAGAATTCTTGATTTTTTTTCTTAAACCTACTCTATTTAGAATCTTCTTTACTTAGATGATGACAAATCTATCCTTCTAGCTGCTCAGGCTAAAATCTTTGGAGTCATTCTTTACTTTCGTCTTGTTCATACACATGACACATCTAAGCTATTAAAAATACTATTGCATCAACCTTTAAATTAAATCCAGAATCCAACAACTCCTCCCTACTTCTACTACACTTGTCTAGACCATCATTACCTCTTGTTTGAATTAATGCAACAGACTCCTAAATGGTGACCCTGTTGCCAGCAGCATCCAGCCACAGTCTATCCTTAACATAGCAGCTAGACTGATCCTTTTCAAAAGATGAGTCATATCATGTCATGTCTCTGCTCATCACTCAGTGACACACCATTCACTCATAGTAAAAGCCAAAGCCTTTAAGTGGCTACAAGACCTTACAGGATCTGCCAGCATTATTTCTCTAATTTTATTTAATACTGTTGCCTTGCTCACTCTTTCTCCACCACACTGGCATGCCCGACAAACTCCCAACTAGATTTTGCACTGTTGTTTCCTTTCTCTGCAAATCTTCTCTTAAATATTTCCCTGGCCAACTTTTTCATCTCCTTCAAATCTTTGGTTAAATGTCAATACCCAGTGAAACCTACCAGAAGAATAAGGGATGGCTGCAAATTTTTTGACACTCCTGTTGAGGGGAGAGTTTATTTCCCATCCTCTTGAATTAATAAGAATGGTTTGTGATGGCTTAGACCAGTAGAGCATGGAAGGCTTATCTTTGGGACTAACAACTTCCACCTTGGACTCTTAGAATCCTGAGTTTTCTTGTAAGAAGTCTGACTACCCTTCTGTAGAAACCACCTGGAGACATCCTGAGACTACATGAGGAGTGAGAGAGTCCCAGCTGAAACTAGGCTTCCAGCATCTCTGCCAAGTCCAGGCATGTGTGTGAAGATATCTTGAACCCTCTTGGACCAGTGAAGTCATACTGGATCATCCAGCTCAAACTTGCCACCAGTTGAAAACCACTGAGTGACTTCAGTTGACATCAGGTAGAACAGAAGCCCTGCCCAAATTCCTGACCCACAAAATCCCACTTGAAACCACTAAAGTTTTGGGGTAGTTTGTTACACAATGATAAACAACCAGAACACCTACACTGACTGCCTATTTAAGGTTGCAATTTGTACCTGTCTCTACCTTGGTACTCTCAATTCTCCTTACTTTGTTCTATTTTTTTCTCCATATTACTTATCACCTTAACATGTAATATATTTACTATGTTTATTATTTATTATCATTCTCTTCTTAATCAATGACCCCTTCTCCCATTCACCAGAATATAAATGGGATTTTTTTTTCTGTTTTATTCATTGATACATGCCTGGCACATAGGTGTTCAATAAAGTCTTGTTGGATGAATGAGAAGTAATTTACACTTTATCACAGGATATAGAGGATCTCATCAGAGCTGTCCAAGAATGAGCAAGATAAAATTTAAAAAGTGGCATGGGGTCATACTACAGGAAAAAAAAAAATCCAACCTAGAAGAAACTATATCCTAAAGAACAAATTTCCCTCAAGTGCTTCATACTAGGGAACAACTTATTAAGCTCATGAATTCATTAAGGTAAGCCTCAAATATGAAATAAAACAATTAAATGAGATTTTAAAAAGAGATTATAGGTCTAAGAAACAAGTTGAGGATCAAAAGGAGGTCATTAAATGTTGGTTAAGTAAATTAGAAAGGAACAGAAAAGAGAGTTGAAAATTAAATTGCTGACATAGAGGAAAAGTACAGTGAGTCAAATGCCAATGGAAAAGAAAGATCATCATAATTAGGAAAAATCCAAAAGGACCACAAACTAGAAATAGGGCATGAACACATGGAACAAGAAAGTTTCCTTGGAATGAAAATTATAAAAGAATAATCAGCAAGTTAAAAGAGCACATCTTATTTCAGGAAATTTTGTTTCTGAGTACTAACAGATATATTCTAGGTAAGTTGTAAAATTTCAAAAATAAAGACAGATTTCTTCAGATAAATCTTTTTTTATTAGAAAAAGCAAATCATGCTCCTAGGCACCCCCCCCCCCAAAAAAAAAAGAATGAAAAAAGCAAAATCAAGCTATTTTTAGATTTCTGGAGAGCAACATTCAACAGACAGAGGAAATGTCTACAAGGTTTTGAATGAAAGAAAATGACTCTAACATTTATAACAAAGAAGATCTCATTCAAATATAAAGGCAAAATGCATATATTCTCAAACATGCATGAACTCAAAAGATGGTAAACCCTTGAGCTGTTCTTGAAAGACCTACTTATAAATGAAAGCAGACAACTAACTGATGAATCAATACAGAGACCTCAGCAGTGGAGACGCCATGATAAAAGAATTTACGATAAACTGTGAAGCATTCAGTTATGGGGCTAATTGGAAATAGTGGGGGTATTACGATAACATCTGAATCTAATCTAATAATGTAATCCACAAAAAATTGGGAGGTGGAAAGCAAGGAGGGTATATAAAGTGTTAAGCCTGTACTAGTTTAAAAATGTATTAGGATATCAACCTCATTTAAAAATTTTTATTTATTTTAAAGTTTTAATAATCACAAAATTAGATGAATCACAATGCTTGGTGCAAGATACGCTCTTAGTTTTTGTCTATTTGTAATCTTTCATTCATTCCTTCATAACATGCATGGTATAACCCTATTTCATAAAAGTATTTCTACTTATCATTCCACCTGTATATATGTAGAGAAAGATCTGTGAAATGATGTTCACCTGATAGTGATAGTTATGTGGATGGTGGAGTTTGAGGTGATGATAGTTTTGTTAACCTTTTGCTGAGAAGTATAAGAGAAACTAAGAGCTAGGGGTTGGGGGTTGAGGGATTGAGACAGCAGCTCTGCCTCTCAATAACTGTAATTTTGAGCAAGTTAATAAATTTTAAGTTTCTGCATCTGTAAAATGGGTACAGTAATAGTCCTACTTCATCAAGCCATTGTGAGGATTAAATGAGTTAATATCCACAAAGTACTTAAAATAATGTTGACATATAAAGAGGTCTCAATAAATGTTAACTTTGTTTTTTTAACTGCCTTTCCTCTACTAGTCTTCTTCATGCTAGACATTCCTTAAAATAAGCATGTACCATTTTTATATAAACAAAATTAGTAAAATACAGACCAATATCTTGATGTTTGGTTTAAAAAAAAACTAGCTTCATGTTCTCTGTGAGAAATATGTCTGGTAACTTTAGCAACAAAATGATAATGTAATTGTTGGAAAAATGCCCATGTCATTAGAGGATGTAATATTTCTTTATAGAAAAGGATGTGGAAATTTATGGATTTGTTTAGACAAGGCAGGAGATGACACAGAAAGCTGCCTGATGGTGGTATGGGCTATTTAGTCTCCAGTAATTTCCCTGGGACATACATTTGTGGATATGAGTAGCTGCATTGTGTAAGAATTCTTAAAGATCTTATCTTGTCATTCTCACAGGATTTTCATCTCCTTCTTTTCCCCACCTCTGCCTATTCCCTCCTATCCTTACTGTTCTAGAAATTCAAACTCTGTGCCTTCCCACTCAGCAGAGACAAAATAATCCCACAATGTTTCTGAGTGCTTTCCATGAAAATGGGTGAATTTAAGAGCCATTTCCCAGCAGGCCTAGCACCCTTTGAAAGAGTTAGTCTTCTGACACTTTGAGGTTAATCCTGCAATACCTAAGCAAAGTGACAAAGGAAGAAGGAAAATGCAGGAATGGGGAAAGGCATAGAAGAAAAATTTTTAAAGGAAATCAAATGTAATATTATCAGAAAGAGTAAAATCAAGATCCAAAGTTTAAAATGGGACAAAGAATTTTTTTTAATTTCATATAGTAGTCTACCAAAATATACACTAATTGTTATGCATCAAACATTATAGAAGATGTTTACATATAGCAGAATCTTCCAAAAATATATGACATTGATAAAGCCACCATCATAGTATCAATCTTTAATTAACTTTCAGAATTTGTACATCAAGAAGACCAAAAATATCAGATGTATTTATAGGATTTAAATAACACAATAAATAAAAACCATGTTATATATATCCATATTATATACATTTTTTTAGAACTTAATAACTTGCAAAGAAAACCTTCCTAAGCTTGTGTATTAGGTTGGATTACCTGAGATGAGATTTGACTACAAGTGACAGAAACCAAAAATCATGATGACCTAAAGAAGATAGAAGCTTATTTCTCTCTCACATAAATGTGGGTTGTCAAGGCTAATTTGGAACATCAGGAACTCAGCCTCCCTCTTGGCTGCTTCTTTGTCATTCCCAATAAATGATTTCTAACAATGGTAACAAAATGCCCTCTGGTTCCATCTAGCATGTCTATTTTCTAGCAAGCGTGGATGAAGAAACGGTAGGAGAAGGGCCTGCTCCCAGATTTTAAGAAAACTTCTGGGGACTCCCTGATCTCAAATTATACTACAAAGCTTCAGTAATCAGTACAGTATGGTACTGGCACAAAAACAGACACATAGATCAATGAAACAGAATAGAGAGCCCAGACACGAACCCACACTTGTATGGTCAATTAAGCTATGACAATGGAGGCAAGAATATACTACAGGGAAACACAGCCTCTTCAATAAATTGTGTTGTGAAAACTGGATGGCTACATGCAGAAGAACCAAACTGGACTACTTTCTTATACCACATACAAAAAAAAAAAAAAAAAAAGAAAAACAAAAACAAAAAAACACCTCAAAATGGCTTAGGGACTTAAATGTAAGACATGAAACCATAAAACTTTTAGAAGAAAACATAGGCAGTAAGCTCTATGATATCATCGATCTTAGCAATTTTTTTGGATATGTCTCCTCAGTCAAGGGAAATAACAGTAAAAACAAACAAATGGGATGACGTCAAACTAAAAAGCTTTTTGCACAGTGAAGAAAACTATGAACAAAATGAAAAGGTTACCTACAGAATAGGAGAAGATGTCTGCAAATGATGCATCCGATAAGGGGTTAATATCCAAAATATACAAATAATTCCCACAGCTCAAGGTAAAAAAAAAAACCCAAACAACCTGATTAAAAAATGGTCAGAGGACCTGAATAGATATTGTACCAAAGAAGACATACAAATGGTGAACAGACACATGAAAAGATGCTCAACACTGCTGATCATCAAGGAAATGCAAATTAAAACCACAATGAGATATCACCTCACACCTGTCAGAATGGCATCAAAAAGACAACAAATAACAAGTGTTGGCAAAGATGTGGGGAAAAAGGAACCCTCATGCACTGTTGGTGGGAATGCAAATTGGTACAGCCACTATGAAAACAGTATGAAGGTGTCCATGTGGGTGTATGCTTCTCCTGTTCTATCATTTTGGTGGAGTTTAGTGAAGAAACAAAGGTAAGTATGTGAGTTCAATTCGCTATGTTTAATTAGGCAATTTGTTGTTTTTAACATGAAGAGTTTTTTGTTGTGTTGTTGTTTTTTTGGCCATGCTGTGAGGCATACGGGATCTTAGTTCCCCGACCAGGGATCGAACCTGAGCCCCCTGCAGTGGAAGTGCAGAGCCCTAGCCACTGGACTGCCAAGGAAGTCCCAACATGAAGAGTTTTGATTTTCTTTTCTATCTATGCTTCTTACTTTAGTATCTTACATTTTTAGTGGCCCTAATTACACGTGAAAGACTCATTTAGCTAAACTCTGGGTGTTTTAAGCTCCATCTGCTTTCATAAATCTCCTTATTTCACCCCACACATGAGTTTATTAAAGGAGCTAAGCCTTTTCTAAGGTAGAGCACTAAATATGATGCTTTTTGCTTTATATTTATTATCTCATGAAATCTTTATGACAGTTCCAGGAGCTAGATAATACTATCCCCATTTTATAGCTGGAGCAACTGAGAGACATGGTATGTTATTGGCCTAAGGCAAAGCAACTTATAAGCGGCAAAAGCAGACTTTAGTGCTCTTATTCTTAACCTCAAAGCAACAAATATGTATCCTTTTGCTTTGTTGTTGTGGTTCTTCCTTTTTCTACTACTATATTGTCTTTTGGGGAAAACGTAGTTAGCTACTGAATAAATCATTTAATTTTCTTTTCTAAAGGGACTTTCTGTTTGTTTTTATGTTAATACCACTTTAGGTCATTTGAGATGGGCAGTTTATTAGAGTGCTGTAATGTGTTTTTCACTACCCTCGGGCTCTAGGAGTCCAATTCATCTCATACTTTTCCTTTTGATAGCTTAGCATCAGCATCATATCCACAGCTCTGTAATTATATGCTGCACACTACAGTTTCATTTGATAAAATGTTCATTTTTTAAAATATTTATTTATTTGGCTGTGGCACGCTGGATCTTCTTTGTGGTGTGTGGGATCTTTTAGATGAGCTGCACAGGCGCTTCATTGAGACACATGGACTCTCTAGTTGTGGCACATGGACTCTGGAGTGCACCAGCTTAATGGCTCTGCACAAGCATGTGGGATCTTAGATTCCCCAATCAGGGATCAAACCCACCTCCCCTGCACTGGAAGGCAGATTCTTAACCACTGGACCATCAGGGAAGTCCCAAAATGTTCATTTTTAAACAATTGTCAAATCTGCTGACAATTTGCCAACCTTTTAATACCAAAATATCATCTGTAAAATTAATTTATAATATTTATATTAATTATTCCAAACATGTGCCCACTTGTCCTATAGAAAAATCAACCTATCCTGAAAAAGCAAACAAACAAAAAACCCCTTCCCACCCAAGACTGATCAAATCCATACAGAATATCTATATATTCACAGATATCTTTGATCTTTATTTGGAATAGTTTTAGAAAAACATTAAATATAAAAATTTAATTTTTAAATTGACTCTCATTTGCCCTCTGTGTCAGTCTCTCTCTTTGTAAAATTAAGATTTATATACTAATTTTTCCAGGGTGAGAAAAGAATCAAGGAAGAAATGTGAAGGTGATAAAAAGTCTGAAAATTTATAATTATTCTGTATCTCTCCTTAAAAAAAACAACAAAAAACCCATAATATTTCAAAGATACCTTAATTGTCCCAGGGAATAAATTGAGTAATTCTGGCTGGATATTGGAGAGGAGGTTCTGATATTGATGCCAGACAGTCTGAGTTCTATTCATTCTTGTTAGTGTTCCTGTGTAATAAATGATTAAGAATGGGTTGTTACTAGGCAACAAAACAAGTCTCAGTAAATTTGAGAAAATTCAAACCATCCCAAGCACGTTTTCTGACCAAAATGCTATGAGACTAGAAATCGAGTACAAGGAAAAAACTGCAAAAAACACAAACATGTGGAGGCTAAACAATATGCTACTAAACAAACATGGATCACCAAAGAAATCAAAGAAGGAATAAAAAAATACCTGGAGACAAATGAAAACGAAAGCACAATGATCCCAAATCTCTGAGATGCAGCAAAATCAGTTCTAAGAGGGAATTTTTTAGTAACACAAGCTTACCTCAGGGAACAAGAAAAATCTCAAATAAACAACCTACCCTTATACCTAAAGGAGCTAGAGAAAGAAGAACACACAAAACCCAAAATTAGTAGAAGAAAATAAATCATAAAGATCAGAGCAGAAATAAACAGAGACAAAAAAAAAAAAAAAAAAGAAAGAAAGAAATGCCCAAAGAAACCAAGAGCTGATTCTTTGAAAAGATAAACAAAATTCATAAACCTTTAGCCAGAGTCATCAAGAAAAAAATAGAGAGCTCAAATCAATAAAGCCAGAAATGAAAAAGGAAATGTTAAAACCAATATCTCAGAAATACAAAGGATCATAAGAGATTACTACCAGCAATTATACCCCAATAAAATGGACAAGCTAGAATAAATGTACAATTATAAATTCTTATAAATGTATAATCTCCCAAGACTGTACCAGGGAGAAATAGAAAATATGAGTTAACAAATTTCCAGTAATGAAATTGAATTAGTAATAAAACAACTCTCAACAAACAAAAGTTCAGGGCCAGATAGCTTCACAGGTGAATTCTACCAAACATTTAGAGAGGAGTTAACACCTATCCTTCTCAAACTACTCCAAAAAATGCAGAAGAAGCAATGCTCTTGAATTCATTCTATGAGGCCAGCATCACCTTGATACCAAAACCAGATAAAGGTATCACAGAAAAAGAATATTACGGGTCAACAACATTGATGAACATAGATGCAAAAATCCTCAACCTATTAGCAAACTGAATTCAACAATACAATAAAAGGATCATACATGATGATCAAGTGGGATTTATCACCAGCATGCAAAGATGTTCAAAATCTGTAAATCAAACAATATGATACACCACATTAACAAATTGAACAATAAAGATCTTATGATTATCTCAATAGATGCAGAAAAAGCTTTTGATAAAATTCAACATCTATTTATGATAAAAACTATCAACAAAGTGGATATAGAGGGAACATACCTCAACGTAATAATGGCAATATATGACAAACCTGCAGCTAACATCACACTCAACAGTGAAAAGCTAAAATAATTTTCTTTAAGATCAGGAAAAAGGCAAGGATGCCCACTCTTGCCACTTTTATTCAACATAGTATTGGATGTCCTAGCCACAGTGGTCAGACAAGAAAAAGAAATAAAAGGACTCCAAACTGGAAAGGAAGAAGTAAAACTGTCACTGTTTGCAGATAACATGATAATGTACATAAAAATCCTAAAGAAACCACCAAAAAACTACTAGAACTCATCAATGAATTTGGTAAAGTTGCAGGATATAAAATTTATATACAGAAATGTGTTGCATTTCTATACACTAACAACAAACTATCAGAGAAATTAAGTAAACAATCCTATTTACCATCACATCAAACAGAATAAAACACTTAGGAAAAATCTAACTAAGGAGGTAAAAGACCTTTACATGGAAAATTATAGACACTGATGAAAGAAACTGAGGATGACACAAACAAATAGAAAGATATGTCATGTTCATAGATTGTAAGAAATAATATTGTTAAAATGTCCATACTACCGAAAGCAATCTGAGGATTTAATGCAATCCCTATCAAAATAGCCATGACATTTTCACAGAAATAGAACAAATAACCCTAAAATTTATATGGAATCACAAAAGATCTGTAATTGCCAAAGCAATCTTGAGAAAAAGAACAAAGCTGAAGATATCACATGTGCCGATTTTAGACTATATGACAAAGCTACAATAATCAAAACAGTATGGTACTGGAGCAAAAACAGGCACATAGATCAATGAAACAGAATAGAGAGGTCAGAAATAAACCCACTCACCTATGGCTGATTAATCTATGACAAAGGAGGCAAGAATATACAATGGGGAAAAGATAGTGTCTTCAACAAATGGTGACAGGAAAACTGTACAGCTACATGTAAAAGAACGAAATTAGACCATTTTCTCACACCATATGGAAAAATAAACTCAAAATGGTTTAAAGACCTAAATGTAAGATCAGAAACCAAAAAACTCCTAGAAGAAAACATCAGCAGAAAACTCTTTGACATAAATGGTAGCAATTTTTTCATGGATTTGTCTCTAGGACAAAGGAAACAAAAGCAAAAATAAACAAATGGGATCTAATTAAACTTAAAAGCTTTTTCACAGCAAGGGAAACCATTGACAGGAAATTCCCTGGTTGTCCAATGGTTAGGACTTGGTACTTTCACTGCCATGGCCCTGGGTTCACCAGGTTCATTCCCTGGTCAGGGAACTAAGATCCTGCAAGCTTCGCAATGCAGCAAAAAAGAAAGAAAGAAAGAAAAAAAGAAAACCATTGTCAAAACTAAAATACAACCTAATAAATGGGAGAAAATATTTGTAAATGATATGACCCATAAGTGGTTAATATTCAAAATATATAAACAGCTCATACAACTGAATATCAAAAAACAAACAAGCTGATTAAGAAATGGGCAGAGGACCTGAATAGACATTTTTTCAAGGAATACATCCAGATGGCCAATAGGCACATAAAAAAATGCTTAACATTGCTAATCATCAGAGAAATGTAAATCAAAACTACAACGAGTTATCACCTCATACCTGTCAGAATGACTATCATCAAAAATACCACATATAACAAATGTTGGCAAGGATGTGGAGAAAAGGGAAACTTTGTGCACTGTTGGTGGGAATGTAATTTGGCGCAGCCACTATGGAAAATGGTATGGAGGCTCCTCAAAAAAAATTAAAAATAAAACTATCATATGATCCAGCAGTTCCACTCCTGGGTATATATCTGGAAAAAATGAAAACACTAATTTGAAAAGATATATGCACCCCTATGTTCATAGCAGTGTTAGCCAACATATATAAGATATATATATTATATACAATATTATATATATTATATACAATATATATAATGAAATATTACTCAGCCATAAAAAAAGAACTATATTTTGCCATTTGCAACAACATGCATGGACCCGGAGGGTATTATGCTTAGTGAAATAAGTCAGACAGAGAAAGACATAACATATAGTATGTACTATATGTTATCACATATGTGGAATCTAAAAGAATGAAATGAATGAATATAACAAAACAGAAACAAAGGTACAGATAGAGAACAAATAGTGATTAGGAGTAGGGAGAGGGAAGTGGGGAGGGGTAATATAGGGGAGGGGGATTATTACCATGTACAAAATAAATAAGCTACAGTGATATATTGTACAGCATGAGAAATATAGCCAATATTTTATAATAAATTTAAAATGATTATAATTTGTAAAAATATTGAATCACTATGTTGTACACCTAAAACTAGTATTTAAAAAAAAGAATGGGTTGTTACTGGATTGTTGCCATGTAAAAGATATTTTTCTTTAATCATTTAAACTTAGTTAATCCATAGTCATTATTAAAAAAAATTAAACAAATAAAAAGAAAAAAACCTTATAAGCCTACCACTCAGACATAATGAGGATTTCCATTTAGCACTTATCTGCAGATATTTTCCTACACACATTCATGTATTGTTTCAGTTAGGGTACAGTCAGGGAAGCAGAGTCGCCATGGATTTATAGAAGAAGGGGTTGGTTATAGGAATTAGACCATAACAAGTTATGGGGGGAGCTGGAGAAGTGAGAGTCCAGAAGGGGGAGTTGGAGGATTTAGAAAGAGCCACTAGCTACTCTCCTGAAGCACCAGTGTGGTTGGACAAGCAGAGCTTGCAGGAAATCTGAGAAGCCCTACCACATCCCACTACAAAGCTGAGGCTTGTGGTGAGGTCTCTGGGAAGCTGTCGCCTCTGTGGAGTGAAGGCTGGTATAGGGTACTGCTGCGGCAGCAGCAGAAGATTTGGGTGTGGAATGAGAATTAGGACAAGTTGGAAACCACCAGGCAAGTCTGGGTCTATCTGGCACTGTATCTAACTGGGAATTCCTTCAGCGTGTGGCTGCCAACTCCAGCTCAGAGCCAGACAGGGAAGAGGTTTCTGGGAAACAAGAGTTCCCAGGTTAACAAAGTTGACAATAACATGTGTGTGTGTATGTGTGTGTGTGTGTGTGTGTGTATAAGTGCATACATATATGTTTTGTGTATATATGTTTCTATATGTACCTATATGTGTGTATGTATGAATTCATACTCTACAAGGAGTTCTGTAACCTACTTTTTCTCACTTCAACCATTGTAAACACTATTGTTTATATAGATCTTTAGCATAACTTTAATGGCTGCTTAGTCTCCCATCATTTTGAGGATTTATTTGATCCGTTCGTTAATCTTCTCAATTGTTTAACACTGAATGTTTAGGCTGGGGTGCTTCTGGTGATGGACTGATGCAGTGAGTGGGTCAGGTGAAGGACAGCAGGACATTCCAGAGCAGATAATATTCCATTATTCTAAGACTTTTAGTCATTTCTCATTAACCTTGACTACATTTTCTCTGATATACTGTTATGAAATCAAGAGGGAGGTTCATTCCTCTGAGGAAGGAGTTGTGGCCACATTAACTGGGCTCAGGGGCGTGGTGATCTTACATGTGTCATTGTCATCAAACACAGTGGCATGTGAACACGAGGAGGCCAGAGCAGAAGAGACTGAAGACCCTGCTCCTGGGTGCCCATGAGGTGCCCCCTTTGGGGATTGCTCAGATATAGCTGGAGGACACTTAGGAAGGATTAATCTCCAAACCATAAGGCCAGGTGAGAAAGGGTTGAGAGAAGCTTCCTTAGTAATTCAGGTTATGACTGAGGGTATCACAATGCATTTTATTTAACAGCATTCATTTTTTACTTTGGATTGTGAGCAATCAGAAAGCATCATTCATGTTCAGCCATCTTTGTGTCTCCAGTGTCTAGAGAGTATATATACTGAAGCATGTTCAAACTGGGTAGCTGAGGAGTGGTAAATGAAGTCACAAATGTGTGGTCAAGGTTTAGGGAAAACAACACGGAATGCTGGAATATCCAGGGCTCATAGCGCTGGGGAACTATTATCACTTCTAAGCCCAAAGGGGCAGAGCAGGGAGGTAGAGGTTGCCAGAACCCAAAGAGCATCTCCCACTGGGCAAATCCAGCTAAAGACCAGAGAGCACAGAGCCCACTGATAGAGTCCTTAAAGACAGACCCCCAGAGATCAAACCGGGGCGAGGAAGGTGGTGGAGGCCGAACTGGAGGGACAAGTGGGATATACCCAGCCCAAGGCATCATTAGACACAGGTGTTTTTGAGAAGATGAGCCCTGAGCGAGCCATTATTTATGTTTATATCTGTTATCATGAATTTTAGGTAAGTTTTCATTTTGATATATTTCAAACTAGAAAAGTTACAAGAATAGCACGAGGAACTCCTGTATACCCGTAATTCTTTTACATTTTGCCTCATTTGCCTTATCATTTCCCCCCACCCCACTCCTCTCTCTCATGGTTCTGAGGTTTCCCTCAACCATTTGAGAATAAGTTGGATACATTATGTCTTCTTTACCCTCAATACTTCAGTGTGTGTTTCCTAGACATAAGGACATTCTCTTACATAACCATCGTACAATAATTTAAATCAAGAAATTTAACAATGATACAATTCTATTCTATTGTTTTAAATACAGCCCATATTCAAATTTTATCAATCACCCCAATAATGTCCTTTATAGCTTTTTTTCCCCTGGTTCAAGCTCTAATCCACGCTCATACATTGTGTTAAATTGTCTTGTTTCTTTAGTCTCTTTGAATCTGGAATATTTCGTCAGCTTCTTGTAGTTCTTTTTGATCTTGACTTATTTTTTTTTGCTATTACTGTTACATTTAGGTTAAATCTATACTTTTGAATCCATGTCATCATAGAGTTGAGTTTATAGGATTCCCCTCCCTCCTTTCCTTCCTTCCTTCTTTCCTTGAAAAGCTGGATGTTATTTAACCTATTGCACTGATGTGAAAACCAAGGCCCAGAGAGGGCAAGTAACTTGGTGTAGTTTGTAAGTGCAAAGTTGGTCCTGGAATCTAGAGCTTCATGAATCCACAAACCTGTGTTCTTAACCATCATGTTATAAGGTACATAGTCAAGTAATTTGGAAAGGGCTATTTTAGACAAAGTTATAAAATTACATTGATTTCTTCACTGTAAGACTTGTCGGAGATTTTATTATGCAAATGAACATTGGGAATTTCCAAGAGGGGAAGAGTATGCAGCATTTCTTAAATTTGTACTCACAGAAGCCGTTCCCCCACCTCCTAACCCTCGGAATACTTCTCCTATGCCGTGCTGTTTATAAACATTGGGCCGGAAGGTGGAGCATCTGTGGCTTGAAGAGGGTGGAAGTACAGAGCTGTGGTTGAAAAAGGAAGGTTGAAGACTGTTAACGGGAGGATGGCCGAGGAAGTTGGAGTTTCCATGAATGAAGTCTGGCCTGGGTGCTCTAAGGCGCCATCTTCGGGTTGTCCCCTCAGCCTCTTTTTCGCTTTGCTACAGCTGCCTACACCCCTGCTACCCCTGCTACTGCAGCTAACACAGCCTTCAGGAAAGTTTTAAACTTGTGTTTAAAATGCTGACTCACAGTCAATCTAAAAGAATAGATTCAAATCTTTCAGATTTGAAAGATGAGAAGAGTTCTGGTGATGGGTTGCACAACAATGTGAATGTACCTGGTGCTACTGAACTGTTCACTTAAACATGGTTAAGATGTTAAATTGTATGGCATATGTATTATACCACACACACCATAAAGGCTGTAGTGATTGACATACTTCTCATCCCAGAATCCAGTTTGGGCAGACGGTCCCTCCTACCTCAGGGTTACCACCCTATTTATTGACAACACAATGCTTCTCAATAAAATGCCATAAAACCAGCAGAGGGGAAAACTGCCACCAGTGGAGAAAAGACAAAAATTCCAAGGACAAGCTTTGCTCTCAAAAATTACTTTTAAAGGGGAAGTTCTATTTGTATTTTAATTTACATTGTATTAATGTACAATTTAATTTGTTTTAATGAATTTCTTAAGATGCCAGTTGATGAGCAAAACATCTTTGAAGTATTCTCAATCCTGTTCAGATATTACTTGTGATGTAACCATGTTTATCATAATTTCAAAGAACAGTAAAAACATTTTATATAAGGAAAAATATCAACAAAGATGTAATTTTATTCAGAGCATTTTGAGAGTCTCTTTTTACTCCCAAGTCTAAAACATCTATAATTTATCCTTCTTTCTTCCCCTCCTACCCCCATCACCAACTCCCACTGCCCTAATGCAGTTTTATAAATGTGCTCATAGACACAGTTGTAATCTCAAAGGAGTGGAGCTGTTCATGTATTTTGGCACTTGGTCCTCCTGTGTATGTCAGATCAGTACAAAGAGTGACTAAATTAACAGCAATATTAGGATAACAGAAAAATCCAAGTCGACATTCTGTTAAAAAAAATCATTTTGTGACACAAATGAAGACATGGGAAGGTCTGAATTTGCATCTTTGAATGACATGTATGGAAAAAATTCTCTGCTTTATAAAGCATATTATAGAGAAGTATTGTATTTTTTATACTTAATAATTCTTGAACAACAGAAAGCCCATTGTGTAGCAAAGACCAAACCAGTACAGTCAAGACTTTAGAAAGAACTTCCTTCCATCAACACAGAAGCAGATGGAGCCAGGTAGCGGAAATAATGGGAATCTCTTAGTGTCTGAATCGGTGTGACAACACCGAGGCATATTTGTAACCTCACATTGCTCCTTCTGTGGCCGGATGAAAATGTAGTAACAGGACACCAACTGCACATTCCAGGTTCAAGGGGGAAAACCCTACAATATAATAAAATAAGAAGTAAATCATATGTTTTGGAACTAGCCATAAAGGAGGCAGATGCTCTGACAATAATGCTGATATATCCAGGGAGGCATCAGGGATCTTGTAGGATGGTTCTTCCTCAAATTAGCACTGCCTAATTAAGAATAACTGAATTATGGGCACTGCTGGTGAGGCTTGTAGCATTTGTCTTGTTGATAGCAACTCCAAAACACCCACACTTGAATTAATTTGCTGGTAGTTATCATTGAAAGAGAAGTAAAATGGTTCAGCAGGCTAATCAGAAGGGCTGGAGAAGTGGAACGGAAAGCCATGCTGTCAGTCGCATACCGCAGCCCAGCTACGTCATGGAATATGTCATTGAACCATCAGTTGACACCTCTGCCTCAATTTCTTCGTGATGAAGCTGGAAAACACAGTGGCTCAGACCTACAGAGACTTCTGCTCATCTCAACAACACCACTGAACACCAGTGTCAAGTTTATTGGCTTCAAATTCCACTTTGATCCTGCAGAAGCAAAAAGTGACATTTTACCCTGCTTCCAACATGATTAGGCACATCGTATATGACAGTCAGAGAAAACATGTAATGCTCTGACATAAACCAAAAATAATGAGGTCACCTTGACTGGGTTTGGCCCCTGCATAGCAAAACCTTGAATATTTCCTGTAAACCATTTTATACTTGATATTTGCCATGTTGGTCTCTGAAGATACGTCGTGAGTTTTTGAATATGATAATCATGTGAGAAAGCTACTGTTTTTCCTTCATGGACTGACTAATGTAAACTCGGTAACCTGGGCAATTTTGCAGCTTTTAAATTTAAATACTTTGGCCAGCCAATTCTTCTGAAGTCTGACTCTCTTGCCCTCTTAGAAAATAAATGTTTGCTTTCCTTTTCTAAATGCTTCTTTCTCTGTCTTCCTTTGACAATCATCTCAAAAGCCTTTGTGCAAAACTAATGGTTTCTTGTTATTTATCCAATCAGATGCAAATTCCTTTGGCTGATATGTCCTGGCTATTGAAAGCTGACCTTGAACTCTTTCTGTAAATTTCTGTCCCATTGTTCCCTCACACAAATCCCATTGCAGCCAGGAGGAGCATGATGCCTGGATTGCCACCTCTGCACCTTGGCCCATGCTACCTCTTCCTCTTGCAAAATCCTCCCAACATCGCTTTATCAATGCAAATTATATCCATCTCGTGGGGCACAGCTTAGGTCCTATATTGTCCGTGAAACTGACTGGGTGGCTCACAGTATTGTCCTCTCAAATCATAGTCTGTGCTACGCACTCAGCATTTAACCCTTTGTCCCTATGTGAAGTGTTTTGCATTAACGTTTAAGTCTGAGAACCGCATCCCTCTAGATAGACTGTAAACTTCAATCCACAAGAAAAATTGGCGTTTCTAATGCAGGTCTACTATTTAACAGAGGGATTGGAAACTGAGTACCGTATCGTTCTCTGCTTTTTACACAATTTTAACTGCAATACATGGAAAACATTGGAATACAAGCTGCCTTTCATAGTATTCTATGCCAAATACTACTTTCCAACCTCCTAACAACACCTTGGGCAAATCCTGTACCTTTCTGGTCAGTTTCTGTTATTAAAATAATCTAGTCCAGTTAAAAACTTCAATTTCATATCTGATCCAAAACTCTCCCCCAGTGCTGGTCAGACTTGTTACTCTTCCTCTGTCTTCTTTCTAGAGCTTGGGGAAGGGATGGCAGGGAAGGAAAGCACCCCTTGTCTTCTTTGGGTGATTACAATCTGCTCCTTGTTGCTTTTCTGGTAATGCTGATGGCAGATAACTCCTTGCAGAGTGCAGGTGCCGGCTTTCTGACGGGGTCCCCACTGCAAAGTCCCCTCTTATGGGACCTTTGGGTCCAGATCAGCCTCTTCCCTTGACCTCCTTTTACTGCCACACCACTTTCCTGGCAAATGGCTCCCTTGGGTGTTGTTCTGGTTGGATAATTCCAGCCCAAGCACTTTCACACAGCCACACAGAAAAGTCATGTTATTCATATGATGTAGCCCAAGTGCTGACTCCACTTGTGCTTTCTGTGTCCTGCTTCTTCCCTGTTCCCCTTCCTCTGCTCATGCCAGCCTGGGCGCAGATATGCAAGACAACTTTCTCAGCAGATACAAAGTGGGGAAAAACGACGGTGTCCTGACTTGTACACACCCACATTTTTTACATCTGTTCTTTCGCACACTCCTGATCAAACCTGGGCTTACATAACAAGATACCAATTTTGCGAAGCTCCTTTTCTAATAGCAGTTCTTGGTCAAAATTATCCTTGATCAAAATTGTAAAATGAATAGCTGTTTCATTTCTAAATAAGGTAGTTCTAATGAAAGCCTAAGATGTCCTCAGGCATCCTATTATATTACATTATATTATATTCACAGGGGTCTTTGTTTCACTGAAAAAGAGACTATTTCAACAGGTTATTTTTCAGTCCTGAAAGTTTAAAAAATTTGTGATATACGAATTTTATTTTATTAGAGACAGTTTGGGACTCTGCCTAAATTTCAGACACGCTCCAGACAATACCATTATATTTTACAGTCACCTATTCTCCCTATAATTTTTCAGCTTAATTTGTGTTTCTAATTAAGTTTTTGTGTGTATTCTACCCCATCATCAGTGTAATCTTTTCCAGATTTTTACTTTGGGGTCACTATATGCTTCTTTTGTGCATTCTAATTTTATATTCTCTATCTGGTATTTCCAATAGCTGAAGTTCTTGAGGGCCTAATCTCTTATCTCAGCTAATTTTTCCTCATGGCTGGTGTGTTTTGTAATTTTGGATTGTGATTATCATGTTTGCCTGAACTTTATATGTTAATTTACTGTTTTGGGGTTTCCCAAACCAATTAGAGGCTGAATTTTAATCCCAAATGCAGATTCATAACCTGTAGTTATGAATCTCAGAGGTTATTATTATTATTTTTTTTTGTGGTATGCGGGCCTCTCACTGTTGTGGCCTCTCCCGTTGCAGAGCACAGGTTCCGGACGTGCAGGCTCAGCGGCCATGGCTCACGGGCCTAGCCTATCCGCGGTATGTGGGATCTTCCTGGACCGGGGGGTGAACCCGTGTCCCCTGCATTGGCAGGCGGACTCTCAACCACTGTGCCACCAGGGAAGCCCCTCAGAGGTTATTTTTATTTTTGAACACCCTAAGTCTGTGCCAAGACAGACAAATCTCTTTGTGTTTCCTCTTTGCTGATAGGCAGACAGCATTTTTCTAGCCTTCTTTTTCAGTGAGTGTGAGCACTGGGACTTCAACTCCAAATCCCTATCTTTTGCAAGTTCAAGGTCTTGTTTTCTGTCTCGAGGTTGCCCTTAAAACCCAAGCATTTAGAAAATGGGAAGTGTCAACTGCTTTAAAGCCAACTGCACTTTCAGTGTCAGCCTACAACTATGGGTTACAACTTGCTTTTTAGACTTGGCCCTTGGGAATTTTCCATACCTTTTTTTTTTTTTTTTTAATGAATTCAGCTATGCGTTGGAAAGAATGACTATTATATTTGATCCAGTTTTTCTAAGAAAAGAATTTGAAAATATCTAGCCTGCTCTTCTTTTAAATTTTCAATCCTACCTACTTGCATTTCAGAATTTTTTCCATATCTTGTTCTGAAGCAATGTAATAATATTTATTGAATGCCTTTTATATGCCAAGTGTTTTATATTTGTGATCCCATTTTCTTGTCATCTTAACTGTAATTCTGATCATATCGCATAAATAAGACCCTATCTGTTACTTTCTGTGTCCACCCCTTGCGTATATCCTGCATAGTGCTATGATATTGACTTGTAATAAGAAATACATATTTGGTCTTCACCCAGTTGAGATCCTAAAACTCTTGGAATTTCCTAAGTGATGAGAGCTATTACGGTGTTTCTTGTTATGTTAATTAGGTGACTTTTGGACCCCACCTAATTGGGGGCGCTGGTTGCCAGGAGAATAAGCCAGGTGATTAGAGGGTTGGAACTTACAGTCTTACAATCTGACCTCCTGGGATGGTAGAGAGTCTGGAGGTTGAATTCATCACCAATGGCCAATGATTTAGTCAAGCATTCCTATGTAATGGGCCTCCATAAAAACCCAAAAGGACAGGTTGGTGAACTCATGGTGATTCAGAAAGAGTGGCGTGCCTAGAAAGGGCATGGAAGCTCTGGGCCCTTTCCCCATACTTTGCCCTATGCATCTCCTATTTGACTCTTCCTGAGTTATACCTTTTTATAATAAGCTGTTAATATAGCAAGTAAAATGTTTCTCTGAGTTCTGTGAGCCACTCTAGCAAATTAATCAAACCCAATTTGATTCACTGGAACCTCCAATCCATAGCCAGTGACGGCAATGGTGATAGACACATAGGTAATATGTACCTATTTTCAGATAAGGACCTGCGACCAGGGAAGTGAAGTGACTTGTCCAAGTTTATAGAGGTAGTCAGGGATTGAGTTGTAATAAAAGATCAGATGCCCAAATCCATCCCCACTGCCACTGGAACGCTATTTATTTCATTAGTTTCTGGGAAGCCAAGGTGACTAGCTAAATTATGAAAGTGGTTTGATTAAATGATAACTGAAATAAATTTTCACATCATTAATTTCAAATTACATTTAATTTTAATACTGTTAGATGATTTATATTGTACAGAATTAAAGAAATTTCATAGAATCAGCATAACAGAGTAAAACTTCCAGGCCCTATTGATTATACATTGTGCCAATTTTTGTACCATCTCTGAAAAGTAGGTAACATTTATTTTGGAAGGTATTTTGAGTTCTTACCTCATGCAAGAGAAATATTAAAAACCATTGTGCTTTATTTCTTCCTTCCCCTACTTTTCTTAGTCCCTGATATAAAGGAGAAGATTGGCAAACTATTGTTTTTACTGAGTCCATTATAAAAATCAGTTTATTATTATTTCTAAAAAACCCGTGAAAATTAGCAAGTTGAAAATGTCTTATTCTTAAAATTCTCTAAAATAGATAAAAGTGCCTTGCTTTGACTAATCTATTACAGTTTTCTGTAATAGATTTAAGACAAGGTATTTAAACTGGAGAACATTTTCTGCAGCAGAGGCTAAACTATCAAATTGGTGATCAAAGTCAAGTGAATATCACAAAGAATATCCATACCTGGAGAAAGTATGCAGCAAAGATTAGATTCTCAGAATAGATGGGTAGATACTGTATGCTGAGTAGAAAGGCTATTTGGGGTCTTTTTAGGCTAAATCAGTCTGTAGCAAATTGTAGGTCACCGCTGCTGCGGTTCATTCTCAGATGGAATTTGAAATAAATGAATACATGTGCTCTCTGAGTATAAAGTTTCTGACTTATAGTGCCTTTTTCAGTTTTGTGCTATGAAAAAAGTGATTCCCATTGTCTGAAAGAGTAGTTTTCTGTAGGGTCTGGAAAACGTTCTTATACTTTTAATGGCAAATTTAAAAATGTTGTCTACAGGGTTCTATATTGTACAGCTGGAGTCCATTTTACAGGAAGCATGGAGCCTTGATTATCAGATGGGTTTTCATGGTGGCATGCACAGAGAACAGCTTTTCAGTCTTTAGAGTCAGAGTGTGTTTGCTTATGTTAGGTCATAAATCGATGCTATTTTAATTGCAAAAAAATGAAATACCAAATATTTTGGCAATATAATTTAAAAAAAAATACACAAGGAGTTGTAAAAGCTAACATTTAGGGGAAAGAATCTTTCCAAAATAGGACAGTTTTGAGTGACAGTATGATTTTAACATGCCTTACTAATTACCATGCAACTCTTTATGTCAAGCACGACATTAGATTGAAGGCAGGGACATCTCTCCTTCATTTTTTATCGTCTCCGCTCCTTCTACACCTGGTCGGTCGTGGATGAAGGTCTTTGGAGACATCCACCTAAATGATCACGGATGAGCCTCCGCTCGAACATTTGTCAACACAATTACCCCCACCACACCAGGCAGCCCATTCTGGTTTTGACGGCTTAGGCGGAAACTTTTTCTTCTCTTGAGTGAACATGTGCTCTCCTCTAACTGGAACTGAGCAGAACCCTGCAGTGCCCCCTACCCCCAAGAACAAAGGCCCCTCTATGTCCCCTGCCTCTCATTTGTAGAAAAGCTGAAGTGTCCCAGGCCTCCCAGAATCACAAGAGAGCAGGCTCAAGCAGTTAATGACTAGGACAATGGAGTCACAGACTCAGTGTCTGATGCAAGAATGGGATTAACACTATTGCTCATAATAATCTATATCTTTGATGGCGTAAGAATGATTGTAGTTTGCTCTGCCCATGTATATAAGCAGGCAACTAAAACTGTCAGCAAAGAGATGCTACAGACCCATGTCGACATTTTTCACTCTAAGAATTTGATGCCCTCTTTCAGCAGGAAGCAGTTACAGCAGATGGGCCTTTGCCCCTAGTCTCATAGAAATGGAATGATGTCTGACAGTGGGGATTTGTAAGTGGCTTTTTTGCCCCTTTTCTGTTTGTTCGTCTCTGTTTTCCTCAGACCTTAATCGTAAAAATGAGATCACTAGGTAACATTTAACCTAACTCCCGCCTTGCCTAACCTGTTGACTCCTTTCCTGGATTAAAAGGAGTAGGAATGAAGAATTAAGTAGTTAAAGAATGACTGACTCTCTACCCCCAGTATAGCAGATTTGCAGGCAGACCACAGGGGCCAGAGGACAGCCAGTTGCAGGTGGACCAGGTGGGCAAGACAGCATCCAAAGGAATCAGGAAAATCAGTGGGTCTGCACACAATGGAAAAATGACAATCTAATCTCTTACCTTAATGATTAACTGAGATTGTTTCCGCCTTTTCCTTTAAAAAATCTCCATGGCTGAGCAGAATCTTTGGAGATGGTCTTTGGCCAAGAGTCCACCTCCTCCTCAGATTGCTGGCTTTTATGAATAAAGCAACTTTCCTTTCTACCGACACTTGCCCCTCGATTGTCTGCTTTTGAGTGGTGAGCAGCCGAACCTGAGTTCAGTAACAAAACTTCCTCATGCCGGGCCTGTCCTCTGAGGCCTCAGAGAACAAGTCTGACCCTTCTTCCATGTCAAAATCCCTTTAGACATTTGAAGGCAAATACAATGACACAAAATTTGAATTATGGTGAGGCAAGTCTCACACCATAAATTCAGATTCTGACTTCTTCCTTTCAGGATTTTGAAGAGGTTTCTTCTATGGGTTACCTTCTCACTCATTTAAATCATATTAATCTTGTAGTCACCTAAAATCCCTGTGCCTTTCTCTCATGCTCTTAAACATTTCCACCCATCCTTGAGTAGTTAGACTTTGAAACTTGCATTTATCCCTCTTAAATTTCTTGTTGTATTTAGCTTATCATTTTGGCTTACCAGAATCTTCATGGATTCTTCTTACATTATCTAATGATCCCCTAACACTCTTTTAGTCTCATCTCTCATCACCCCCACCATCATATACCCTGCTCCATACATACAATCAGAAATATAATTCTTGGAACAGGTCATGCTGTATCTCAATTTGAGTGAATTGAGACATTCTGTTGCACATACTATTTTGTGATACTTTGCACATCCTCTTGCACACACTTTTGTGATAGCACATACTGTTTTGTTGCGCATACTGTTTTGTGATACTTCTCCTTTTCTCCTCTGCTAACTTTTATTCTTCAAGGCTTGACTGAGACATCACTTTTTTTAGGACTTTGTTTATTACTGGGTGACGTGGCCCACTTCTGAGCTCCTATAGTACTCTGTATTTATGTTAATCCTAGCACTTATCAAACTACATTATAATGGTCATATCCTTGACTTCTTTTCCTCACTAACCTGTAAGATCCTGAATGCAGGAATATATATTTTTTCACCATTGTATATTCAGTGCCCAGTACAATGCATGACATATAGTAGGCTTTTACTATGTATTTCTTGATTCAACTAGCCTCACCAAAGTAATAAGAAGCATATGTATACAACCAAGGAAGTTGCCTATGATGTGCCTCATTAAACCCTGCTCCCTCAATCCATAATCTGTGTTTTAGACTCTGGTCATTCAACCAGTTATGAATCCACCACACAGAGTCACTTCCAGCACAGGTCTTATCCCATGTCTAACAAGGTCATCACCAAATATAATGAAACTATCAAATGCCATTCTGAAATTCAGTGATATTATGCAAATGGACTTCACCTGACCTATCAGTCCTAGAAATGAAACATTTGTGTCGATCTTGAACTATAATGGTATTTAATTCTTATGCCCAGTTTTTTGTTGATCTTTCCCTGTATTGTTTATAGAATACTTTAATCTCATCTCAGTTTTCTGTAGATTTTATTTGTATTTTCAAAACATCTTTAATAAATTTAGAATACCTGATTTTTTTAACAAATATTAAGTATGTTTATGTTATCACTTATCTTTGTTTTTTAACTCTACCTTACAACCCCCTTTCTTAAAATGAAACTTAAGTTTTATTTATAGTTTAAAGGAGTCTAGAGAAAAGGAATTAACCTTGATGAAGTACATGTATGCCAGATACTTCCCCCTTGAATTATTGCTTATTCCTCAGAAAATACTGCAAAGTAGATTTTATTAAACCTGTTTAATATAAGAGGGAAGTAGGACATGAAGCAAGGAAGGGACAGAGTTGACACTGGAATTCAGTTAGGTTTGATTCTAAAACAGAGAACCTCTGTGAGACTCTGATGAAAGCCATAGCCCGCTTCCCAGTAAATGTACGTAAGTCACATATCTGTTGGTGTTCTCTGTTATAAGCTACAGAAATGAATCTGATTTTGAAATAGAAAGGAGACTTTATGTTTTTAAGACATTGGTAGCTCACAGAACATCTGGGAGAGCTGTAGAATCGGGAATGAGACTAGGCAACCAGGAAGAAATGTCCAAACCCACCCTTACAGAAGTGTCTGGTGAGGAATCCGTTGCTATACTTCTGTGAAGCACTAGAAGATGCAGTTTGCACTGCTATTTCTGGAATTTAGTGTTGTTGAAGCCACTGCTGCCACCCCATTTTTTTTTTGGAAGTGGGTAAAATGTGTTTATTTTCTTCTATTTGTGTGTATGTATGTGTTTAAGGAAAAGGAGAAAAAACCTCCTCCCTTGCAGGACCCAGTGTCTACTGGGCTTGGAGGCAGGTGGAGCCAGGGCCAAGCACCCCTACTAGAAGTTGTAGAGTAGAAGGTGATGGCGTTAACTCTGTAGTCCATGAGAAGGGGGTGCTGCATGTGTCTGAACCCTAGGCTGCCCCACCCAGTGAAGAGAAGTGCCACAGCTTCATCAGGGTGAAGGTAGAGAAGCAGTTCTGAGCCAGGATCTCTGCCTTGGGTCAGTGCCAAAAGGAAGTCTTCCTTCAGAAGCTCCCAGCTCTTCCATAAGGAGCCCACACACAGGATGAGAAGGCCAGTCTCCTGTTGGAAAAAGACCTGGTCAATCCCAGGTAATACTGCCATGGTGTGTCTTCCCAGCATCCACGCGGTCTTCCTGAAGGTATAACAAGAAAGGAGAGGGACTTCCCTGGTGGCGCAGTGGATAGGACCCCGTGCTCCCAGTGCAGGGAGTCCAGGTTCGATCCCTGATCAGGGAACTAGATCCCACATGCATGCTGCAACTAAGAGTTCGCATGCCACAACTAAGGAGCCCGCCTGCTGCAACTAAGGGGTCCACGTGCTGCAACTAAGGAGCTGGAGAGCCACAACTAAGGAGACTGTGAGCCTCAACTTAGGAGCCCACCTGCTGCAACTAAGACCCGGTGCAACGAAATAAATTAAAATATGACAACAACAGCAACAAAACACTAATGTGTCTTAAAAAAAAAACAAGAAAGGGGAGCTACCTGCTGAGCACCTCCTGCAATTTTAACAGCAAAATCCAGTAAACCTGCATTTATCAAATATAGGTGAGTGAGGATTCCTAGCTGATCTGACCCCTGGAAATAGTTGAACATGGCGGGCAGTGTCATGAGGAGCTAGGCTGTGCATCGTCAAACACAAACACCCCACTAACTTGGTCCTGCAGCAACAAGCATCAGTACTTGTTGACATTACAAACGTGGACGCATAGCAACCATCATCTGCACCTTGTTGACACTGCTAACAGGGCCTGCCTCCTGGGTCTGCAAGCTGAGCAGCTGCACAGGGTGCCATGTTCAGAAGGGCTCACACTTGGTTTAATGCTCTATTATCACCGCCTTGGATTGCTGAATCATTTTTGCACACTGGTCTCCACATTTTCACTTTGCACTAGGCCCTGTGAATTACGTAGCTGGTCCTGACTGCCCACATGGTCCTGTAGCAACCACCACCAGCCCTGCATGGACACCGTGAACATGGACCTCGAACTACCCCCACTGCCATTACACTGCCACTGCAAACATGTTCTGCTGCCACTGGGATCACCAACATGCCAACACCACAGATACAGTCCTGCAACAACCCCACTCCTACACCGAGAGAGAGAGAAACCCATGAAACACAAATTTTGTGTGAATATTTTAAGGTTCTTGGATTTCTAAAACCGCCTTTGTGGTCCCAGCTTAAAACTCTAGCTCTAAAGCCCATTTCCAGGACTAGAGCAAGAAAGATTTTTTTTCCAGTTTTATTGAGATATAATTGACATAGCAGCACTATATAAGTTTAAGGTGTACAGCATAAAGATCTGACTTACATCATGAAATAATTACCACAATAAGTCTAGTGAACATCCATCATCTCATATAGATACAATATTAAAGAAATAGCAAAAAAATATACTTTTTCCTTGTGATGAGAACTCTTCAGATTTACTCTCAACAACTTTCATTATAATATTGTGAGTGTTAATTGTCTTTATTATGTTGTACATTACATCCTTACTACTCATTTATCTTATAACTGGAAGTTTGTACCTTTTGACTACCTTCATCTAATTCCCCCTCATATGGTAGTTCTATTTTTAATTTTTTGAGGAAACTCTATACTGTTTTCCATAGCAACTGTACCAATTTACATTCCCACTAACAGTGCATGAGGGCTCCCTTTTCTCCACATCCTTGCAAACACTTGTTATTTGTTGTCTTTTTGATAATAGCCATCTGACAGGTGTGAGGTGATACCTCGTTGTGGTTTTGATTTGCATTTTCCTGATAATGAGTGATGGTGAGAATATTTTCATGTGTTTGCTGGCCAGCTGTATGTCTTCTCTGGAAAAATGTCTATTCAGGTCCTCTGATCATTTTTTAATTGAGTTGTTTGCTTTTTTGATGTTGTATATCTTGGATATTAACCCCTTGTCAGATATATCATTTGCAAATGTCTTCTCCCATTCAGTAAGCAGTTTATTGGTTTTGTTGATTATTTCCTTCTCTGTGCAATAGCTTTTTAGTTTCATGTAGTTCCACTTGTTTATTTTTGCTTTTGTTTCCCTTGCCTTAGGAGAGATCCAAAAAAAATATATTGCTAAGACTGACATCAAAGAGTATGTTGCCTAGAAGAGCATACTCTTCTAGGATTTTTATGGTTTCATTCTTACATGTAAGTCTTTAATCCATTTTGAGTTTATTTTTGTATATGCTGTGAGAAAGTGGTCCAGTTAGATTCTTTTGAATGTAGTTGTCCAGTTTCCCAATACTGTTATTGAAGAGGCTATCTTTTCTTCAGTGTATATTCTTGCTCCTTTGTCGTAGATTAATTGCTTGTATAAATGTGGGTTTGCTTCTTGGTTCAATTGATCTATGTGTCTGTTTTTGTGCCAGTAGCATACTATTTTGATTACTGTAGCTTTGTAGTATAGTTTGAAATCAGGGAGTGTAATACCTCCTGTTCCATACTGCTTTTTTAAGATTGTTTTGGCTATTCGAAGTCTTTTGTGTTTCCATACAAATTTAAGAATTATTTGTTCTAGACCTGTGAAAAATGCCATTGGTATTTTGATAGGGATTGCACTGAATCTGTGGATTGCCTTGGGTAGAATGGGCACTTTAAAAATGTTAATTCTTCCAATCCATGTGCACAGTATGTCTTTCCATTTGTTTGTGTCACCTTCAATTTCTTTCATCAGTGTCTATAGTTTTCCATACAAAGGTCTTTTACCTCCTTAGATTTATTCCCAGATATTTTATTCTTTTTGATGTGATTGTGAATTGGATTGTTAATTTCTCTTTCAGGTAGTTGGTTGTTAGTGTATAGGAATGCAACAGATTTCTGCATGTTAATTTTGTGTTCTGCAACTTTACCAAATTCATTGATGAGTTCTAGTAATTTTTTGGTGGCATCTTTAGGATTTTCTTTGCATAGTATCATGCCATCTGCAAATAGTGACAGTTTTACTTCTTCCTTTCCAATTTGGATTCCTTTTATTTCTTTTTGTTGTCTGATTGTTGTGGCTAGGACTTCCAATACTATGTTGAATAAAAGTGATGAGAGTGGGCATCCTTGTCTTGTTCCTGATCTTAGAGAAAATGCTTTCAGCTTTTCACCATTGAGTATGATGTCAGCTGTGGGCTTGTCATATGTGGCTTTTATTATGTTGAGGTATGTTCCTTCTATACCCACTTTGTTGAGGTTTTTATTGTAAATAGATGTTGAATTTTGTCAAGAGCTTTTTCTGTATTGATGGAGATGATCTTATGATTTTCATTCTTTAATTTGTTAATGTGGTGCATCACATTGATTGATTTGTGGATATTGAACCATCCTTGGATCCCTGGGAAAAGTCCCACTTGATCATGATGTATGATCCTTTTAACGTATTGTTGAATTTGGTTTGCTAATATTTTGTTGAGAATTTTTGTATCTATTTTCATCAGTGTTATTGGCATGTGATATTTTTGGTTATGACATCTTTGCCTAATTTGTTATCAGGGTGATGCTGGCCTTGTAAAATGAGTTTGGAAGCATTCTTTCCTCTGCAGTTGTTCAGAATCATTTGAGAAGGACAGGTGTTAACTCTTCTCTAAATGTTTGGTAGAATTCACCTGTTTGATCATCTTGGTTCCAGACTTTTGTTTTTTAGGAGTTTTTTTTTTAAATTACTGATTCAACTTTATTACTGGTAATTGGTCTGTTTATATTTTCTGTTTTTTTCCTTGTTCAGTCTTGGGAGATTGTACATTTCTAGGAATTTGTCCATTTTTTCTAGGTTGTCCATTTTATTGATATATAATTCTTCATAGTAATCTCTCTCTCTTTTTTTTTTTTTTTTGCGGTACGCGGGCCTCTCACTGTTGTGACCTCTCCCGTTGCGGAGCACAGGCTCCGGACGCGCAGGCTCAGCGGCCATGGCTCACGGGCCCAGCCGCTCCATGGCATGTGGGATCTTCCCGGACTGGGGCACGGACCCGTGTCCCCTGCATCGGCAGGCGGACTCTCAACCACTGCACCACCAGGAAAACCCTATAATAATCTCTTAATGATCCTCAGTATTTCTGAGGTGTCAGATGTAACTTTTTTTAATTTCAGATTTTATTTATTTGAGCTCCCTCTCTTTTTTTTCTTGAGTTTGGCTAAAGGTTTACCAATTTTGTTTATCTTTTTGAAGAACCAGCTCTAAGTTTCATTGATCTTTTCTTTTGTTGTTGTTGTTGTTTTTAGTCTCTATTTTATTTATTTCTTCTCTGATCTTTATGGTTTCTTTTCTTCTAACTTTGAGTTTTGTGTGTTCCTTTTCTAGTTTCTTTAGGTGTAAGGTTAGGTTGTTTATTTGAGATTTTTCCTGTTTCTGAGATAGGTTTGTATAGCTATAAGCTTTCCTCTTAGAACTGCTTTTGCCTTATCCCATAGATTTTGGATCATTAGGTTTTAATTTTTATTCATCTCCAGGTATTTTTTTTATTCCTCTTTAATTTCTTCAGTGACCCATTGGTTATTAGTAACATATTGTTTAGCCTCAATGTGTTTGTAGGTTTTGCATTTTTTTTTCTTGTACTTGATTTCTACTCTCATAGTATTATGGTCAGCAATGATGCTTGATATGATTTCAATTTTCTTAAACTTACTAAAACCTGTTTTGTGGCCTCGCATGTGATCTCTCTTGGAAAATGTTCCATGTACACTTGAAAATAATGTGTATTGTGCTGCTTTTGGCTGGAATGTTCTCTATATAATCTATTAAATCTATCTGATCTTACGTATTGTTTAAGGACAGTGTTTCCTTACTGATTATCTGTCTGGATGATCTGTCCATTGATGTAAGTAGGGTGTTAAAGTCCCTTACTACTACCATGTTACTGTCAATTTCTCTCTTTATGTCTGTTAATATTTGCTTTCTGTATTTAGGTACTCCTATGTTGGGTGCATATATATTTTGAATTGTTATATTTTCTTGGATTGATGCCTTGATCATTATGTAATATCCTTCATTATATCTTGCTAAAGTCTTTGTTTTAAAGTTTATTTTGTCTGATATAAGTATTGCTACCTTGGCTTTCTTTTCATTTCCATTTGCATGGAATATATTTTTCCATTCCTTCGCTTTCAGATATGTGTGTCTTTAGATCTGAAATTAGCCTCTTGTAGACAGCATATATATGGGTCTTGTCTTTGTGTGCATTCATCCACTCTATGTCTTTTTGTTTTTTAATTTATTTATTTTTGGCTGCATTGGGTCTTTGTTGCTGTGTGCGGGCTCTCTCTAGTTGCAGTGAGCAGGGGCTACTGTTCGCTGCAGTGTGCAGGCTTCTCATTGTGGTGGCTTCTCTTGTTGCAGAGCATGGACTCTAGGTGCACAGGCTTCAGTAGTTGTGGCACGTGGGCTCAGTAGTTGTGGCTCGTGGGCTCAAGAACACAGGCTCAGTAGTTGTGGCACATGGGTTTAGTTGTTCCGTGGCATGTGGGATCTTCCCGGACCAGGGCTCGAACCCGTGTCTCCCATGTTGGCAGGCGGATTCTTAACCACTGTGCCAACAGGGAAGCCCCACTCTATGTTTTTTGATTGGAGTATTTAGTCTACTTACATTTAAAGTAATTATTGATAGGTATGTACTCATTTGCCATTTTGTTAATTGGTTTTGTGGTTCTTTTTTGTTCCTGTCTTCTTCTTCTTTTGCTCTCTTCCCTTGTGACTTGATGACTGCCTTTTGTGTTATGTTTGGATTCCTTTCTCTTTTTTTGTGTGTGTGTATCTATTATAGATTTTTGGTTCGTGGTTTCCATGAAGTTTATATATAGCAATCTATAGGTACATACACATGATTATTTTAGGTTGCTGATCTCTTAAGTTCAAATGCATTTTAACAGTTCTGCAGTGTTATTCCCCCTCTCCATGTTTATTGTCTGTGATATCATATTTTATATCCTTTTCTTTTGTACATCCCTTTCCTTATTGTGGATATAGGTGATTTCACTACTTTTGTCTTAACCTTCCTATTAGCTTTATAAGTGGTTGATCTACTACCTTTACTGTATATTTGCCTTTACCAATGAGAATTTTCCTTTTGTGCTTTTCATATTTCTAGTTTTGGCCTTTTCTTTTCCACTTCGAGTACTTTTACCTTATTTCTTGTTTAGCTGGTTTAATGGTGCTGAACTCTTTTAACTTTTATCTCTCTATCAAATCTCAATGAAAGCCTTGCTGTGCAGAGTATGCTTGGTTGTTGGCTTTTTTTTTTCTTTTATTCCCTTTCATCACTTTGTATCATGCCACTCCCTGCAGAGTTTCTGCTGAAAATCAGCAGATAGCCTCATGGGAATTCCCTTGCACATAACTTGTTGATTTTCCCTTGCGGCTTTTAGTATTCTCTCTTTATCTTTAATTTTTGCCATTTTAATTACAGTGTGTCTTGGTATGGTCCTCTTTGGGTTGATTCTGTTTGGGACTCTTTATACTTCCCTGGGCATGGCCAGGGTCCTGGGTATCCACTACGAGTGGTGCCAGCCTGCTGGTGGGTAATTTGGGTCTTGACTTGATTGTCTCTGAGGTGTGGTGGTCCAGGGGCTGGTGTTGGCCTGTTGGTGGGGGGGCTAATCTGATGGCTAGCTATGGGGGCCCCTGAGGGTCCTGGGGCAAGTGCAGGCTCATTGGTGGATGGGGCTAGGTCCTGGGCCCTCTGGTGGGCTGGGCCGGTTCCCAGGTTGGCTGGGCGCTCAGGGGGTCTTATGACCTGGGGACCTGGTCATAGGGCATAGGGACCTGGCCTAGGGCATCCCAGGGCTGACGCTGACTGGCTATAGGGTGGGGCCAGGTCCCAGCACTAATAAGCTAGAGGGAGGATTACCAGTACCAGTGTCTTTGTGGTGGGATGAGCTTCCAAAAATGGCTGCTGCCAGGGTCTATATCCCCAGGATGAGTTTCAATTGCATTTGCCTCTCTAGGAGGCTCTCCAAGATTATCAGGTGGGTCTGACCCAGGCCCCTTTCAGTTTAGTGCTTCTGCCCTGGGTCTCAGAGTGTGTGAGATTTTGTGTGTGCCCTTTAAGAGTGGAGTCTCTATTTCCCACAGCCCTCTGGCTCTCTTGAAAGTAAGCCCCACTGGCTTTCAAAAACAAATGTCCTGGGGGTCTATCTTTCTGATGCAGGACCCCTGGCCTTGGGAGCCAATGTGGGGCTCAGACCCCTTGCTCCTTGGGGAGAACCTTTGTTCCTCCCATTTGTGGGTTGCCTATCTGGGTGTGGGTCTTGACTGTATTGCATCTCTGCCCCATCTGCCTGTCTTGTTGTTGTTCTTAGCTGTAGGTCTTTTCTGCTAGTTTTCAGGTCACTTTCATGGATAATTGCTCTGTAAATAACTGCAGTTGTGGTTTGCCTGTGGAATGAAGTGAACTCAGGGTTTTCCTACTCCATCATCCTGACCACTCCTCTCTCTAGAGGAAAAAAGATTTTGCTCACATGTGGTTAAGGGATACTGTGAATTCTTGATCTTGAGCTGAGTGACTGTAAACCTAGAAAATAATTAAATGGTTATCATAGTAGAGCATATACTGTCTGTAGAATTGTGAAATACTGAAATATATTTTGTAAGTGAATTGAAGCCAGGAGCTTAGAGAATGGTTAGGAGTGGAGATCTGAGAGTCATCAACATAGATGCAGAAGCTGAGTTAATTAATTCAACAAATATACATTGAGTACCTACACATGCTGGGTGTTCTTTTAGGCATAGGCATAAAATTTTGAGAATTAACCCATGTTACTACATTTAGAGTTTATATCTAGGCACTAGAGCCTTAGGGAGAACAGGTAGACTGAGTAGAGGAGATACTCTGATACTAATAATTAAAAGGATATGCTTATTCATGTAAATACAACTTTTAAGTTTTCTAGGAATTTAATTGTAAATCTGTCATTGACAACTGAAATCTGTAACTGCAATTCAAAAAGAGCAATGTCATATCTAAACATTTTGTGGGACATTAAAAAATGGCATTTAAATTTATACATGAACTAAAAAGTGAAACAAGTCCTATCCTAATTTGACAGGCATAATCACTTATCCTGTAATGCAGACAGTAACCTAATAGCAAGATGCTAATAGTTCCTTGGTGCAGGTGTTGCTAATTAGCTATTGGATTAAGCTGAATCCTCTTCTTCTACCTGTGCATAATGTTTGTGCAGCATGCAAATGTGAGGTGTAAGCTGAAATGTTTTAAGTGCCAACCATGGCTCATGGATTGACCTTGAAACAATGAGAATTTTGAATTGGGCAATAACCATAGTTGAATTGTAGCTTAGAGCTTAGTCAGATTCCTGGTTCTCCTGATGAGGAGGTTTGCCCTCAAATAGGAAGTTTAGTTAATTTGGGCTCTTGGTCAAGTGACTAGGTGAGAAGACAGAAGTCATTTCTTATTCTTTTCCTATCCATTTCTAGTAGTTGGATTGTTCTAGGAGAAATGGTAGCAATTACTAACATAATTAGGGATCATTTATTTGCTTACTCAGCAAATATTTATTGAGTGCCTACCATGTTCCTGCACTCAGCATATGGTAGGAGTGATATAAATATTTGTTGAATGAAAAATAATCACTTGAGAGTTTAAAAAGCCTTCCATAAATAATTTGCAAACTTTGGATTTACCTTAGTGAGGAAATTATTTCTGTTTGTGTGATTGAAGTATGGAAGAGTTACTGAAATAGATTATTTTATTCTCCTACATTTTTTCAGCCTCTTTTCAGTTGAGAGGGAGAAAATACTGGTTCTGGCTAATGAGATATGAGTTTACTTCTGGGCTGAGACTGTAGGAAGCCCAGTGATCAAGGAGGGAGGCTGTTTTCTGGATGATGAAGAAGATGGTGGAACTCTGTGGAGCAAAAGCCCTTGCTGATTCCTGCAGGCTGTGTCACATGAGTAAGAAACAAACTCTTGCTGTATTAAGAGAATCTGAGAGTTTAGTAAAGGGTTTCGGGGTTGTTCTTTTAACACCATGTTACCTAGTCTATCCTGACTAATACAAGCTCTTTGTGTACTTTCTATTCTAGAGGATTTTATGTTGCTCTTGTAGCATTGTATATTGTAACAAAAGACTGTAGATAATTAAATGACCATTGATAACAGGTAGCTTAGATAAGTTATAGTATCCTGTACTATAGAATATCAACCAGCCATTTAAAAGAATGTGCTGATATTGAATTCTCTCTAAGCTATGTTGTTATGAGAAGAAAAGAAGGTTCAGAACAGTGTTCACAGCTTCAGTTAGTACAAAAAAGAGAGGCTCTATCATCTATTGATCTATCTATTATCTATTTACATGCATGCACAAATGAACACATGTGGTCTTTTTTATTGTAGTAAAATACACTTGACATAAAATTTAACCATTTTTAAATATACAGTTTGGTAGAATGAAATATATTCACATTCTTGTGCGACTATCACCACCATCCATCTTCAGAACATTTTTCATCTTCTCAAATGGAAACTGTATGCCCTTGGACAGTAACTCCCCATTTCCCCCTTACCCCAGCATCTGGTAACCATCATTCCACTTTCTGTCTCTATGAGTTTGACTACTCTAGGTACCTCATATATGAGGAATTATGCAGTATTTGTTCATTTGTGATTGGCATATTTCACTTAGTAAAATGTCTTCAGTGTTCATCCATGTTGAACATGTGTCAGAATATCCTCCTTTTTTAAAGCTGAATAATATTCCCATTATATGTATATATGACATTTTGTTTATCCAATCACCTATTAGTGAATACTTAGGTTGCATCCACTTTTTGGCTATTGTGAATAATGCTGCTTTGAATACGCGTGTACAAATGTCTGTTCAGATTCCTGTTTTTAATTCGTTCTGGTATATACCCAGAAGTGGCATTGCTAGATCATATGGCAATTCTACGTTTAATTTTTTTTTTTTTTTTTTTTTTGCAGTACACGGGCCTCTCACTGTTGTGGCCTCTCCCGTTGCGGAGCACAGGCTCCGGACGCGCAGGGTCAGCGGCCATGGCTCACGGGCCTAGCCGCTCCACGGCATCTTCCTGGACCGGGGCATGAACCCGTGTCCCCTGCATTGGCAGGCAGACTCTCAACCACTGCGCCACCAGGGAAGCCCTATTTGCAGCTTTGACCCATGAATTTTCTCACATTTTCCTTAAAATTTGAGTGGTACCATTGTGTAGTGCTTAAAAGTATAACTTCTAGAGCCAGGCTACTTGAGTTCAAAGCCTGGCTCTGCTACTTACTAGCTGTGTGACTTTGGACCAGTTACTTAATCTTTCTATGTTTTGGTTTACTCTTCTGTAAAATGGGAATGATATTGGTACCCAATTCAGAGGGTATTGTGAACACTAAATAAATAAATATATGTAAATCACTTGGAACAATTCCTGGGACACAGTAAATACTAAATGTATTATTTACTATTACAGTTAAGTTTAAATATTGTGAACTATTTGGTAATAGTGCCGCACATGTTTATATGTATTTGGAAAATACGTTCACAGTGTTATTCAGATCTCAAGCAAGGGAGTAAAATAGTCTACTCATTATGGCTTCTGGAGAAGAGTCTATGGCTTTGAATAGAAGGATTTATCTGGCTTGTGTTAGTCAATAAAAAGTAGCTGAAAGTCACCTTTAGTACTTCTCTTAAAAGTAACTAATCTTTTAATACCATGGGGCCTTGAATCAATGGTTGCAGATCAATATTTTCTATATACAACTATTGTTTCCTTTCACCTTATACACGATGGGCTGAAAATCAACACACTGTAGACCGAAAAAATCAATGGGGTATATTTGTGGTTTAGAGAACACTGGATAGGAGACTATGTCCTTTTGGAAAACACATACAAAGAAAATTATGTAAGCACTCTCATAGGAATCCTAGGCAATTACTGGATGAATCTGTGACCCAACAGGTTTCTCCTCAATTACACATAGAGAACACATCAATTCATTTAACTTGCAGTAAACAGCCTACCTCAAGCTTCCAAATAAAGACACCAAGATTGTCCCTGTTACAGTAATTGGCTCTGGTGGGCCCAAACTCAGAATTTACATCCTGCTTCTCATTTCTGGCCCATTTGGCCTTGATTTTCAGGGACAATTACTACTTACTGCTTTGAAAGGAATCTTATTTTCAGTAGTCTCAAGGAAAGAAGTCTGAATGGTTTTGAGCTTTCTGTGTTAGTGGAACCAGATGAATTACTATCAGAAGCTAATTCACATTGTGAATTATGTCTCTTTAACAAATGCACTCCCTCTTGGGGAATTAACAAAGCTATGCCATCGTTTTAAAGTCAGGACCTCAAGAGTGCTGGCTGGCCCTTGTACTGGGAGTAAGCTCTGCAAAAGCTTTCAAGAAAGAAACATATTTCTGTGGTTTGAATGGGGAGTAGAGTTTAATGCTATGCTCTCTGAATCCTCACATGCTGTTTACTGGGTGAAGTTTGTGTTGGGATAGATATGCTGTGAGGTTTTCCCAAGTGGATGACCACGTCTTTCATATAGGAGAAAGGCTGAGAGGAAGAATTAATATTTTTATTTTCTGAATGTACTAGAATATTCATGATGGGTTGCTTGTATTATCATTTGCAAATTAGATTCACACAATTAAGATAGAAAACTTATCCTTCATTGTGTTTTTATCAGCTAGCATCTGAGTTAGTTCAAGCTCTGCCACATTCTAGCTAAGATATTGGGCAACTCATTCATTCAGTCATTTCATTGCACAAATACACTGTATGTCGAGTGGCAACTAGGTGCTGGGGATACAGCAGTGAACAAACAAAATCTGGTTCCTTATGAATCTTATAATCTAGTTGGGGAGAGTGGAGTGTTGGATTGTTTTAATCTTCTCAGGATGCCATAACAGTATACCACAGACTGGGTGGTTTCAACAACAGAAGTTTATTTTCTGATAGTTCTGGAGGCTAGGAAGTTCAAAATCAAGGTGTGGGCAGATTCAGTTCCTGGTGAAGCCCTCTTTCTGGCTTGCAGATGGCTGCCTTCTAGCTTGTCCTCACATGGCAGAGAAAGAGGAAGCAAGGTCTCTGGTGTCTCTTATAAAAGCATTAATCCTATCATGAGGACCTCATTCTCATGACCTCATCTAACCCTGATTACCTCTCAAAGGACCTGTCTCCAAACATCATCACATTGGGGCTTAGGGCTTCACATAGGAACCTTAGAGAGATGCAGCACAGTCCACAGCAGAGAAATAGACTACTACATAAATACATAGTAGTTAGATGGTGATAGACACTAAGGGGTATGCTGATGGGGTTGTTGTTTTATAAAAGGTGGTCAGGGCAAACCTTTGTGATAACAAATGAAACAGAGTCATTGTAGAATTCTGAGCAGAGAAGTGATGTGATCTAAGGTATGTTGTATGTTTTAGGTGGATCCCTCTGCCTATTGTACTGGGAATAGACTTGGGGTGGGGTGGATTAGAAGACCATTGCAGAAATCCAGATGGGAACTTGCACAGGGATACAGAGGCAGAGGTGATGAGATGTGGACAGATTCTTGACATATCTTGAGCATAGAGCTGATAGGGTTTGGTGATGCATCGGCTTTGGGATGAGAGAAAAATAAAATAACGACTGTTGATATGAGCAAATAGTGTTGTTATTTATTGAGATGCGGGAGGCTGAGGGAGAACTTTTTCTTGGGGGTAATCAAGAGTTTGATTTGGGCTACTAGACGTGTGAGCAGAGAAGAGGGCACTTGGATACATGAGTCAAGAGTTTTGGGTCATCTGAGCTGGAGACGTATACTGGGGAGTCATCTGTACACAGATATTATATAAAGTCATAAGACCAGGTGAGATCAGCAAGGAGGTCCCAGGACTGATCTCTGGGAGATGAAGAGGAAGCATCAAAAAAGACTGAGAAATAGAAACTAGGTAAAATGTGATCCAAGAGAAAGTGATATTTCAGAACCCAAGGGAAGAATGTATTTTGAAAAGAAGGAAGCAGCCAACTGTGTCCAATGCTAAAGGTTTTGGTGGAGGAAAGAGTGAAGTTCCCTGTACTAGATTGTTCATTCCCAGCTAGGCACCATGTAAAGCTGGAACTACATTTCTCAGAAACTCTTTCCCTGTATGGCGAGAGTTGGGCAAGAGAGAAACTTGTATTGAGATTTTGAAAGTGAAAGCAAGAGCCATTATTCACAGCAAGTCAGGCGGCCACACGTGATGGCTTGGCAGGTTTCTCTAGAGCTCCCCCTGCCGGTGTTGGTGCCCACGAGCAACAGTTTCTCAGGCTTCCCTATGTGAGCTCTGGCTACTTCTCTTCCAATGCCTTAGTTTAAATCGAGGTTGTTAGTCACTATTTTTCTTCTTTTTCAGCTGCAGACTTTAATTCCTATGTTAAACTCCTTATTTCTTAAAACTTGTAGTGGCTCTGTTCTCTGACCAAATCCAGACTGATAAATCCTGCTTGGATCTTTATGGAGTCACTTCAAATATGTTAGCTGCTTCTTGGGACTAATTAAAAAGGTAATGAAGCCCCTGAAGGGCTTTTGTAAATTCCTGTTTTATGTTGCTCCCAGAAATTCTGAAATGGGTCAAGGAAGAGCATTAATTAAGTAAACCTGAAGACTACATACACAATAAATTCTGGTAGAGGTAGAAGTCTCTCTACCCTGGAGAATTCACTCATTTCCTTTGTTTCTAGAGCACAGGACTTATCTGCCAGCAATACACCTTGAATTTGATTTCAGCATCCCCTGACTGTCAACTAAACACCTGGATTTCACAGAAAAGTTTAAGCTCCTCTTCTCATTAATATCATATATTTTCTATTAGAAAGTTAAAGCACACTTGACTATTAAATCTTTCTTCTGTTGTTCAAAACAAAGTACAAAAAGTGGATTTTCCTTCTTCTCATCGCCATAATAAAATTAAAGTCCCACTGTGATATTGTGATTTATAAGAAATATATATTTGGTCATTCACTTAACCAAATATATTTCTCATATATATTTGGTTTTCATCTACATCACTGGATTGTTTTTTCAAGAGGGTAGATAGAATTGAATACAGCAAGGAACCAGAACCTGAGCCATCAGTGTCAGGCGTGAGTGAAATTGCAGCTTGCCCTCTGTCTCCTATTGCTGCTAATCCTTCAGTTCTACCATCTCCCACCTCTTCTCCCTCCTCCAGTCAGTAACTCTTCTTGCCTGTTCACTTGATGCCAGCCCCTGTATGCCAGCTGTTGTACTGTACTACTGTACTTTTCAAGGTACTGTACTGTAAGATTAAAAAAGTTTTCTTTATTTTTTGTGTGTATTTGTTTTTTATGCATTATTTGTGTGAAAAGTATTATAAATTTATTACATTATAGTACTATACAGCCGATTGTGTTAGTTGGGTACCTAGGCTAACTTTGTTGGACTTACGAACAAATTGGACTTACAGACATGCTCTCGGAATGGAACTTGTTCATGTGTAGGGGACTTACTGTAGTCTTATAGTCTCATGTCAAACAAAAGAAATGATCCAAGAATCCAATCATATATTTTAGACCCACATTAATTTCATCAACCACAGACCATAGACAGAAACAGTATTTTGTGGGGAAGGAGGTAAAAAGAGGAAATAGCAAAGAGAAAACTAGAAAGGTATTTTGGCCTCAGCATGGCCATGGTGCCAGTTAAACCATCCGGTTGGCCAGAATACAGGGTCTGTGAACTTAAAATTCAACTGGAAGAGAGATTGACACAAATGGTTGCATACTATCATGGTATTCTGCACCTTGTTTTTTTTTTTAACTGTAGTAACTTGGAGGTTATTCATACTGGTGCATATAGAGGTGTATCAGTCTTTATGCCAGCTGTATAGTATTCCATTGTTTTTATGTGTCATAGTTTATTTAACCAGTCCCTTGTTGAGTGACACTTATATTGTTTTAAAGTATTTTCCTATTACATACAATACTGGAATGAATGATCTTTGTATCATTTGAGGACCATTTTGAAAGACAGAATTTATTGTGTATTTCAAACAGAGGGAATTCAACATAGGAAACTGGTTAGAAAGGTCCTAGAAGGGTTGGAACAGCAAAAGTTAGAAGATTTAGGGAGCCCTGGGAAAAATGGAAGATGGCGTGATAATCTGAGATCAGAAGGCACTAATACCCCTGAGTAGAAACCCGCACCAGCGCTGTTCTGTTGGAGATACTATTGCAGCCAGTTGCTTCTGGACCTGCTGAATCTGTGCACTTAGGTCAGCACTGAAATAGCTGAAAAGATGGTTCTTGGGGTACTGAATTCGGACTTCTGCTGCCATGACAGCATATGCCAGCCACCAGCAGTAACCACCACACTGGCAGAGCCAGAAATAGAAGGTTTGTCTTTTTTCTCTGGCCTTCTCATTACCTTCCAGGATCTCTTACTGGCAGAACCAAATGGGAAGCCAGCTGACAAGGGTGGCTGGAAAATGCAGTTTGCACACTGAGAGTCTCAGTAGCACAGAACAGAGTATAGAAGGGTGGGGAGGGGGGCTGAGGATAACTAGCTCAGTCTATGCCGTAGCATACTCAGCCTTATAAAGGTCCTTCTACCTAAATTTTGCCTTTTGTGAATAAATTTATAGGACAAACTCCTCAAGTGGAATTGTCCAGCCAATGGATACATACCTTTGAAAATCTGAAACATATAACCAAATTACTCTCCCTAGAGGAATATTTGAAAGTGCTTATTTTTCCATGCCCTTGCTAAATCCATGTACCTGCCGCTCTGGTAGAACTGGTCAATCTCTAAATCCATATCAGTCATGCACCAAAGCCTTTGTTCTTGTAAATACCATGCTTATCACTCCTAAAAAAATCATTCTTAAAAAATGCCTGAAATCCCCTTAATTAGAGACTCATGGTTAATAATATTAAAATAAATGTACACCTGGAAGTGTTAAGGCTATCTATCATGCATTCACACAGTCCTATGAATTAGTTCAACAGTTTTCTGTCTTAAAGGAGGTAGGAAGATTTCAAAGGTATTCATAAACTTTGCTAAGAGGTTTTGCAACCAACTTCCAATGTGGGGGAAAGGGGTTCCCACACCAACAAGCAATTCTCTGACAGCAACTGGGTGTCCTACAATTCAGGCCAATTCTGATACTATCTACCAGGAGGTAGAGTCAGATCCAACAGGTTAAGGGCTTAGTCTTATAAGACTGCATCCACTCCACTTCAGATGCCAGTGGCAACTCTAGGTGGTCACCTGTGCTTCTGACAGACCAGCTATAGATCCAGAGTTCCAATGATCCCCTCCTTGGGCACAATTTATTTGCTAAAGCGGCCCTCTGAACTCAGAGAAACATTTACTTACTAGATATAGAAGAGACGCATAGGGTGAGGTGTGGGGAAATGTCTCAGATCTTGCAGGCCCTCTCCAGGAGTGCTACTCTTCTGAATCTCTACATGTTCACCAACCCGGAAGCTCTCTGAATCCCGTCTTTTCCGTTTTTTATGGAGACTTTGTAACGTAGGCATGATTGATTAAATCATTGGGAATTGGTGATTGAATTCAATCTCTAGCCTCTCTCCCCTTCCTGGAGGTCTGAGAGTGGCATTAAATATTCCAACCCTTTAATCACATGGCTTGTTCTCCTGGCAACCAGTTCCCATCCTTAGGTAGGGTCCAAAGTCACCCAATTAACATAACAAGAGACACCTTAATCCCTCTCACCTCTTAGGAAATTCCAAGGGTTTTAGGAGCTCTGTGCCAGAAATGGGGATGAAGACCAAATATATATACATCTTATTATAAATCACAATGTCACAATTGCCTAGGACTGACTCTGCAGTGACTGGAAGCAGGGAGTAATTCTTTAGAGCTGGATGGGAGGCTGGATGTCATCTAATCAAAATCCTTTATTGTGTTGATAAAGAAAGGCCTGGAGAGGTGAAGTCACTTGTGAACAGAGGCAGAGTCGGCAGCAGAAGGAGACTGGGGAGGACTGAACTGTAGATGGATGAAGCATATCATATTTTTTAATATTTAACGACAAAATTATTATTCATTATGAGAAAAATAAAGACTGTTGAGTTTAGTTTATGACTTAGTATTGTTTTAATTTTTAATTACATATTGGTGAAGGGGTACCATTCACTATTTATGGCCTCAGTAGGTCTTATTTCAGCCTGAAATATAGGTCTCTTGGGTCCTAGTTCGTTCTTTCCTCCTCAACATGTTGTCTCTGAGCACCACTAGACATTATGATATACCAGAAAAAAATGACATTTCTGGCACTTCAGTATTTATTTTGATTTTAAGTGAAATGAACACTGAAATACATGTATCACCTATAATTTATTTAAAACAAAATTTCATAATTCTTAAAATTCAGTTGGATTAAAAAGTCATACATTTCAAATATAAAAATTATAAACCTAGAAAACCTCAAGTAAAATATGAATTCATGAAAATAAATAAGCATTATAATAGTAAAATTATTAAAAAATGAAATATATAAAATAATGCTTTACTTAAATGGGCTCTTTATAAAATGAAGAAAATTAGTCACAAAATGTAAAATCAAATATCTGTTGTAATTTATAGTTCTTTTAAGAAGCACTAACTTACAAGAAATGAGGTCAACGGTATCATTATTCAGTTGCAAGCATGTTTTTGTACAAATATTTTCAGCTGCTGATAATGCTCTTTCTATGTACCTGTCAGAAGTGGAGAAGCAAGTTAGAAGCTAACTCCAGACATTTACTTTTGACTCTTTCATCTTCAAACAGTGCCATCTCTTTGAGGAGTACTTTTTGAATATTTTTGAGACTGACAATCTTTTTATTATCATAAGCTTCAATATTTTGTTTTGAAAAAAACATTTTGGGTTTGTCTTTTCTTTTCTTAGTGTCTTAAAGACTGAGATTGAGAGATCTTTATCAATGTCAATACTGACAGATTCATATTTTACTTGCTCAGAAAGTCTTTGAATTGGAAGAAGACTTACCCTTTCAGTGGAAGCCTTGCAACTGCACATTTGGTTACTTATTGCAACCTTTTGGGTGTGGTCTTACCCAGCTCTAAAAAACGAGCACAGATTTGTTTCTTGGCATAAATTGAAGAATTGAGTCACTGATTTTTGAATACATAAAGGATTCAGATTTCACATTTTTTCAAATACTGAAGCAACAGTATTATCCAGAACTAAATATGTATTTTAGTACTTAAAAATAACATAGTATGGCAGACTACTGTAAATGGTGTCACGAACACTAAGTATCACAATGCCACGTTTTGATCCTTTTCCTTCTCCTGTTTAGCTTTCTGTTTCCTGGGCTTGCCATTTTGGTTTGTAAAATAACGTCATAATGTAACTGTATGATGAATTACGCAGACTCATGAATTGGCTTGGGAAATTAACCACTTTTTATTTCTTTGAGGAGGTACTTTCTTACCTTCAAGCAACTGCCTTAAAAATGGACTTTTGCAACATAGCATATCTATTAGTTAATTTCATATGTAGTTCTTATCTATATTATAACACAAAATGTTTGACAGAAACTTAATTAGTAAAGAAGGATGAGAAACTAAGTCTTAACACCCAAATTGATAGCCCCTCCTGGAAGCTTATTTGAGTCAGTGTATTCTGTTTGATAAAACTCATGAAGCAAGCTAAAATATTTGACAAACTTAATGTTGCGTAAACATGGCTTCGGCTGTGAACAAACTTTGTGCAGTTAAAAACTGCACTTACAAGGAATGTTATTCACTAGTCACATCCATGTTAGTGTACCTTTCCTCGAGTTTCTTATTTCCTAAGTGGTATGTGAAATTGCCTTATTTAAGGTAAAAAATAGTCAAGTAGCAGTAGTTTCTTATGACTTAATTTATAATTTGTTTCATGAATACTATTTCTAGCATCTTGTTCTTTCCCAATATTTTTGGGAATATCTATAATAAAAAACAAGCATTGTTTATCTCTTGCTGTCACTCCTACCTCAAGTTATAGGAGTAGAAACTTAGTAAAAATCAACACCTGGAATAAGATGTTGGCAGGAGATGCCAGAGGAAGCTGCTTTTGGGCTTCTCTGTCCAGGTCTCTGCTGTGGTCTCAATCCAGAATTTTAGGGCTGGCTGTACATTAGGTAAGGGTTCCGAGACTTTTGTGGCTGTCCTTGATATCCTGTTTACCATTTGTTTCTGGTCACATAAGCCCTAAATCATCCAAGTTAGAGACCAGTATCTAGTCCTGTCCAGGACATATTCATTCATAGTTGAAAGAATCCCAGTGCACCACTGTCAGCTCTGAAAATAGGCTTCATTAAAATAGAATTACATACTGAATCCAGCTAAAGAAAGATCAGTAACACAGTGCAAAACCTCAGCTATTTTAAGGAAAGAAGACTACTTTTGAATCATTCTTTAAGTTCTAATATGTTATTTAAAAAATATTTATCTTAACTCAAAAGGTGCTGTTTTATAACATTGTTTGAATACGTTATCCCTCTGCAATATTTCCCTTTGTGTATGGCATTAATTTTGTGGTATTTAAAATGAATGCAAAGGAAAGAACTGTAATTAAGGTCAGATGCTTTATTAAAAAAATGTATGCTGTGATTAAAAAAAATGTACGCTGTGATTCTATGACATTCATAAATATTATAAACTAAATTTTAAACTTCAAACCTCATTTTGGTCTGAGACCCGTATCTAGAATATCACACATAAATAAATGATAATAAATAATAAAAATTTAACAAGTAAATTTCATGTATTCGTTGATATCAGAGAGAATTGCTTTACAGAACGTGGAAGAAACACCTTCAGAACACAGAAGTAATTCCTTCGCAGTGTCAGCTCTCCCCTCAGGCAGACAGCAGATGGCGCTGCGCTTCCCCTTTTGCCTGCCTTCGGTAATGGGACTGGAACCCAATTTTGGCAGAGCTGAGCTGAAGACTGTAAACAACATATTCAGAACTGGGTGAGCAATTGAAGCTACGTTTTAGCATCATAATTCACCTCACTTCATACCGATTTGTGCTCTCAAGGACATAGTTTTTGTTATCCTTGATCTAGGGGGCTTAATGCATTGGGTTAACAGTGCTCATTACCGCTAAGGGAACCAGCTGCTTATCAGGAGAAAGGACCCGATCGTTGCCGTGGGAGGTTGAAAGACTGTTCTCAGCAGCCCCCAACAGATACCAAGAAAAGGATGCTCTCTTCTTTCTCGTAACCAGTTTGTATTTATTAAGGGTCCCTTGATGCTTGGTAGTGAGCTGCAATGACAAGATGTGACTCGTAACTTTGAGAAGTTTGTGGCTGCGACGGTGACGGGCAGATATTCAGTCAAAACGATTTTCTGCCCATTGATACTAAACAAGCAGTTTCATTTTGCTGTGTTCCAGCATTACTGTGGTAATTGCATCTGATGCTCACCAGCAATCTCTCCTCTCTTTAGTCTTTTGGTCTGCGTCTGTTTCTTCTTCTGGGTCTGTTTCTTTAGTTAAATTGCACTTGTTGACCTCGGCAAACAGATACGTTTAGCTTTATTTCCTTAAATAATGGAATAAAAATGCTTTTGTGGGAAAATGACGACAGTTCAGTATAATAATCATATAATTTTCAGCTAGATGAGATCTTAGAGATTATTTAACCCAACTGGTTAAATAATAAGGTAGGAAAGTGATGCTTAGAAGTGTACAAGTGTTCTCTCAAGTGCCCGTAGATTCAGAATGAGAACTTTGACCCAGGTGTCTTGAACAGTCTAACAACCCACTTTACTTTATGCCCTATTGCATTTTAAAACAGGTTCGGATCAGAAACGTCAAAGTTAATTTCTGTAACTGACATGCTGATCATGGGTAGATTTTGGCTAGTCACAGTCATCACACACAGCTGTACATGCAAAGCCTTCCTAAGCTTTCCTGCCACAGCCAACGGTCAGTGCTCTGCTTCTGTTCCCTTTGCACGTGCCTAGGCTGTCCCGGGGCCCCATTGTACTAGAGTTCGTCTGTGGTCTACCTCTAGGCTATGAGCTGGTTGGGAACAGGCTTTTCATCTCACGTTTATGTCATCCCCTGTGTCTTGCATACTGCCTGACACCTCTTAAGGATTCAAACATGTTGATTGAATGAGTGAATGAACTTTTTTATGGAGACTACCCTGAAAATGGTAAACTTGGGTGCTATGGGATGCCCTCTTCAGGCTCTGAACACAGAGACATGCTGGATTCAATGTAAGAGAAACCCTTAACTATAGCTGAGCATGAAAGCAAGAAAACAAATCCTCAAATATTAAAAGCAAGCAAAAGCCAAAATTTAGAATGCTGCAGAGAGAGCAGAACAGGACATGTGTAGGAGATATTTTCAACTAGATGAATATCAAGTGAGTTTTTATTCGTAGACTCTTCAATGGCAAGGAACCGTTAAACTGAGCTACTTCTTATATAATAAGGAAAGGCCCTGGCACCAGGGCACAAAAACTTGCTTAATGACTGTGTGCCTTGGGGAACCCCTTCTTCTGTGTGTCTCTAAGGAGCCATACAAGTTGTTTTGATGTCACATACTTGGGATGGTAATTGGTGTTAGAGACCAGTAAGTCAGTAAAGACAGGGGCACCCCAAAGTCACTTTAAACAACTGAGGTCTGTACAGGAAACAAAGAAGAAGCGTACATTAGCCAACAGTCTGCCTAATAAACTGAGTGCCTCATTCCACAGCAAAGGTTGCCCTTGTAACTCAAATATATGATTTTTCTGGACGTTTTGCATCTTATTTTTTCCTCATTCACAGGTGGAAAAAAATTTGCAATCACAAAATAAGATCTGCAAGAAATTTCATATTTTTTCATTAAAAAAAGTCAACACAAAACTTGGAAGCAACCAAGATGTCCTTCAGTAGGTGAACAGTTAAATAAACTGTGGTACATCCAGACAATAGAATATTATTCAGCACCAAAAAGAAATGAACTTATCAAGCCATAAAAAGGCAGGGAGGAAACTTAAATGCATATCACTAATTGAAAGAAGTCAATCTGAAAAGGTTACATATTGTATGATTCCAACTCTATGACATTCTGGAAAAGACGAAAGTATAGAGACAGTAAAAAGATCAGTGGTTGTCAGGGGTTGGGGGGTGGAAGGATAGGTGAATAAACAGAGCACAGAGAATTTTTAGGACAGTAAAAATACTCCATGTGATACCATAATGGTGAATACATGTCATTATACATTGGTCCTAAGAATGTACAGCACCGAGAGTGAACCCTAGTGGTAATTATGGACTTTGCACGATTATGATATGTCCATGTAGGCTCATCCATTGAAACATTGAAACAAATGTACCACTCTGGTGAGGAATGTTGATAACAGGGGGGAAGCGATGCACGTGTAGGGGCATAGGGGGTATATGTAAAATCTCTATACCTTCACCACAATTTTGCTGTGAACTTTACTCTAAAAAAATTCTCTTAATTTAAAAACAAATAAGGAGTCAACATCAACATAACTGTGGGTGCTTATCTCCCAAGGTGAGCAAGACACTTACTTATAGTCATTATTGGGGTTTCTTCCAACTCCCTTGGGTTGACAAGAACCCAGGAGGCTCAGTGGTGCCTTGCTTTTGGGGGAGGACCATCCAGTATCAGTCCCGTGTGGTCACAGCTGGCATCTGCACTAAGCCCTGTGCCTTGGAGGCAGGCAGCTCTGTGGCTTCTGGACAAAGCCTGGGCACAAAAACCTTGCCCATCTCTGAAAGCTCCACTCCTAGGGGCCTGATCAGTCTGAGTCTTAACCACTTTATCCCTTCCTTCCCTGTAGCACAAATGCAGACAGAAAAAACGCAACGCAGTATCTTAAGCACATTTTTCCTCTCTCCGTCTCTCCGGGATGCTGACAAGATTGCGTGAGGTGGGGTCTGTGAAAGCATTTTCTCAACTGTGGGATGGTGGACGCTGGAGGAGCCACAGCTCTGGGCAGGTGCCACGTGGGGCCTGTCATTGTCCCTCCCTGGAGTTTTTCCTCCTATAGCTAATAGATGGTTGTTTCCCTGGGTTGAGCATGAGATGCACTAGTTAATCTGTGTTGAGGAGTTTGTTGTCCCAAAATACAAACCTTTAAATCTTCAAATCACATTCAGTAAGATGAGATGCTCCGTTATGAAAGCATCTGAGGACAGAGGTAAACTTAGTGAATAGTGTGGTCCTGTCCCTAATCATTTGCTCCTTCCATGGCGTGTTTGTATCGAAAGGGTGGGTCAGAGATATTGCCTGCACTTCTTAAATGGTTTCTCCTTGGCCTTTCCTTCTATCTGTATTTTTCCCTTTTCTTTTTCCTATATAATTGAATTCAAGTTTAATCTGAATATGATGTGGCGGATTGTATTAAAGAGAATCAAAGATTTGAAATCAAAAGCCAAGTATTCAGGTTGCAGGCCTGCCGCTTACATGTGTGTAATCTTGGCAAAACACTTTTCTTGGTGCCCTTTTTCTCACTTGTGAACTTTGCGCTGACAATGCTGAGCTCGTAGTGCTGTTGAAAGGCAGAAATGAGGCCACGGATGCACATTGTGAATGTAAAGTGCTTGACAGGAATGAGTTACTGTGGCTGACTGTGGGTTTTATTGTTATTTTGTTATTATTATTATTATTATTATTATTTTGCGGTACGCGAGCCTCTCACTGCCGCGGCCTCTCCCGTTGCGGAGCACAGGCTCCGGACGCGCAGGCTCAGCGGCCATGGCTTACGGGCCCAGCTGCTCCGCGGCACGTGGGATCCTCCCGGACCGGGGCACGAACCCGTGTCCCCTGCATCGCCAGGCGGACTCCCAACCACTGGGCCACCAGGGAAGCCCTATTGTTATTTTGGACTTGCATCTTTGATAGTCTGTGACCACTGTTCAACCAGCAGTTTGTTAGATTGTCTTTTGTCTCTTACCCAAGAATGTTACGATCATCAAAAACAAGCTAGCTTTTAAGTCCATGGAAAGGCTTTTCCTAAAGTGAAAGTTCATATTTTGAGTTTCTTTAAGTGGTTGGGGACCCTACTAGGAGTGGCGGTTTAAAGGCCTCTTTAAAACTCTCCTGGGAGCTAGGTGTCCCCGGGCTCCCTCCCACTGAGAAAGAGGGGCTTCAACAGGGGTCCAGAGGCAAAGGAGTTCCCAGGGATACACCTGGGCCGCAAGGCTCCAGGGCAGGCCTTTCAGAGTGGAGGTAGGGCCTGAAGTTTACATCCTTGGAGGTTCTTCTCCTGTATAGCTTCTTTCCCTGTTAGCCCATGAGGCTGGTGTCACACAACAGGCTTGAGCTATTTCCAACTTGGTGCAAGTGACTTGGAAGGACTCTTGCCCTCCAATGTGTAGGGGCTGGATAGCCACAGAATTTATCTTTCAAACCTGGGTGTGCTTGGGAGAGGGTGTCTTATTAATAATTATGCCAGGATTGACCTAGGAGTGAGATTTAGGGAAGGCCTTTCTCTTCTTCAGCATCCCTTTTCTGTACATCTTCTTTCCCTGGAGTGGTGAAACTTTAAGAGCCAGGATCAGAGTGGATGGACCCAGAAGAGGCCATGGAGATCTCTTGGCCTGGGCTTTTGGTCCAGGCACACCAGGGTTAGGTGTTCCACATAAGGCTCGTGGCCAGAACTTAGAGTGACCAGAAGTGGACATGTGCCTGGCCTTGATGTCTGTCTTCCTCAGGGGCCCAGCTGGAGCTAGAGGCTGGCTGTGGTAGGATGGATATCAGAATCCTCATTTCCATTCCGCTTATCACAAGTTTTCCTTGGGACACAAAATGAATAATAATTATAAGAGCTAATACGTATCCAACACTTACAAAGCAGGTTTGCTAAGCATTTCACATGGATTATTTCACTTAATTCATACAACCATTCCTCCAGGGAAGTTATTATTCTGTCCATTTGGCAGAAGAAGCAGCTGCAGCTTAGCGGGTAAGTTGTCAAGCCCACACAGCCAGGAAGTAGTAGACCTGGACTTGAATTTAGGGTCTGCCTCTAGAACAAGCTCTTAATCATGATACTGTCAGTCACAGGCCTTGCCTTGAAGGGCTTATGGACTCATGGAAACTGTGGGCCAAGAAGTAGACTGTACTGTTAAAAGCACTGGAATATAGACATATGCTAGTGAGAAAAGGAGCACAGAACAGGGGGTAATTCCCCTGCCAGGAGGAGCTGAGAGGCCAGCAGAGACATGACATTTCTAACCTCCTCTCTTCTACTGGCTTCCACTAGCTTCCCAGGAAGCTGGCTTGTTCCTTGTTTCACTTGATCCTTCAGCCTGACAACATAGTTAGGCTTCTCCTTGACTCCTCTCACCTCTCCTTAAAGGTGGGAACTGCTCGGGACTTGGGCATGTTTCCTTTCAATGCTGAGTGCCTGGAAATTCATGAGGCAGAGGTCATGAGAAAGCCACGGGAGGGGAGACATTTGTTAAGACTTTCAGGTATTCTGTGAGAAAATGTTTTCACACATTTCACTAGGGATGGCTTCCCAACTAATTCCCACTGAAACTCAGGGCTGGAAATACATTTTAAATGCTTGGTTGTTCTCCTAGGCTTAGATAAATGATGCAGCAAAACAACAGCAAAAATAGACACTTGCAGCAGAAATGGGTCAACTTAGAAAATTTGTCTTATAGCAAACATTTACATAGTTTTCTTTGTTTTTTAAAGTAAGAGTTAGGGGGCTTCCCTGGTGGCGCAGTGGTTGAGAATCTGCCTGCCAATGCAGGGGACACAGGTTCGAGCCCTGGTCTGGGAAGATCCCACATGCCGCGGAGCAACTAGACCCATGAGCCACAACTACTGAGCCTGCACGTCTGGAGCCTGTGCTCCGCAACAAGAGAGGCCGCGACAGTGAGAGGCCCGCGCACCGCGATGAAGAGTGGCCCCCGCTTGCCGCAACTAGAGAAAGCCCTCGCACAGAAACGAAGACCCAACACAGCCAAAAATAAATAAATAAATAAATAAATAAATAAATAAAGTAAGAGTCAGATCACTGGAAGACAACTGATACTTTAAATCAAAACATGTCACCCAGTGTACTTGTTAAAAATCCAGTCTTGGATTTTTACTTGTTAAAATCTGCATCCAATCCAGGACTTATTAAGTAAACATTTTGGGGGGAATGGGGTCCAGGAATCCATATTTAAAAAAGATTGCAGGTAATTTCTTTTAATGCCAACTAAATCTTGGGAGCCACTGCTTTAAATTAATTAGTTAATTAATCCAGTCATTCAATATTTACTGAACCCCATGATCTGCTATTCATTGCAGGGGTTATAAAGACAGACCCCTCCATTTCAAGTGCTTACATTTCAGCCAGTGACATGTAGGGAGGGTTCATGAGAAGCTGAGCTATTTAACCACTCTAGAACTCTGGAAGCTCTTGGCTGACTATGGAGGTATGAAATGAGGGCCTGGTAAGTAAGCTTCTTGGGTGAAATGCTGGAGAGGACTGAAACATCAGTTTGAGAATCATTGGGAGCATACTCTCATAGCAGGGTCAAAGGTGAACCCTGGAGTTTAGAAGGACTGAGAGGACAGCCGGGGAAGTCCTCATCAAGGGAGCTCAGCCTGCTCTCTGGGGCTCCAGGCTGCAGTTGGCCAGGAGAGGTGTTTGGTGCTGCCTCGCCAGTGTCTTCTCGTTTGGTGCCAGGTGCTAGGGGAACTTAAAAATACATGCAAGAGCTGGGGTCCCCCTTTGCGGAATTCTGGCTACGTGAGAACCTTATCCCACCGGCGAGAGAGAAGCAGCTGCCGAAGTAGGGATGGGAAGCCGTGAAGGGCCTTCGATTTGCATGTGTCCACAGGCGTCAGTTCAGTTCAATGAGCTGATGAAATTGATTTTCTCACTGCATTGACTGGTTGTCATACTGAATTGCTGAGGTGATTGACTAGTTCAGTATCTTGCAGATATAGCCACAAACTCCAGTGATTCGGTCACATTCTAAAAAATAAATTGTAGAAATTCTCTTTTTTCCCTTTATCAGGTTTCAACCAGTCTAAGAAAGTTTGCTAAGAAATAGGTAAAAATCTCTCATTCAGTGGCATTGGCAAACACTTGGAATCGGGTAAGAGTTAACTCAGCTAAACTTTATGCTGATTTGACTTTGAGAATAATATGAGTGATAACTAAAGAAATTGGATCTATTCTACTTTGCATTCAATAGGTTAGCTGATTGGGGTTTTAAAAAATCTGCTGTAACTACCTTCAAATTTTGTGAGTCAATATGCTGTTAATTGAAGTTTGGGACCAAATTGTGAAAGGCCCTCAATGCCGATCAGGAAGATAGCTTTTCCATAAACCATCATTTTTGCCTGAATTGCTAGACACTCATTTGAAATTTTCAAAGTCTGTGTAGAAAACAAATATACTTTGCTTTCAAGTAGGCTATGCATGACGAGAACTCTCAAATGATATTAGTCCCACTCATATAGCATTAGTGAAATCCCTGTCATTAGGAAATGCTATTTTATATAAAAAAGTTGATAATAAGATATAAAGATGCTAATATGATTAGGTGATGAGCTGATAATGGGAATTTGTTTTCGTATCAGTGATTTTCATTTGTCACCAGCAACTCTGATCTCCCTAATATGATATGATATTATAATAAAACTCAGGCAGAGAGTCAGCAGTGAAATTTATGATGCACAAGAAAAGTCAATAGCATTATAAATCTTAGAAACTGATTATATTTCAGCTGTCAATGTTCTTGGCTGGAAAATCTCCTTTAATTCTCATGTCTTAGTCCTATTTACTTTAGTGATACCAAGAAAGGAAATGAAATAGATTTAAATCTTTATCTTAAGGATAACTTTAATGAGTGACAGTCAATTCCACATGGCCTCGTGACTGCAGATCTGCACCTTTGCCTGGATAAACTCCCATCTAATTAAGTGTACATTTAAATGCAAGTAGTTGGCAGGGAGTAGTCAGCAGAATTTAATTCTACAAGATATAAATGTCGTTTTCTCTGGTATCATGGTTTTAAGTAATAAATGGCTGCCTGAAGGTGTGGGACAGTCATTTCAGCATCATCAAAGGTAGGCCCTTCTTTTCAGTGACAATGTAGTGTGGCCAATGAGCATTTTTAGAAAAGAAGGTCTCTGGATGGGAATAGGGGGCAAAAAGCAATGAGATTCATTCGAACCACCTAATCATCCAACTACGATCTCTTGAGTTTAAACAAAAATATATAAGACATTCACATCAAGGTCATGAATAGATGACGGCTGTGGCTATCAGTGTATTGGGGAAATTCTCAAGGGACCAGCAGTCCTAGCAAGCTGTTTCTTGTTTGGTGGCACTAACAGAATAAGAAATGCACCAGAATGGGAACGTTAAATGACAGCTCTCTCTTCTAGCTTATAAATTAAGAAAGGGTAAGTATATAAAAGTTACTCTCAACGATATAACAAATACTGTATGTAATAAGATGTGAATGTCTTACTGTGAGTCTAATTTCAGTGGTTAATGCATTGTCTATAAATCATTTTTCAACATTATTACTACATAGCACCAAACATGAGGATGATGAAGACAGGCTACTTGCGGATCTGTAGGTATAGTCCAAGAACCGGGGAAAATGCTATTACTGAAAAAGCATTATGCACTGGAGTCCTAATACATAAGAAGAGCTACTGCAGTGTGGAATGCAGACGAGGCAGGTCTATCAGTCTTCTATCAACCTTTTAAAAAAAGCTTTATGTTGGAGCGTTTTGTTGGAACCTTATTTTACCCATGACATACCAGGGTTATGATACCCAGAGAGGGGTCCTGTCCATGGAACTTTCATAAATATTTTCACCCTCAGAGTTTCCTAAACACGTTATAAAGCAGGTTCCATGGTTCTGCTCATGTGCATAACTCTTGTTGGCTTCAGAGTATGGGAACGAAACCTCATGCATGATGTTTGCTGGACCACTTCACCTCATGAGACAGTCACTTGCATAGTTTAGGGCCAGAGAACTCCCTTCCTTCCTTTCACTAAAAGATTTCAATTTAGCAGAATTTCAGTTCCTACATTGAGCTCTTAGCTGGGCTGAACTTGGGTTTGACTGGACTAAGCTTGGGTCAGAAGCCACACCAGTGCAGTTTTCTACTCCAGGTAGGGGAAGAATTGCTTAGAATAGGCAGTAAGAAGAACAGCCCCAAGAAAGTCAGCAGAATCTTTTCTGTGAACTTCCAATACTTCTGCTATTTGACCTTTGGCTTCTGCCCAGTTTGGTTTCCCGCCCCCCATTTATTTAGTCTACCATTGCTACCCTAACTGCGCAGGCTGAATTCAGAAGTTCTTTTGGTTCCTAATCATCTGCTCTGTGTTGGCCTGCAGCCCCTCTTCCTCCTGCACTCCTGGGCTTCAGACCTGATCTGCCCACTTTGCACTCAGATACTGCTTTTAACTCATTATACCCTAGAGCCCACTCCTGCCTCTTTGTCAATTTAGTCCCAAGAAATGTGGCAAGTGGACCAGAACTGACCCACCACGTGTGATTAATACGTAGTAGTTGACTCCTGGCTTATTTGTCACGTACGGGTTCTTAAGAATTTTTGAAAAAAGATACTTAATGATAATAGGGCTACTTTTCAAGTTTTTCATTTTCTTCCAACAATATCATGTCCCTTAAATTTTGTTTGACATTAATAAATTTTTTTTTTGCATGAGAAAATGTTAAAATTCATCTTTCCAGTAAGTTTCTACCTATAGATGCTTCCCAGCCACAACCGGGTCTGGCATTGTAGCAATCCATCCATTCAAGTACAATAGAAGATGACGTGAGGGGAGGGATGGGGGAGGAGGCTGGGAGCGAGAAGAAAGGAGAGCGTCAGCTAGAGCTGTGATCCCAGTGTTACAGCAACTACAAGGGCTCACTGCTTCTGAGTCCTGAGCATCTGCCATGCATGTTCTTGTGCAATCCTGGGAACCGCTCTGTCAAGGCCATTTCCATCGCCAAGTTAGAGGTAGAGAAATCGAGGCTTAGTGATTTTCTCAAGGCTGCACAACCAATAGGTGTCAGTATTTAAATTCAGAGCTGTCTGACAGCAGAGCTTGAACTCCTAATCACCTTGTTAAATTGCTTATACATTTTTATGAGCTGACTGAAAAATATTTAATGACTAAAATTTACTAAGAATTCAATATGCGCTTCAATAAATTAGTATTCTAGCTGTTACACATAGAAAAACTTGAAAAATAGCAGTTCTCCCACCCCGAATCGAAATCGAATCGCCCTCCCCTTGAATCAGGCTAGCCCTGTGAGTTGCTTGACTAATAGAATGAGGTGGAAATGACACTGTGTGGTGTCCAAGACAAGGGCATAAGAAGCTTTGCTGCTTCCATCTGGCTCTTTGTAATGGTCCCTTTTGTGGGTGCTACCTTTTTCAGCCCCGCCACCCAACTAAGAAGCCCAATCTACATAGAGATTCCATGTGTAGGTGCTTTGGTTGACATCTTCAGCTGAACTGCCGGCCAAGAGTCAACAAGAGGCAGCCATGTAAGTGAGCCATTTTGGATGCTCCAGCCCAGTCAAGTCCCCGGATGACTGCGGCCATCCTGGAGCTCTAGCTAACACCAGGTGGAGTGGCAGAACCCCTGGTCAACCCACAGAATTATGGGAGAGAATACATTTTGTTTTAAACCCCTGAGTTTTGGGGTGGCTGTTATTATTCGTACACAGGAATAGATAACTGGAACACACATCCTTTGTGATAATATGCTTTTTGTACTCTGCACACTGTGAATGACTGTGTTCCTATTGATTCAAGGATCCCTTGGTGGCAACTCTGTAGCTCTGTGAGTTCTGAGGTCCACTCTCTTGGACCAGGAAAATGTTCATGGGAAGCTTCCTATAGTGCCACATCCCATGCATATTGGATACCTCCAAATCCCTTCTTGTCCCAGACAGTAATTTTTTTTTTTTTTTTTTTTTTTTTTTAGCGGTACGTGGGCCTCTCACTGTTGTGGCCTCTCCTTTTGCAGAGCACAGGCTCCAGACGCGCAGGCTCAGAGGCCATGGCTAACTGGCCCAGCCGCTCTGCAGCATGTGGGATCTTCCCGGACTGGGGCACGAACCCGTGTCCCCTGCATTGGCAGGCAGACTCTCAACCACTGAGCCACCAGGGAAGCCCCCAGACAGTATTCTTAACTGTCTCATAGGGGTAGAAAAACTCCTATGAGGTGCTGTGGAAAGCTGAGTTAAAATGTGCACACACATGTACACATACACAAAAATATATAGATGACCTCAAATGAACACTATGTATCTGGGTGACCTTTGAAAGAAGCAGCCATTTGGATTTCTCTCTTCCAAAGACAAGATACGGGCTAAATGATGCATCAGTAAGTGCCTTCCACAGGCATTCTTAATAGCTACAGTTTATATGCCTATAATTCTAACATGGGCTTTCAGAATGCAATAAACAAAGAACAAAGTGCAACCATTTTATGATATTACTAAAATAGTGCATATAATTGTTGTCTAGTAATCAGAATATTTTAAAAGATACTTGATTATAATGAGTGCTCTGTTTTAAATGTTTTTCTTCTTTCAACATTGGTTCACTTATATAGAAAGTTTTAAATTTATTCTTTTAAAAACATGATCTAAACCTTTAAGCTTTGGTTATATTCTTTTGGTTCTAATGATAGCTCCTGTTTTTTGAGCACCTTTGTGCCCTACATCATGGTGAATCCCTATGCAATCTTGTGAGGGAATTATTACTACCCCTTTTATAGCTGGAGATACTGAGGCTTAGAGAGTTAAATCACTTGCCCAAGGTTACTTGGTTAATAAATGAAGAGCCGGGATTTGAACCACAGTCTTTCTGATTCCAAAGCCATGCACTCCTGCTGCCTTAATGATGACCGCATCTCCTACTGCCCTTCTAAAAAGCTTATGATTCAAAAGTCAATTAATAATAAAGAGCCAGAGTGGAATTGAGGTTTTAAAAGCACTGCCTGCTCTTTCAGGTATGAAACATTTTGTTAGAAGCAATAACAGCATAATTATAGCAAATGTCTCCACCTTCACTGTTGCCACTGCACACGGGTCTAGGTTACAAGTTTGAAATTCTACTGATTATTGGCGCATAATTGGCTTCATGTAGATGATAAATGTATTGCTGATTGATTATCGTGACTTGGTCATATCTGAAATGTCAAAGTAGAAAATTGAATTGTCATATTATTGCATGTTCTCATTCAAGCACCAGATAAATATTACAAATGATGATTTTCCACTGAGTACTATATAAAGAATTTATGGAATATTAATAATACTGTTATCCACAACCTTCATGCTCCGTGGATGACCCCAAACTGAAATCATGTTTGACATTTGAGAAATAAACCTCAAGAATGATCTGCTTTAACCCACTTCCCTGCTGCCTACAGTTTTATAGTGTAACTATTTCTAAGGACAATGCTCGCCTCCCTTAGAGAGAACTGGACATTTATGAGATGCTTGACAATGCTTTTTTTCCTCATCCTTTTACTACCTATCATGCTTTAAGCCGGTCAAGGTGGCCTCTGGGGTGAAATCAGATCTTTGCAGAGGATGAAGTAGTTGCTCTGAGCCAGTCTAGGTTCAGTCCCCAATTCTAAACATGGTGAAGACCTTGACAGCTTTAAAAAATGCTGCCAGGGGACACGGGTTCGTGCCCCGGTCTGGGAAGATCCCACATGCCGCGGAGCGGCTGGGCCCGTGAGCCATGGCCGCTGAGCCTGCGCGTCCGGAGCCTGTTGCTCTGCAACGGGAGAGGCCACAACGGTGAGAAGCCCGCGTACCGCAAAAAAAAAAAAAAAAAAAAAAAAAAAAAAATGCTGCTGTAAACCATCTGTAGAAACCCAGCGTTTGCTGCCAGCCTTCCCATTTCCTAACACGTCTGACCTCCTTGTTTTCACTGGGGCACTAGGGCTGTCTTTCCACAGACCAGTTAATGAGAAGAGCCTGGGAGGCAATCCCTCGAGATGACAGGCTGGGGCAACAGATCTTAGCCTGTGGGACTCAAGCCTCTGCTTCTGACCCTTGAAATTATTAAAAAGAACTTCAAATTCCCCAGTGCACCAAGAGTGGTCTGTAGCCCGAATAAACCACATGATTTAACTAACTGCTTTTTAGATATATGTAGAAGGCAGATACTGCTGTGCTTAATGAAATACAAGTTATTTTAAGATAATACTGAATTTGTTACCTTTCAACAATGTGCATTTTCTTAACCAATACTACAAAAATAATGTTATGGAAGATGCATGGATTTTTTTTTTTTTCTCGCATCGACTGGGCCTAGGAACCATTTGTGCAATCACAGGTGCTCTGGAGAGCTAGGAGGGCTGCTAGGAGGAGACAGTTCCTGCTCCCTAAACCTTGCTAGTTGATGAAACAGTTGAGGAAAACTTACAGTCCACTGGTTTTATTATTTCTTTGATCAGACTGAATGAAGATGTTCCCTAAATGCTCCAGATCTGCTCCAGGTCTCAGCTTAATCATTCTTTCAGATACTGTCATCTTTAGGTCTTCATGGGCATTAAGTCTAAATATTTTTCAAATCCCTATTTCACTGTACGATTTATACATACTAGCTGCTCAGTAAATGTTTATTAATGTTGACGAAGAAGCTGCGTACGCCTGTCATCAAATCATCATTGTTAATCATATTCATATTTAGAGAGGTATCTGTGAAATGAATGGAGTATCCCTGGGTTAGAAGGCAAGGAAAATCAATGCTTCATAAATGTTATTGAAAATGTGTCTATTCTGCTCCTCCTTGATATTCAGAAAAGAAACAAAATATATTTTAATTTGAATTAGCCACCTGGCTTTTAGAAGTGGCTTCTTACAGAGCTTGATTTAAATCTCTGGTATCCATTTTCCTTTCTTCCACATCTATATGTTTGAAGTGGAAATGCCAAAAGGGTATGCGTACTCTTTGACTTGTAAATACACAGTAAACATGAACCCCAGGAAATAAGTGTTTTTCAAGGCACCATGTTCTTTTTTACTTTGTGTTCTGTACCTAATCTTTCTTCAGTTATCAGTACCAAGGTTCAACTGGTTCCATAGTTAAGCCACATTATGAATAATCCTGCTTTGGTTGGCCAACCTAAGAGCCCAATAAACATTTATAATCTTGCTTTTATGAGATATGCCAAACAGCTCTCTTGGAGACCAAACCTGCTTGGAGCTGGTGCAACTCTTGCCAGACTCCAAGTGTCCCTGGGTCACCCTGTAATTAGTACACACATTTCATGTGGCATAGGGCAGACCAGTGCCCTCCAACATCAGTGAGCTTCAGAATCCCCCAGTGACCTTGTTAAAAATGCAGAGTCAAGCCCCACTCTCCTAGATTATAATTCATTGGATTAGGGGTGGGACACAGGAGACTACATTTATTTATTTTCACATCTTTACTGGAGTATAATTGCTTTACAATGTTGTGTTAGTTTCTGCTGTGTAACAAAGTGAATCAGCTATATGTATACATATAAACCAGCCACCTTAGGTCATTTTGACGCCTGTGTGTCCTGGTGTAAAGGGCTGCAGGTGGGGCAGGGAAGGCGGAGACTGCTGCTTTGGAACACAATTAGGATTTGGAGGGAAAAGAAGGCTTTCAAGAGTGGGAACAAGCATGAGTGGAAGGACAGAGGAGCACATTAGTGGGAACGTTAGTTAGGTAGTAAAGCATGGAGTTAGGGGTGTGGCCTCTGTCTGACAAACCTGGTTCTGAATCCACCGGCTCCACCACTGGGGACCTGTCAGACTTGGACCAGTTACTTCACCCTCTCTGATCCCCAGTCTATTCATCTCTACCACTGGATAATAATGGCATCTGCCCATCTGCAGGGGCTGGTGTGAGGATGAAATGAGAAAGTGCAGTGAATGTGCTCTGCCTCAGTTAGATCCTTCATAAATATTATATTAGCTATTTTTCTGCATATGCATACAAAAAAAAGTTGCATTTAAAATTTCTTTTTCTCCCTGAAGTCACAGAATCTATATTTTGAGAGTTTTCCTTTTTTTTTTTTTTGTTCTGAGAGTCACCAAGTCATGTGGAGAAGTAGGGGAAGTACCCTGAGTCTGGTGAAAGTCAACATATTCTCTTGGGGAAAAAAAAAAAGATGCCTGAAAGTGACATATTTTGAAATGAGAGGCAGGGCCAAGCTGGGGGAGGGCACAGGCCACAGGCTCTAAGTACTCTGAGCTCTGGCTTTGCCACTTGCCTGCTATACAGTTTTGGGTAATTAGTCAGCACGCTTCTCTTGCCTCAGTTTCCTCATTAATCAGTTAGAGGGTGCTAAGGGCTCATGCCCGCGGGGCACTGTGCGTGCTTCTGAGGAGGGTGTAGGTCCCAGTGCGTGTGCAGGGTCGGACTCTGGGGCAGAACTGCCAGCTCTTGACTCCCTCCGCGGTTATAACTGCAGCTGTGGGCCCCCTATGTCAGCTTTTTCCATTTCAGTTTCTTCATCTATAAAGTGGGGGTCATTATTATCAGGCCTATCTCAGTGGATTATCATACTCATAATAATAAGCAATGAATACGTATGAAGCAATTAATACATAACAAAATGTTTAAAATAGCTCCTGGCACAGATGGGTACTCGCAAATGTCAGCTATTGTTATATGGATGTATTGTAAGTTTGGGAGCAATATTCCTTCTAGGGAAAATCTTATTGGGAGGATTAATCTCCCAATAAGATTAGTCTCAAGTCCTCACCAAGGACACCCCTTATCTTTCACTGTTTCTCAGGCTGAATCTTTTCTTTCTGCGTGAGCGCTCTTCACTGTTCTCCCCAAATTCCACTACTCTTACTGAGAGCTTAATATATGTCAGCAAATCACTCTTACAGCACAGTCACAGGGAATCTTCACCACAGCCCCACGAAGAGTGCAATTTTCCGCCCTCACCTGAAGGTCACGTATCCAGTAAGTGGCAATGAGTGCTCCGAAGCTCATGCCGTTCACCTCTTTGTTTTACTCTCTCACAAGCCTTCACCGTCTGTGCTATTGTCCATTCTACCCCCTACCCCACCCAACCTCAGTACTTCCCTCTTTTCAAACTCTTCTTGAGGGGTTCCCTGCTGCTTCATCTCGCTTCGGAGTAGCACTTATTTTCTCTACTGGACCTCCTATTACTCTCTGTCTCATCCATGTATGTGTCTTTCTAAGAAACTGTAAGTTCCTTGAAGAAAGGGTCCACAACATCTCCCTAACAGTATAGTTTTATGTCAGGCATAGAATGGTAATCATTTGTTTAATTGAATGTAACATGCATGTGTATTAGTTTGCTATAGCAGTCATAACTACAGACTGGGTGGCTTAAACAACAGAAATTTATTTTCCCACAGTTCTGGAGGCTAGAAGTCCAAGATCAAGGTTTCAGCGGGTTTGGTGTCTTCTGAGGCCTCTATCCTTGGCTTGAAGATTGCCACCTTCTTGCTGTGTCTCCACATGGCCCTTCCTCTGTGCACACACATCCTTGGTGTCACTCTGTATGTCCGAATTTCCTCGTTTTATAAGGACACCAGTCACACTGGATTAGGGCCCACCTTAATGGCCTCATTTTAACTCAGTCACCTCTTTAAAGGTCTATTTCTGAATACAGTCATATTATGAGGTCCTGGGGGACAGGACTTGAACATTGAAGTGTAAGGGAGGCACAATTCAGCCCATAACAGTATATATCTCTAAAATGACACACAGTTGTACTGAATGTGAAATGCTGACCAAAAATTTAGAATTTCTATAAATATATGATCTCACATAAATGTATGATCTATATATGAGGCATGCATTGAGAGTATCTCATACGATACATGGAGATAATCTCCCATATAGGGAGATTCAATGAAAATTAATTCCAGAATTTATCAGGCAGATTACAGTAATTTCCAGGTGTCTAACAGGTAAGCTGATGATAGCTATGTGGTCTGCTTAATCACAGCCCATTGGAGATTTTTAAATAACATTTCTTTTACACAGTTAGTTAGCACATATATCATGGATCCATAAGGCCTAACTACCCACCCAGCTCTACTCCCTCCTTCTAGGTGTCACATCAGCTGGTGTGAATCAAATTAATAATTTGTTATGGAAACTGAATGCAATCAATTACATCATTTTGAGCTGTTCAGATTTAATTCCATTAAATTATATCATGAAACTGGTCTATAAGAAGTATTGAAAATAAGATGGCAAGAAGCATGCATAAAGGCCTGTCACTGGGAAAATGCAGTTATGAGAGAGGTTATGAGAATATGGTCTTTTGATTCCTCCAGGCCTGGGTGTGAGTCCTAGCTCTGTCACTTAGTAGTTTTATGACTTTGGGCAAGTTTCTTCACTGGACGAATGCTCAGTTTCCTCACCTGCAAAGTGGAGATAATAATGATCACTGCCTATGTGTGTTGTGAGAATTAAATGAGATGATGAAGGAAAAAAAACAATTGTTTGGTGTGTGAACAGCATGAGAGCAAGGGGTTTGTCTCTTTTCTTCATTACTGTATCCCTGGTGTTTACAACAAAGCTGGAAAATGGAGGTGCTACCTTTTAATAAACAAACATTTATTTATTTAAATAAATGAATTAATGAATAAATGAATTAACAAAACAAAAGAAAGAACTCCCACAGAGCAATAATGATATTTTCCATGGATGAAAGCAGTGGTTCTCAAATCTGGCTGCACTTTCAAATCATTTGGAGAGCTTCTGAAAAATATTTATGCCAGGACCTCATGCCCACAGAATCTGACTTATTGGTTTGCATTTGGCCTCTAACACTGGAATTTTTTTTGCGGTACGCGGGCCTCTCACTGTTGTGGCCTCTCCCGTTGCGGAGCACAGGCACCGGACGCGCAGGCTCAGCGGCCATGGCTCACGGACCCAGCCGCTCCGCGGCATGTGGGATCCTCCCGGACCGGGGCACGAACCCGTGTCCCCTGCATCGGCAGGCGGACTCTCAACCACTGCGCCACGAGGGAAGCCTGTCTAACACTGGCATTTTAAATAGCATTTATTATCTTCTAATATACTATTTAATCAGTACCTATAAGATATAATATTATGGCATACATAATATATTAAATGTAATAATATAACAAGAAGTATTATGTTTATTTGTTATAGTCTGTCTCCTCCCTCCAGTATGTAAGCTTCATGGTGCAGAAAATTTTTTTTGTTTAATTTAATTTATTTATTTTATACAGCAGGTTCTTATTAGTTATCCATTTTATACATATTAGTGTGTATATGTCAATCCCAACCCCAGTTACCCACTCAGCTCTGGACCCATCCAAGCTCACAGTCCAGAGCAATGCTGTCCAGCAGAATCTTATGTGATGATGGATGTGTTCTATACCTTCACTGTCCAATATGGTAACTGTTAGCACATGTGACTATTGAGCACTTAGGATGTGGCTGGTGAGACTGAGGAAATGAACTTTTAATTAATTCTAATTTGGATAGCCTCAAGGTAGGAAGCTCATTCAGTGGGAAAGATGAAAAAGAATGAAGGTTTGTTAGATTTTGAATTTTCAAACAGGTTTTGCAGGAACTAACCCTAGGAGAAACTGTGGCAAGAATAAAGTTTGTTGTTAGCATGCTTTCAGCTTTACTTCTACTTCCTTTCCATATATATATTTAACATGTCAGAAGCTACCTTCTCAGCTCCCCACAGTAGTGCTTAGCCCAGACCTGCTTTGCCCTGCCTCTCCTTGGAGCACCTACAATGTGTGTCACAACTTGTCCCCACACCAAGCTGGGATTGAGCACTAGGCAAATAAAACAGAGAAGACAGGGCCACACAGGGACAGGGCCAATCGAACAAAACTGTCCAGCTGGCCGCCTGCAGGGGAATGAAAATTCTAAGTCTCACTCTAAGTTCTGCTCTAGGTTTTTTCCATAGCATTTTAATGTTCTGAAATATTACATAATTTAACTATGTTGTGTTTATTATTTAATGCTTCTCTCCCCATGCAAGAATGTGTACAGGAAATTTTGTGTATATTGTTCACTGATATACCAAGATACCTAGAGCTGAGTCTCTTGAATAAATGAACTGGACCTGGTGAGGCAGACATGGACTGTGCAAGTGGTACAGGGAGGCATCAAGATTCTAGGAGTGAGTTTAAACTAGAACAGGATCCCAGACAGTAGCTGAAGGGTGCGGAAATAGGATTTAGCTCAGGACTTGACCAAAGGGTAAATCCTGGGTGCCATTCCAAAGAATAGTAGTTCCTGACCACTAGGTTAGGAAGGACTGTGAAACCAACCCTGAGCCAAGCAAAAGAGCATTGTAATCAATTAGTTATGTCTGCCATGAGTGCAGGACTGATTGCCCAAGTGCCCCCTATTTGTCTATCTTGACTAGTGTAATGAAGAACTAAGGGTCCAGCCCAAGGGCCTGTGATTCGGGCCAGGTGTCCAATCCAGTGAGGAAACTTGAGGTCACTGAAAAACACAAAAGCACTCACCTAATCATCCAATCTATTAAACACAGCAGGGTAATATTAGGAAGACAGGCCAGTTAGAAAGACAAGAGATGCCGGTGTCCCCCACAGACACAACATAGTTCAAAATAAAGGCGTCAAGATGCATTCATTGATTCGACCGACGTCTATTTATTATCTCTGTTCCAAGCATTATTCTAGGCACACTTATTATAGAAGACACGGCATGAATAAAACACAGAATTCCCTACCTTCATGTAGCTTACATTCTATCAATAATACTCAAAATAACCAAAATATATAGTATGATAAATAGCAGTAAGAATTAAGCAAGACAGGGTTTAGGAAGTATGTGTGGGAGTACAGTTGTTGAAATTTTAGATAGAGTAGCCGGGAGGGCTACACATAGCTGATAAATTCAAGATCCACCTCTTGAGGGCTGGAAATCCTAATTACTACAGAATTGCATTGGGTTGGCCCAAGTATCTTGGTGAAACTGGGCTTGCAGAGACCAGACTTGGCACCTAGAGAACACTCGCTAGAGGGGAGCAGGATGCGGCTCTTCTTGTTGTGAGTCTGGTCTCGGATGTTTCTTTGGAGTCACCCAGCAGCAAGGACTTCCCACTGTACTCTCTCCTGGTACAAATAATGCCATGGGCCTCCTTAGCAATCTGATGATGCCTGAACTCCTTTTTAGAGTAATGTTTTTGAAAGCATAAAATACAATACATGGTATTACAGGACTTCCCTGGCTGTCCATTGTTTGGGATTCCATGCTTCCACTGTGGAGGGCATGGGTTCGATCCCTGACTGGAGAACTAGGATCCCACAATGTGTGGTGTGGCCAAAAAATAAATTAATTTAATTTAAAAATACATAGTATTACAAAGGAAGCAAAATATATTGAAATGTCAAATATTTTTAACAAATTTGTGATATAGTAGTATATATGATTCTGTATTAATGCATTAAATAATAAAATCTAGAGACCGGTGTAATAGCTACCATAATTTTGAAGTGGGAATAATTGAAAATATTTTGATATATCTGAAACAATAACATGATATGAAAAAATTGTGATTTCTATTGCTAACAAAGTCTCTTGCAGTTCGTTGCCTACATTTGTAGCTGAATAAAACACTAAATTTCAGCTAGAGGTAAGTTAAAATAAAATAGTAGTCTTTCCCCCATCCAAGTTCATTGACTCCCTGAATTAAGAGCCACCAACCTAGTAGAATGAGTTTGGGAGTGTTCCTCCCTCTGCTATATTTTGGAAGGGTTTGAGAAGGATAGGTGTTAGCTCTTCTCTAAATGTTTGATAGAATTCGCCTGTGAAGCCATCTGGTCCTGGGCTTATGTTTGTTGGAAGATTTTTAATCACACTTTCAATTTCAGCCCTTGTGATTGGTAGTTTATATTTTCTATTTCTTCTTGGTTCAGTCTCGGAAGGTTGTGCTTTTCTAAGAATTTGTCCATTTCTTCCAGGGTATCCATTTTACTGGCATATAGTTGCTTGTAGTAATCCCTCATGATCCTTTGTATTTCTGCAGTGTCATCTGTTACTTCTCCTTTTTCATTTCTAATTCTGCTGATTTGAGTCTTCTCCTTTTTTTTTCCTGATGAGTCTGGCTAATTATTTATCAATTTTGTTTATCTTCTCTAAGAACCAGCTTTTAGTTTTATTGATCTTTGTTATTGTTTCCTTCATTTCTTTTCCATTTATTTCTGCTCTGATCTTTATGATTTCTTTCCTTCTGCTAACTTTGGTTTTTTTTTGTTCTTCTTTCTCTAATTGCTTAAGTGTAAGATTAGGTTGTTTATTTGAGATTTTTCTTGTTTCTTGAGGTAAGATTGTATTGCTATAAACTTCCCTCTTAGAACTGCTTTTGCTGCATCCCATAGGTTTTGGGTCATTGTGTTTTCATTGTCATTTGTTTAAGGCCAGACACTATAAAACTCTTAGATGAAAACATAGGAAGAACACTCTTTGACATAAATCACAGCAAGATCCTTTTTGACCCACCTCCTAGAGAAATGGAAATAAAAACAAAAATAAACAAATGGGACCTAATGAAACTTAAAAGCTTTTGCACAGCAAAGGAAATCATAAACAAGATGAAAAGACAACACTCAGAAAGTGAGAAAATATCTGCAAATGAAGCAACTGACAAAGGATTAATCTCCAAAATATACAAGCAACTCATGCAGCTCAATATCCAAAAAACAAACAACCCAATCTAAAAATGGGCAGAAGACCTAAATAGACATTTCTCCAATGAAGAAATACAGATTGCCAACAATCACATGAAAGAATGCTCAACATCACTAATCATTAGAGAAATGCAAATCAACCACAATGAGGTATCACCTCACACCAGTCAGAATGGCCATCATCAACAAATCTACAAACAATAAATGCTGGAGAGGGTGTGGAGCAAATGGAACCCTCTTGCACTGTTGGTGGGAATGTAAATTGATACAGCCATTATGGAGAACTGTGTGGAGGTTCCTTAAAAAACTAAAATGACCCAGCAATCCCACTACAAGGCATATACCCTGAGAAAACCATAATTCAAAAAGAGTCATGTACCACAATGTTCATTGCAGCACTATTTACAATAGCAAGGACCTGGAAGCATCCTAAAAGTGTTCATTGACAGATGAATGGATAAAGAAGATGTGACACATATATACAATGGAATATTACTCAGCCATAAAAAGAAAAGAGCCACCAGCCTAGTCCTATCATGCCTGTCTTCATGTCCACAATAGGCAGATGCTACTGAAAGCAAAACTAACACAGAGTGTTGATTCAGAGAGCAATTACCTTTCACTTGGAGGGTGAAAATGGTTGAACTAATTTGACTTGCTGAGCCTTTTCTATTCCCCAATAAAACCTGATTATACATGGTCATGAGCAAGACAGTCATGGATAACTTGTGGAGACCATCTCATTAATCTATAGTCAGTTTTCATAAAATTTATTAATTCAGCAGATATGTATTGAGCACCTATTATATGCCATGCACTCTTCTATATACTAGGGATACATCAGTGAACAAATAGACCCCCCCCCCAAAAAAAAGCCCTTCTCTCATGACCCTGAGATTCCAGTGGAGAGTGGTTGGGGGAGGGGCTGGTAGGAGCAGGGGTCAGACAATAAACACAAACAAATTATATAAATGATATCATAGGCAGGGAGATGATAAGTGCTGTGAGAATATATATATATAACAGTGTAAGGTGTACAGGGAGCTAGAGGGAGACTTGAAACTTTAAATGAAGTGATCAGGGTAAAGTTGATTAGGAAAATGAGGGTGAAATTTAAGAAAAGACTTGAAGGAGGTGAAATTAATCAAATGAGTTCTCTCTCCCAAAGTGACCAAGTTCTTCTGTGTCAATAGGCAGTGTGGGTTAACCGAAGGAGCACAAGAATGGATTCAAGCATCCTTGTCTCTGTTCTCTCTCTGCCAGTTGACTTTTCCTGGACTTGGTTTCCTCATCTATGAAAGGAGAGAGTCCTAACTAGGTCAGCTGTTATAGAGCCGTGATTGGCATGACCTTGGGGTGGTGGAGGTACTTTGGGGGTGAGGGAGGTACTTTGGAGTGAGATACCGCTGTTAGAGGCTAAGTAGGCCAAGATTTGAGTCACTTCCCCAGCTTCAACCGTTGACCCGTTTTACATAACGTGGCTGCAAATCAGATTTTGTTTGAAAAAGTGTTTCACTACAACCCCCCCACAAAAATGTCTGAAAACTATAAATAGTAATTATAGATTTTTATCTTTGAAATAACTGCCATAATTATTCAGAAGAAAAATCACGACAGCGTTGTATGTACTGCTGCCGTGATTCTTCACTGCTCACAGCTTGCCATGATTTCACTACTTCTTTTGGCTTTATTTCATTACTTTCCACACAGAGGTATTTATAGTGATGATAATGAGTTTCAGAACAAATCTAATGAAATGTGCATTTCTGTAGAATTTTGAGTTCCTAGAATAAACAAGCATTGATTTAGGGAACCAAATTCCACAGCAACCAGGTGAGGAGTCTGCCCCAGGAAGGTGACTGTGCAGCCTGCCCGTCCTTGCCGTCCTGGCACTGTGCTGCCCCAGATATCCCTACCTGCTCCACCAATGCATTCGGATTGATTCTATTAAAGGATCATCTATCTGATCATTCCCATTAAAAATAGTCCTCCAGCTGACACAGGCGCGTGCTCACCTAGAGGAATTTTCTAATAGGCGATAGATCCTCAGTACAGGGTCCCGCTCAGTCAGCCGTCAGACACAGCATACCCACATAACTGATTAGATTGCCCTCCCCATAAATATTCCACCACCAAAGAAGAGATTTACGATACTGTATCTTCAGTTCAATTTTCAGAACGATTTACAGCTCACACACATCCAAAAACTCATTACCAACTGCATTATTTGAAAACAAAGTGATAACTTGCTCTCCTCCGAGAGGACAAGGGGAGCCTTCCCCGGCACTTTCCCTCCTCCACTATCTCTGCCACTGCTCTTACCAGGATATATATATAACAAACCTCTTAAGTGAAGTTACAAAGCACACATGCTGCACAGCGTGTAGTAGTCTATTAAGTGAAAAGCCTTTAGAGGATCACATATTTGTCTTCAAACTGGGAACCTTGACAGAACTTTTCAAGAAACTGAGAGGCCTAGAGCAGAGATTGTGCTGAGAATCCATGAGGCCCCGGGAGCATCCCCCAGCTAACCAGTGACACCACTGCATGGACACCGAGTTCAGTCAATAGCAATGCTCTACGTGCACCTGACTTCATGGCTTCCTGTACATGGGCGGCCCGGGTGACCTCGCAGCAGTGTCCCCAAGCCCTGGCTACACATCAGAACCCCCAAGGGAACTTTACAAGAAAAGACTGGCCCCCCAGCCCCATATTTAGCGATTCTGGTTTAATTGATCTAGGGTAGAGCCCAGACATCAGTATTTTCAAAAGCAGAACTCTCCAGAGGTTTCTTCATGTCTCTGGCTTTAGTTTCCTCAGCGGTGAACTACAGTAGGCACTTGCTCTGACAAGCTGGGTGAATGTACACACAAGTCTGGCTTGTTAACCATTGTAGCTCACGCTAGTGCCTGGCACACATTAGTAGCTCACTAAATATGAGTTGAATTAACCAGTGAATAAACATCAAGTCCTGGGCACAGTTCAATCAGTGACAGCTAATATTGCTAATCAAAATGCCTTTTTACAACCTTTTAATTTACAGTTTTTATCAACAAAAATGTTCTTATTTGACTCTTGCTTTCCCATTCCAAAGGCACTGTTTCTTCTCAGAACCAACTTTTTTGTTGTCACATTATCACGTAATAGGGAGAATTATGTATTTATGTATGTATTATTTATTTTTATTTTTTTGTGGTAGTCGGGCCTCTCACTGTTGTGGCCTCTCCCCTTGCGGAGCACAGGCTCCAGACGCGCAGGCTCAGCGGCCATGGTTCACGGGCCCAGCTGCTCCGCGGCATGTGGGATCTTCCCGGACCGGGGCACGAATCCGTGTCCCCTGCATCGGCAGGCGGACTCTCAACCACCGCCCCACCAGGGAAGCCCGAGAATTATGAAATCAGATACTGTAAGAAAAGTACCAGCATCCGGCACTGGCACATACCTTTGTACCCTAAAATATTTGCCTGTGTCCTGTTTCAGTAATACATTGGAGAAGAAATGCTCCTTGTCTCCGTTTGCCATTCCTCATTTTATTGAGAACATATTTTTCCCATAACTAACTTCATACCATGATGGAAAAGGAAAACTATATCTCAAAACTCAACATTCTTGCAAAAAATATGTTTGTAGAGCCAAACATCACAACATGAAAAATTTCAAATTAAAACGTCCATTTTCATTTTAGTTCCAATAGCATCAAAGTCCTTTGCTAATCAAGTAGGAGTGGGACACTGATCGTGCCTCCACATGAAATGCACCTCCTTGTAGTGCAGACACACAGATGCACTGCTTAGTCATTCTGGCCCACTTCATTGATTGGTGCCGGTAGCCACACCATCAGTCCCACTGGGGAAGTAACCCTGATGGCCAGCATTGGTAATGAAGGCAGCTGGAAGAGTTAGTGCCACTGAGCTGAGATCCAGGGACGATAAACGGACCCAACTGCAGGCTCAATTATATCAGAGAAGGGGGATTCTGAAAAAGTAGCCACTGATGTGGTCCACACAATTAACCAGCCCATTTAATTGAGATTCATCCCCAATTCTTCCTTCTGTTTTCTGAGTTTGAATTCCTCTCCACATCACTTAGGTGGCGCTGTGATTCACTTATACTAAATCATCTTTTTAAAACCAGGTCCTTCATAGTCGCGATTTAAAACTTTCGAGTTTTATTCAGATTTGGTCCCTTTGAAAGCCAACTTCAGACTGCTCTTTAAAATATGAATAATTTTCACCCCCTCAGCCAATCAGGTCGACCCCTGCCACATTCTTTTGAGGTGCGTGTTCCCCCAGGATTGCCTCCAATGCTTTTGCATCTTTGAAAAATAGCTGTAATAAAAATTCAAATACAATAAAAAATGAACATAAATAAAACACAATTTCCTCCAAATGATTTATGAAACACTAAACCTTCACTTCCCTGTCTTCCTGCCTGTCAAGAGTGCCGCAGCGTATATCCTTGGGGTGATGGGACTGCTCTGTGTTCCCCTGCAGAGTCTTCCATGGGCGCTGCCTTGACAACGGAGAATGCCCGGAAGCCTGCCAGCTCTCAGAGAATGTCGATCTCCCTTTATCCATCAAAGCACCAGGATGATTTCATCCATGGCGAGAAGGTACAGCCCTCCTCCTCAGAGGGCTCTAATTTTAGCAAAAATGCTGGGATGAAAAATCTGTCAGGACAGCAACAGGTGGGGGATGGAAGAGTGCTTCACCTTATCCCACATGGATTTTACTAGTGCCCGAATCTTAGAAAAAGGCACTGTGGAGCTAGATTCACTCCTCGTCAACCGTCCACCCACCTCAGCTGTCCCCATTCCCTGCCAGTCCCCAATCCCCTGCCTTAGTAACCACAGAGATACCTGGAGTGGGTCTTTGACAGTGGTTGACATGCACAGAATCCCCTGGAAGGAATGTGGAAACACATGTTGCTGGGGTCCTGTAGAGTTTGGTTCAGTAGCTCTGTGGTGAGGCCTGAGAACCTGCACTTCTTTTTCCCCCAACTTTATTAAGATATAATTGAGAGAATTTCCTGGTGGTCCAGTGGTGAGGACTCCATTGCAGGGCACACAAGTTCTATCCCTGGTCAGGGAACTAAGATCCTGCCACCCACAGAGTTGTCAAACAACAACAACAACAACTATATATATATATATATATATATATATATATATATATATATATATGTATGTATATATGTATATGTGTGTATATATATATATAACTGACATATAACATTGTGTAAGTTTGTTACACAACTTACACAATGTTGTAAGTTTGTTATACAACATCATGATTTGATATACATATATTGCAAAATCATTATCACAATAAGGTTAGTTAACACATCCATCACCTCACATAGTTGTGTGTGTGTATGTGTGTGATGAGAACTTTTAAGATCTATAGTCTTAGCAGCTTTCAAGTGTTCGATACAGCATTGTTAACTATAGTTATCATGATGTACATGATATTCATCTTATAATGGGAAGTTTGTACCCTTTGACCACCTTCACCAGGACTATTCATCTTATAATGGGAAGTTTGTACCCTTTGACCACCTTCACCGATTTCCCCCAATCCCCAAACCTGGCAACCACCAATCTACTCTCTGTTTCTATGAGTTCAGTTTTTGGGGGATTCCACATATAAGTGACATCATACTATTTGTCTTTGTCTGGCTTATTTCACTTAGCAAAATGCCCTCAAGATCTATCCATGTTGTTACAAAAGGCAAGATTTCCTTCTTTTTTATGACTAATTAATATTCCATTGTATATATACAGGCATACCTCCAAGACATTATGGGTTTCATTCCAGACCAGGACCTTCCTGGACCGGGGCACGAACCCGTGTCTCCTGCAACGGCAGGCAGACTCTCAACCACTGCGCCACCAGGGAAGCCCTACATTTGCTATCTTTATATGGTCGTGGTTTGTGGCACCCCAAAACAATTACAATAGTAATATCAAAGATCACTGATCAGAGTCTAAGTAGACATTTCTCCAAATGTCTACATTTGGACATACAGATGGCCAACAGGCACATGAAAAGATGCTTAACATCATTAATTATTAGAGAATAATAATTATATTATATTATTATATTATTATAATAATATAGAGAATAATATAGAGAATATTAGAGAATAATAATTATATTATATTATTATAATAATAACTACAATGCGGTATCACCTCACTGCAGTCAGAATGGCCATCATCAAAAAGTCTACAAATAATAAATGCTGAAAAAGGTATGGAGAAAAGAGAATGTTCCTACACTGTTGGTGGGAATGTAAATTGGTACAGCCACTATGCATGGAGGTTCCCTAAAAAACTAAAAATAGAGTTACCATTATGATCCAGCAATCCCACTCCTGGGCATATATCCGGAGAAAACCATAATTCGAAAAGATACATTCACCCCAATGTTCATTGCAGCACTATTTACAATAGCCAAGACATGGAAGCAACCTAAATGTCTATCAACAGATGAATGGATAAAGAAGATGTGGTACATATATACAGTGGAATATTACTCAGCCATTAAAAAGAATGAAATAGGGCTTCCCTGGTGGCGCAGTGGTTGAGAGTCTGCCTGTCGATGCAGGGGACACGGGTTCGTGCCCCGGTCTGGGAAGATCCCACATGCCACAGAGTGGCTAGGCCCGTGAGCCATGGTCACTGAGCCTGTGCATCCGGAGCCTGTGCTCCGCAACGGGAGAGGCCACAACAGTGAGAGGCCCACATACCGCAAAAAAAAAAAGAATGAAATAATGCCATATGCAGCAACATGAATGTACCTAAAATTGTCATACTAAATGAAGTAAGCCAGACAGAGAAAGACAAATATCATATGATATCATTTATATGTGGAATCTAAAAAAAAAAACAAAAAACAAATGAACTTATTTACAAAACAGATAGACCCACAGACATAGAAAGCAAACTTATGTTTACCAAAGGGGAAAGTGAGATGGAGGGATAAACTAGGAGTTTGGGATCAACATATACACACTACTATATATAAAATAGATAACCAACAAGGACCTACTGTATAGCTCTACACAGTATAGTAACTATATTGGATATTTTAAAATAACTTATAAAGGAAAAGAATCTGAAAAAATATACATATATGTATACATATATGTATATATGTATAACTGAACCACTGTGCTGTACGCCTGAAACTAACATGTTATAAATCAACTACACTTCAGTTTAAAAAATAATTTTAAAAAATTTAAAAATTAAAAAAAAATTAACGATCACTGATCACAGATCACCATAGCAAATGTAATAATAATGAAAAAGTTTGAAATGCTGCAAGAATTGCCAAAATGTGACACAGAGACATGAAGTGAGCAAATGCTGTTGGAAAAATGGCACTGACAGACTTGCTCAATGCAAGTTTGTCACAAACTTTCAGTTTGTAAAAAACACAACATCTGTGGGATAGGGAGGGTAGGAGGGAGGGAGACGCAAGAGGGAAGAGATATGGGAACATATGTATATGTATAACTGATTCACTTTGTTATAAAGCAGAAACTAACACACCACTGTAAAGCAATTTTACTCCAATAAAGATGTTAAAAAACCCCACAAAAACCACAACATCTGCAAAGTGCAAAAGGGAGAAGCACAGTAAAACAAGGAATGCTTGTACCTGTTGGCCATTTGTATTTCTTCTCTGGAAATATGTCCATTCAGCTCCTTTGCCCATTTTTTAATTAGATTACTTTTTGTATGAGTTCCTTATATATTTTGGATATTAACCCTTTATCCATGATTTGCAAACATCTTTTTCCTGTCCTGTAGGTTACTTTTCATTTTGTTGATCATTTCTTTTTATGTGTAGAAGCTTTTTAGTTTGATATAGTCCTGCTTGATTATTCTTGCTTTTGTTTCTTGTGCTTTTGGTGTCATAGCCAGAAAATCATTGCCAATACCAATGTCAAGGAAAGCTTTTCCTAGGTTTTCTTCTCAGAGTCTTATGGTTTCATGTCTTTCATTTAAGTCTTTAACCCATTTCAAGTTAATTTTTGTGAGTGGTGTAAGATAGGAGTCCAGTTTCATTCTTTTGCATGTGAATATCCAATTTTCCCAGCATCACTTATTGAAGAGACTTATCTTTTCCCCATTGAGTATTCTTGCCTCTTTTGTCAAAAATTAGTTAACCATATATGTGTGAGTTTGTTTCTGGGCTCTGGACTTGATCCATTCGTAGTCTATGTGTCTGTTCTTATGCCAGTATCTTACTATTTTGATTACAAGTTTTGTAGTATAGTTTAAAATCAGGACAAGTGAGGCCTCCAGCTTTGCTCTTCTTCCTCAAGATTGGCTTGGCTATGTGGGGTCTTTTGTGGTTCCATACAAATTTTACAACATTTTCTATTTCTGTAAAAACTGTCATTGGGATTTTGATTCTAATTCCAAAGATTACATAGAATCTTAGATTGTTTTGGGTATTATGGACATTTTAATAATATTAATTATTTCAATCCATGATTATGTGATATCTTTCCATCTGTTTGTGCCTTCTTCAAGTTCTTTCGTCAATGCCTTATAGTTTTCAGGGTACAGATCTTTCACCACCTTGGTTAAATTTATTCCCTAAGTATGTTTTTGTTTTGATGTTATCGTGAATGGGTTTGTTTTCTTTATTTCTTTTTCAAATACTTTGTTATCATTTAGTGTATAGAAATGTGCCTGATTTTTGCATATTAACTTTGTATCCTGCAACTTTACTGAAATTGTATATTAGTTCCAACAGGCTTTTTTTTTTTTTCTTTTTGGTGGATTCTTTAGGGTTTTCTATATGTAATATGTCATTTGCAAAAAAAGACAATTTTATTTCTTCCTTTCCAGTTTGGATGCCTTATATTTCTTTTTCTTGCCTAAATGCTATGGCTAGGACTTCCAGTAATATGTTGAGTGGAAGTAGGGAAAGTGGGCGCCCATGTCTTGTTCTTGATCTTAAAGGAAAAGCTTTCAGTCTTTCACCATTGAGTATGATGTTAGCTGTGGGCTTGTCCTACATGTTTATGTTGCACTGCATTCCTTCTATACCCAATTTGTTAGAATCTGCGTTTCTAACAAGTTCCCAGATGATGCTGATGCTGCTGGACTGGGAGCCATGCTTTGGGAACAAGTCATCTAACTTCTCAGAGACTGAGGTTTCCTTTATGGGACTCAGGTAGGAATGAGATTGTGCTGAGAACAATTCAAAATGCACTAGACCTAATCATGTCATATTCTATAGAAAGATCTTAGGGTTATGTGATTCCCAGGGAATTTTCTACACACACTCTCTCTCTCTCTCACACACACACACACACACACACTTGTGCAGGAAGATGCATGGCACACTGGGAATAATTCAAAACAAGTTAGACACATGATGAATTCTTCCCCTTGAATAGCTCACAGACTAATGGAAGAAAAAGTACAAAAATAAATAATTAGAGAACACTGTGAAAAATGCCTTAGAGAAAGTGTGTACCAAATTTGTGGGATCCCAAAGAGTAAGTGATTAATTGCCTAGGGAAGTTAGGAAAGTTTTCAAAAAAGGAGGTGACACTAGACCTGGCACTTGAGGGGTGTATGAGAGTAGAAGGTGAAGTAAGGAGTTTTCAGGCAATAAACGGAACAGATGTAAAAGACAGCTGAGACAGATGAAAAGGCCTGGTGCTCAGAGAAAATAAAAGAATTTCATGTGTACTTAAGGGAATGCTTGGAGATTGGTGTGTGTAGTTTCTTAAATGCCAATCTGCAGAGTTGAACCTTGAAACAAACAAAAGGTTTTCAGGTCAGATCTGTATTTGCATGAGAGACCAGCTCACTATCCTTCTGGAATCATCTTTTGGCTCCAGTCCAGTTCTCTGAATCTGTCTGTAACCACCAAATCCATGCCGGAGTTTGAGAAAAGGTTGGCCACAGAAATCAATCAGATTCAATAAACTGACTGAGGAACTGGGACACAACACAGAGATGACCAAACAAGCTGCTATCTGGAAGCTACTACCTACAAGAGTAAGCTCTGCCTAAGACCCAAGAAGCTCACATGGCCAGATATTGGCAGGAATTTTGACCTGGGCCACAGATCAGGTCTCCATGCATGTGGGTGTTCTACTGATAATGAGGTTGTGAAGACTGTACCTGATGTACAGCCACTGAGCCTGACACAGATGCGAGTCAAGTGCATAATAAAGGTAAAATGTTATAAGATAGCTACTACATGGGTATAAATTTTGCAGTTACAAGGTCAGATGTACAAAAATAGAACTTAAAAAAATTTATTTCCCTATAACTCAACCTACCTTAGCTCTCAAACTTTCATTTCACCTGGAGCAGAAAACTTTGTATAGTCACTTCCAGGGAAACTCAATCCATTCAGTGTTCTCACCCTCTCCTTTTAACTTGTTTTTGCCCAGAGATTATTCCAATCATGGGGCCTCAAGTAGTCACCATGTGTCATTGGTAGACAGCATCTTTTTCCCAACTCCTTCTTCCATGGTCATATGCTGTGTCCACTACTAACACCTCTGGCTAGATGTTTTTACTTTGGGGGCACTAACCACACTGCAACTGCTGCTGAACCTTGAAGGCTCCACCCTGCTTTCTGGGCACCAGGGCCATACTGGTCACCTGCATCCTTCTTGTCTAGATGTCAAGACCTCTCAGGTACAGAAGTGGCTGTACCCCTCTTAAGGACACAGGTTACTTTCTTTACTCTTCTACATTACTTCAGGGATGAGTAAACTTGATGGTTGTGGGCTGTCAATTCTTCTCTGCTTAAGTATACTTGAACCATTTTTAATCTACTGGAGACCCAGTTGGTGCAGGGGGTTCTGGGTCTAAGAGGCTTCTTTTTTCTCAGGCTTTACCCAGGAAGCAAAGCACAAGTACCCCTGTTCTGGATCTTCCCCCAGACTTCTCTCGGCTTTCTATTGTCTAACCTCTGCCATGAACTCATCCTGGAAGGTGTAGAATCCCCTCTCCATCACCAACCAGTTCTTGTATAGCCCCGCCAATCCACCTCCTACCACCAACTGATTGAACGTATGTCTATTTTAGAGCAGTAAAATCTGTTACTTAAAAAAGAAATTAACTTCAGCTACTTCCAAATTATTTGGATAATATACCACGGTTATTCATTTATTATTAAGTATTTACTATGTATCAAATATGTTCTAGGGACTTAGGATATGGCAAGAAACCATACATAAAAAATCTCTGCACTGTGAAGAAGTACACAAGTAGCTTGAAGTCCTGAGGAGGGTTCAGAACCAGGATTGAGCTTCGGGATGATACGGAGCCAGGAACCTGGAAATGAGTCACATACCAAGGAAACCAAATCAGGTTAACTGGTGGGCTGTCAGGGTCACAAGGATGAGTACAAGTAGAAATGAGCTGGAGTGGAATCCAGCTGGCTGGAATCCAAGGGTGTCTGTACAAGGTCTGTGGGGAATACATGAGAGGACACTCAATGACTTGTTTGTCACTACTCTTCTGCCCCCAGGAGCTGGACATTTTCTCATCTCCTTTATCCTTACCTTCCTCCTTTTAAGTGTCCAGCCATCCAGGTCAGACATATTGGAATGGTCTTTCATTCTTTGTGAACTCTTGAGCCCTGTTCCCCACGTCCCACATAACCCGTCTGCTTCCTTAGTCCCACCCCTGTTGCTCACATCGGGGTTCATATCCTTATTTTTCTCTCCCTTGAACAATTATTAAAACTTCTCAAATTATCTTATTACCACTCATCTTTTCACTTGCTAGTCTTTTTGATGCACTCTTATAAAATCAGACTTCTTAAACCATAGAATTGATCCTTATCTGCTGGACCCCCAACTTCAGTGGCCTCTTCTGCCTCCAAAATCAAGTCCCCCGTCTTGCCCTGTCATTTCAGACATTCTGCGAAATGTTTCAATCTACATTTTAAATGTTATCTTTTCTTACAAACATGTGCTGTATTGTACAGCCAAGTTGGATTAATTTTGACTCCTGAATCTATTTCCTGTCTTGATTTACTCATGCTCTTCTCTCCACCTGGGACACCTTCCCCACCCTTTCAACTTCACCTTGCATACGTAACCCAACCTTGCTTAAAGGCTCATGTTAAATTCCACCCCTACAAAACGTCTTCCTAATTTCCCTGTAAATTAAATGTTCTCCATCTACTTCTCCAGATTCACTCTCTACCCTTGTCCACTGTGCTGGGCGCCTAGGAGGCTGACCTGCATAGATTGTGTCATTTACCCTCTGGCTTCTAATTGGGTTTGGCCAATGGGACAATATCAGGGGGCAATAGAGAGAGAGGTCAGGGTATTTACTGCCCTGACACCCTTCCTGTGTGGCCGCAGGTAGCTGAGACTGTGCTCCATACTGAAGGCTGCCACTCCCGTCAGAGGCCCCTCTCTACAGTTTCTGCCTTTTCAGGTCTAGGGGTAGTAATTGTGCTCTGCTGTTGCTAACCCTGCAGTGCTTTACCATTTTTGTTTGTTTCTATTAATTTGTCCCATTCCTTTGTATGGAATTATTGCATGAAATATTCCTCAATCATTCCTTTTGGAGGTTCCATCTGTTTACTACCAAATGTCCTGACTGGTATACCCCAGACTAGATACAATTACTCTCTCCTTTAAATCCCTTCTCTCTTAGGGTACTTTCTATAGTCGCAGAGCACTTACCATCTGTCAGTCACTATTCCGGATGCTGGGAATACAGTCATGAGCAATATAGATAAGCCCTTGCCACCTTAAACTAGAATAATGGAACTAGTATTTAATAAGAGATTACCTCATGGCAGGCACTTTTAAAAGTCCTTTACATGTAGTAAATCACTTCATCCACACAACAACCTTGTGATATATTTTACAAATGAGAAAATAGAACCTCAGAGAAATTAAGTAATTTGCCTGAGGTTACACAGCCAAGAAGTAGCAAAGCTGGGATTCTAATCCACATGGTCTGACTCCAAACTCATATGTTGTCTCTTACTAGCTTAGTGTCCTTTGCAATGAGTAGTGCATACATGACACTCAGCACATTTGTTGGGCTGATTTGAGTAGATGGTCCCATTAGGAAAGGAAGAAACCAATGGGATTACGCTTTCTATAGGTTCAACAAAATTTTGATTTCGATAGCTTTCAAGAATAATTTGGTCTTCTTTATTTTGTATTATGTTTATCTGCAGTAGCAAGTGGTAAGAAATAGATCCTTTTCCCCATTTAACTGAGCTAAATAGCTGGTCACATGGCTGGATCTTCATCACGAAGAGAATTGTGTGCTCTAACCCTGGGCAGAAGGCAGCCTCGCTTGTGACATAGCAAGGCTCAATGGATAGTATTTGCAGCAAATGTTCGGGTACAACAGAATAGCGCCCAACTTGTAATCATTAATAGAAACCCATGTAAGAGTTTGCCACAGCTGTGACTTCTTCTACTGGCGAATCATTCTGTTTGAAATATAATGTACCCAAAAAGCAGCAGAAACTGTAGTTAGAAATCACTGTAATGGCTTTCATGAAAGCCATTGCTAATTTAGGGCCCAATTAAAACCAGAAAACCAATTATTGCTGAATAACATAATTGCAAGAAAGTAACTTGAATTGCACGTATGTCAGTAATTAAGGAGGAAATTTTAATAAGAGAATCTGTTTGAACCATTACAAAGAGGGGCCAAAGAGTCTGAAGATCTGCTTCCTTTCTCCTTCAGGGTGGGTCACAGCAAGAAATGCCCCAGCCATTAGGTGCGGGCAGTCAGCTCTGAATCTTGTAAACATGCTGTGCTCTTACAACCTAGCTCACAAGGTCCTGGTAAGATAAATGTAGAATTTATGAGCAGGTTAATCCGATATCTGAGTCCACTTCCTATGAACATCAAATACATTGTTAGCTCTGAAAAATTAACTATCAGGAGGTGCTGTAAGTTAAATACTTGAGCTACTATAGAAAGCAGTTGGCAGTATAAACGTTGAATGCTGTATCCTTACAGTTCAAAGTCAGATTTTGACCTTGTGGTTAATTTTGCTGCACTGATTTTGTTGCTTGCAATGGAGTGACCAGGCTGCTGGGGTTATGGGCTTGGAGAGCTATAGACTGGGCACACCCAGTGTGTAAAATACTAAGAGTGCTACCCTGGGTAGGGCAGAGTGTAGCTCGCTACTGGCAAATGTCTGGTATATTTCACATTATATCCCTGACCAGTGGAGGGCGCTAGCAGCACCTCTAGTAGCAGCACTCAGTATCCTGGGTAGGTGATTTCATTTCACTCTACAGGATATCAGGTGGTTTGAACTTTTACTGAAATACAGCAAGGCCACAATTCTCAAATTGTGTGCCTCAGAATCACGTAGAGGGCTTGTTAAAACACAGATGCTGGGCCCCAGAGTTTCTGAGTCAGTAGGTCTGGGAGGGGACCCTAGAGTTGGCATTTCTAACCAGGTAATGCTGAGGTTCCCAGGTGATGCTGAGGTTGCTGGTCGGGGGACCACACTCTGAGAACCAGTGAAATAGGGCATATGAGTCAGCTGTGTCCTCTGGCGAGGAGATGGAATTATGAGTGTGGAAAGTTTATTGGGGAGTAAGACCTCTAAAAAGAAAGAATAGAAGTGGAAGTGGGTGGGGGGGGGCGCAGTCTGACATGACGCCCATCTCACAAAATCTTGGCCCATGGATGGAGGCTGCCCAGAGGAGTCCCTGTTGGGCAGAAATGTCAGGCTCTTGGTACCACAGTCACGCTCAGTCACTGGCTGCAGCATCCCCGGAAGAGCCTAATGTTGGCCAAAGCTGAGGCGATCCTGAAGGAGTAAATAGCTGGAGGCTGTCAGGTGATCACGTTCTCTCCAAATCTGGGCAACGAGTCCTTTCTTTCTTTCTTTTCTTTTATTAATTAATTAATTAATTTTTGGCTGTGTTGGGTCTTCGTTTCTGTGCGAGGGCTTTCTCTAGTTGCGGCAAGTGGGGGCCCCTCTTCATCGCGGTGCGCGGACCTCTCACTGTCGCGGCTTCTCTTGTTGTGGAGCACAGGTTCCAGACGTGCAGGCTCAGTAGTTGTGGCTCACGGGCCCAGTCGCTCCGCGGCATGTGGGATCCTCCCGGACCAGGGCTCGAACCCGTGTCCCCTGCATTGGCAGGCGGATTCTCAACCACTGCACCACCAGGGAAGCCCCACGAGTCCTTTCTTGAAGGCATATCTGAGTGATGCATCTTGGTGTCTACCATGGATACACGTGTTCTCTGTGTACGGAGAAAGTGGGGTGACCTTGGTCGTGAGACTTGCAGGGAATTCAGCAGCAGTGGCCAGTAGGGAAGGGAGGGTGCTAGGAGATGACAGGACCAGGGTGAGAAGGACTGAGCAAAAAAGGTATAGCCTCCGATCCCCTATTGTTGGTTTTTAACACTGCCTGCATGGTAGAATCACATGGGGAGCTTTGAAAAATACTGATGCCCAGGCCCCTGAGATTCTGATTAATTCAAAGAGGCCAAGAACCTGCATCACTACAATATCTTGGTAGGTCAAATCTAGTGGGTGGGGCCTGGCAAAAGTGGTGCAGCAGTTGGGTGACAAAGTCGTGGAGGACAGCTCATTTGGGAGAGGTGGAGTGGCTGGAAAGGACTAGAAAGGGGTCAGAGGCCTCACTTATCACACTGGGGTTCAGGTCCAGCCCCACTGGGCATCAAGAGTGTAAACTAAAGAAACAAGGCAGGGCTTCCCTGGTGGTGCAGTGGTTGAGAGTCCACCCGCCGATGCAGGGGACACAGGTTCGTGCCCTGGTCCGGGAAGATCCCACATGCTGCGGAGCAGCTGGGCCCGTGAGCCATGGCCGCTGAGCCTGCACGTCCAGAGTCTGTGCTCCACAACGGGAGCGACCACAACAGTGAGAGGCCCGCGTACCGCTAAAAAAAAAAAAAAAAAAAAGAAACAAGGCAGAGCATAAGAGTAGTGGTAATAATAGGCACCATCTCCTGAAGTCCTTTGTGCCAGTTGTTTTACTTGCTTTATTTAATTTAATTTAATTTTTTTGCCTATTCTTATTCATCTTGGCTCCAGGCAAGGTGCACCCAGTGAATGAAATGCCAGAACCTCAGAAGAAAGCAAGAAATCCTACTCTTTCAGCACTGGGATCTATGAAGGATCATTTCACTCAGCAATGAATAAGGGGCAACAGAGGGAAAAACTAATCTGGCTCAGAAGGAATAAAATAAACTACTGATCAACTCCGAAGACAGTATCACAATTGCCTAGACGTGTACACCTTTGATTCCTGTCCTGTTGTCCGTGTCTCCCCACTTAGGACCTGTGCTTGCTGTGCACTCAGCCTCCTACTGTCCTTGTACCCCATTCCCAGCCTGATGGGCACAGCCTGAGGCAGGGTGGGCCCCTCTTGTCCCAGTGCCCCAGGCCAGGTCCAAACTTCTAGGTAGTTTTGTTTTAGTTTGTGACCAAGAGGAAAAAGGAGACAAAGTTTGAGCATGTCTGAGCCTTTCTCCACTATCAGAATTGGAGAATAGTACCCGGAAGGCAGGGGCTAACATCCACGGCCTGGTTCAGCCTCTCCTCCTCAGAGCAGGTAAGAATCTAAGAAAGAAAAACCTAGGACACTATCATTGGTGGGGGGCAGGAGGGAGAAATGGGGGAACCAATTGGGGGATCCTTCAAAAGGCCTCCCACACATCTCCCCTTCCATGAAGAACCCAGACTCAGTTTTAGGGAGTGGGGTCTCTCTAAGTTCAGCTCTGGCCTAAAAAGACCCGAGGCAGCAGGATGGCACGATTAGTGTGGACCTAGTTCTCTAGGCCTAAGGAGAGGCTTAGAGTTAGATGGTTAATAAACCTTATGGACTATCCTGCTTGGAGTTATCTGGAATGGTCTGGAATGTTACAGGAGTTTCACACAGTCTTGACCCTCCCCCTTGCTTGAAACCTTCTGGAACTTTCTATCTACTTCCAGGTTCTGGGGCCCCAGGGAATGTTCTTGGCTGTGATCTTCAGCAAGAGAAAATAAACTTGAGAGGTTTATGTCAATGAGCCCTTGAGAAATGTCCCAGCTACTACAGGCTACTAGTGTTTTTACAAACAAAACCCAAAAGAATCCCAACCCCTTGTGATGGAAACTTTGGTAGAATCTTGCTCCAAAGCCACTCTGTTATGCCCACCTCCTTGGTTGAGAATCACCAGTTTCTGCACATTTTATTAAGCTTTACTTCCTGTAGCTGGTTTTCAAAAATGTCAGACTTTCCCTCTTTCCAAATATGAAAAATAACAACATTAAAAGTTATTTTTAAAAAGTACCTATGACAGTATACCCTGAGAAGACCATAAATCAAAAAGAGTCATGTACCACAATGTTCATTGCAGCTCTACTTACAATAGCCAGGACATGGAAGCAACCTCAGTGTCCATCAACAGATGAATGGGTAAAGAAGATGTGGCACATATATACAATGGAATATTACTCAGCCATAAAAAGAAACCAAATTGAGTTATTTGTAGTGAGGTGGATGGACCTAGAGTCTGTCATACAGAGTGAAGTAAGTCAGAAAGAGAAAAACAAATACCATATGCTAACACATATATATGGAATCTAAAAAAAAAAAAAAAGGAAATGGTCATGAAGAACCTAGGGGCAGGATGGGAATAAAGACGCAGACCTACTAGAGAATGGACTTGAGGACATGGGGAGGGGGAAGGGTAAGCTGGGACAAAGTGAAAGAGTGGCATGGACATATATACACTACCAAATGTAAAACAGATAGCTAGTGGGAAGCAGCCGCACAGCACAAGGAGATCAGCTCTGTGCTTCGTGACCACCTAGAGGGATGGGATAGGGAGGGTGGGAGGGAGGGAGACGCACGAGGGAAGAGATATCAGGATATATGTATATGTATAGCTGATACACTTTGTTATAAAGCAGAAACTGACACACCATTGTAAAGCAATTATACTCCAATAAAGATGTTAAAAACATAGTACCTATGCCAGGAATTCCCTGGCGGTCCAGCGGTTAGCACTCCGGGCTTCCACCGCAGTGGGCCAGGGTTCAATCCCTGGTCGGGGAACTAAGATCCCACAAGCGTGCACGTGGCCAAAAAAAAACCAAAAAAAAAAAAACTAATAGCGCTTATGCCCCCTCCTCCCAAGTCAAGGCTCACCAAGCCTGGCAGGTCTGAACCAGGGTGGGCTCAAATCTTGACCACCGAATTGTATGATTACTGCAAAGCCGTGACTGAGACCTTGCCCTGATCTCAAGGCTGGAGAGAACTGAATGGTTTCTAAGAGACCAAGTTGAACTAGCTGTGGGTTTATCCCAACTTATTCAAGGATTTCACACAAATGATTTAGTGCAAGAATTATTATTAATATACAGAAGCACTTCTGGCTTTGTTTAGACGCTGTACTCAGGCCCTCACCCTTCTGGTAGATCCCTTGCAACTCTTTTCCTATCCCACAGCTTTACACTCAGCCCCAGTGCACAAACGCCAGGGCACCTACCCTCTCACAGCCAACTCATGCCTCACTTGCAGCGACTCTGGGTCAAGACTGCCTGACACTACAGCTCTAGCCAAGTAAAGACCAACTGCCTGGCACAAATCAGAGAAAAGAAAAAGTCGCATCCAGCTGTGAAGAAGGAATGGAGTTTCTACCATGTGCCTCCTGTTCCCCCGTAGTCCCCCTCTACTCCAAGCTCCCCACATTCCCCACAGCCTCGAGCAGCAGCCTGTTTCAAGGAGCTGGTCTGGGGGTCCTAAACAGGAGTATGGGCCACACTTAGGCGACTCAAACTCTCAGTTTGCTGCTCTATTTCTGGGAGGGAATGGGCTGCACAGTAAAGGATGGTGCTGGCTGGTAAAGGGATGACCAGGTGACAGGCACATGGTCCAGGATGAACCTGGCCCAGCTAGCATCGTGTTTTAATCACTAAGCCCATCCGAATTGTGGCTGATAAAGCATGACAGACCTCACAAGAGCAAATGGGGTGCTCTTCTGCTGTCGTGCCCACGGAGTAACTTCTCCAAGGTCCTCATCAGATAAGCGTGGGCACTGGAACTCCTGACCTTGCTTTCCCACTGCCACAGGACCACAGAACGGGGAGTGGGGCTGACCCCAGAGAAAGGCGAGGTTTCCACACCCCACATCCTCACCCTGCAGCGGGTCTCACGCGGGGCTTGGAGAGCTCCCAGGAAGACAAGTTTCGTACAACCGCGGAATTTTTCTTCTGGCAGCCAACAATCGGCCACACTGCAGGTTTCAAGGTTACAGAGGAGTCCCACGGTACAAACGTAGGATAGCAGCAGATGATTCTTGCTCACAGTTTGCAATAAAGCCAGAGCAAGTGTTCTATAAATTTATAACACCAGGAAACAAACCTCAGGCACCCAAGGGAGTCCAGAAAACCTTTCACTCTTGGGCTTTTGGGAGTCTTCATCCTGGGCCCTCTCTCTTGGGCATCGGAAACCTTCCTTTTGTGCAGAATGGGCAGGGATGTGCAGGTCTACTGCTAAGTGCGGAAGAGGACGGGAGGGTAGTTCCTTTGGACCCTGGCGGAGGTAGACTATGTAAGGCGAAGCGCTCAAGAAGAAGGAAAGGCCATTTTCTTGGCGCTGGCTGGGAGGGGGGGCCGCTGCTCTCCTTCCCTCCTTTTTGGGATTAAAAACGAAAGCCCACGGTGATGAAGACTGTGTGGGGAAGGACGTCGAAAGCCGTGTCTGCGGCTCGTCCCAGCGTTAGATCATCTTGGCCTGGCCTCCAGACACTGGCGAAGGCCTCCCCGGACCCGCCCAGCGCAGCTGGGATCCAATGGCGGGAGGCAGCAGCGGAACATGGGGCTCTCGGCGCGCCTCCCCAGCCCCAGGGCTGCGCGTCTGCCGGCCGGGCGCAAGCACTGTCTGGCAGCTGCCGCGTCTCCGCGGGTCCTCGTGGCCAAGGAGACCGAGGCCGTGGGCACCGCTGCAGCGCTGGGCATGCGCGCGGGGCTGGGGCGGCAGCGGAGGGAGCGCGGGGCCGGAGGTGGCGGGAAGTGCGCGCAGAGGGCTCCTGGGCCCCTGGCGGGGTTCGTGGAGCTGCGGGGGCCCCACAACCTCCAGGGTCACAGCCGGCCACTAGCTAACTCTTCAAATAGCTCTAGGAGGAAGGCGACGCCATCACGTTTTCCGAAGAAACTGGAGACTCAGGGTTTACAGAAGTCACCCAAGGATGTAGGTGATGCGCCACCCGAGCGCCTTAGTCAGGAAGTCGCATCCTTCCTTGGCAGTGAGCGAGACAAGTGAAGGGAGGGCCTGCGGGGCTGGTAACTTTTGAGCAGCAAGGCTGTTTCCAGAGGGAGCTGGTGTGACAGAGGCGTCTAAGTCTTTGATGTTCCAGCCAGGATTGGTTTAGACCTGGGCAAAGTTGAGTTTTCAGGGAAAGGGACTTGGGCAGTATCTCTGCTGACCTGCTGGGGAAAATGGGAGCCATGCACCTGTAAATCTCAATCCTAAAATGGGAGTGGAATATTTACAGTAGTTCCTGCTTCTCTGCCTTCTCCTTTCCGAAGTTTCAGTTACCCTTGGTCAACAGCATCTGAAAGTATTAAATGGAACATTCCAGAGAAAAAGCATACGTTTATTCATAAATTTAAAATTGCACGCTATTCTTAGAAGGGCGATGAAGCCTCACCATTGTGCTCTGATCCTTGTCGAGTGTCCCACGTGTTAGTTACTGAGTAGCCGGCTAGGTTATCAGATCGACCTATCAGATCGACCGTCTCAGGATGCAGTGCTTGTGTTCTAGCCGTCCTTATTTTGCTTAACAATGGCCCCAGAGGCAAGAGGAGTGACATACCAAAGCCCTAAGGTGCTTCCTTTGGGTAGAAAGGTGAAAGTTCCTGACTTAAGGAAAGAAAAATGATCTATGCTGAAGTGCTAATATCTATGGTAAGAAGGAATCTTTGATCCTGTGAAGTTGTGAAGAGGGAAAAGGAAATTCTTGCTAGTTTTGCTGTCAAACCTCAAACTGCAAAAGTTATAGCTGCAGTGTGCGATAAGTGTTCAGTTAAGATGGAAAAGACATCACGTTTGTCAGATATTTTGAGAGAGAGACCACATTCACATAATTGTTTTTACAGTATAATCGTATTTTTTTTACAGTATAATTGTTTGCTATAATTGTTTTTTATTAGTTCTTGTTGTTAATCTCTTACTGTGCCTAATTTATAAATTCAACTTTATTATAGGTACGTATGTATAGGAGAAAACAGTATTTGTAGGGTTTTGTACTATTTGTGGTTTCAGACATCCACTGGGGGTCTTGGAATGTATCCCCTGTTGATAAGAGGGCCTATTGTAGTCTTAATTATAGGGAAGGAAGATCCTTGATTAGTTTTCTATGGCTGCTGTAAAAAATTACTGAAAACTGGGTGGTTTAAAATAATAGAAATTAATTCTCTTGGGTTTGGGAGGATAGTAGTCTTAAATCAAGCTGTCAGGAGGGTCACACTCCCTCTGGAGGCTCTAGGGGGGAATCCTTTCTTGCCTCTTTAGCTTCTGGTGGCTGTGGGCATTCCTTGGCTTATGACCACATCACTGTAATCTCTGCTTCTGTCTTTACATCACCTTCTCCTTTATGTGTTTTCTCTTCTTGTGTCTCTTATGAGGACACTTGTCATTGGGTTTAGGGCCCACCTGGGTCATCTACTATGATCTTATCTTAAAATTCTTAATTTAATGATATCTGCAAGGACTGTTTTTCCAAATAAGGTCGGATTTATAGGTTCTAGGGATTTGGACATCTTTCTGAAGCCCACAATCCAACCTACTCCAATTGTTAAATGCTTTCTGAGAAATCAAAGGTAAAAGACACAAAAAACAAATTTTGTTCATGTATGGATGAGATATTTTCTAAAAAGTCATAATGAAATAGTTCACTGTGGACTCTGAAGCTCAGGTTTGACAAGTAATGCTTTTGGTAAATACTTTCAAAGACGCCCATCAGCATTTCCTCCCAACAGTTCTCCCTGTCTTTGTGGGAGCATGTGTACGTCAGGAGGTGGGGTTTATTCCCCTCCCTGCAATACCTGGCCAGGCCTTGGGATTTGCTTTGAGTAACAGAAGGCTGTGGAGGTTGACCTGGACTTCTGAGCACTGGCCGGAAGCTGCCTGGCAACTTTTGCTTCGCCCCTTGGGACCCAGCTGCTTTGTAAAGAAGCTTGGGCCAGGCAGCTGAAGAATGTGGATAGAGAGAGGGGGACCCAGACAGCTCCCACCTGTTCCAGTCACAACCTCAGATGCACCAGGCATATGAGTGAAGGCATTTTGGATTTTCTAGCTGAGATCCTAGCTGAACACAGCCACAGACTGATCCCAGCCAACACCACGCGGAGCGGAAGAAACTTCCACCTGCGTCCAGACAAGGTACAGAATTGAGAGAAATAACAAATTGTCCTGTCAAACCAGTGAGTTCTGGGGCAGTTTTGTTACAATAGATGACAAAAACAATGTGGTAGGTTGTATCATTCAGAATTTTTTTAAAAAAATAGTTACATGGGCTAAGGAAAATGATAATAGGCACTGTGTAAGGAGAAAAATGTTTTGATATTGGGAATGGAAGCTTTTAGTGATTTGCCTTGGCTGTTGTTAAGGATCTGAAAAGGAAGTATGCACAGGACACAGAGAACACGAAGCTGTGTGGAAGGAAGCATCTCACGTGCTTGCGTTTGGGAAATATAGCTTTGGGAAAGATTACTTTAGACAAACTGACTTTAAGTTCTGGTTTTATTACAAATTTACTACATGACCTTGACCTTGGAAAGTCATGCATTCTCTCTGAGCCCCGTACAGGAAATTTCTGTGGCTGATAATAACCATTACTAATTGTCACGCCCCTGATATACGCTAGGCCTGCAGTAGGTGCCATGCTGCATGACTGTTTATTTTCACCACAATCTTACAAGGGATATCATCCTCATTTTCAGATCAGGAAGCAGTGGTTTCAATAGTGGTTTCGGGTTAGTAGTCTGCCCTAGATCACATGAGGGTGGTAGGGAGAAAGGAATAAGCAGATATTCAAAACCAGGCAATTAACTTCAAATCTGTGCTTTTTCTGCTGTGCTGCACTCGTGGGCTCACTTCTCCCTTTTTGGTTTGAGGCAGATATCAGCCTAGTCATTTGAACTGGTCCTACTGGGCATTTACCATTCATTGAGGCTCGTGGGCAGGGTTCACGAGCATCTATAAAACCACCACTGGATAGTCTTTACAGCTTTTAAATACATGCCTTTCTCATTGTCAGTTTCTCAGCATCATTTCCGTGTCTCCCCTTCGCTTACCCCTAATCAGCAGCTAACTGCTAGTGATTTTTATTCTTTGCCATGTTTCTTTTATCTGCCACCTCCACCCCCTATCTGACTTTATCCTGGCTTGGCCTGGCACCATCTTTTGCAAGAAGCTCCTATCTGCCTCATCCTCAGTCTCTCCATCAGCCCATTCATCCTTCACACAGCCTCCAGAGTTATCTTCCTACACATAAGTTGGAGAATGTCATTTGCTTGTTCAGAAAACTTTAATGGCTTTTTATTGCCAGTAGAATAAAGAAAAATTTTTAAAAAATTTTAATTTTTAAAAAATTAAATACATGTTATATGAATAACATGTATTTATGGCTAATGGTAGCTGTATTTACTAACTGAAACAAAACAAAACGGCATCCAACCTTTTCTATTCTCTTTGTCCTGCAGTGTCTGAAGCTACAAGTATCAGAGGCTCCTTGCCTGAGATGAAGGAGAGCTTTTGTTTACCGATCACAATAGTATAGTGGAGGCCATCTACCAGAGTTTGCTTTTGTTAGTTTATATCTCCCTGTGCGTGGTAAACTCCAGTGAGGGGAGATTGCTCTGAAGGCTTTCAGGGTTTTTTTTTGTGTGGGGGGGAAGGAAAGTATTAATGAAACACTTGCTTTATTATTATTATTTTTATTACTACCACTCTTGACAATGAGAGTGCACAAGAAGCTGTTGCTCCTTTATCTTCAATCTCGAGGGAATGGCTCATCGCTGCCTTGCTCTTGCCTCCCATTGGTGTTGATATACATATTTTTTTAAATTTATTTTTATTAAAAATTTTTTATTGGAGTATAGTTGATTTACAATGTTGTGTTAGTTTCAGGTGTACAGCAAAATGAATCAGTTATACACATACATATATCCACTCTTTTTTGTATTCTTTTAGGTCATTACAGAGTATTGAGTAGAGTTCCCTGTGCTATACAGCATGTCTTTATTATCTTTTTTTTTTTAATTTTTGAATTTTATTTTATTTATTTTTTTATACTGCAGGTTCTTATTAGTCATCCATTTTATACACATCAGTGTATACATGTCAATCCCAATCTCCCAATTCATCCCACCCCCACCCCCACCCCCCACTGCTTTCCTCCCTTGGTGTCCATACATTTGTTCTCTACAGTTGATATACATATTTAAAGTTACTTTTCGATAAGACTGGGTACTTTTCTATAAGATTCACTTCTAACAAATGATGAAACTCATTTAGTAAAGACCCAATTCCAGAAGTTTCACTAGCCTGGTCCTTTCTAGAACTTCCCCATAGAGAAGCACCAGGTTAATCATAGCTATCCTTGCTCGAACCTTCCCTGGAACAGGGATGATCCTTTGGGTTTCAGTGGGCTTTCATGCTGGACAAGAGCCCCTCCAGTAAGCAGAAAGAAAACAGGTGCTATTAATATTAAAAAGTAAAATCTAAGTTGGTGTTGCCAAGAATATATATTAACAATGCGAGTCATTTTGATCATTCAACCTACACAAAGAACCTGCTTGGAAGCCCTACTTTTCAGGCGTGGGCAGTTTTAGGTCCCAAGTGGGAGTGACTGGGATATGGGGAGGAAGCTGTGAACAAGGATGAGAAGGGCCAGAATATGAATTCCCAAATAACTTTGCATTCTAAAGCAACAGCTGCTAAAGGAACAGAATTTTTTTTGATGTTTTATACTCTATTCCAGGTTTTCCCCAGAATTCTCAATATCGAGGACCCTTTTAGTGATTGACACCTTCCTCATGTACCCAGTTTAAAAACTATCTCCAAAATAACTCTATTAAGTTATTATATACAGAATATAATTCTATTCTCTTAATAATTCTATTAATAAAGTGTGTGTGTGTGTGTATATATATATATGTATAAATCAAACAACAGCAACAACACATGTTTGTCAGTCCAAATATCTAATGAATGGGAGAGTTGATACACTTTGAGTCAATCACAAACTTTTTGTTGTCTTTGACTTGTGCAGATGTATTATTTGATTTTCACTGGGCCTTCAGAAACGTAAAAATGCTTAAGGACTCCCATTTGCACTTTCCTTAGGTGATAGGAAACCCTAGAATTTTTAACAGGTTATTTTATAATCTTTCTAAATAGGAAGTAACCATCCCAAGATGTTGAAAAAGGTTAAGTGTACAATTTTGGGTGATACAAGGTTATGTGATCAACTTCTACTCAATGCTGGTCAAAGACACACCAAAGATAATAGAACTATGAGCACTTAAAACTAACTTGTGCTGACGTGTTAGGAGAAATTTATGATTTCATTTCTAGAAATAGGATAAAGAAATGAAATAAAGTCTAATTCCAGTGTGTAAATTAGGGAAATCAACCTCTTCCAGTTTGGTCCTGATTCACTGCTTTCTATTTGACATGCTCAAGAGCGTGGTCTTCCCTTTAATTCACATTGTGAAATAATTGCCCTGGTGGAAACCAGAAACATGCAATGTAATATATTAGTTTTACTCAATGATTCTTGAGAGGTTATACCTCAATTAACAAATCCTCAGGGAAAGAGGCAGTGTTGAAAAAAAATGTGTTCCAATCTCGTCTTCATAAATCAAGCCAGGCAGAACTGCCTCTAGGCATTTGGCAAGGCAGAAACATCCCTCAACGGAGTGGCTCTCAGCCCTGCCCAGCGGTAAGCAAACAGGGCCACTCTTCAGCAAATATATGAAGTATTTCAGCCTTCTCTGTGTCTTCACCTTCCATGTTCTGTTACCTCTTAAGATTGCCCCCTCCCCTGACTTAAGGCATCCTACACCCTCTTGTTTTTCCTTCTCTTCCATCAGAAACGGAGTTTGTAACAATTTCATTAATCTTGATTTAATGTGAATGAATTTGCATGGATATGGTAATTCAAGCAGGTTTTGAAGTCAAGCCTTTACCAACTTTGAGAATCCTGGGACTTGGAGCTGTTTTGCCATGGTATCCCCAGCATCTTACTCAGTGCCTGGTAGATAGATAACAAACTGTTGTTGAATGAACAATGAAAGGCTTAGTTCCCTCTCACTTGAAGGAATTCAAGCTGAAGGGGTGAGAGAGGGGAAGGCATGGTGGAGCGTGAATGTCCGGAGGCTTAGGAAGGTGGGTGAACTGAAATTCCAGTAGGTCTCCTCTGATGATGACCTGACAGTTCCTGTAAGGTGTCTGATGGGTATGTCAGAGACAGGTGGGTTTCTTCTCCTTCCTCCCACACCACAGCCTTTTGTGTGTCTGGGGAAAACAAGGAGTGACTGTAGATCCTGGGTGCCGGGACTTCCTTTTATAGTTATTTTGCTACAGGTAGGACCAGCTACATCATTTGCTGGGTCCAAGGTAAGATGAAAATGAGGGGCCCCTTGTTCAAATTTTATTAAGAATTTCATGCAAGTCAAACCAAGAGTGAAATGCTACCTCTCACTCACTAAGATGGCTATAATGAAAAAGATGGACAATAACAAGTGTTGGCAAGGATGTGGAGAGATTGGAACCCTCCTACCCTGCAGGTGGAAATGTAAAATCTACTAACACTTTAGAAAACAGTCTGGCAATTCCTCAAAAAGTTAAACAGAGTTACCATATGATCCAGCAATTCTAATGCTAAGTATGTACCTGAGAGAATTGAAAACATATGTTCACACAAAAACTTGTATGTGAATCTTCATAGCAGCATCATTCATAATAGCCAAAAAGTGAAAACAACCCAAATAACCATCAGCTGATAAATGGATAAACAAAACATGAATATATCCATGCAATGGATACATTATATCCATACAGTGGAATGTCATTCACAATAAAACCGATTGAAGTACTGATACATGCTACAATATGAATGAACCTTGAAAACATGCTATATGATTCCATTTTTATGAAATGTTCAGAATATGCAAATCCTTAGAGACAAAGTAGATTAATGGTTGTCAGGGCCTATGGGAGGGGAGAAGGGGGGATGACTGCTAATGGATACAGAGTTTCTATTTGGGCTGATGAAAAAGTTCTGGAACTAGGTAGTGGTGATGGTTGTACAAGCTTGTAAATATACTAAAAACATTGAATTGTATACTTTAAAAAGGGGATTTTTATGGTATGGGAATTATATCTCAATAAAAAAAATATTGAGAATTTCAAGACAGTAAGAGCAGAAAATGAAGCTAAATGAAGAGCCCTTCTGAGTTTGGGGCTTGGGTGTCTGCACAGGTGTGGCCCAGGAAGCCAGCTCCCTCTTAAGCCCTCTCACTCTTTGCCTCCTCTTTTTCAACCCATATTGCATACAGCATTTTCTCCCAATTTAGTGCTGTGTTAGGTGTGGTGTATCAACCAGTTGACAACAGAGTGAACAACCAGTTGACAACAGAGTGAACAACCACCCTGGTTTGTCAGGGACTGGGGGGTTTCCCAGGATGTGAAATTTTCAGTGCTAAAACTGGGAAAATCCCAGACAAATTGAGATGAGTTGGTCACCTTAGTGGTCAGTGAACAATATTTATGCTGTCATTTCTCCTAATTAAAATCCTGAGACACATCTCCAGATCTGTTATGTCTATCCGTGATGATGGCAGTGCGGTATGGAGAATTGGCTCCGGGCCGCATAATCACCTTGGTGGTCTGCAGAAATGCAGAATCTGAGGCCCCCTCCTAGGCCTATTGAGTTAGAACCTGCGTTGTGACGAGATCCTCAGGTGACTCACATGCACAGTAAAATATGGAAGACAAAAGACAGCTGAGCAGACAGGAGATCTGGGTTCTGGTCCTGGATTTGCCACTAGCTGGCTTTGCAACCTTGGGCAAATTGCTTAACTTTCTGGCTCTTAGTGTCTTAACCTGTGAAATGTGGGAGTTGGATTCTTAAAGCTAGTAGTTAACAGACATCTAAACATTTGTTAAACTTGTAGCATCTGAATTTGAACAACCCATATCTTCCTGGCTCTGAAATAAGACAGCTCTGCTTTGGTCATTTACTAGCTTGGTAACTTTGGTTAAGTATCTTTCAATTTTCTCATCAGGGCTGTTGTGGAGAGTAAGTGAGATAAACAGCATTTACAAAGTGCCTGGCTTGGGGTAGAGCCACTTTACATGGTAGCTATTAGTTTTTGTATTATTAGAATCTAAAGTTCTGATGAGAATGTGCCATTAGAATAAATCTTCATTAACATAGTTGGATCTGGATGTCTTTTTATAATTGCAAGAATCCTTGTGTCTTGAAGAGCATGTAGAAACTAAGTGTTGGGTGGGAGGATGTATTTAACACCAGATTTCTTATTTAGATTGTTTTAGCTTGGAGGTTACTTAAAAATCCAGTCTACATCTACCTAACATATAGCTCTTGAGTCTTAGGATAGAGTCATCAGTTACAAAGATTAAAAAAAATCAGGAAAAACATCTTCAAACAGGGTGCATCAATATGGTTTCCATGGTTAAGCACACTAAGCTTTGATCTTAGAGAAAGAATGGTGACAGAAGTTCAGTGCTTGGGGTCTGCTGTGCAGGCTGGATTTTACCAGTTGACAGGGGCATGTGACAGTTCTGAGTCTCCAAGGTCTTTGTTGGATATTTTTTGTTGTTTTTTGGTCCCAGCATTCCATCAGATTTATATGTTGGAGATATAATTAGCTGTAGACTGATTGCAAAGAATCAGCCATAATTTAAAAATCTAAATTAACATAAAATGGCAAGCATTAAAAGTTAATGTTAACTTGATGCTCATTTATTTTTGCATCCAAATGAGCCTTATTAAGTTACTTAGTCCATCTGAACATCAGGATTTTCTCTCATATGCTAAGTTGTGATATCAATTTCTTATATGCTAAAGTCTGGTAACAGTTTTGAAAAACGCAGGCCCAATCTGCTGTTGATATTCAATTTTCAGTTTCTTCTGTGACCTGGATTAAATAGGTACCACTATACAGTTTGGCATATTAAAGTTCAGAGTCTAAATATAGTCTTTATATTTTCAAAAGGGCTTTCTAATGGAAATTATATTTTGACTGTCAATGCCCTGTGGTTTCTTTCACTGTCAGCACAATCAATAACTTTGGGCAGGTGGATGGAGTACAGATGGAACAGGAATGTATGGAAATGTAGCAGACCTGTGAGATGTGGGCTTAAAAAAGCAAATCAAGCCAATTGGTTTAGAATTATGATGGTTGGCTTTCTAATGCATATTCAGAGAAGGCTGAAAAAAATGTATGAAATTTAATTGTACCATAAAGCTGTCACAAGAAAATATATACTGCATATCAAGTAGGGAAACACTTCTTCTGGAGAGTTAATCTGTGAACGTTAAAAAAAATATTTAAAGAACGTTATAGTTGAATAAATAACAGGAAGAAGTAGGTGGTGCTAGGGCACAGCTTTTGGAATAAGAAAAGAATTGCATAAACTCAAATTCAATAGGAGAAACATATTTGATATTTCATAGGTATTAGAATTTACCCATTGAATATGTAGAAGAAATTTGGAAAAAGAGGTTAAAGAGTGAGACTATTTTAACATTTCCTAAACCAAAGGTTTAAGAAAAGGTATCAACAATATTTAGATAACCATTAGTATTGTGATGCTATGTGCATCAATATCAATGAGTGGAGTTTTTTTCCTTTGTATTGAAAACCCAGTGTTTCTATAAGCCAGACTGAAAATAACTAGAAATACCTGATACTTCATCTAGTAGAGTTGCCTCCTCAAAGTCTAATGTGTGAATAAATCACCCGGGGGTTCTTAAAATGAAAATTTTTTTGCACTTAAAAAATTTTTTTTTTGAATTTTATTGTGTTTATTTTTTTATACAGCACGTTCTTATTAGTTATCTATTTTATACATATTAGTGTATATATGTCAATCCCAATCTCCCCATTCTTCCCGCCACCACCACCTCCCCCACCACCACTTTGCACTTTTTTTATTGAGGTAAAATGCACACACACACAAAAAATCATTAACTATTTTAAAGTGTACAATCAAGTGGCATGTAGTACATTCAAAATGTTGTGCCGTCATCACCTCTATCTGGTTTCAAGACATTTTCCCATCAAGGAAACCCTATACCCATCAAGCAGTCACCCCTCATTCCTACCTTCCCCGAAACACTGGCAATTACCAATCTCCTTTTTGTCTCTATGGATTTACCTATTTTTCATGTTTCAAATAAATGGAGTCACACAATATATGACCTGTTTGTGTCCGGTTTCATGCACTAAAATGCAGATTTTGACCTGGGACGTGTCGGAGCAGAGCCTGAGGTCTTTCTGGTGTGCATTTCTGGTGTACTCCCAGATGCTGCTGGTGCTGGTGGTATAAGGATGGTGCTTAGATGGGGCTGGGACTCCTAGGTGTTAGGGCTGCAGCCCAGTGAGGAGCAGGGCAGGCCAGAGCATTGCTTGGCCAACTTCAGCAGGATAACCAGCCTATTGAACCACTGATGGAGTCACATGGACTTGCTGGCTTATTTATGCTCAGAGATATTGAGGGTCTCCAACAGATCTTTTCCACAGAATGTGTAAAACTTCAGATCATGTGCACTGCCATTTTTGCTTTATTTTGTTAAATTTTTTTTGCCTTCTATATTAGGGGTTGGCAACCTATGGCTAGGGAGCCAAATCCAGACCACTGTCTGTTTTTGTACAGCCTAGAAGCTACGAATAGCTCTTTTTTTTTTTTAATGGTTGAAGATTAATCAAAAGAAGTATAATATTTTATGGCATGTGAATATTATATGAAATTCAAATTTCAGCAACATAAATAAGGTTTTACTGGAACCCAACCATGCACATTTGTTTACTTATTGTCAGTGGCTGTTTTCATGATATGATAGAGTTGATAGAGACCATCTGGCTCACAAAGCCAAACATATTTGCTATCTGGCCCTCTACAGACAAAGTTTGTCAACCCCTGATCTATATGATTTTTTCAGGCTGCAAGTGCAGAATAAACACATCAAGATAGCCTATAGAGTCCTTGTGAAAAGAAAAGCATGTGATATTACAGCATACAAACCAGAAGTTAAACATTATCAGGAAAAATCAGCTCACAGAGATGAGTTTTACAAAGCACAGCTTTTAAAGAAGTTCTAATTTCTGAGTCAAAACAAAGAATTAAAAATCAGGCTTCTGCTCCTGACCAATCATTAGAATTTTATTCTTTTTCTTTCTTTCTTTAAAAGCCATTCTTGGCCATTTCCTCACATTTCATGGCTGTAAAGCTGTATGTGAAAATGTCAAGTGCTTTTTAAGAATGCATTTTACACTTGCCATTTTTCGAGTGCAGTGGATTTACACTTCAAAAAGTCAGATTCGACTTCATAATTGAATTGCACCTGATCTTTTCAAGTGCTAGGCACTGGAACTTGGAGTCAAGGACAAGCTCAGAACTAGACTGAGTTTCTAGAGGTTCAATCTATCCTGAATTCAAGCCCTCAAAACCAAAAATAAAAGACTTATGCAGGTGAAATGTAGGCATGGAGAAAATACTTTTGAGTTCCAGCCTAAGTTGTTAATGAAAGTTCAATGCATTAATTTTCCTGGATTATTTTTTGATATTTAAAAAATAATGGCCTGGGTGACTTGGGATTTATGATATACCCACATTTGATTGGTGGGGCCAGTAGGACAATCTCTAAGGAAATGACAGACTAAGTTTGAGGGATTTTCTCCTACCTTAAAGGTAAATGGACTAGAAGCTGCCATTATAAAAAGCCTAAGGCTGCTCCCAAGAAAGGTTCAGTAGAAATTTTTGACTCCCCAGGATCTCAACCACACAGAGACATACTCTCAAACCTTCCCAGAGACATACTCTTTGTTGTTCTTTTGAAAAAATGGAATGTATCTAAACCCTGGTGTTCTAGGTAACATTTAAAAAAATGGAATGGGAAGACCTTCAAGATGGTGGAGGAGTAAGACATGGAGATCACCTTCTTCCTCACAAATACATCAAAAATATACACGTGGAACAACTCCTACAGAACACTTACTGAATGCTGGCAGAAGACCTCAGACTTCCCCAAAGGCAAGAAACTCCCCACGTACCTGGGTAGGGTAAAAGAAAGAAGAAAAAACAGAGACAAAAGAATAGGGACAGGACCTGCACCTCTGGTAGGGAGCTGTGAGGGAGGAAAACTTTCCACACATTAGGAAGCCCCTTCCCTGGTGGAGACGGCGGGTGGGCGGAGCGGGGGGGAAGCTTCAGAGCCACGGAGGAGAGCGCAGCAACAGGGGTGCAGAGGGCAGAGCGGAGAGATCCCCAAACAGGGGATCTGTGCTGACCAGCACTCACCAGCCTGAGAGGCTTGTCTGCTCACCCGCTGGGGCAGGTTGGGGCTGGGAGCTGAGGCTCAGGCTTCGGAAGTCAGACCCCAGGGAGAGGACTGGGGTCGGCTGTATGAACACAGCCTGAAGGGGCTAGTGCACCACAGCTAGCCAGGAGGGAGTCCAGGAAAAACTCTGGACCTGCCTAAGAGGCAAGAGATCATTGTTTCAGGGTGCGCGAGGAGAGGGGATTCAGAGCGCCACCTAAACGAGCTCCAGAGATGGGCGCAAGCCACGGCTATCAGTGTGGACACCAGAGGTGGGCATGAGATGCTAAGGCTGCTGCTGTAGCCACCAAGAAGCCTGTATGCAAGCACAGGTCACTATCCACACCTCCCCTACTGGGAGCCTGTGCAGCCCACCACTGCCAGAGTCCTCGTGATCCAGGGACAACTTTCCTGGGAAAACACATGGGGTACCTCAGACTTTTGCGATGTCATGCTGGCCTCTGCGCTATGAGACTAGATTTTAATTACAGGAAAAAATCGGGAAAAAATATAAACACATGGGGGCTAAACAATACGCTTCTAAATAAGCAAGAGATCACTGAAGAAATCAACGAGGAAATCAAAAAATACATAGAAACAAATGACAATGAAAACAGGACGACCCAAAACCTATGGGATGCAGCAAAAGCAGTTCTAGCAATACAATCCTACCTTACCTCAAGAAACAAGCAACATCTCAAATAAACAACCTAACCTTACACCTAAAGCAATTAGAGAAAGAAGAACAAAAATCCCCCAAATTTAGCAGAGGGAAAGAAATCATAAAGCTCAGATCAGAGATAAATGAAAAAGAAATGAAGGAAACAATAGCAAAGATCAATAAAACTAAAAGCTTGTTCTTTGAGAAGATAAACAAAATTGATAAACCATTACCAAACGCATCAAGAAAAAAAGAACACAAATCAATAGAATTAGAAATGAAAAGGGAGAAGTAACTACTGATACAACAGAAATAGAAAGGATCATGAGAGATTACTACAATCAACTATATGCCAATTAAATGGACAACCTGGACGAAATGGACAAATTCTTAGAAAAGTACAACCTTCCTAGACTAAACCAGGAAGAAATAGAAAATATAAACAGACCAGTCACAAGCACTGAAATTGAGACTGTGATTAAAAATATTCCAACAAACAAAAGCCCAGGACCAGATGGCTTCACAGGTGAATTCTATCAAACATTTAGAGAAGAGCTAACACCTATCCTTCTCAAACTCTTCCCAAATATACTAGAGGGAGAAACACTCCCAAACTCTTTCTATAAGGCCACCATCACCTTGATAACAAAACCAGACAAAGATGTCACAAAGAAAGAAAACTACAGGCCAAGATCACTGATGAACATAGAAGCAAAAATCCTCAAAAAAATACTAGCAAACAGAATCCAACACAATAGAAGGATCGTACACCATGATGAAGTGGGTTTTATCCCCGGAATGCAAGGATTCTTCAATATATGCAAATCAATCGATGTGATACACCATATTAACAAATTGAAGGAGAAAAACCATATGATCATCTCAATAGATGCAGAAAAAGCTTTTGACAAAATTCAACACCCGTTTATGATAAAAACCCTCCAGAAAGTAGGCATAGAGAGAACTTACCTCAACATAATAAAGGCCATATATGACAAACCCACAACCAACATCATTCTCAATGGTGAAAAACTGAAACCATTTCTACGGAAATCAAGAACAAGATAAGGTTGCTCACTCTCACCACTATTATTCAACATAGTTTTGGAAGTTTTAGCTACAGCAATCATAAAAGAAAAAGAAACAAAAGGAATCCAGATCGGACAAGAAGAATTAAACCTGTCACTGTTTGCAGATGACATGATACTATACGTAGAGAATCCTAAGGATGGTACCAGCAAACTATTAGAGTGAATCAATGAATTTGGTAAAGTAGCAGGATACAAAGGTAATGCACAGAAATCTCTTGCAATCTTATACACTAAGGATGAAAAATCTGAAAGAGAAATTAAGGAAACACTCTCATTTACTACTGCAACAAAAAGAATAAAATACCTAGTTATAAACCTACCTAAGGAGACAGAAAACCTGTATGCAGAAAACTATTAGACACTGATGAAAGAAATTAAAGATGATACAAACAGATGGAGAGATATACCATGTTCTTGGATTGGAAGAATCAACATTGTGAAAATGTCTATACTACCCAAAGTGAACTACAGATTCAATGAAATCCCTATCAATTTACCAATGGCATTTTTCACAGAAGTAGAAGAAAAAATTTCATAATTTGTATGGAAACACAAAAGACCCCGAATAGTGAAAGCAATCTTGAGAAAGAAATACAGAGCTGGAGTAATCAGTCTCCCTGACTTCAGACTATACTACAAAGCTACAGTAATCAAGACAATATGGTACTGGCACAAAAACAGAAATATAGATCAATGGAACACTATAGAAAGCCCAGAGATTAACCCACGGACATAAGGTCACCTTATTTTTGATAAAGGGGCAATAATATACAATGGAGAAAAGACAGCATCTTCAATAAGTGGTGCGGGGAAAACTGGACAGCTACATATAAAAGAATGAAATTAGAACACTCCCTAACACCATACACAAAAATAAACTCAAAAAGGATTAAAGACTGAAATGTAAGGCCAGGCACTATAAAACTCTTAGAGGAAAACATAGGCAGAACACTCTATGACATAAATCACAGCAAGATCCTTTTTGACCCATCTCCTACAGAAATGGAAATAAAAACAAAAATGAGGAAATGGGACTTAATGAAACTTAAAAGCTTTTGCATAGCAAAGGAAACCCTAAAGAAGACGAAAAGACAACTCTCAGAATGGTAGAAAATATTTGCAAATGAAGCAATTGACAAAGGATTAATCTCCAAAATTTACAAGCAGCTCATGCAGCTCAATATCAAAAGAACAAACAACCAAATCCAAAAATGGGCAGAAGACCTAAATAGATATTTCTCTAAGGAAGATATACAGATTGCCAACAAACACATGAAAGGATGCTCAACATCACTAATCATTAGAGAAATGCAAATCAAAACTACAATGCAGTATCACCTAACACTGGTCAGAATGGCCACCATCAAAAAATCTACAAACAATAAATGCTGGAGAGGGTGTGGAGCAAAGGGAACCCTCTTGCACTGGTGGTGGGAATGTAAGTTGATACAGCCACTATGGAGAACAGTATGGAGGTTCCTTAAAAAACTGAAAATAGAACTACCATATGACCCAGCAATCCCACTGCTGGGCATATACCCTGAGAAAACCCTAATTCAAAAAGAGACATGTACCACAATGTTCACTGCAGTTCTATCTGCAATAGCCAGGACATGGAAGCAACCTAAGTGTCCATCGACAGATGAATGGATAAAGAAGATGTGGCACATATATACAATGGAATATTACTCAGCCATAAAAAGAAATGAAATTGAGTTATCTGTAGTGAGGTGGATGGACCTAGAGTCTGTCATACGGAGTGAAGTAAGTCAGAAAGAGAAAAATAAATACTGTATGCTAATACATTTATATGGAATCTAAAAAAAAAAAGTGGTTCTGAAGAACCTAGGGGCAGGCAGGAATAAAGATGCAGACGTAGAGAATGGACTTGAGGATATGGGGAGGGGGAAGGGTAAGCTGTGACAAAGTCGGAGAGTGGCATTGACATATATACACTACCAAATGTAAAATAGATAGCTAGTGGGAAGCAGCCGCATAGCACAGGGAGATCAGCTTGGTGCTTTGTGACCACCTAGAGAGGTGGGATAGGGAGGGTGGGAGGGAGACGCAAGAGGGAGGGGATATGTGGATATATGTATACTGATGTATAGCTGATTCACTTTGTTATACAGCAGAAACTAACATAACATTGTAAAGCAATTACACTCCAATAAAGATGTTAAAAAAATAAAAATAAAAAAATGGAAAGAATGAGAAAATTAAATGAAACGTTTTTTTCTGACTCACTAAAAAGCTGTCAGGAAAATATTTTGGCAAAATTTGTGCTCTTTGGGGCTGCACTGATTTGAGTCTTTGAGTCATTATTTGCTTCTTATATATGAAAGAAGAAAAACATTGTATATAAATCTTTCTAAGACAAAGTTACCAGTAAAATATGAAAATAATATATGTAAATGTACCCTAAAGACATACCTTTCATCAGGATAGTTGTGCATCTTTATATTTATAAAATCTGAATGTACTATGCAGTCATTCTTTCTGTTAAATCTGGTGAATGATGTTTGAGACTCAGAAGCAAAGGGAGAAAGAGACCCAGAGCATGTAGTCTCACTGCAAATGGAGAGTTGAAGTTCCACCAACAGATTGTCTTGTCTTCTTCCTCTGAATGCTCTCTACACAGAGTTAGCCAAACTGCAGGTTCTTAGGGCACAGTCCTCCACAGGACCACCCTCACTTCTGACACCAATTGCAAGTTTGGGGTGTTCTCAAAACCACCTTCTGGTTCCATATTTCACTCAGTTGACTCACAAGAATTCACAGAAACAAACCATATGCTTGGTAATGGTTATTACAGGGAAAAGATATAGGTTAAAATAAGCAGCAGGAAGAGGTGCTTAGGGCAGAGTCTGAGAGTGAACTGAATAGAAAGCTTCTGTTGTCCTGGGGACACGTAGCCCTCCTGGTATCAGTGTATGATAATACACACGGAGTACTGCCAACCAGGATGCTCACTGAGCTTTGATATCCAAAGTTTTCACTGGGACTTCATTTTATAGGCGTGATTGATTGATTGCCCTTACGATTGATCTCAGTCACCAGGTCGACTCATACTATGTGACCCAAAGCTCACACCCTAAATCACATGGTTGCTTTTTTGGGTGTGGCCAGCCCCCACTCTAAACACAGATACTCCCATCAGGTATGACAGAGATTACCTTCCAGAAGTCAAGGGCAAAGCCTAGCCCTCTCTTTGGGGAAAGCCACATTTTTTACTATACACTTCCATTTCAAAATAAAAATAAAAGGAATTATTTTTGGAGTCAGTCATCTCAAAGTGTTGCCAGCCTTTGTGTCATTGATTGCCTATGCTTCCTTAAGCCCTTTGTTTTACACTTGAGATTAGTGTGTGAGTGGAGAAGAATTGTTTCTTTTGTCCTTTTCTAAGTTCCTCATCCATATCCCAACGATAAGGATTTCTATTTGTCTGTTTATTTATTTAGAGAAGAGTAAGACCTTTTATTCTAAGTAGACAGTTTCAAAGATGAAACAAATTACTGTGAAAAACGTAGATTGCCTGCTGTTCTAAATCCATTAGGATTATGTGTTCAATAGAAAATATGAATTAAACTTTTATCCTTTTCATTACTTACAACTTTCTGAGACTAGCTTTATTGTTTTTGAAATGATATGATATACTTATTGTAAAAACCTCAAACAATGGAGTAAAGTAAAAAAGGATAAAGGAAAACTCATTAGACATATCACTAACCGGATAACCCATGTTAATAATTTTATTTGTTTATAAATTTTAACAAACTGTTACTGTTCTTTTTACTTGCTTTCTTGTCTGTCTTCTCCACTACACCTTGAGCATTATGAGGGCAGGGACAAAATCTCTTTAGTTTCCATGGAATAGTTAGCTAATTATAGCATGGTGTCTGGCACAATCACCAAAGATTTGTTTAATGAATGATTGGTGAACATCCACCTAATCATATTTACATATATACATATAGGTCAACAGATACCTACAAAATGTAAGGTCCTTGGACTCAGAGCTTTTTGTATGTTTTGCATCACTTATATATCCCAATTGTCTAGAACGGGGTCAGCAAACTAACAGCCAGGAACCAAATCCATCCAGCAGCCTATTTTTTGTAAATAAAGTTTTGTTGGAACATAGCCACACCCATTTGTTTACATATTGCCTGGACTGCTTTCATGCTGCGGTGGCAGAGTTGAGCAGCTGCAGAAGGGACCATATGACCTGCAAAGCCTAAAATACTTACTATGTGGACTTTTGTAGAAAAAGTTTGTCCACCTCTGCTATAGAATGATGTCTGTCTGTCATTTAGTAAATGTTTGATAAATATTTGTGGCAGAAGTAGATTTTATGTGAATTCTTTATACTGTGCAAGATGTTTCTTATTAAACAATATTTCAAATATCCTATTATTTTAAATAGTTGTGTTACATTTTATTTGCATACTATAATATATTTGACTAGTTGCCTTTTATTGCACACTTAGGGTGTTGTCTTATTTAGTTATTTCTTGCCGTTGTAAACAGCAATACAGTGAACATGCATCATTTTCTATGTGTGCAACTACATCCTGGTAAATTTATGAAAGTGGAGTGTCTGTGTCAAAGGATAGTCATGGTTTTACATTTTTAATGTATTTTTGGCAGATTGTCTCTAGAAAGGTAGTATTGATTTACACTCTTAACAACAGTACCTTTCCCCATAACTGCACCAACACTTTATATTAGAGGCCAGGATTTTTATTCAGGCAGGACATAGACGTGAAAAAAAAAAAGTCAGATGGCAAACATTACTTCCAAGCTTCTTCTGGTAATAAAACTGACTTGTCCTGCCACAATGATGGGAGATATAAATGGTTTTCACTTGCCAAATTAAGAGCACAGTGGTGCCCTTGATTACATTTACATTTACCACTAATTCCCTGAGCTCCTGAACACAGGGGGAAAAATCATTATGATAATGAAGGAAGCTATTTTTAAACAAATGTATGCATGTACATTTTGGAAATAGAAATATTACGTTCTTCTTTAGAGAGTGAAATGCTTACATACCATTCATCTGTTCAAGGAAAACTTAATATCCACACACAGTAAAATATAACTAATTTTTTTCAAAAGGCTCGTTTAACCTTTAGAAAAGAAGAATGAGATGGCAGTCCAATTTCTGGGCTCTTTGATGACAGGATAAAGGTGTATACTGACAGTGATGTATTTGGAAATTACGCTGATTCAAGAGTTCATGAAGCTGGGAGCCGGGATGCCCACTGCAGTCCTGCCTTTCACCGCCAAGAGCTGGCTTGTTAGTCTTGTCTGGAGGTGTACAAAATGCCGAACTACAGGGGGATGGGGTGGGAGAGGGAGGGAGGGACCATTCTGTCCTCATCAGCTTTTTTGAAAAGCCAGCTGCAAAGTGAAATCGAGCTCCATTAGCAGTGCACTGTGAGGGCACGGCGCGTTAAGTTCCTAGACCTGCTTGCTAAGCTCCTTATGTTTTAAATCTTCTGTCAAGATTACTGACCTTCCCTTTGGTGCAATGCAAAATTAGCAGGTAGAGTGGTAAAATTTCAGCCCTCTTCATCGCAGATGAAACTAGTTATTCAGAAGGAAGGAAAGCTCGCCTGTGTGATGAGCTGAGGAAACGGATAACTTCATTGTGCAGCAAAGGGTGTCCTTTCCCTCCTGTTTAATAAGTAAAGCTGCAAGACAAATAGCAAAATGGCTTGGAATGGGATTTAGGTAGTGTGAAGCAGGTAGGGGACCGTGATCTGGGGCACCCAGCTATTCTGTCCTCCACTGGTTTGACTCAGCCCACAATGAAATGGAAGTGTTGGAAATGAACTGGTGAATAAGGCGATAAAGAAATACAAACAAGACTCTTGAGAGCTGAAAATCTTTGGGGGCCACTGCCACAGCTCAGAAGCCCCCAATAGATGCCAGTGCTCCAGATTTTGTGGGGTGAATCCCTGAGGTACTTTCTAAGAGAGTTGATGTCTCCCTGGAAAACTACAAATAATGCACAGGAAAGACAATCTTCCTTGTTTGGACTTTCCAGGGGACTCTTCTTTGTCTTACTGTGCAGTTATTTCAACCGATTGATCTATGAAGGGAAGGAAAAAGTTATGGTTTGGAAAGATAAAACTGACTATACCTCTATGCCTTGTGAATTCAAGAGACAATTGTCACTGCCTCTGCTTGGCAGATCGGGCATCACTGAATATCTTCATTTCAGTTTTACTTGTGATTATTCATGCAATAGAATATGAGAAAGAATGTTAGCAATCATTTGGAAATTTTGTCAATGGAAATAGAAAATATTCTCAAGCATATCTGACATGTGTGCAGCCATACACAAACCCCAGTTTAGCTGGGTAATTGCCATCTTTGTTTCCAACTTCCTCCCAGTTTCTTTTACAAATTACAATTGACAACTAGAACTTAACCAGAAAAGAAAATCTATATGATTGCTGATTAGATCACTCAGGAAAAAGGAACATTTGTTTGTTAAATGACTTCCAAAGGTTATTTGCTGGGAGACAGCTGCTAAACTGGAACTCCTAAATCAGTATTATTGACTGTAACACTTGGGTAAAGTCCATTAGAGGCAACTCAGCATTATAAACTGGTGGATTATTATTTTAGTTATAGAATAGATGGTGAATGTATGGGAATATCCCATTTTAATGAGATGCAGGTCCTGGGCAATTATTCAGTTACTTTGTGGTTAATTCCTCAGATAGTTAGATTATGGTTGACGTACTTGAAAGTGGCAAGGAGTCTAGTTAATTATTCTATAGATGTTTTATCGTCATTGATTTTTTGGGGTAATATCTGCCTTTTTCACTTTCTCGTTCTTCCAGGCTAAAATTGTGGTGACACAGTTCTTGGAGTAGAATATTTTTACCCCAATGCATGCATTTATGTAGTAGAGAAGATTCAAAATTACTTTCAAAGGAGAATTTTGTTCCTGCTCCCAAATGCTCCCTCAGCTCACTGCCAAGTGGAGCTGAAATCACCTTTCTGTGCTTGTCAAGCTTTTCAATTTTCACCCAAGAATGTTAACTCTATTCCTAGCTCTGCTCAAGTGTAAGGATCTGTAGTGAACTGACAGCATAAAATGGCCATGTGCATCATCTTTCAAAAGTTCAGTGGAGGTCAACAATATTCATGGAGGGTTGTGTGAAGGCTGTGTGCTTTAAATGTTCCTCTGGATAACCTAAAAATATTCCTAGATTGAGTCATGCCAGCATAAACCTATGTGCCTAGACTGATTCATATTGGCCCCTTGCAGATTTGCTTTTTACTGTTGGAGTAAAACTGTTGGAGTTGGAGTCAATGTCTTGATGTTGGAGTTTATTATCACCAGGGTGACCAACCATTCCAGTTTGTCCAGATAGTCCTGGTTTTAGAACAGAAAGTGCATGTCTCAGGACACTTTCTTGTCCAGGACAAACCTGGACAAGTTGGTCACCGTACCAGCCAGTCAAACACATCCGCTTGGAACTTACCTGTGCATCTAATGTAAGGCTGTGAAAATCTTTATATGAGTTCTGAGGAGGTATTTCTCTTTGGTTTTTGTTTTTCCTGAGCAACTGTTTATTTAACCAGACATCTTAAGGTTACAGTGAATTGTAGGACTGAAGAGTTTACTTTCTTTTACATTAGCAAAAAAGAGCCAGATTTATGGCTCAGCTAAGGGATTCGTTTTTGTATTAGCCACATGCCTGGTTCCATTTTATGTGCTTGATTTCTTTATTCTTCCTCTGCCACCTCTAATATGTTAACTTGTATTTACATATTCATGAAAACTGCCTTTAGTGCTTTCTTTGTTAAAGAGGAGGCATAAATAAAAATTGCTATGTTTCACCACAATGTTGTAGGTCAGGTTTTCCAAGAAGCGGACCCTGATAAGGAAATTTATGTGTAGGACATTTATTAGGGAGTACTTTCAGGATTCATACAGTGAAAGGAGGGAAGGAAGCAGGACACACAGATAGAGGAGCTGGGCTCCAGCCAGTCCCAGGGGAGCTCTGGAGCTGGAATGGCCATTCAGGGTTGTCCTGGGTTTGGACAAGGAGGCTGGTCCTTACATTCCCTTCCCCTTTGATCAGTTATGGAATGTGGCTGCCCCTGGGAAGAGGTATGACCTTGGGTGAGGGGCTCTCCTTAGCTGAGGGCAAATCTGAGAGAGGTCCAACAGTGAGGTGACAGTAATCCCAGCAGCTTGGATAATGAGTCCTCTAGCACTGTATCCTCTACAACTAGCATGTTGTGTGGAGTAATAGAAGGAGCAGGGAAGTCTCCACTCTTTGTGAAAATTAATCAGAATGTATATCTATATCTATCTATATAATCTATATCTCTATCTCTATCATCATCTGTATCTGTATCTATATCATAACTATATCTGTGTCTATATCTATATCATCTATATCTATATATATCATCTATATTTCACTTAACACAGAGCGTGGCCCTGAATAAACGGCAACCGCTATCGTTTCTCTCTCTCTTTCCACATGAGTCTGATGGATTAATGTATGTGAATGGATTATTTTACTCAATTATTTGACTGTGCATGAACGTAATTACAGCAGAAGTTTAGGTTAAGAAAAATAAAACAAAACAAAAACAGTGGGGCTTCCCTGGTGGCGCAGTGGTTGAGAGTCTGCCTGCCGATGCAGGGGACACGGGCTCGTGCCCCGGTCTGGGAAGATCCCACATGCCGCAGAGCGGCTGGGCCCGTGAGCCATGGCGGTTGGGCCTGCGTGTCCGGAGCCTGTGCTCCGCAATGGGAGAGGCCACAACAGTGAGAGGCCCGCGTACCGCAAAACAAACAAACAAAAACTGTTTGGAACACGCACATTCTAACTTTACTTATAACTAGTTATAACACTAGTACTCTAACAAATTAAGAGCATAAGAAAAATGAAAAATTATTCTAGGTAGATTATTTGAAAGTCGCTATTATGGGATTTCTTGTGAGTCTGCTGAGCCATAAGGATGAATTAGGAGAAGCTAGAGTAACAGGTACAGAGGTGGCTGGGCAGCTTTGACACTTTCCTGGTTGTAACTGGATTCCTTCCATTTTGAGCATTCCTATGACCCACTTTTCTGTCAGGCACTGTGAAAGGCAAGAGGCCAAAAATAGAAAAGCACAAGATGAGAATAGGGATGGTTAAATAAAATGAAAGAACTTAAAGGAGGTGAGTCAGTCATAAAGCTAAAAAACGTTAAAATACGATAGGTAAGTATCACTAGTGATACATCTTTAAATACAGTATTTTAAAAGAGCAAAGTATAAAAAATTTAAAGGGAAACTAAACCCATGAAATTAATAACCTGTAAAATAATGCTGATTTTAAAATAAGAAATTTAAAATAAGAGAAATTAAAAATAGAGCATAAAAATATTTGAAATTCTTTTTAATAACAACTACAGATATAACATTGCATAAATGTATGACCAGAGGAGTTGTTTTATAAATCTCAAGTCAAAGACATATAAACTGAGACCAAAATAATCTCTTTAAATTTAAGACCATAAAGAAGCTCTTTAAATATGTGAAACAGAGCAGGACCCTTTGGGGCCTTGTTGGGGACAGACCTCCGCATCCCTGCCTCTTGTTTGTAGAAAAGCTTTAGCCTCCCAGGCCTTCTCTGAGTTCCAAAGAGCAAATTTAGTCAGAGAAGTGTGAAAATGCAGAAACAAAAGAAACTAGTCAAGCAAGACAAAACTATAATAATTTATCCATAAAACAAAGTTAAGGATGTTTAGTTCCTCCTCAAGGGCTATAGATGCTATCCTGAGCCATATGTTTGTTTTGCAGATACTAAAACCCCCCCACCAGGTGGAAGAAGTTAACTCCATACTGACCACCAGCACATAGATCCCAGTTGGAACCAGAAGGTTGACGGTTGAGATTCCTAAAACATCACTCTGTTAGCTCACCATCAACCAATCAGAGAATTGTGCACAAGCTGATCAGGCACCCTGCGACCCTCTCCCTCACACTGTCTTTAAAAACCCATCCCTGAAAGCCATCAGGGAGTTCAGGTCTTTTGAGCATGGGCTGCCTGATCTTGCTTAGCCTCATAATAAATGCTGTACTTTCCATCACCACAACCTGGTGTAAGGGGTTTGGCTTTGCTGTGTTTCAGACGAGTGGACCCAATTTTGGTTCTCTAACCTATGTCTACTTTTTCTTTTCTTTTTCTTTTTTTTTTTTTTGCGGTACGCGGGCCTCTCACTGCCGTGGCCTCTCCCGCCACGGAGCACAGGCTCTGGACGCGCAGGCTCAGCGGCCGTGGCTCACGGGCCCAGCCGCTCTGCGGCATGTGGGATCTTCCCGGACCGGGGCACGAACCCGTGTCCCCTGCATCGGCAGGCGGACTCTCAACCACTGCGCCACCAGCGAAGCCCAATGTCTACTTCGTAAGGTAATTTCAAGTCTTGTCCTTTAAGAAATTATTCGGCACCATTTTCCTAGAAAATGTGAACAAAGAGTAACTGAATATTGGCAGAATGATATCATGTTCAATTCCCTTACAAAATATTTGGTAAACTATAAAACAATATGCACTTATAACAGTTATAATTATTACCTAATAGTGTAGAGTTTCAGTAGTCTTTTATTTACTTATGTATTATTTTTAATTTTATTGAAATATAGTTAATGTAAAATATTATGTTAACTTCAGGTGAACTACATAGTGACTTGACATTTATATACATTATGTAATGATCACCACGGTAAGTCTAGAAACCATCTGCTTCCATACAAAGTTATTACAGTATTAGTCACCATATCCCTTATGCTATATATTACATCCTGAGGCTTGTTTATTTTGTAACTGAAAGTTTGTACCTCTTAATCCTCTTCACCTATTTTCCCTGACCCCCCGACCCTCCTCCCCTGTGGCAGCTACCTGTTTGTTGTCTGTAGGATTACCTGTGTCAAGGGAGGTAGCCTGAGTGGCAGGGTGACTACCATGGTTTCCTCTTCTTTCCCAATCCTATTTAAGACACAGAAAGTCCAGTGAAACTCACCAAAACGTTTGACCATAAATGGATGCTAAAATAAGAAAAAAATAAGAAAACATGCATTTGAAAGATAAATCACAATATTAAATTATTTCAATTTTTAAAAAATGGTAATTTGAAATAGTGTAAATCATTTCCTGCATCCTCAGGCATGCCCACATCTTTCATGTTTTTGCAACTGCCTTCTGTTATGGATTGTTGTTTTAATGTAAATGTTCCTTTTTGCCTGGTGAAATTTCTTTGGGGTATTCTTTCTGATAACATTGTCATTTATCATAAAAAAGAAAAGTTCTTTGGGAGCTGAAAGGGCAGTTAGAAAACATAACTCTTCTCTACCATTGTTCCTTCCCTCCACCCTCTAATGCACAAAGATTCAGAAAAGTGGAAATTTGTGGTCCTAAACAAGTGTTTAAATATTATGTGCAGTTTGTTTAGTCATTAGTCACTTGGGATGCTTGTTAAAGGCACTTATTTTTGGATTCCTCTCCAATCTACCAATCAGGAATACTTGGTTTGGGTCTGGGAATATGCATTTTAACAAATGTGACAGGTAATGCTGATGTCCACTCAAGTTTGAGAACCACTGTTCCAAATGACAGGACTAATCATGCCAGACTGGGAAAGTGAGAACTCCTGGTGACACACTGTCACACAGAACAGCTGAGAGGCAGAGAATAGGTCTTTAACATGTATATTTGAAAAATCAGCTGTTTCCAAGCTGAAATTGACATAGAGAAGAGAAAATCACATAAGGGATGGTTATCAAATTTGTAGACAACTCAATAGAAAGAAGGTTTAACATGATAGACTTTGGCATTAAAACTCAAAAGGGTCTTGACAGGCTGTGAAATAGGATTGAAATTAAGATGTTGAAATGTAACAGGGATAAATGTAAAATCCTTTATTTGGGTTGACAAAAAAGTTCACTGCATAAGGTCAAGATGGAAGAAAGCAACTTAGTAAGAATTCACCAATGAGGGTCCAGGAGATTTTGTTGACTGTCACCATGATAGAAGCCACCAGAGTGAAGAGGCTGCTAACAGAGCTAAGACAGTATGAGGCAGAAATAGTGGAAAGAGGACAAGTGCAGAGACACAGTCTTGAGTTTCTCTGTGCTGGTCAGGGTGTGCTTCTTCCTGGATGAAGCATTCTAAGGAGAATATTGATGAACTGGAGCTCAGCCAGAGGAAGCAGCCAGGATGAGAGTGTCTCATAATCATGCTAAATGAGGGATGACTGAGATTTAACTCAGAAAAGGCAGGTTTTTCAAATATTTAAAGGTACCTACCATTTATAATAGGGAACAAAGAACAGATGAGACAGTGATTTTCAGGAAGCTCAGGCTGGGGTGTAGAAGGACTGAGCAGGACCAAATCAAGCAGAGGGCTTTAGGAGAATGAGGACTGAAAAAAGGAGATTTGATTTAGTATGTAGAACATCCGTTCAGTTGAATGGTAGATGCAGAAGATTGATTAGAGATTAGCAAGGAGCGGGGCGGTGAATACATGCAGGCCATTTTTGTAGACCACAAATTCTAGAATTTTGGTGGAGAAGAAAGGGGAAGAAATTGGATGAGTTTCTGGAAAAGACACTAGACTGAATTGTAATTTTGTTTTAAGGATAAGGCAGTCACGTGGGTATTTGATGGGGGTGACCAGATCTAGGTTTGCAGATTTAGGTCTCTTGTCCCAAGCATAATACTGATATACTGTCTGCTTTCACTCTCAAGAGTATGCTGGTGTGGATGATAAATCTCATGGTGTTGAGGTATTTGAAGGCTGGGGGAAGTGAACCAGTGGAGAGAGCCTGAGACTGGAAATTTGGTAGTGAACATACATAATGAGGGAGTAAATCCTGCCAGGTCCTGGCTGGGCAGCAACAGGCCTGGGCTGACCAAGGAGAAGGGCTGGGAATTCGGTTGGATAGGGGAGCTCGGGCAGGTGCTGTGAATACAAAGGCTGGAGGCCAACTCTGGGACTCGGCTGGAACCACAGGGATCTGGCATTGTGTCTGGCAGTGACGAAGCCTTCTGCATTTTAATAGAGGATTCTCGGGAAGAGAAGGCTTCAGGGCTCCAACGGATGCAGGTGAAGAGGATCATCTGGGGCTCCTCTCACCAGACCGTTCTAAGGTCACATTCAAAGTCCATTAGTTTTCAAAGGCGTGCTGACAGAAGATCTCTTCTGCTGCGGTTTCTCTCCTCTGAGTGGAATGGAAAAGGTCTTGCTTCATTAGCAGTTGGCAAAAAGTAGAAACCTATTAAACCAGGGTGAGCTGTGTAAGTCTAACCCTAGAAACTGTGATAAATATACCATCAAAGAGGGCTGCAGACGTTGGTACTTTTCTGTAAATGCACATTTAATAGGACCGTGGATTTGCATGTCCTGCAATATCCCCACTTACAACAGGCAGACTTAATGCCCTGGGCTTTTCAAATGTAAGGGAACCCTGGACTGCCAGCCATCATTTTAGCTGTTCTTTTGTTAGCCTCTTTGGGGCTATGTTTCTTTTCCAACATGAAGGATAGATGTGATATTATATCCTCATCTGAGGTTAAGAGCACAGGCATTGCAGTCAGGGAAATCGGTTGGAAGCTCATTTCCATGACTTACCATTTGTTGTTTGCCTTTGGGCAAATAATTTCTCGTATCTGAGCCTCAGTTTTCTCATATGTGGAATGGGGATGATGACAGTACTTATTTCCTAAGTTTGTTGTGGGGATTAAATGAGGTAATGAATGTTAAGTGATTATATAATGTTAATACTGCCTATTTTTATTGTTTTTCTTATTGCTGCCCTGTGGTGAGATGTTTGAGGGAAGCTCAAGCAGAGTAAGGGAGTGCTCCCCTTTTTTAGGTCTCTTCATCAAACATTTACTGAGTACTACATATGTATGTTAAGGACTTTGCTGTTCAAGAAAGTTAATGATCAATAGTTTTGCCCTGTGCTAGTCTGGTGGGTACTGTCTGTGCCCTTTGAGTGAACCGCAGTTGATGTCCCTCCTGACATGACTGTGGATTTTTTGAATATTTAATAACAATAATTGTAACAACAACAATAATAATACATATCACCTTAAAGGTGTATAGAGCAGAGACCTGGGCCAGGCCACTAGTGATCTCCCTGAGTGTTACAACTCACGTGAAGAGTGCTTTATAATTAACAACTGTCTTCAAACCAAAGTGTGTGTGTGTGTAAAGGTTATTTCCTCATTGTAGTAGCCACATTGCTATGAGCAGGGCAGATATTATTTTCCCCATACTTTTGGTTGAACTCACTAGGTTTGTATAACTGCTTTCGAAAAAGAATATGGATTGAGCAGCTGTTAATGAGAATATGCAAGATTACACTATGTTGTGTAGTCTTTTGGGATTTTTTCTGAGAGAGTTAAGAGTTCAAATATGGCGGCAAATTTAATCTATGCTGCATGACAGGATTGCAGATTAGCTAAAAATGATTAAGCCCTTTGACTTCGGAAGTAGCAATTTTTTACCATTTCGCTGTACTCCTCTTAGGATTAGAAGTGATGCATTGGCTGTTAACCAGCACTGACAGCTTTAGAAAAGACTGCCTTTTCTTTCCTTGTGTCCTTTCTCCCTCCCTCCCTCCCCTCCCTCCTTCCCTGCCTCCCTCTCTTCCCTCCTTCCTTCCTTCCATTTCTCTTTCCCTCCTTCCTCAAACATGTATTTGGCTTCTATTGTGAATAGCTAAGGTTTGGAATGTACAGATCAAGGCGTTTTAAAAATATACTTTAATTACAAACATTTCTGCATATAGCCATGTACCTTTTCAGCTGGCCTGATTTCTTTTTCTCCATGGGCTTAGTTTGTGGGTCTGGAGCCAATTTACATAACTGATTAAAACAAACCTAGATAGTTTGTGACCCATTTTTATTAGATATTTTTCTCATCCTCATCTCCTACCATGGCAATTAAGATAGTTTACACTAGCCTGGCTAATGATTTTCAGATTTGAATCTCGGAACTGTAGGCATGAGACTTTTAGAAACACTGAGTCTGAGTTCTCTCATCTGTGAAATGACCATATTAACATTTTACTGAAATATGTGACTTGAAATGTACTTTGTAATTCTTGGTTGATGGCTTTTTAAGGCCAAAATTTAGCCTATGTAATTCTAAAAAGCAAAGTATAACTAACTTGATAACAGAGATTTCTAGGCCATCACTGATATTCCCTTATTAATGACATTGCAGGTAGTGATGTCAGTAGGAATAGATGGAAAAAGACTCGTATCTATAATGGCATCGTAATTAACGTGTCACTAGTGGTCCTTTGGCGTTATGGTTTGAGGAAATAATGAAAATGTCATTTCAAGTTATTCTATCATTTATTAAGAAGAAGTAAATGAAGTCCTCAAAATACAGGTTAAGATCAATAGGTGTTCTTTGAGCCATTAGCTGCAGGATCATTTAACTTCAGTTCGGTGCAGAAGCCACTCTCTTTCCTATTCCTGCTACACACTGTTCCATGTGCATGTTGTGTGTCTGCATGATAGTGTGGCCTAAGAAACAAGGCAGGGCTGGAGTCACTCGCAGTAGGGGTGGAATCTATAGGGTGATTTACTTATAAATTGTGTGACACACTTAACTGTTCTGAGTCTGCTTTCTAAAACATAGACATGAAAGTAATGATACATTTCTCAGTGTGTTTGTAAGGATTAAATGCATCAATGCATGGAAGTACCTGGCACCCCAAATTGGTCACGTGTATTGAGTACCTCCTCCATGCCTTCTATATATGTTATTTTTATTCCTCACTTAACTCTGCTGTATGAATACTTTATATCCACTTTGCAGATGAGGACTTAGGGAGGCCAAGGGACCTGGGAATGTTCCATAGGTAGTAAACCACTAAGGTGGGTTTCCAACCTGGGTCTGCACTCTCCATGGCCTGGGCTTTGTTGTGCTACCTCCCACTTTTGGCAGGTCCTCAACAGACCACAGCTCTTCTGCTCCCTCCACAAGGGTTTTTGACTGAGAGTCTGAAAGAAATAATTTCTTCTTATTAAGTTTGTGTCAATATGACTTTCAGTTAAAATAAAAATGTACAACCTTCTATGCTGGCACTCTCTGAATTCAAGCTGGGAATCCTGTGTCTATCAGTCACTTACTCCCAATGGCAGAGCTCAGAGCTGAAGGTCTTGATACTGCCTTAAATATTCCTTGTCTTTTTAAGAAAACCTTCTATTTTGACATAATTCAAACTTACAGAAAATTTGCAAGAATAGTATTTTTTATTTTAATAACTTTTTCTTTTCTTTTTTCTTTCTTTCTTTCTTTCTTCCTTCCTTCCTTCCTTCCTTTCTTTCTTTCTTTCTTTCTTTCCTTCTTTCTTTCTTTCTTTCTTTCTTTCTTTCTTTCTTTCTTTCTTTCTTTCTTTCTTTCTTTCTTTCTTTCTTTCTTTCTTTCTTTCTTTCCTTCTTTCTTTCTTTCTTTCTTTCCTTCTTTTCTTTCTTTCTTTTCTTTTCTTTTTTTCTCCCTTTTCTTCTGAGCCGTATGGCTGACAGGGTCTTGGTGCTCTGGCTGGATGTCAGGCCTATGCCTCTGAGATGGGAGAGCCAAGTTCAGGACATTGGTCCACCAGAGACCTCCCGGCTCCACGTAATATCAAATGACAAAAGCTCCCAGAGATCTGCCTCTCAATGCTAAGACCCAACCCCACTAAACAACCAGCAAGCTACAGTGCTGGACACCCTATGTCAAACAATTAGCAAGGCAGGAACACAACCCCACCCATTAGCAGAGTGGCTACCTAAATCATAATAAGGTCACAGACACCCCAAAACACACAACGGGATGCAGTCCTGCCCTCAAGAAAGACAAGATCCAGCCTCATCCACCAGAACACAGGCACTAGTCCCCTCCACATGAAGCCTACACAACCCACTGAACCAACTTTAGCCACTGGGGGCAGACACCAAAAACAGTACGAACTATGAACCTGCAGCCTGTGAAAAAGAGACCCCCAAACACAGTAAGTTAAGCAAAATGAGAAGACAGAGAAACACACAGCAGACGAAGGACCAAGGCAAAAACCCATTAGACGAAACAAATGAAGAGGAAATAGGCAGTCTACCTGAGAAAGAATTCAGACAAATGACAGTAAAGATGATCCAAAAATCTTGTAAATAGAATGGAGAAAATACAAGAAACGTGTAACAAGGACCTAGAAGAACTAAAGAACAAACAAACACTGATGAGCAACACAATAAATGAAATTTGAAATTCTCTAGAAGGAATCAATAGCCAAATAAATGAGGCAGATGAACAGATAAGTGACTTGGAACATAAAGTAGTGGAAATAACTACTGTAGAGTAGAATAAAGAAAAAAGAATAAAAAGAATTGAGGACAGTCTCAGAGACCTCTGGGACAACATTAAAAGCACCAACTTTCAAATTATAGGGGTCCCAGAAGAAGAAGAGAAAAAGAAAGGGACTGAGAAAATATTTGATATTGATAAATATTGATAAATATTTGATATTCCCTAATATGGGAAAGGAAATAGTCAATCAAGTCCAGGAAGTACAGAAAGTCCCATCAGGATATATCCAAGGAGAAACATGCCAAGACACATATTAATCAAACTATCAAAAATTAAATACAAAGAAAAAATATTAAAAGCAGCAAGGGAAAAACAACAAATAACATACAAGGGAATCCCCATAAGGTTAACAGCTGATCTTTCAGCAGAAACTCTGCAAGCCAGAAGGGAATGGCAGGACATATTTAAAGTGATGAAAGTGAAAAAGCTACAACCAAGATTACTATACCCAGCAAGGATCTCATTCAGATTTGATGGAGAAATTAAAACATTTACAGACAAGCAAAAGCTAAGAGAATTCAGCACCACCAAACCAGCTTTACAACAAATGCTAAAGGAACTTCTCTAGGCAGGAAACACAAGAGAAGGAAAAGATCTACAATAACAAACCCAAAACAATTAAGAAAATAGTAATAGGAACATACATATTGATAATTACTTCAAGTGTAAATGGATTAAATTCTCCAACCAAAAGACATAGACTGGCTGAATGGATACAAAAAGAAGACCCATATATATGCTGTCTACAAGAGACCCACCTCAGAACTAGGGGCACACACAGACTGAAAGTGATAGAATGGAAAAAGATACTCCATGCAAATGGAAATCAAAAGAAAGCTGGAGTAGCAATTCTCATATCAGACAAAATAGACTTTAAAATAAAGACTATTACAAGAGACAAAGAAGGAATCTACATAATGATCAAGGGATCAATCCAAGAAGAAGATATAACAATTGTAAATATTTATGCCCCCAACATAGGAGTACCTCAATACATAAGGCAAATGCTCACAGCCATAAAAGGGGAAATCGAAAATCACACAATCATAGTAGGGGATTTTAACACCCCACTTTCACCAATGGACAGATCATCCAAAATGAGAGTAAATAAGGAAACACAAGCTTTAAATTATACATTAAACAAAATGGACTTAATTGATATTTATAAGACATTCCATCCAAAAACAACAGAATACACATTTTTCTCAAGTGCTCATGGAACATTCTCCAGGATATATCATATCTTGGGTCACAAATCAAGACTTGGTAAGCTTAAGAAAATTGAAATTGTATCAAGGATCTTTTCCAACCACAATCCTATTTCCTTCAATTCAAGGAAAAAAATCTGTAAAAAATACAAACACATGGAGGCTAAACAATACACTACAAAATAACCAAGAGATCACTGAAGAAATCAAAGAGGAAATCAAAAAATACCTAGAAACAAATGAAAACATGATGACACAAAACCTATGGGATGCATCAAAAGCAGTTCTAAGAGGCAAGTTTATAGCAATACAATCCTACCTCAGGAAACAAGAAAAATCTCAAATAAACAACCTAACCTTACACCTAAAGCAATTAGAGAAAGAAGAACAAAAACACCCTAAAGTTCGCAGAAGGAAAGAAATCATAAAGATCAGATCAGAAATAAATGAAAAAGAAATGAAGGAAACAATAACAAAGATAAATAAAACTAAAAGCTGGTTAATTGGCAAGATAAACAAAATTGATAAACCATTAGCCAGACTCATCAAGAAAAAAAGGGAGAAGACTCAAATCTATAAAATTAGAAATAAAAAAGGAGAAGTAACAGATGACACTGCAGAAATACAAAGGATCATGAGAGATTACTACAATCAACTATATGCCAATAAAATGGACAACCTGGAAGAAACGGACAAATTCTTAGAAAAGCACAACCTTCTGAGACTGAACCAGGAAGAAATAGAAAATATAAAGGGACCAATCACAAGCACTGAAATTGAGACTGTGATTAAAAATCTTCCAACAAACAAAAGCCCAGGACCAGATGGCTTCACAGCCAAATTCTATCAAACATTTAGAGAAGGGATAACTCCTATCCTTCTTAAACTCCTCCAAAATAGAACAGAGGGAGGAACACTCCCACACTCATTCTAAGAGGCCATCATCACTCTGATACCGAAACCAGACAAAGATATCACAAAGAAAGAAAACTACAGGTCAATATAACTGATGAACATAGATGCAAAAATCCTCATCAAAATACTAGAAAACAGAATCCAACACATTAAAAGGATCATACACATGATCAGGTGGGGTTTATCCCAGGAATGCAAGGATTCTTCAATATACGCAAATCAATCACCGTGATGCACCATATTAACAAATTGAAGAATAAAAACCATATGATCATCTCAATAGATGCAGAAAAAGCTTTCTACAAAAACACCCATTTATGATAAAAACTCTCCAGAAAGTAAACATAGAGGCAATTTACCTCAACATAATAAAGCCCATATATGACAAACCCAAAGCCAACATCGTTCTCAATGGTGAAAAACTGAAATCATTTCCTCTGAGATCAGGAACAAGTCAAGGTTGCCCACTCTCAGCACTATCATTTAACAGTTTTGGAAGTTTTAGCCACAGCAATCAGAGAAGAAAAAGAAATAAAAGGAATCCAAATCGGAAAAGAAGAAATAAAGCTGTCACTGTTTGCAGATGACATGATACTATACATAGAGAATCCTAAGGATGCTACCAGAAAACTCCTAGAGAGAATCAATGAATTTGGTAAAGTAGCAGGATACAAAATTAGTGCACAGAAATCTCTTGCACTCCTATACACTAATGATGAAATATCTGAGAGAGAATTTAAGGAAACACTCCCATTTACCATTGTAACAAAAAGAATAAAATACCTAGGAATAAACCTATCTAAGGAGACAAAAGACCTGTATGCAGAAAACTATAAGACACTGATGAAAGTAATTAAAAATGATACAAACAGATGGAGAGGTGTGCCATGTTTTTGGATTGTAAGAATCAACATTGTGAAAGTGACTATACTACCCAAAGCAATCTACAAGTTCAGTTCAATCCCTATCAAACTACCAATGATATTTTTCACAGAACTAGAACAAAAAATTTCACAGTTTGTATGGAAACACAAAAGACCCCGAATAACAAGAGCAATCTTGAGGAAGAAAAACAGAGCTGGAGGAATCAGGCTCCCTAACTTCAATTTATACTACAAAGTTACAGTAATCAAGGCAGTATGGTATTGGCACAAAAACAGAAATATAGATGAAAGGAACAGGATAGAAAGACCAGAGGTAAACCCAGGCACATATGGTCAACTTATCTTTGATAAAGGAGGCAAAAGTATACAATGGAGAAAAGACAACCTCTTCAATAAGAGGTGTTGGGAAAATCGGACAGCTACATGTAAAACAATGAAATTAGAACACTTCCTAACACCATACACAAAAATAAACTCAAAATGGATTAAAGACATAAATGTAATGCCAGACACCATAAAACTCTAAGAGGAAAACAGGCAGAACACTCTATGACATAAATCACAGCAAGATCCTTTTTGACCCACCTCCTAGAGAAATGGAAATAAAAACAAAAATAAACAAATGGGACCTACTGAAACTTGAAAGCTTTTGCACAGCAAAGGAAACCATAAACAAGGCAAAAAGAAAGCCCTCAGAATGGGAAAAAATATTTTCAAATGAAGCAATGGACAAAGGATTAATCTTCAAACTATAAAAGCAGCTCATGAAGCTCAATATCAAAAAAACAAACAACCCAATCCAAAAATGGGCAGAAGACCTAAATAGACATTTCTCCAAAGAAGATATACAGATTGACAACAAACACATGAAAGGATGCTCAACATCACTAATCATTAGAGGAATGCAAATCAAAACTACAATGAGGTATCACCACACACCAGTCAGAATTCCTGTCATCAAAAAAACTACATCAAAAATGCTGGATAGGGTGTGGAGAGAAGGGAACTCTCTTGCACTGTTGGTGGGAATGTAAACTGATACAACCTCTATGTGGAGGTTCATTAAAAAACTAAAAATAGAAGTATAATATGACCCAGCAATCCCACTACTGGGCATATACCCTGAGAAAACCATAATTGAAAAAGAGTCATGCACCACAATGTTCATTGCAGTTCTATTTACAATAGCCAGGACATGGAAGCAACCTAAGTGTCCATCGACAGATGAAAGGATAAAGATGTGGCATATATACACAATGGAATATTACTCAGCCATAAAAAGAAATGAAATTGAGTTATTTGTAGTGAGGTGGATGGACCTAGAGTCTGTCATACAGAGTGAAGTTAGTCAGAAAGAGAAAAATAAATACCGTATGCTAACACATATATAGAATCCAAAAAAAAAAAAGTCTGAAGAACCTAGGGGTAGGACAGGAATAAAGATGCAGATGTACTGAATGGACCTGAGGGTATGGGGAGTGGGAAGGGTAAGCTGGGATGAAGTGAGAGAGTGGCATGGACATATATCCACTACCAAATGTAAAATAGATAGCTAGTGGGAAGCAGTCGCATAGAACAGGGAGATCAGCTTGGTGCTTTGTGACCACCTAGAGGGGTGGGATAGGGAGGGTTGGAGGGTAATGCAAGAGGGAGGAGATATGGGGATATATGTATATGTATAGCTGATTCACTTTGTTATCAAGCAGAAACTAGCACACCATTGTAAAGCAATTATACTCCAATAAAGATGTTAAAAAAAAAAAAGCTAAGAGTGGAATTGCTGGATTGTATGGTAGTTCTACTTTTAATTTTTTGAGGAACCTCCATACTGTTTTTCATAGAGGCTGCACCAGTTTACATTCCCTCCAACAGTGTATGAGGGTTCCCTTTTGTCCACATCCTTGCCAACACTTGTTATTTCTTGTTTTTTTGATGATAACCATTGTGACAGGTGTGAGGTGATTATCTCTTTGCAGTTTTACTTGGCATTTCTCTGTTGATTAGAGATGTTGAACACTTTTTCATGTGTGTGTTGGTCATCTATATGTGTTCTTTGGAGAAAAGGCATAAATCTTGAGTCCAATTTGTTGAGTTTTGACAAATGCATATGCCATGTACCCTACATTCCTATGAAGGTATAGATGTTTTCTATTATTCTAGAACATTCTCTCATTCCACTTTCTAATCAATCTCTCCGAGAATAAATTAATTTTCAGGTTTGTTTTGCTATACTTTGCCTTATAAATGGAATCATAGATTATGTCTTCTTTTTTGTATTCCAGTTTAAAATTCCTCTAGATTTTTAGTTCTTTTAGCATTTTTATATTGTGGATCTGCATATTATTCCTAAATTTTAATGCTCACCTTCATATTTAAAGGAAGCCCTGACCCTATTTAGCAGGATTGCTAAAGCAATTACCCTGAGATGAGATTGTGGCTATAGAAGGTTGAAATCCTACTGATCTTAAACTAAGAACTCTTTGATGGCTTGGAATTAATTTTTATGAGACCCAGTATAAAACTGGTTGTATAAATGATCTGGTAATGGTACTATCGTGCTGTTGATCATCACTCAGTTTCCTCAGAATCCACATCAATTAATCAGGTGTACATTCACTTATCCTGGCATTCATTCACTCATTTAGAAATGTTTATTGAGTATACTTCAGATCCTTCTCTGTCAGAGATCTAGCTGTGAACAAGGTAGGTAATGTTGCTATTCTGTCAGAGTTTCATATATTTTATTTCCACTGCCACTTATTGTGTGTGTGTGTGTGTGTGTGTGTGTGTGTGTGTGTGTGTGTGTAGATCCAAGTTTCAGTCTGATATTGTTATGGACTGTATATTTGTATCCCCCCACCCCCACCCAAATTCATATGTTAAAGTCCTAACCCCAGTGTGATGGTATTTGAAAACAGGGCCTTTGAGAGGTGATTAGGTCCTGAGGGCAGGGCTCTGGTCTGATGAGATTAGTGCCTTTTTAGGAAGAGATGCCTGAGAGCTTGCTTGCCATCTTTCTGCCATGTGGGGATACAACAAGAAGGTAGCCATTTCTAAGCCAGGAAGAAAGCCTTTTCTAGACTCTGGCCATGCCGGCACTCTGAACATGGACTTCTACCTGGCAGAGCTGTGAGAAAATTGTTGTTTAAGCCACTCAGTTTATAATATTTTATTATGGCAGCCCCAGCAGACTAAGAGAGATACAGATACCATATTCCTTCCATGTGAAGAATTGCCTTTAACATTTTTAGAGTAGGTACACAGGCAATGGTTTCTTTCAGGTTTTATTTATTTGATAAAGTTTTTATTTCGCTTTCATTATTGAAAGATTCTTTTGTTAGGAATAGAATACTGGTTGACAGTTTTTGCTTCTAGCACTTTAAAGGCATCATTCTCTTGTCTTCTCGTTTGCAGAGGTTCTGATGAGAAGTTGACTGTAACTTCATCTTCGTTCTTTTATATATAATGTGTCTTTTTTCTCTGGCTATCTTCAACAATTTTTTTTTTCTTTTCAGCAGCTTGAATATGTTACACCTCTGAGTAATGCCTAAAGGAAATAGATGTCTTATCTTCCATATATATATATATATATATTTTTTTTTTTTTTTTTTGTGGTATGCGGGCCTCTCACTGTTGTGGTCTCTCCCATTGTGGAGCACAGGCTCCGGATGCACAGGCTCAGCGGCCATGGCTCATGGGTCCAGCCACTCCGCGGCATGTGGGATCCTCCCAGAACGGGGCACAAACCCGTGTCCCCTGCATTGGCAGGCGGACTCTCAACCACTGCGCCGCCAGGGAAGCCCTTCCTTATATTTAGCAAGAGTGTTTTACCAAGAAGTCCCCCTGCTGTGTGACTCATGTTAGTCCTTTGTTTATGGTGCTCTTCCCAACCTCTAGTCCTCATCAAATCTTATTAAGATATTAGGAACTAGCTGAAGTCCTGTCTCCATGAAGCCTTCATGGCAGATAGATGACATGCTGTACTTTCTTGACCTCCAAGCTCTCTCTTCTTTGGCCTAGATATGTTTTAGACTAAATCCATTCTCTCTCCTATGAAATGATTTCAAAATACTTCATCATTCATTACCTTCCTTTAAATATACTCTCTTTACTTCTAAATATCAGTCCCATTATTTAAGCAGGATGTTTTTTTGTTTGTTTATTTGTTTTTTTGTGTGTGTGCATTGTCAAGAAAATCCCTTCAAGTCTTTCCTCTATTAGTATGATTAATTTCTTCAACTCACATTATTAATTTAATTAGGTTGCTCTCCTTTTTTAATGGGTGACTCTAAAGGTGTGAAAAGGAAGGCAGGTAAGAGCCATACTCAGAAGGACCCCAAGCTTGGTTTTATGCTCTGCTGTTGCCATCTTGAAATTCTTAATAACGTTTGAACAAAGGACCATACACTTTCCTTTTGCAGTGGTTGCCCTGACAGTTATGTACTGGGTCCTGGATTTGGGATTAACATCTCAGTTGGAAATTTGGCTAGCCAGAAGGTGGTATAAGGATATTAGGTGCCTTGAGCAGAGAGGAAATAGAATACAAGGAGGCAAAGCCATCTCTGAGGCAGCAATTACAAAATAATGTTCTGTGGGGCATTCCATTTATGTGTTATGTGTGAAAAGGCATTAATATTCAAATTTCAGAAATTAAGGAAGGTTAAATAGATTTCCTTAGAACAGAACTTTTTAACATTTAATTTGGGGAGCGGTATTATGACCAACCCAAATGGGATGTGATCTGCAGCATTTCCAAAGCTCATTTAACTGTGGCTAATGGTCTGGAGGAACCAGTGTTCTTTGGGTCCCAGTTTTGGAACACAGTTTGACAAATGGGGACAATAGTTACATGCTTCCAGAGTAAGGAGACCTGTTCCCATCAGTAGCTTTTGGAACTAGGCCTATGAATTATTTAGTAGAAGAAATAGAAACATTCATTGCTCTCTACTGATAAACCAAAGACATTATTATGTGTATGAGTCTGGGGTTGGATTTATCCCTATCTCTAACCCCCAAATACTTCCTGGGTCATGTCTTTCCTTTCTTCTTTAAGGTTGCTCTCTTCACCTTACATCTTAGTCCATTTTTACCTTGATAAAAGATGACTGTTAATTATATATGTGAATCTGCAATGTGCATGTCTCCACTGGGAATTTTAGAGCGATTTTCTCTAGGGGAAATTAAAAAAAGGAGGAGACTTGGCCTCTGTACTGTAAATGCACAAACCACTTACTACTAAATGAATGAAAGCAGTGATCGGAGTCTGAGTCCTTTCCTCTTTGGGGATCCCTATGCACAGCATGCTCTGCATATCCCATTATACAAGCCCTAGCTGGGAGCCATAGAAGTAGCACCATAAGTGACCCCATATTACCCTCTAGTGTAGCCATCAGCCTTACTCTATAAATCAGCTGGAAAATGAGCCTGCATTTAAGGAGCTTGTGCTTAACTCACAGGACACCACTAAGAAGTGTGTTAGTAAGGAGGGGGAGGAGTAACTGGGGAACACACACTAGGAGTTGTTTGGAAGTTCGCACAAGTTAGTGGGTAGATTGCCAGTGAGTTTTTATTATGTGCCCATTGCTTGCAGAACATATTTAATATCTAATAATGGCAGGTTTTGAGCCATGCCTCTAAATTCTGGCTCAATCACACATAAAAATTTTAAAAATTAGATAAAAATATCTTTCTAAGATTCTGATTAAGTAGGTATAGGTTGGAACCAAGAACCTTAATCTTCAACAAATTTTTCCAGTGATTCTGATGCAGGAGGTCAAGAACTACTAAATGTTGAAAAATGCTGATGTAGGCAATAAACTTTAAGCAAAAATCATTAAGAAACACACTTCAAAGTCACAGTGTCTGACCTGAAAAACAGCAGATGTTAATGAAATCTGAAGAAAATCTTTGCAGTCTGATTTTTCTTTTTCTTCTCCTTAAAGAATATTTTTGGTGATAAAATGATCTACCACAGTTTTTTTGGGGATTAAGATATTGTGCTAGGGCCTTCCCTGGTGGCGCAGTGGTTGAGAGTCTGCCTGCCGATGCAGGGGACACGGGTTCGTGCCCTGGTCCGGGAGGATCCCACATGCCGCGGAGCGGCTGGGCCCGTGAGCCATGGCTGCTGACCCTGCGCGTCTGGGGCCTGTGCTCCACAGCGGGAGAGGCCATGGCAGTGAGAGGCCCGCTTACTGCAAAAAAAAAAAAAAAAAAGATATTGTGCTAATATTCTTATTTCATGATAGGTATGACTTTTAAAAACTTTTGATTCTGTTTTTGGAGGGAAATACTTATACAATAGACAATACTGTAAATGCTCTATGAGGCTCCGATTATAATTTAAAAAACTGTATGTATGTATGTGTGTCTATGATTTAAAACATTTTTTCCCTTCATGGAATGCTCAACAACTGCTGTGAATTTTTTCTCACCAGCAAGTTTTTACAATTCAGTTTTGCATTATCCCAAACAAATTTTCCGATATTTTATTATGAAAACAACTAATTTTACCACGAACACTCATATACCCACTGCCTAGATTCTACCATTAACATTTTATTCTATTTGTTTCAAAACATATCTATTTAATTATTTGTCCTTCTCTCATCCTTTAATCCATCTTAATTTTTGACACATTCCAAAGTCAACTGCAGACATCAGCATAGAGTCTGCAGTATTTATTTACAGTTTTTTTTCTTTTGCTGTAAAATATACATACAAAGAAATGCACATATCTTAATTGTATATTTATTGAGTTTTGACAAGTGCAAACCTCTATGTGATGCAAATTCCTATCAAGATATAGAACATTATCACCATATCATGCCCTTTCCCAGACACCCCCTACCTTTTGCTTATTCCAGGATTTTATATAAATAGAATCATGTAGTATGTACTGTTCTTCTTTCAATTAGCATAATGTTTTGAGACTTGTCCATACTGTTGTATGTATTAGTAATTAGTTCCTTTTTATTGCTGAATTGTGTTCCATTTATGATTATACCACAGTTTATCAGTTTTCCTATTGATGGATATCTGGGCCATTTTCAGTTTCTGGCAATTATGGATAAAACTGCTATGTAAATTCTTGTTCAAGTTTTCTGTTAACATATGCTTTGCTCCTCTTGGGTAAAAACCTAGGAGTAGAATTGCTGGCTCATAGTGTATGAGAGTTTTGTTTACTCCACTTCCTTTCCAACATTAGATGTTGTCAACTTTAGAAACTTTAATAATTTGGGTGGGTGTGTAGAATACTTCATTATGATTTTAATTTGCATTTCTCTGATGACCAGTGCACACTTTTTCATGCACTTATTGATAATTTATATATCTTCTCTTTTGAAGTGTCTGTCAAAATCTATTGCTTATTTTTTATTGGGTCTTTTTTCTTCTTTTGGAAATTAGTGACTCTTTGAATAATTATGCTGTGGGTCTCATGGGCTATCACTGGGTGAATGATATTTCTACATACAAATTAGTTTTTATCCTATGGCTTGTTTCACTTTTTAATGTAAAACAAGAACACTACTGAAATATTTTATTATCCACTAATTATAAATCTGAATTCAACTTTTTTCTATTTAATGTCTATTATTTAATCTCTACATTTCCATTATATCCAAATTTTTTTAAAAATTGAAATATAATTGATTTACAATGTTGTTTTAGTTTCAGGTATACAGCAAAGTGATTCAGTTATACATATAAATATATATTATTTTTCAGATTCTTTTCTGTTATTGGTTATTATAAGATATTGAATATAGTTCCCTGTGCTATACAGTAGGTCTGTGTTGTTAATCTATTTTATATATAGTTGTGTGTATCTGTTAATTCCAACCTACTAATTTATCCCTCCTCCCCCACAATTTCCCCTTTGGTAACCATAAGTTTGTTTTCAGTGTCTGTGACTCTATTTCTGTTTTGTAAATAAGTTCATTTGTATCATTTTTTTAGATTCCTCATATAAGTGATATCATATGATGTTTGTCTTTCTCTTTCTGATTTACTTCACTTAGTATGATAATCTCTATGTCCATCCATGTTGCTGCAGATGGCATTATATATGTTTTCTAAGGCTAATATTCCATTGTATATATGTACCACATCTTCTTTATCCATTCATCTATCGATGGACATTTAGGTTGCTTCCATGTCCTAGCTATTGTAAATAGTGCTGTATGAACATTGGGGTGCATGTATCTTTTCAAGTTAGAGTTTTCCACTTTTCTGGATATATGCCCAGGAGTGGGATTGATCGTACCTCTATTTTTAGCTTTTTAAGGAACCCCCATACTATTCTCCATAGTGACTGTACCAGTTTACGTTTCCACCAACAGTGTAAGAGGGTTCCCTTTTCTCCATACCCTCTCCAGCATTTATTATTTGTAGACTTTTTGATGATGGCCATTCTGACTGATGTGAGGTGATACCTCACTGCAGTTTTGATTTGCATTTCTCTAATAACTAGAGACGTTGAGCATCTTTTCATCTGCCTGTTGGCTATCTGTATGTCTTTTTTGGAGAAATATCTATTTAGGTCTTCTGCTATTGGGTCCTTTTTTTTTATTATTTAGTTTCGGGAGTTATTTACATATCCCGCATATCAGTACTTTGTCAAATATATGTTTTGTAAACATTTTCTCCAAGTCTTTGGCTTATCTATGCAGTACAATTTTTAAAACTTACATATGAAATAAGAAAATTAAAAAATAGATAAAGTTCGGCAAAAGCATGCTGATTGGTGGCTGGTGGGACATGAGGTTGATATTCGTAAGAAGAGGTGATCACTGAAGCAGGGAGTAGGAAGATTGTAACTGGGAAACAGAACTAAAACTTTAGAGGGCTTCCTATATGTCACTTGATATACATATCTGATTTAAATTTTTCAACATCTCTATGAAGTAGGTCATATTTCTAAAATCAAAGTTCTGAGAGTTTAATTAAGTTGTCTAATCTATTTAGTTGCAGGTTAAATACTCTGGTCCTCACGAGGGTCTGTCTGACTCTTCTCTTACCCCACCAATTTTTCTTCATAATTTAATAATTGTTCATTATCTAAGATTTATTTCAATAAAAGCATTGAACTAGTATCTTACCACCAGATGAAAAAAGATGAGTGTAATTAAAAAATTAATGCACTTAAAATAAAGTACAGAGGAAACCATGTCTATAAAATATAAAGCTTTTGTTTTGAATGGAATCTTTTCTCTAGATACTTAATATAAATGTCATGTATTATAAGTTTTCAGTCCATTCATATGAATTCTAAACTGTGGACTTAAAAGTAGACTTGTAGATATTTAAATCAGTATTATTAGGAACACAATATATGTGACCACATAAAACATTTCTCATGAACTTAATACAAAGATAATTAAAAAGTTACTTATGAGTTAAATTTGCTCCCCCCCCACCCAAATCTTCCAGTAAAGTGGACACTCCAGGAAGAGCCCCCATATTCACTTACACTGTGGCTGTGTTCCCTGGAGGTACATGTGTCCTTGTCAGAAAAGCGTAAGATGGAAAAGGATCCAGGATTGTGTTCATTATACTGGATTTTTTTACTCAACAAAATTCATTGTACTTTTATTAGCAAAACATTACACTGCATACTGACATAATCATGAATATTTTAATATGAGTCTATTACATTTCATTCCCTATCCTGAACACTTTTATATCTATTATCTCACTTTATCTTTCTGCAAACCTTATGCATTATCTCACTACCATCACCCCCTCTTTTAGAAATGAGCGGGCTTCCCTGGTGGCACAGTGATTGAGAATCTGCCTGCTAATGCAGGGGACACGGGTTCGAGCCCTGGTCTGGGAGGATCCCACATGCCGTGGAGTGACTAGGCCCGTGAGCCACAACTGCTGAGCCTGCGCGTCTGGAGCCTGTGCTCCGCAACAGGAGAGGCCACGATAGTGAGCGGCCCGCGCACCGCGATGAAGAGTGGCCCCCGCTTGCCACAACTAGAGAAAGCCCTCGCACAGAAACGAAGACCCAACACAGCAAAAATAAATAAATAACTAACTAAACTCCTACCCCCAGCATCTTCTTTAAAAAAAATAAAAAAAGAATAAGCCATCCCACCTTTTCTTTGAATCTTTCCCTGGTATTATAGTGGTTAAGAAGGTAAACTCTGGATTTAAAGACACTTGTGTTCAAAACCTGGCCTAACTGTTGACGTATTTTACCATCCTTAGTTTACTTTTCACCTGTAAAGAGAGTGCAATAATAGTAGGGTAGTAGTAGATTTTAGAAGTGGCTTCTGTGATCTCTGCTACTAGTGTCTGTGTCCATGTGTAATTCTCTCATTATGAGCATGGTCAGGGCCTGTGACTCACTCCTAACCAATAGAATACGGCAAGGTTACAAATATACATATATACACATTCATGATTATGTTTCACATGATTGGCACAGCTGTCTTGTTAGGAAACTTTCTTCCTTGCTGGCTTGAAGAAGCAAGCTGCCGTGTTGTGAGTTGCCATGTGGAGAGGGTCATGCAGCAAGGAGCTGAGAGTGGCTGACAGCCAATGAGAAACCGTGGCCCTCAGTTACAGCCTGCAAAGAACTGAAGTTGAGAAGGATCATGTGAACTTGGAAGCTTCCCCTGTCAAGCCTCAGATGAGAACCCAGTCCTGGCCCACACACTGACTGCAGGGGACCTAGCTAAGCCTCGCCCTGACTCTTGACCCATGAAACCATGAGATAATACATGTGTGTTGTTTTAGGCTACTAAGGTAATGGCAATATTCTTATATTCAGCACTGAATATCCAATAGGTAGATATTCAGTACAATAGGTAACCAATAAAGGTATTATCTACCTATCACATAGTAAGAGATTATATATTGTGTTGGCCAAAATGTTCGTTCAGGTTTTTCTGTAACATCTTAAGGGAAAACCCGAATGCACTTTTTGGCCAACCTAATATTTGGTCTCTGCCCCTATTTCCTGGCACACAGCTCCTAAATCTCTTGGAATCTTCAAAGCGACAAGAGTCTTTTTGTATGCCAGTGAGACGACTGGGGGCTGAGGGCCCCTAGATACTCAGGATGGGGGCTGGATGTCAGGAGAGACGACCATATAATTAGAAGGTTAGAACTTTCAGCCCCACTCCTCCACCTCTGGGAAGGACAGAGGGGCTGGAGGTTGAGCTAACCACCAATGGTCAATGATTTAGTTAGCCATTCCTAAATATGAAGCCTCCATAAAAATCCTAAGTGAAGAGATCTAGAGAGCTTCTGGGTTGGTGAGCACATCCATGTGCTGGGAGGGTGGCGCACTCCAACTCCATGGGGACAGAGACTACTGCACTTGGAACACTTCTGGACCTTGCCATTTCTTCATTGGCTGTTCATCTGTATCCTTTATTATAACCTATATAATAAACTGGAAAACATAAGTGTTTCTCTCAATTCTGTGAGCCATGCTAGCAAATTATATAACCCAAGGAGGAGGTCACTGGAACCCCAACTATAAGCTGGTGGATTAGAAGTATGGGTGACAACTTGGGACTTGCCACTGGCATCTTAAGTGGAGGCAGTCTTGTGGGACTTGAGCCCTTAACTTGTGGGATCCGATGCTGATTCCAGGGAGAGGGTGTCAGAACTGAACTGAATTGTAGGACACCCAGCTGGTATCTGAGAATTGGTCATTGTGGGACACCCCCCTGCAATATTTGGTGCCCAGAAATATGTTGTATGTAGAAGGAAAGAAAATGGAGAGATTTTTTTTCTTACATATCTTATATAATTATTATGAGATGAGAAGTAAATTAATTAATGGATGTAAAGCTTAGTGCAGCCCTTGGAGCACAATAGATACTCAAAAATTAAAAGCTTCTTCCTCTAACTTCCACCCTCTGCCTTCCAGTTCTTACTGACCTACCAATAGCTGAATCGCTGTAGCACTTACCAGTGTTGGAAGAGACACTTAGACTTCATCTTCCAGCTGGATTTATATTCCTTTACACATTTCCTTTGTGTCCAATCCTGCTTAAATAGCTCCAGTGACAGGAAGCTCACTCTTGAGCTTTCCCCTTTTACAAAAGTCATGGCCTCAGTATCCTTAGCTAATCAGGATGTAAATAGAGTTTTGGAGGCCTGCAGGATCAAACCTACATCCTGATTGTTTGAAACCTCAGCCCATCTCAAACATATCTGTTGGAGCTTTATTGCAAAAGAGGATATTCAGATAGTCAATGAGCACATAAAAAGTGTTCAACATCACTGGTTATTAGAGAGCTGCAAATTAAAGCCACAGTACCTCACTAGTACAGCTACAATGAAAAGGCCAACAATATCTAATGTTGGCAAGTATGTAAGGCACGTGAAACTCCATCTCTAGTGAGTACAGTGGTTGGTAAAAACTACTTGAAAAACTGGTAGAACCTGCCAAGGCTAAACAGATACTTACTCAGTAATTCCACTCCTTGGTTTATGCCTAAAAGAAATGTGTGCTTATGTCCACCAAAAGACAGGTACAAGAATGTTTATACGTAATGTGGAGAGAAAGAAGCCAGACATCAAAGGGTAGCACATTCTATGGCTTCATTTATATGAAGTCCAAATACAGGCGAAACTAATCTCTTGTGGTAGAGGTAAGAATGATGGTTACCTTTGGGGCAGTATTGACTGGGGGAGCATGCTTGATTATTGGAACTGTCTATATCTTGATCTGTGTGGTGTTTACATGGATATACACTACATAAGTGAAAATTTCACTGAGCTATATATCATTATAATTTGTGCACTTTATAATAAGTTATACTTCAATAAAATAGTTTTAAAAAGTATATCTTAGGTGCTAAGTATCTGGATTTTTCCATCAACCAATCTAGAGAACAGCAGATTATCATTAAAGAAGCTAGATATCTCCACAAAATAAATGAACTGGCTTTCAGTATTAGTTTTCAGATCTTTAGCTTTTATATTGTAGTCTCTTGTTTGTCAGTAATTGGCTGATACATATCATCTTTTCTATATTGTTGACAAATTAGAAACAATACTTGTGCAGCCAAAGCACCTAGCAAGGAGCAGGACACCTTTATATGCTCAATAAAGATTTCCTGAGAGAGACACTAAGGGGAGGCAAATTGTGTCTTGTCAATATTTTGTAGCTCAACAATCACCTTGTGTTCTACAGGAGTCTTTATCTCTCTCTAAAAGCAGTCTTTTTTTTTTTTTTGCATGATTTTTTCTTAAAATTGATTTAATATGAATTGAGATTTTATTTAATCCCTAAACATCCCTGCCCCTGCCTGACCATCATACTGTTCATTTAAATGTCACCACAGAGACTGGAGATAATAGGTAAACTCAGATTTCTTTTAAGGTAACTTGGAACTTTTTATCTCAGAAACCCTCTCAGAAACAAATGAACAAAACCGAAACAGAACACAAGAAGCTGGAGTCAGTTTTCAGGTTAAGACCTCATACCATTCCTATGCAATGTGGGCTCTTTGTTTGTTTTGAGTTTTCAGACACAGTCTTAATCCTGGAGGCATAGCTGCCAGCTAAGGAGCTGCTGGTCCCACTCTGCTCCCTTAGCAAACACCTGAACTGGGATTTGAATGCCTATCCTCACTGAGAATCTTTTTGTTTAACAGGGGAAAGAAAATATCTACTCTTATAGATATGTGCAAATTCACCAGGGACTCTTTTAGGATAATATGAACCTCTGAGTATCTATTTCCATGCAGTCTTCAAGTACCACAACAGGAGTATCTAGTGGATAAAGGGACTTTCTTTTCAACGGAGCAGTAAGTAGGAAAGAGGGCAGAAACCCTTCCCTGGCTCCTAAGGGATGGAATTCCTTTTCTTGCTGTTATGTTGGCTCTCTAATTCCCTGATTTACTGCCGGTGTTGATACAGATGCCTCTGGTACCTGATGTCACTGTTCCATCAGTATGTTTTGCACATTTTATTGCTAAGCAGCAATTAGCAGAGTGAGTCCTGCCTTCTGTGATTTCAATTTTGGCTTCACACATGGAATTTTGCTTTCATCTTTGCAACACAGCGACAGTGTTCACTGTTCAGCTAAAGCTGTTTTAGGAGAACCTGTCAGAAAAGATGGAGGAGGGAACTGCAGGTATTTGGCCATTCAGTGGTACAGTTTTACAATGTTATTTATGAAAAAAATCTTCTCTAATTAGACACCCAATAATTTGAAAGTTATAATGAAGTTTGGACATAAACTCACAGTGATTCATTTGGCCTTAAGGGGGGTACTGATAACAGTGGAATAATTATGAAAATCCTGAAAGAGAGCACACTAAAGGTCCAGAGGAAAAAGAAAAAAATTTTTGCCAAAAAAATTTCTCATGATAGTAATAAAAGAAAATGCTTTCCTTCCAACCTCAATACCACACAAAATTCTTTTCATTGAGTTAATGGGATATTATGAAAATTTAATGGGAATAATAGATCCAGGAGAAGAAGTAAAAGAGTAGAGCAAACAGGGGAAAAAAGCCCATTAAATTAAATATAAATTGGTTCCCCTTTACCCTTAATAGTAGAAAAATGATGATGCTTCAGCTTAGATATTGCTTTTATGGATATGCAGTTTCTTGTGAAATACTCTTGTTAGAAAAATAAAACTATTAACATTTAAGAATTTGGTAAGCAGAAAAAGTATTTTTCTGCACATATAAGAATATTGTTTAAAAAATTCTACTGGGTAATCATATTCACTCTTTTTCATTGAAGAAGAGAGAAAACTGTGGTTAAATCATTGAGAGAAAATGGAATCTAGACATTTTACTCTTTTCATGATGAGAGGTCTAATTTCTAGTATCTTCTTAGAATCTTGCAGAATGGGAGGATCATATTATGGAAGAGCTATAACTGAAGAAGGAGAGAACATTCTAGTTTTGGAATTCCTTTTCTTGCTGTTATGTTGGCTCTCTAATTCCCTGAGAATTTGTGTAGGCTAAAGTTGCAGAAACAGAAAGGTCCAGAAAATCAGTAAGCTAAAGAACAAAGAAGCTTATTTCTCTTTCATGTAACAGTCAGTGGTGAACATTCCAGGTGGGTAATCATCTTCTTTGTTGATGCTGGGTAGCAGCCATGTATGGGTTCTGGATGGAGAGATAGAAAAGGACAGCAAGGAGAAGACAGACCCATCATGGGCTTCCAGTTAGGTTCCAATGGCAAGAAAGTAATACAGCTACACCCACTACAAGAGAGGCTGGGAAATGTAGTCTATTTGGGCAGCCATGTGACTTGTTACAATTCAATTACAACGGAGGAAGGGAAGAATGGATTTTATTAGCTACCTAACAGTTTATGCCATACACCTCAAAATTACATTAGCCTTCCTTAAAAAAACTCACATTTTCATTTATTAGATCACATTGAGTTTATAATAGTTAAATTATTTCTAGAATTTTTTGCATTATCTTGGTATGGTTTATTCTCTCAAAAATTATTATGCAATTAATTTTACATAAAAATATTACATCAATTTATATCATTTCAAATTAGGTCCTGATTCTTCTAAAATGTGTATTTCTATATTGCAGTCATTTTTATGTATCTTTCTCACTTAACATTATTTCAGGGACACATTTCTTCTAATTTTACAGCCCATATAGTTGCTCTTAATGCCATGTAATAGTACTCCATTATCTCTATGGCTGCATATTTCAAGCTATTAATTTGTTTCTTTTTGTATTTTTCCAGGTTCTTTCCCCCAATTCAAGCAAATAGCCTGCACTCCCCTTGTGCCTCAGGGGAGGTATGTGTCAAGGCGGAAAGTAGAAGCCATGTATGTAGACTTCTGGATTTTGTTTCTCTAAGCCTAAACCCACAGTGGAACTTAGAATGTTTATTGAGGTGGTGTAAAGGCCAAGGAGATTTGCTAAGGAGAAAACAGAAAGTGCCTCTGAGGGTAGGATTTCCCAAGACCAAAAAGGAGGTTAGAGGGTAGGAGAGAGTATAAGAAAGAAGTATGTGTTCCTGAGTAGCGGGGGTCCCATCCTACTGCTTGGCAGCAGAGCCAGGGAGGAGGAAAGTAGGGAGAGCTCGGGCACATAGTCTTTGCAAAGACCCTATGGCCCAACAGTGCCTGGAGTGGCAGGGCTCCTGCGTCCATGGAGGTTGTGCAGGTAGATGACAGGGACAGGTGGGGCCACCCTATTCGCCGTGTCTCACCACTGTATATGTTTCTTTGAACCTTCCTGGGGTGGTAAAGAATCTTCAAGAATGGCTTCGATTAAATCCTCTGCCTGCTTGGCAGATTGAGTTCTCCAGGTTAGAAGTTAAACTGACTTACAGAAAATAACCAGACATTTCTTGCACATCTAAGTTTGGTGACTGACATTCATATCTGCTGCACAAGTGTGATTTGCTTAATCATTCTTTGGCTGCATCCAGGCTTTTTCCATAAGCTAAGAAGAAAATGACGCCCCCATTCTAAATTTATATTATTAAGTTTTAGGACTTATATTCAGACTTTATATTAAATCCTACTAAGTTTAATCTTGTTGGTTTTGTGTCATTATTTCCATCCACTGGAAAAATTTTAAAGACTGATTTTGTCATCTGAAATATTATCTACCTCTACCAGTTTAATGTTATCTTCAGAAATGATCAGCATGTTTTCCGTTTTCATCATTTCATTTATTAGAAATGTTGAACAGCCCAGAAACAGGGGCAGAGCTATGTGGCATGCTATTATGGCCCGGTCTCCAGTTTTAACATTTATTAATTATTCCTTTCTGGGTTTTATTACTTATTCAATTTTGATTCTATGTATCTGTATTCTTATCCAGTCTACAGTTCTTTATTTTGATCATGGACATTGTGAATGATGTTGTTTATTGCTTTGGTGGTAAATATCTGCTTATCCATCATCTGTTAATATTGAGCAAAACATGAGTGTTTATGGTGGTATAGGGAAGGAAATGTGAGTAAACAATGTACAAGGTAATGGCAATGTCCCGAAGGGAGAACAGTTATTCTCATGAAATGCCAAAAAATCAAGGAATAAGCCACATATGTAAAGTATGTGACACTGCCCAATAAATTTCATGTTGTAAGGGATAGTTAGAAAACTGCTGAAAATTATTTTCTCTGGGCGAGGTGGTGGTAGGATTATGGACAACTTTTACTTTATAAATTGCATATTTATGAAATATTTGAATTTTATACTTGAATTATGTTTATCCATTCATTTATTTGTTCAAAAATTTAATGAAATATTGTATGTGCTAGGCACTCAGGATACAGTGGTGAGCAAAGTCAGATACTGTTTATTCCCTCATGGACTTTTGTGAAGTAATTAAGTTACTCTCGCTGAGTTCTGGAATCAGAGTGCTTGGACTTAAATTCCAGTCTCTCCCTTATTAGCTATGGAATCTTGGTCAAGTCCCTTGACCACTTTATGCCCCAGTTTCATTTATAAAATAGGGATAATAATTGTACCTCTAAACCTTTATGCTTAGTTGAATTGTGGTGAGGATTAAATGGAAAATAATGTGAAACATTTAACGAAGCATAGTAACTTATTGTGTATTTGTATTAGTGAGGGAGATAGATATTAATTATGTGTTCATACAAATAAACATAAAATAGGTACTTCGTGGAGAGGTACATGGTACCATAAGAGTGTATGGTACTTCTTATGAGGATAAGATGGGGGATCTAATCAGATCAAGGAGGTGTTCCTGAAGAAGTGAAGAGTAAGATGAGCTATGAGTTAATCATCAAGAAAAACCAAAAGGATGTTATGATTCCTTCTAAAAAACATCCCTGGATAAGATAGGGAGGGAGCAAGCCTGGATAACAGATTGTTTGACTGATTGCCTCTTTGCTAACATCTGCTGGAGGTCTGAGCTCTTGTGTAGAGTGGTCTTTGGTGAATATTACACAGGATAGGAGAAGCAGATAACTCAGGAGAAGGAGTCAGAAGGACTAAAGGGAGAGGACCAGGGCCCCAGTCTGTTGTTTGCAGGAGGGGGGGTTCATTTCCATTTGGGCAGGTTGGACACACATCATGAAGTGATACAGAAGCTGCAGCTTCATGCTGTCAAATGGCCTCAGTGTGCTAATTCCAACATCAGGAGATGAGATAAAGGCATGGGAACTGCAAATTCTTTCTAGGCCATAAGTGTTACTGGGGAGGAAGCTTCTAACATAGTTCTTGCCAAAATGTGCTCCTAGATCACTAAGTTATTAGATTTAATAGGATTTTTAAAAAAAGTTTTCACGAAAGAAGTTATTAAACATGGTCAGATTTAAACAAGTTTCCTTATTGTAGGTATTGTCAAAACCTTTAATATGTGAATGGACATTGTGAATCTCCTAAAGGGAGTTTCTCACATTTTACATAATCAAATCCCCTTGGCCATGGAATGTCATGGATGTCTTTCAGGGATGGTTATGAGAAGCATGCATTGGAAAACATCCTACTATGTGGTCAGGGCTGGTTCTCGGTGGTCCATGTCAAATAGAGCTGTGACAGAAGGATTGGTTTGGGGTAGACTAGACCACTGTTGAGACTGGAAAAGGCCAGTGGAGGGAGACTGAAAAATGCTGCGAGGGCAGAGAGGAGTTCTGGGAGAAAAAGCTGGCTGGGGCGGGGGAGGAGTGGGCCGGGGACTGAACTTATGCCCCAACTCCCAGATGCCATCAATTATAAGTAGACTGCATTGAGACCCACAGACCACAGGGCTGGGGTCTGTGCGGGCACTGCGTCTTGTTTCTAATGGGTTTTGGTAACAGTCATGGGCAGGACAAAGCTTGTGTTTAGGTGAATGGTGAGCAGAAAAAGCTAAACCTGTTCCTTTTCTATCACCTTTTCCAGAATTTCAAAGCTATTGGGTCAAGATTTCTCCTGAGATATTGTGCCCAAGGGTTTAAGGTTCTCATAATTTTGAAAACAAGAGCTTCCTGGCCTCTTACGTAATGTTTGTGAGTCCTCACGTATTACTGATACTGATTCCCTCATTGCAACTCCTGGGCCTGGAATCTTGGCCTCATTTAATACTGACTTGAAGCTGCTTTATAATAGCCTCAAGTATCTTGGGCTTCTGCTTTTGTGCTTCTTTTTGCTTTTATACTTCTATGTTCTGATTATAAAAGTAACAAATGTTTGTTGTTTGAAGGCTCATAAAAATATAAGATAGAAAAAAATACCCATAATCTTACCAGTCAGAGGCAACCAGTGTTATTCTGGCATATAATCATCTGGTATTTTTTCTCTGATTTTATTTTTTCGTAAATCAAGATTATTTGTGATTCAATTTTGAATCCTGCTTTCCTCTCCACTTAATCTTATGCTGTGTTCTTTTTTCCATGCCATTAACCACTCTTCAGAAGCATAGTTTTTAGTGGCTTTCTAATATGCTAAAGATGGAAATACTGTGGTTTACGTTGCTGTTCAATTTCTTCTTAACCATAAATATTTTCCCCTCAATCTGAATGTCTTTTTTTTGGTGAAGACAGATGCTGTCAAGGACTTGTGTTTTCTTCTTTCTCAGTCATTTATTACTATTATACAGCCTTTCTCAAGAAGTAGGCTTATCCCTTCCATTTTCATTGATTTATCGAACACGGTTAGCCTTTGTGTTGTCTTAGCATTTTCTCCTAAGCTTTGGCTCACTGTGCTATTTAACTTTCCTGTCCTAATCTTACAGATGCTACTCACTTGCCCTTTTTCCTATCTTTGGTAAATGCCCTTTCAAAGCATCAATCTATCAGAAGTTTTCCTGTACAGAGAGGCTGGACGGTTTTAGTTGTTACTGAGAAAAATCCTGCCTTGAACAGTCCTGCCCAACTGCCTGAAACTTTCAGCCACTTGCCAGGTAACACACTCCTTCGTCCATGAAAAGATGGACCCCTAGACAAATCATTATGAGGACAGTTTGAATTTGCAGGGATTGGGTTGTTTTGTACCCTCAGGAAAATGTACATGCGTTTCAACAAAAAGAAGTGGTATTGGTTGGCCTGGGCTGCCATAAAATATCACAGACTGGGAAGCTTAAACAAGAGAAATTAATTTTCTCACAGTTCAGGAGGCTAGAAGTCCAAGGAAAATTTGATTTCTGGTGAGGTTTCTCTTCTTGGTCTGAAGACAGCCACTTTTCCCTGAGTTGTCACACGACCTTTTCTGTGCCCAAGCGCAGAAGGAGAGGTCTCTGCTCTCTCTTTCTCTTCTTACAAGGACATCAGTCCTATTAGATTAGGACCTCACACTTATGATCTCACTTAACCTTAATTATCACCTTAAAGGTCCTATTCCCAAATACAGTCTTATTGGGGGTTAGGCCTTCAATGCATGAATTGGGTCGGGGCTGGGAGAGGAGCACAAGTCAGTCCATAACAAGCAGAAACGCAATATCTTGATGTTCTGCAGTTTTTTTTTTTTGCGGTACGCGGGCCTCTCACTGTTGTGGCCTCTCTGCTGCGGAGCACAGGCTCCGGACACGCAGGCCCAGCGGCCATGGCTCACGGGCCCAGCCGCTCCGCAGCATGTGGGATCCTCCCGGACCGGGGCACGAACCCGTGTCCTCTGCATCGGCAGGCGGACTCTCAACCATTGGGCCACCAGGGAAGCCCTGCAGTTTTTGTATTTACTCTGTGTCATGAGAAATTTTGTTGGCTTGCTATACGGAATATTGTTTTTTATGAAAGGAAAGAATAACCTTACCTCTCATTGACCACAAATAAAAGGATAATGTTGTCATTGGATGTTAGTAGCACTGCCAATCATCTGAAAGATAAAGCTTCCCCCCTAACCTAAACCGCAATCCTAACAAGTCTAGAGACCTTGACCATGGACAAACCTGTTTTCTTCACTTTTTCTAACTGAGAATATAGGGAGGGATTTTAAATCCTTGGATATATGGAGTATTTCAAGGAAAAGCATCACTAATAGAGCTAGAAACCAATGTAGGTTATTCTGAGTATTTAATCACCACACATTTTTGGAGGCCTACTATGTGACAAGCACTGCTCCAGGCACTCAGGATAAAGAGGTGAACAAATAAAATCCCTGGCCTCAGTGGGCCAACACTCTAGCGAGAAAACAGGCAGTAAACAGATAAACACGTAATTATATACTATGTAGGAGGATATGTGCCATAAAGCATAAAGCAAGACAAGTGGCTAGAGATTTACAGGAATTGTCACAGTAGACAAGAAAAGTCCTCCAAGCAGATGTGGTTTGAATGATGACCTGAGGGAAGAGAGGGAGGGAGCTGTGCAGACATCTGGGGGAAAGTATTCTGGAGGGATGGGCTTGTTGACAAAATGTTACTGCTGTTTGTCTCTTAGATGTCTTTACCACTCACTTATTGCATATAAATAGAATCGGTCATTAAATATAGGATGTTTCTAGATATTTGACCAAGAACTTCCCCTGAGCAAGATCCTTTTCCAGTTTTCTGATAAGGACATGAACTTTGTAATTTTTCTTCTGGGAGGCCCTGTGGCCTATGTGTTTGCAAAGCACAAGCATCTTCAGGTACTTATAACAATTTATTATTCTTATTCTTATTATCTTTACACTGAGTGAGCCCTGAATAAACTTTGTGCTTTTTCCTCACACTCTAAACAAGTATTTCACAAACTTTGAATTGTGATTCCCTGTCTACTGAGATGCTTCCCCTTAAAAAGTGTCCTGTGGGGCTTCCCTGGTGGCGCAGTGGTTGAGAGTCCGCCTGCCGATGCAGGGGACACGGGTTCGTGCCCCGGTCCGGGAAGATCCCATATGCCGCGGAGTGGCTGGGCCTGTGGGCCATGGCTGCTGAGCCTGCGCGTCCGGAGCCTGTGCTCCGCAACGGGAGAGGCCACGGCAGTGAGAGGCCCGCGTACCACAAAAAAACCCAAAAAACAAAAAAAAAGTGTCCTGTGATAAAATGGAGTGGACTATATCTGTGTCTTGGTCACCACCATGCACACGAGCATAGTAGAGGCTCTGAGAAGTCTTTTAGTAAAATGTTTAATTTTGCTTAATGTTTTTCAAGCTTATTGACTGTGAAGCCCTAAATATGGGACCCCGATATTTAGAATAGATTCTTTAATTAGAGTTTAGACTTCTGCACTAAAGCAATGTAAAACCTAATACCAGTCAGATGAAATACAAATATAACATCACTTACAATTGTTTTATTTCAAATTGGCAGCAAACAGGGGATCAGTAGCTTTTCTAAACTGGTTGTGCAAGCTAACATGCTGGTTAGCATCACAAACACAGCTCTTATTAGAAGGACCCATGTGTCTGTGAGGTCATAGTCAAGACCTAGTGGTTTTACACATAGTGCCATCCGGTACTGTGTTCCCACTGAGTTTCCCTATATGGCTTCTTTGTTAGGGTTTGTTTGGTGCTTTCCTTGTCCTAATCCTATTCCTTTTCACCTTTTCTTATTATTGGCTGGAGTCTCTTTAGCTAGATCTGTCAAGATACTCCAGGTGAATGACCCATACTTTCATTTTCTTTGCTCCATTCTTGGGAGATGCTAATACCAATAGTAGCTTCAGAAATGTAGTAGCAAAATTGCATCTTTTTGATGCCTGGGCTTGATTCCCAGCCCTGCCACATACTTCACACACAGTGAACCATGGGGGAACCTCACATTGGGGCAGCAAATCTCTGTGGAAATGGGGTGTGTGTGTGTGTGTACAAACTTTAAAATTCTTCTGCTGCCATTTTATAGGTAGGTGTTAGGATTAAATGAGTCACTTAGCCAGGCCCTCAAATGGTAGTTTTAACATTTTGTCCTCTAAATCAGATTACAAGGTTTTCTATTGTTGAAGTTGAAAATCCTTTTAACTGATGAAAACCCTTTCTTTTTGTAGCGTTTCTTTACAATGTATCCTCTTTTCTCTACATTCAGTAGTGTTCTCTGTTATTTCATGCCTATCCTTTGTTGTATCATGAGATCTTGAGTAGATAATTTGATATTATTTATCACAGAAGTTGTGGTGGGATTTAGTGAATAAGAGAGTGTTGGGCAAAATTGTAAAAATGGTTAAGTATTTGTTTTTCCCTTTTCTTTCCTTTTTTTCAGCTCCTGGGTCCTTTTCTCCACTCACCTAGGCCCTTCATGCTGTACGCCCCCAGCCTCACCTCAAAGGCTGAGATGTCTCAACCATCCTGGGTCTTTCCCCCTCCCATCTCCTCCACCAATCAATGTTCTTTTTCCTCAAGACTCCACTGACTTCAAGTGTAGTATAGATAAACTAATATAGCATAACTTATTAGGCTGCTGCGCTCAGCCTTGCTCATTCATGCTGAGTAGATATCCATTAATCTGAGCCTGAGCTTGCCTTCAAATTTTATCCCATTTTCTTTAAACTTAGCCTTACTTTCAAATATCTTTTTCTATTATCACTTAAAATATTTTTTATTGAAGTAAGTTGACACACAATATTATATTAGTTTCAAGTATACAACACAGTGATTCGACATTTATATACATTATGGATTGATCACCACAGTAAGTCAGTCACTGTACAAAGTTATTATGTTATTATTGACTATATTCCTTATGCTGGTACATACCTGTGACTTATTTATTCCATAAGTTTGTACTTCTTGATCCCCTTCACCTACTTTGCCCAACCCCCACCTCCCTCTCCTCTGGTGACCACCAGTTTGTTTTCTGTATCTGTCTGTTTCTGTTTTGTTTGTTTAGCTTTTTTTTAGATTCCACATATAGTGAAATCATACAGTATTTGTTTTTCTCAGTCCGACTTATTTTATTTAGCATTATACCCTCTAGGCCTATCCATGTTGTCACAAATGGCAACATTTCATTCTTTTTTATGGCTGAATAATATTTCATTTTGTATATATATCACATCTTCTTATCCATTCATCTATTGATGGGCACCTAGGTTGCTTCTATATCTTGACTATTGTAGATAATGCTGCTATGAACATTGGGGTGCACATATGTTTTTGAATTAGTGTTTTTGTTTTTTTGAATAAATACCCAGAAGTGGGAATGCTGGATGATATGGTAGTTATATTTTTAATTTTTTGTGGAGCCTCCAAACTAGTGGCACCAACTTACATTCCCACCAGCAATAAATGAGGATGCCTTTTTCTTCACATTCTCACCAACACTTGTTATTTGTTGTCTTTTTGATAATAGCCATTCTGACAAGTGGGAAGTGATATCTCACTGTGGTTTTGATTTGCATATTCCTGATGGTTAGCGACATTGAGCATGTTTTCATCTGTCTGTTGGCCATCTATATGTCTTCCTTGAAAAAATGTCTTTTCAGGTCCTTTGACTATTTTTTAATTGGATTGTTTTTTTTTTTTGATTTTGAGTCATGTGAGTTCTTTATATATTTTGGATCTTAACCCCATACTGGATATGTCATTTACAAATATATTCTCCCATTCAGTAGGTTGCTTTTTCGTTTTCTTGATGGTTTCCTTCACCGTTCAAAAGCTTTTCAGTTTGATGTAGTCCCCTTTGTTTATTTTAGCTTTTGTTTCCCTTGTCTGAGGAGACAGATCCAAAAAAATACATTGCTAAGACTGAGATCAAAGAGTGTACTGCCTATGTTTTCTTCTAGGAGTTTTATGGTTTGAGGTCTTACATTCCAGTCTGTAATCCATTTTGAGTACATTTTTGTATATAGTGTAAGAAAGGAGTCCAGTTTCATTCTTTACATGTAACAGTCCAGTTTTCCAGCACCATTTATTGAAGAGACTGTCATTTCCCCACTATATATTCCTGGCTCCTTTATTGTAAATTAATTGACCATATAAGTGTGGGTTTATTTCTGGGCTCTCTCTTCTGTTCCATTGATCTATGTCTGTTTTTGTTCCAGTACCAGACAGTTTCGATTACTGTAGCTTTGTAGTATAGTTTGAAATCAGGGAGTGTGATACCTCCAGCTTTTCTTCTTTCTTAAAATTGATTTGGCTATTTGTTGTCTTTTGTGGTTCCATACAAATTTTAAGATTATTTGTTCCAGTTTTGTGTAAAATGTCATTGGTATTTTGGTAGTGTATAGAAACACAACAGATTTCTGTATCCTGCAATTTTACTGAATTTATTAGTTATAATAGTTTTATTTTTTTGGTGGAGTTTTTAGAGTTTTCAATATATAGTATCATGTCATCTGCAAACAGTTTTACTTCTTTTTTAATTTGGATTTTTTTTTAATCTCTTTTTCTTGACTGATTGCTGTGGCTAGGACTTCCAATACTATATTGAATAAAAGTGGTGATAGTGGATATCCTTGTCTTATTCCCGGTCTTAGAGGAAAAGCTTTAAGATTTTCACTGTTGAGTATAATGCTAGCTGTGGGTTTGCCATATATGGCCTTTACTATGCTGAAGTATGTTTTCTCTATACCCACTTTGTTGAGAGTTTTTGTCATGCATGTTTAATTTTGTCAGAAGCTTTTTCTGCATGTATTGCTTATAATTTTTATGATTATATATATATGATCATATAATTTTTATCCTTTGTTTTGTACTGTATCATGTTGATTGATTTATGGATTTTGAGCCATACTCGTACCTCTAGAATAAATCCCACTTGATCACTGTGTATGCTCCTTTTAATGTAATGTTGTATTTGGTTTGCTAATATTTTGTTGAAAATTTTTGCATCTATGTTCACCATGGATACTATCCTGTAATTTTTTTTTTTTGTAGTGTCTTTATCTGATTTTAGTATCAGGGTAATGTTGGCCTTGTAGAATGAGTTTGGAAGCGTACCTTCCTCTTTAATATTTTATAATTGTTTGAGATGGATAGGTGTTAATTTTTCTTTCAATGTTTGGTAGAATCCACCTGTGAGCCATCTGGTCCTGGACTTTTGTTATATTTGTGAGTTTTTTGATAACTAATTCAATTTCATTAGTAGTGATTGGTCTGTTCAGATTTTCTATTTCTTCTTGATTCAGTCTTAAAAGGTTATATGTTTCTAGGAATTTATCTGTTTCTATTAGCTTGTCCATTTTGTTGGCAGGTAATTGTTTATAGTAATCTCTTAATGATCCTTTATATTTCTGTGGTGTTGATTGTAATTTCTCTTTCACTTTTGATTTTATTTATTTGGAACCTCTTCTTTTTTTCTTGATGAGTCTGGCTAAAGGTTTATCAATTTTATATTTTCCAAGAACCAGCTCTTAGTTTCATTGATCTTTTTTATTTTTTTAAGTCTCTATTTCATTTATTTCCACTCTGATCTTTAGTATTTCTCTCCTTCTACTAACTTTGGGCTTTGTTTATTCTTCTTTTTCTAGTTCTTTTAGGTGTAAGGTTAGATTGTTTATCTGAGATTTTCCTTGTTTCCTGAGGTAGGTCTATATTGCTATAAACTTCCCTCTGACAACTGCTTTTGCTGCATCCATAGATTTTGGAACATTGTATCCATTTTCATTTGTCTCCAGGTATTTTTTTTTTGCGATACGTGGGCCTCTCACTGTTGTGGCCTCTCCCGTTGCGAAGCACAGGCTCCAGATGCGCAGGCTCAGCGGCCATGGCTCACGGGCCCAGCTGCTCCGCGGCATGTGGGATCTTCCCCAAATGGGGCACAAACCCGCATCCCCTGCATCGGCAGGCGGACTCTCAACCACTGCACCACCAGGGAAGCCCTGTCTCCAGGTATTTTTAAATTTCCTCTTTGATTTCTTCTGTGATGATTGGTTGTTTAGAAGCATGTTGTTAGCTTCCACGTGTCTGTGATTTTTCCATTTTTCTCCTTGAAGTTGATTTTTAGTTTCACACTCCTGTGGTTTGGAAAAGATGTTTGATATGATTTCAGTCTTCTTAAATTTATTGAGAGTTGTTTTATGGCTTAACATGTATCCTTTCTGGAGAATGTTTCATGTGCGTTTGAAAAGAAGTTGTTGTATTCTTCTTTTTTTGGGTAGACTGTTCTCTCTATTTATATCTATTAAATTCATTTGATCTAAAGTGTTCTTTAAGGCCAAATTTTCCTTATTGATTTTCTGTATGGATGATCTACTCATTGATGTAAGTGGGTGTTAAGGTCCCCTACTATATTGCAGGGGATTGCCAGTATCTCCCTCTATGTCTGTTAATATTTGCTTTATGTATTTAGGTGCACCTATGCTGAGTTATAGATATTTACAAGTGTTGTATCCTCTTTCTGGATTAAATTCCTTTATCATAGTGTAATGCCCTTCTTTGTCTTTTGTTACAAACCTTATTTTAAAGTATTTAGTCTGATGTAAGTATTGCTACTCCAACTTTCTTTTTGTTTCCATTTGCATGGAATACCTTTTTCCATAGCCTCACTTTCAGTCTGTATGTGGCTTTAGATCCAAAGTGAGTCTCTTGTATACAGATATACGGGTCTTGTGTTTTAGTCGATTTAGCCACCCTATGTCTTTTGTTTGGAGCTTTTAGCCCACTCACATTTAAAGTAATTATTGATAGGTATGTACTTACCACCATTTTGTTAATTGTTTTTTGTTTGTTTAAGTAGTTCTCTATTCCTTTCTTCTTCTCTTGTTCCCCTCGTTTGTGATTTGATGACTTTCTTTAGTGTTATGTTTGTATTCCTTTCTATTTATTTTTGTGTATCTGTTATGTTTTCAGTTTATGTTTACCATGAGGTTCATTTATAACAATCTATGTATATAGCAGTCTATTTTAAGTTTATGATCTCTTAAGTTTGAATGCATTCTAAAAACACTGCATTTTTACTTCCCCACCCATGTTTTATGGGGTTTTTTTACTGTCATATTTTACATCTTTTTACTTTGTGTATTGCTTAACTAATTATTTTAGATATAAGTGATTTTACTGCTCCTGTCTTTTAACCTTCATAACTAGCATTATTGTTGCTTGATCTACTATATTTATTATATGTTTGCCTTTACCAGTGAAATTTTTTCTTTCATAATATTCTTGTTTCTAGTTACAGCCTTTCAGAAGTTCCTTGAACATTTCTTGTAAGGCCAATTTAGTGATGATGAACTCCATTAGCTTTTGCTTGTCTGGGAAATTATTTTCTCTCCTTCAATTCTGAATGATGAACTTGCCAGGTATCATTTTGTGATAAAGTATTCTTGATTGTAAGTTTTCTTCCTTTCAGCACTTTGAATGTATTGTGCCACTCCCTTCTGGTCTGTAAAGTTTCTGCTGGAAAATCAGCTGAGAGTCTTATGGAATTCCCTTGTATGTAACTGATTGTTTTCCTCTTGCTGCTTTTAAGATTCTCTCTTTATCGATTCTCTCCTTATTGTTATATTTTGACAGTTTAATTATAATGTATCTTGGTGTGGGTCTCTTTGGGTTCACTTTGTTTGGGACTCTATGTGCTTCATGGACTTGGATGTCTGTTTCCTTTGCCAGGTTAGGAAAGTTTTCAGCCATTATTTCTTCAAATAATTTTTCTGTTCCTGTCTCTCTCTTCTCCTTCTGGGGCCCCTATAGTGTGAGTGCTAGTACACTTGATGTTGTCCCAGTGGTCCCTTAAACTATCCTCATTTTTTTGGATTCTTTTTTCTTTTTGCTGTTCTGATTGGCCAGGACTGCTGTGAGCACACTGGTGGGTAGAGCTGTCCTCTGGCCTGGCTGGCTATGAGGTCAGGTCACTACTTTTATGGACACGCTGGTGTGTGGGGCAGCACCCCCCCAGCAAAACTCACTTTGTAGTGGCACTGATGTCAGATGGGGCCACCTGCTGGGTGGGACAGGGTGGGGGCTGCTTTGGAGGGGACAGCTGGGGTGGGTGGGATGGGCAGTGCTGGTGTTCAGGGGAACACTGGAGCAGGGGGTGCACACTGTTAGTAGGTTGATGGAAAGTGACAGAAATGGCACCTGCCAGTGCTTCCGTCCCCAGAGAAAGTGCCACCAGATCCCTGCCCCTCTGGCACATGCCCTAAAATTAATCAAAGAATCTCCTTCTTTTATGAATCCTAGGCATTTTTCAAGCTGCTGCCTCTGTGCTGGACTTTGTGTGAGTGAGTTTGTGCATAAGATCTTCATGAGTGGAGTCTCTGTTCCCCACAGCCCTCTGGCTCTCCCGGAGATAAGCCTCACTGGTTTTCAAGCCAGACATTGTGAAGGTTTGTCTTCCTGGTGTAGGTCCTCCAGAGTGGGGAGCCTGACATGGGGCTCAGACCCCTCACTTCTCAGGGGGAACCTCTGCCATTGTGATATCCCTCCCACTTGTGGATCATTGCACAAATCGTGTTGATTCTGACTAGATTGTATCTCTGTCCCACTTAATTGCCTTGAAGTGGCCTTTTCTTTATATCCTTAGTTGTAGAAAATCTGTCCTGTTAGTCTTCAGGTTGTTCTCAGAGATAGTTGTTTTAGATGCAATTGTAGTTTCGGTGTGTCTGTGGGATGAGGTGAGCTCAGAATCTTCCTAGTCTGCCATTTTAATCCAGACTCCTCTCTTAGCTTTTTTTTTTTTTTTTTTTTTGCGGTACGTGTGCCTCTCACTGCCTTGGCCTCTCCCGTTGCGGAGCACAGGCTCCAGACATGCAGGCTCAGCGGTCATGGCTCACGGGCCCAGCCGCTCCGCAGCATGTGGGATCTTCCCGGACTGGGGCACGAACCCGTGTCCCCTGCATCGGCAGGCGGACCCCCAACCACTGTGTCACCAGGGAAGCCCCTTATCATTTTATTTGCAGCTCTTGAGCCTAAATGTTAGAAAGTTCAGATTGCAAAGAGCTTTGATACTTTTTTTTTTACTTTCTCAAAATTGATCTTTTTATGCGAGTTAAGAATACACTCAACTGTGAACAACAAAGATCTGAAAAATAATGGTTTAAATCAAGATGCATTTTATTTTTCTCCAATGTAAAAGAATCCTAGAAGTGAATGGTCCAGGATTTGAGAGTGGTTCCACATTTGTCAGAGAGTCAGTTTCCTTCTCTCTTGTTCTGCCATGCGTTGTTTCCATTCTTAGAAAAGTGTGCTCCTTCCTAGAGGTACTACAAACATTTCCACTTGTGTCTGCTTCAGAGCTTGGTCTCAAGGCCACACCAAAATGAGTGGGAGGCTGTTTCAAGCCTCTTCTGGTTGGCCAGTAAGGAGCCCACATAAAACATCAGGGTTCTTTTGTCAAGGAAGAATGGGTGACTGTCTATGGAAAGCAATTGGCTGTCTCTGCCACAAGTTCATTTTACTAATTATGAAAGAAATATACATATATAGTATAAACATACAGAAAACAGAAAAGTAAAAAGAGGAAAATGCTTTCAGATATAAGCTCTCTTAACACTGTGGTTTAGTTTTTCAGTCTCACTCTCTTCACTCCACTCTCAAAACTTCAACTTTTAGAGACTTGTGAGAAAAGTTGGATCATATATATATAATTTTAAACACATACATAACCAAAGTGGGCTACTAATATATAGATTTATTTCTTCACAATTATAATTTTGTTATATTGCTCTAATATATATCTTTATATGGTTTCATCTTTCTGCTCATCCATCAATTCATCTTTTTTTGAAGCATTTTAAATTTGCAGATAGTAGTAGCTTAAGCCATTAAGCACTTTGACATGCATGTCTTAAACTGGGGTACAATACTTTTTTCTTTCTTTTTTGAGGTAAAATTAAATACAGTGAAATGTACATGCTCTAAATTCAATTAGTTTACATAATAGTTTTAAACTTGATTTTTTTTCCAATGAAGATACTCTTATTGTGATTAGTATGTGAGGTCTGTATAAGTTAATAATGTAGATCAAAATTCTAATGGTTTATATATAAATCTAACCAGTTCCTTATTGTTGGACATTTTGGTTATTCTTTAGTTTTTACTATTTTAAACAACCTTGTGTTAAACATTTTATATCTGTCTATCTATCTATCATCTATCTATCTATTATTTAATTATTTCCTTAGGCTAAATTCTTTTTTTTTTTTTTTTTTTTTGCGGTATGCAGGCCTCTCACTGTTGTGGCCTCTACCCTTGTGGAGCACAGGCTCCGGACGCACAGGCTCAGCGGCCATGGCTCACGGGCCCAGCCGCTCTGCGGCATGTGGGATCTTCCCGGACCGGGGCACGAACCCGTGTCCCCTGCATTGGCAGGCGGACTCTCAACCACTGTGCCACCAGGGAAGCCCTAAATTCTTAAATGTAAAATTTTTGGTTCAAATGTATGTGCAGATGTTTAGGGCAGTTGATCTGTATTGCCAGATTGCAGTTCAGAATTATAGTACTATTTACTCTCCCACCAGCAGGGCATGTGATTGACTATCTCTAATTCTTTTTCATCTAGACCTTTGAGGTTATACAGAGAATTTCGCAATAAATGCTACAGTATTACATAATCTGTAGTTGGTTGAGTCCACAGATGTGGAACCACACATATGGAGGGTCGACTATAAAGTTATACATGGATTTTCAACTGCATGGCAGTCAGCACTCCATAACTCCGGCATTGTCCAAGGTCAACTGTAACGACTTTGATAAATTCCCTTTTTTGTTGTTACTACGTAACTGTTAATGAAAGTATGACTTTTCCTTTAACCTTAAAGCATTTGCTCTGGTAGTATCCAACACTCTAAATTGTTTTCACATTTAAAAAATGTTTTCCTTCCTTTCAAAGTGGCCCATTTCTGAAATTCATTTTATATATTCTCTTTTTTATAGGCTCCCTATTGTGCACTGATGCAGCAGTAGGGACTAAGATCATGGGGTCCAACAGCTCATATTAAAGGTGAGAAAACTAAAACCCAGAGAGTGGTGTAGGGAATTTGATCAGATGTCAAAGGAGGGGGATTTTCACTAAACTGACCTGAAAAGATTCTTGCTAAAACTGGACTCAATGGGCCAAAGACAGAGTCCAAAGGCAAGGTCTAGTCAAAAAGAGGACTCAAAGAAGACTGACTAGAGTTTGGTCAAAAGAGAGCACCTTTATCAGAGAGAGGTACTGATATCTCCACTTAAAAAAAAAATTATGGGTCACATTTTCCAGATTGCCTCATATTTTAAAAAATTACATGCTGACTGAAGTAGATAATATTTGCCCAGAAGAGCAGTAACCCCTCCTTGTGTACCACTAGGATGAGGGTGAGTCTTTGGTGGACTCCAGAGCTGAGATGGGTAGGGCTGGGCTGCACACTCTAGTCAGTTTAGAATCTGTGGTTTCTGGGTGGTTGTGTAGGTGGACTCTGGCCCCTTCCTCCAGCAGGCTTGAGATCTAAGCACCCAGGAGTTTGTGGAGCTTCCCCTTGACATCGAGCTCTGCCCCCAGCTTTCTGTGCCCCTGAAGGTGTCTGTGCCCAGCCGTGGGTCCTCAGCGTTCCACAGCTTTGCATCCTCTGAAGGCCTCATGCAGAAGAATGGATGGGCCATGTGTCTTTTGGGCTTCTCCTTGTTCCAATCCACATGCCAGCTCAGGCGTGGCTATTAACAGCCCACTGGTTCCTCATTACCCTCCTGAAGTCCTGTAGCAGGTGCCTTTACCTGCCCTGCTCCCAGGGACAAAAGCAGCTACCCTATTCTCACGTGGAAAAAGCTCATCCCTCTTTGTCTTGTGACCTTTTACAGCCTAACTGTAAGCAGAACTTACAGTTAGGCTGTACAGAGCAGAACTCTTTCGTTTCTTCTTGACCCTCATTTCTCATCACCCTTGGCCTTATACTTTCCTGATGGAGCTTTAGTTTATGGCCCCCTTCACCTTTCCCCTCCCTGCCTGAGTCCAGACCCTTCCTTCTGTGTTCTGATAGTATCCAGGCTATTTAAAAAGGTACACCCTGTTACATATTATTACTTGTCTGTTTCCCAATGAATTGCTAAGCTCCTCAGTGGCAAAGGCTGCTCCTAGCACATGGCTCTTACTCCAAAGACCGGTTTCCTGCTTTTAAGGGACTAGTTCCGTGTGTGTGTGTGTGTGTGTGTGTGTGTGTGTGTGTGTGTGTGTGTGTGTTTCTACTGACAAGGCTCAGCAAAAACTCTTCTGACAGAGGCCTCTGTGCTCCAGGACTTATCTGCTGCATTTCTGGGGCTCTGTTGAACATCAGAGTGTGGGTGGATGTCCCCATGGGGCAGGGGGGAGGCAGCAAGGTGGGGAAGTGTTCAGCAGACTTCTGGGAGGCTGGGCAAGAGCTTCCTAGGAGGCGAAGGCCCTTTGGATCATGACAGGTCCTGATCTAATCTGTCCATACTTTGATTCTCTTCCTCCAGAAAAAAACCATTTTTCCTTTTTAAACAAATAAATTAATTACAAATGACAACATTCATAATTACGAGTTACAGAGACTAATTAATTAAATAAAATAATTAAACAATAAATTAAAGATGTGAAAAAAGCACCCCCTTCCAAACCACTGCATGTGAATTTAAAATCAATTCCGAATTCTGCACACATATTATATTTTTGCTTTCTAGGCAAACAGGTATATTACCCCCTTCCCATCCCCCCACCCCCAAAATACATAGTGTTGAAAATGGTTTAGGAGACTTAGCAAGAAATAAAATCATGCCAGACAAAAAACATTAATATTAAGCATCTGCCTGTAGGAACTTGCCCCCTCAAAAGCACAAAGGTTCTAGACAAGGAAAAGAAGGACAAACGTAAACAGAATCCATGGAGTCTCTAGATATTCACGGGCACTTTAAACATATGGGTGCTTGAGGAACTAGGCCGGTGGGCCTGGTCTGGGGAAAGGTATGGCTCGGGGTGTGCCAGGTGGGCACACTGTGGGCAAGGAACCGGTAACGGTTGTAGTCAGATTGGAGAAGAGATGCAGGCTCATCAAAAAGCTCGGTGCTTTGTGACCACCTAGAGGGGTGGGATAGGGTGGGAGGGAGGGAGACGCAAGAGGGAGGAGAAAGGGGAATATATGTATAGCTGATTCACTTTGTTATAAAGCAAAAACTAACACACCATTGTAAAGCAATTATACTCCAATAAAGATGTTAACCAAAAAAAGGCACTTAGATTGGGAAAACAGGAGGCAGAACGCCGCGGCGAGGAGGGGAAGGCAGGGCTAGGGGCGGTGCCAGCATGGAGGCGGCGGCGGGGCTGCTTGGGCCTCAGAGAGGGCGCGCTCCGCTGCGTCTCCCGCTGCCTCCGCGGGCGGGGGCCTCGAAGGCCTAGGGCTGGGAAGCGTGCGCCCCCTGAAGGCGGCAGAGCGCCGCATTCTTATTGATTTACTAGTCTTTGCAGATTTCGCTAAAACGCAGTGCTAATAGCCTTGGTAAACAAAACTCTGCGCCTCTTTGCGGACAGGTAGGGGCAACGACGTTTGAAGGTTCAGCAGAGCTTTTCCCATTCACTTTAAAAATGGAACAAGAGGTTTTTGATGAGGTCGGATTAGGAATGATGAGGTGCTGATGGTGGCAGCTGTGGAGCTGGGGGTGGGGACTCACCAAATTCTGACACCTCAATTCTGAGAGTTTGGTTAGTCGGCCAACTTCTTTTTCAGAGCCTGAGGAGTACGGCCACTAATTTCCAGATGCTGCCATCCTGTTTCCAGTTGCACTTAGGGATTTCGGCTGCTGAGTTATGAGCTACTGGACTAGTGTGATGCACTCTTCCTTGCGCATCTTGGAAAATTCTCTGTATGACTGCAATACAATCAGGGGAATTACTTGACCAAATCTTTCCTACTAAGCTCAGTCGAACTGATCATACCGTTACTTTTACGAATGCATTAGTGAATTTTAAAATTAATCTTGTCAAGCCTCCCGAAAAAAATCACCATATATTTTTTGATTATCAACTACATTTCTTTACTAAAAGCTCTGAAGTTAAATGCAAGCAACTCTTGATTTTCCCCTTGAAAGGCGGTTTGGATGTCTATCACCTGCATCCTTATAGTGTTGTACTGGACAAGGAGATTTAAATTCTAAGCTGTTCTCAGAGGACCTACTAAATACTAAGCATATCTTAAAGACGATGCAGAGATGTTCATTATAATCATTAAATACACAAATTCAGAAAGTAAAAGTGTACCTGGAAATTATGCAGCAAATTGTTAATAATCATATATTCAAATAAGATACATGAGGGCAGGATTGTGGGTTTTCTTCTTTTCTTTTCTTTCTTTCTTTCTTTTTTTTTTTTTTTTTTTGGTCTATTGTGTTCCCTGCTCTATCACTACAGGGTCTGTGGAACAATGCCTGGTGCACAGAAGGACTTCAATAAATATTTATTGAATAAATGGGTGGAATACGTTCTTGTCTCCAAAGTGGTTACTTAAGATTCAAAACACATTTCAATAATACTGTCATTGCTCAAACTATTTTTTGGAAGGAATTTTGCTTTGGGAATTTCCTTTAAGCTGGTCCCATTCCTTTAGGGCCATACTTCAATTTTTGGATCAAATCAATACACTTTTAATGAGTGAGCTTACCTACGTTATTTATCAGGTGTGGATCCAAATAACTTTCTCAGTTCATTCTCAAAGGGTGAATTTACCATCCTGGAGGTTATAAAAACAATGCTATAGGCTCTGAAAGCAATTCTCCAAGAGGCATACCAAAATGTCTGCATTAATAAAAGCTTCATTGGAAAAAATGTCTAACTTCCTGAGATGAATACCTTGAAGGGAATAGAACTCATCTGAATTATTCTTGTATGTTTGATAAAAAATCAATTCTATTACTCATATTTACATTATACTCCTGGAAGGAGCTTAAGTGTTTCTGATTGAGTAAAGAAAGAGGCATAAGAATTGTTTGTTCTTTACCACTACTCTCCACAGGTTTTAAGCTGGCTGAGAATAGGAGTTATTTCTTCCTTATTGATTCAAGTTTCATTCTCTATCATTTCCAGAATCTTTCATTTCCCAAGTTTCACAAGTTATTGTTTTTAACCACAAAATAATACATGATTATTGTTTTAAAAACACACATAGTATAGAAATATATAGAGTAAAATGTTTTAGTCTGTTTGGAATAAAGAGAGCAGATTCAACACATAGCCACAACCCAAATTCCATTACAATGAAAACAAAGGGATTGTTTTTTTTCACCCCAAGCATTTCTATTTTGAAATAAGCCTTACTTATGAAAATGTGCTTAAAATTAAAAAAAAAAAAAAATTTGGGCTTCCTTGGTGGCGCAGTGGTTAAGAATCCGCCTGCCAATGCAGGAGACACGGGTTCGATCCCTGGTCTGGGAAGATCCCACATGCCACGGAGCAACTAAGCCCGTGCGCCACAACTACTGAGCCTGTGCCCTAGAGCCTTTGAACCACAGTTACTGAAGCCTGCGCGCCTAGAGCCCGTGCTCCGCAACAACAGAAGCCACCACGATGAGAACCCGCGCACAGCAACGAAGACCCAATGCAGTCATAAATAAATAAATAAATGTAAAAAATTTAAAAATTGTTATAAAATTAATGCCAGGTAACTATTACCTAAAAAAGTGAGCATTGCCAGTGCCTTAGAAGTTCCCCTGGGTACCCGTTCCTTTCCTTTTCTTTCCTTCCCCACTAAAGAGAACGAATATCCTCTTGTTCTGGGAGCAATCATTTTCTTGCTTCTCTCTATACTTTTCCATATAAGTAGCCATCTATAAACAGCATGGATTAGTTTTGCCTATTTTTGAACTTCATGGAATTAAGACCTCTTTCAGTCAATATTATGTTTGAGATTTATCCATGCCTTTTATTGTTGCTTAAAATTCCATTGTATGAATCTGCTACAATTTATCTCTTCTGTTGCTGATGAACATTTGGGTTGCTTCTAGTTTTTGGTTATTATGATTAGTACTGCTTTGAACATGCTTGTATATACCTCCTGGTGCACTTGTGCCTGTATTCCTGTTGGTATATAACCAGTAGTGGAATTGCTGGGTCACAAGTTATGCAATGTATACTTCCCAAAATGCCATCCTGTTACTTTATTTCCTTTTCAATAGTGGGTATTTCAATTAAAAAATTTTTTTTGTTCTGGTGGGTGTCCTTTTCAAAGTTGTTTTGGCTCTTCTGGATCCTTTGCATTCCATATGAATTTTAGAATCTGCTTGTCTATTTCTACAAAAAGTTACTGCTGGGATTTTGAATGGTAATGCCTTGAATCTATATTATCACTTTGAGGGAGAATTAGCATCTATTATTGTCATGTATTTTTCTTTTACATATGTTATAAATCCTACTATACATTATGATTTTGTTTAATCAATTATTTAAAATACTTATTGTTTGTACTGAGATATAATTCACATACCATAAAACTTACCTTTTAAGGCTTACAATTCAGTGGTTTTTAGAATATTCATAAGTTTGTACAACTTTCAACACTACCTAATTGCAGAATATTTTTATCACCCCAAAAAAGAAACCTCATACCTGTTAGGAGTCATCTATTATTGTTTAAAGAGATATAAATAATAATAAAAAATGTCATATATTTACTAATATAGGCATCTATTTCAGTGCTCTTACTTGTGTAGATCCATAGTTCCATCTGGTATCATTTACCTTCTGCCTGAAGCACATCCTTTAACATTTCTTATAATATGGTAGTATTTTTTAAATCCTTGTAATATGGGTCTGTTCATGACAAATTTGTTCAGCTATTTTATGTCTCTAAAAGCCTATTTTGCCTTAATTTTTGAAAGCTATTTTCACTGGGTATAAAAATATAGGTTAATAATTTTCTTTTCTTTTAGTACTTTAAAGATTTTGCTCCATTATTTTCTTACTTGCACTGTTTCTAATGAGAAACCTGCCCTCACCCTTTTCTTTGAACATTTTGTTCTCTGTAGGTAGCATATCTTTTTAAATCTGGCTGATTTGAAGATTTTCTCTTCATCACTGGCTTTAAGCAATTTGATTATAATGTGCTTTGGCATAGTTTATGTTTCTTGCAGTTGTGTTTCTTTGAGCTTCTTGGATCTGTAGGTTTATAATTTTCATCAAATTTAGGAACTATTTGACCATTATTTCTTCAAAAAGTTTTTTCTCCCTTTCTTCTTTTCCATTTTCTTCTGAGGCCCCAATTATATACTTATTAGGCTGATAACTTATTAGGCTGATAACTTATTTGGCTGATAAAATTGTCCCACAGAACATGGATGCTCTTTTCTTTCTTTCTCTCTTTCTTTTTCTTTTTTTTCTTTCTTTTTTTCTTTCTTTCTTTCTTCCTTCCTTCCTTCCTTCCTTCCTTCCTTCCTTCCTCCCTCCCTCCCTCCCTCCCTCCTTTCCTTCCTTCCTTTTCGGAATTCTTTGTTTCTCTCTGTGTTTCATTTTTAAATGTTTCTATTGGGATGTATTCAGGTTAACTAATCTTTTATCTTACCTTTTCTAATTTGCTGTTGATCCTATGCAGTTTATGTTTCTCTGAGACATTATAATTTTTATCTCTAAAATTCAAGTCTTTAAATATGTTCCATGTCTTTACATAATTTTTTGAACCTAAGGAACAGTTAAATAACTGTTTTAGGGTCCTTATCTGCTATTTTTGTTATGTAGTAATGTGGCACACATTTTGAACTGTAGAAGACATTTTATTATTCTTCTACAATACTTATTTTTACAATCAGTGTTCACTTAGATTTACACATATGTTTGCTACTTATTTATCTTTTTAAACATTTAGGTAGTATTTTTTAAATCCTAGAAATATTTAAATTTGTTAATAGTTGAATCTCTCAGTCATTTTCTTTAGGCCTCTGGGTCTTGCTTAGGAAGGCCTTCCCAAATCAAGATTATAAAAATACTGTTAGATAATTATACCTGTATTTTTATAAATTTTATTTTTTAATATTTAGACTCAGTTCATCCAGATTTGTTGTTCTATATTTTGTGAAGCTAAGGATCTTAATTTTTTTCTAGGTGATTAGCAAAATGACTCACTATTATTTATTGAATTTCTATTCTCTTCCTCTGATTTGTAATGTAACCTTATTATATAATTATTTCTTTATAAACATGGGTCTTCCGTTTTCTTGCACCAATGCCCCAACTGTTCTAATTACTATAATATGCAATAATTAATATGGAACTACAATGTGACAAAAATATTGCCTTGTATTCTATAATGATAGGCCATTGCAGATGGATAAGAATCTAGCTTCTGGCTCTATTAATTATAGACATATAGCCTGAACGAGATAAGCAGCAGGGCTTTCTGGACAAAACTGTGATGTAGGTGGAAGAGGCAGTCCTTTCTCCTTTTTTTTTGGTACACGGGCCTCTCACTGTTGTGGCTCTCCCATTGCGGAGCACAGACTCCGGACGAGCAGGCTCAGCGGCCACGGCTCACGGGCCCAGCCGCTCTGCAGCACGTGGGATCCTCCCGGACTGGGACACGAACCCGCGTCCCCTGCATCGGCAGGCGAACTCTCAACCACTGTGCCACCAGGGAAGCCCTCTCCTTTTTTATGAATAGGCTTTCCAGATCTCTGGTTCCAGGGTCTTCATGCAATCCCAGGCTACATAGGGCTCTCCTCAAGGCCTGCTCCCTTGAGGGAAATATCTGTTTCTCTAAACATACTTTTTAACCTTCTCCTCCAAATTCTACTCTTATCTGGTCTATATTGAAAAGTCTTGAAAAAATAATTTATACTTTGGTGTTGATGACTGATATGGCCGTTTAATGTAGTTGGGGCAAATGCTTGGCTTAATATCAACATGTATCTTCCAGCACCTAAAGTAAGCAGCCATGGTGTACTTTTTTGCTGATCTTGGGCTTGACCTGAGAACCTTTCTCAACACAGAACTCCAGGAGTTCCTAACACTTCATCAGAATTGGCATGTAGCTTGGAATTAGTTTTCCTCCCCTGGAATAATGTTTTCCTTTCTCAGGAGAAACAGGCATTGGAGAAATGGAGTCATGATAGTGCCTGTATTGGTTTCCTAGGGCTGCACAACAAAATACCAAAGACTGAGTGGCTTAAAACAACAAAACTTTATTGTCTCACAGTTACAGAATCTAGAAGTCCAAAATTAAGGTGTCAGCTGGGCCACGCTCTCTTCAGTGGTTCTAGGGGAGAATCCTTCCTTGCTTCTTTTGGTGTTTGCTGGCAATCCTTGGCATTTCTTGACTTGTAGATGCGTCATTCTAATCACTTGACCATCTTCTCCCTGTGTGTCTTCACACTGTCTTTCCTCTGTGTGTGTGTGTATGTGTGTGTGTGTGTTATCTATATATGTCCAGATTTCCCTTTTTTATAAAGACACCAGTCAGATAGGAGGTTACCTTAATGACTAGTTTTAATTCGATTGCCTCTGTAATGACCCTGTTTCCAAATAAGGTCACATTCTGAGGTACTAGGGGTTAGGACTTCAACATACAAATTTTGGGGGGACACAAATCAACTGTTTGCAGTGGCACTCAGATAAAGCTGTGGATGGAAAACTCTTCACCTGTGTGTAAGAGCAGTCCTGTCAGGGTCAACCAGTCCTGCACTAAAAACATAACATTGCCTGATAGTGGAAGGGCATTGAAGGCAGTCATTATTATTTACTTGTGTGGTTAAAGAGATCCTGGGCTGCCAGTCATAATCCAAAATTAAACCCTTGACAATTTCCAGAGGATTTCACAGGATTATTTCATCTTTATTCTTGTTTAGCTCTATTTTAAAGGGATTTTGAGGGCAGTGTGTATTGCCCACTAAATTTTTTCCATGCCTTTTCACTGTAGACATAGCAATGTAAACAAGATCTAGGTCTGAACACACTGACACATTTCTAGAACAGGTGTTTGTTCATTTGTTTGTTTTTAATGAAACTGGAAGGTTTTGAGCTTATGAAGGAAGAATCTAGTTCTGTTGTATTGACTTTTTGATATCACAAATTACAGGCCAGCTGAAATTTATGAGCATGGGCTCAACACGCTTCATGTGTGATTTGAGTTCATCTGTGGAAAATGAGCAGAGGCAGGAAGTAAATTACGAGGTAAGGAGTAGTATTCACTAGGCATTTGTGAGATTTCTTGGTCAGCAGATTAGTTGATTCATGGTTAAAAAAAGAACTTATTAGACTGTGCTTTATGAAGTATTAGATTTTTATTACTTATATGAAATAGGTTATTCTAATTTTATTATTAGTGCAGAACAAATGTGCTAAGTCTTGAAAGGTGTACTCATCTAGGAATGGATGAAAACTGTTCAGGAGGTCGAATTCATTTGGTGCCTTTTGGAAAACTGTTGCAGGTGATGAGTCAGACACTTGGGTGATGCCACCCAGCGTTTGCTGTTTCTCTATCAGTTAAAAATAAATCCAATATTGTCCCTTTATTAAGGAAATTGTGACAAAAGAACACAGTCTTTTAATCACTAACAGTACACTGATGTCTTTTACTTTGCAGGTGGTTTGTTATGGGCAAGTAACTTAAAAAGTTGTTTGGTTTGTATCAGGCAGGAAGACTACATAACACAGTGAGAGTGCAAGCACTTTGGAGACACACAGTCCTAAATCCATATTTCCGGGCCATTTCTGGGCTCTCACAAGAACCTCAGATTTCTCACTTTTTAAATGTGGGCAATGATACCTCTCTTTCAGCATTGTGAGGATTAAATTAAATCAGATTATCATTGTAAAGTGTCTGCCCAAAATTAAATTTGCAACAAAATTAGTTTCCTCTCCTTTCTCTCAAATCCATTTTTTGGTTGCATGATCTTGTGATTTGATTTTCATAACTTAAAACTACAACCTAGCTCTATTTGGAGGAAAAGTTGATCAGGTAATTCTTTTATGTCTCATGACTCCGTAGAAGAGGGCACTGTTAAAATTGTTTAGGGTCTTCCCTGCTGGTGCAGTGGTTAAGAATCCACCTGCCAATGCAGGGCACATGGGTTTGAGCCCTAGTCCGGGAAGACCCCACATGCCGTAGAGCAACTAAGCCTGTGCGCCACAACTACTGAGCCTGCGCTCCAGAGCCTGTGCTCTAGAGCCTGTGAGCCACAACTACTGAGGCTGTGTGCCACAACTACTGAAGCCTGCGTGCCTAGAGCCCGTGCTCCACAACAAAAGAAGCCACCGCAATGAGAAGGCTGTGCACTGCAATGAAGAGTAGCCCCCGCTCGCCGCAACTAGAGAAAACCTGCCTGCAGCAACGAAGACCCAACACAGCCAAAAAGAAAATAAATAAATTAATTTAAAAAATTGTTTAGGTTTGGCATTTTAAATAAAACCACCTCTTTGCAGGAGAGACGTTAGTGTAAAATATGTTAGGAGGAAGGACATAAATATTCTAAAAGCTTATACTCATGTGCAAAGCTCTTGTTCCAAGGAGTTACATTAGGCTTCTTAAGTAATTTGGAATGAGAGGACGTCTAATATTATTTCCTTCTCTGTTTCACTTTAATCTGTGAGTAGTTCAGAAGGGTAATTCGTTGGCCGTTTTATGTCACTCCTGCACTATTAGAGAGAAATTAAGTTTGGCCCTGTTTGCCAAATTTGAGACAGTTAGGATGACGGAAAAAGGAGCCCTCAGGTTCTTGCTTTAATTTTATAAAACATCGTAGTTTTGCTTGGATAATTAAATTGACAATAGGATTTTAAAACCTTAAATTCCCTAGTGTTCAAAATCTTTATTGAAACCATTTACCTTGAAAATAATATCTTCTTATGATGGGAGTGACAAGCTTGGGTACAAGCTTTAAAAACAAACTGCACGGATTGCAATTTTTGTTTTAATGACACAAAAATTAATGGATTGCCTTATATATGGCTGTCATGTAGTATCCTTTGTTTTTTTTTTCCCTGCAGAGTTGTTATGCATGCATGCTCACTGGTTTTATTGTTTGACTCACAAATACCTACCTTTGGTTTCAAAATGTGTGGTAGTATTAACCATCTGTAATTTTCTTCATTTCTCAATAAAGAAATGACATTGGACGGTCAACAATTAATTGCTTAGCCACACAGTATTTTTAAGCAATCTGCCGCTTTTCAGGACCAAGGGGAAAATCCTATCCATGTGCTTGGTCTATGATTGGGACAGAATTTTGCTGCCATAGCTCTTCGTAACAGCAGTGGATGCCAGCAGGTTTATGACTCCATCTCTAGAGTTATTGCCCCAAGAAATAATATTTCAATTGTAGCTATCTCTGTGAGATGTCTCTATACAGATTCTTTTACCTTTTGCTTTGAAACTGTCCATGGACCAACGCTTCTTATGACCAAAACTGTCAATGATGTAGATAGCAGAGATGTATATATCAGTAAAGATTTTTAAAAATTGAAATATGGAATGAAAACAGTGAGGTCTGCTGGAACCCACAGCAATATCTAAGGCTCAAGCATTTTCCAAAATCTATATATTGCCAGAAAATAAGAAATATTTGAGATAATCTAGAGTATCTTTGGTTTAGTTGAGGGATTTTCCACTCCAAATCAATCATACAATTCCAAACCTTCTCTAAGTTGGCCTGATGATCTATGAAAGTCTTAATTTAGACATGTTGTACAAACAAGTACTATATTCCCAAGCATACATTGCTTGAGAAGTGTGTTTTAAAAGTGTGGTGCAAGCTGACACCTTGGTACAGATGTGTGAAAATGATAAATGTAGCAGACAGCTAAAGTGCTACCCTGCTCAACACTTGATATATAATTTCCAGTGCAGTTATCTTTAGTAATTAACCTCTGATGTTTCTTCAAAAGGTCTGCTAATCTGAATCTTTTTTTGGGTGCCTTGGAGATTTGGATGATTATTTCAGACACTTAGAATTACTGCTGTTCTTCTGAGGCCTGTCTGAAGGGGGCCTGGTTTTCCTAATTCCTAATGCAGCAGCAATAAGAACAATACTTAGCACTTATGAGGCTCCACTTCTCAGTTTCAAAGCACTTTACAAATATCAATTAATTGCTTTGAATGGGGAGTTCTGCAGCTGCTGGAGAAAAAAAGGAGCACACAGTGATTGGCTCATTACCATTTACAGCTGTTGAAAAATGGTCTTCAAAGAAATAATTACAGATTTTCATATATATTTAAGGGAAAAAAAGGAGCAAAGGGAAGGTTACTAAGGATCTTTTTAAACAAATGACTCTTGTCTTTCCATTCTGTTTTGAGAGCAGCAGCTTTTTTGCAAACAATTATCCTTCCGTAGACAAAAAGAAGAGAGGCACTTTAATACTCCCTCTCCAAGAAAACGTAAGACCGTAAATCCTCTTTTTGGAAATAATCTCAACCTCACTGCTTTTCAATTTGGGGCTATTTAGAATTTTTGTTTATCAGCAGTAGGACCGCTGCCGGACTTTGCTTGATACAGCCTTATTTAACGTCTGATCCAGTGTTGGCTTTGTCCCTCTTTAATTATGCATGAAAACAGAACAAGTAGACAATAATTGATAGTGCTTCTTGCATTGTTTTCCACAGAGCTTTATCACCATAGGGGGCCAAAAAAACCTATCCAAATGGTCTCCCTGTCACCAGGAAGAAAAAGAGGCAGCTCGGGCCATGGAAACAGTTTTCTTCCTTTCTCTTTTCTTTTTCTTTCTCTTTTGCCCCCCTTTTCTTCTTTTCATAATGTGAATCTCCTGGTCGGGCAGATAAGCTGCTAATTCTATTAATTTTCTTATCAAAATCAGTGAGGTAAGTGAAGCTTCCAATTTAGTGATTTATTATCCTGAGCAAGCTGTGAGAAGTGCACCTTTCATATTCTGTAATTGGTGCGAGAGGGGTAGAGACTTTCAAGGGAGATGTACTCAGCTAACCGTTTCCATTTCAATTGACTATTGAGCAAACAAATGCAATGTCCTTTCATTGGCTTAAATAATTTAAAATGATAAAGCTAGCAATTCTGCATTTGAGTATATGCTAGTGGATATCTGTGTGCAAGATGCTAACCCCTAAGACATTAAAATATCAGCACAGTAACATCTCTCTATAGGATTTCTCATCGATAAAACATCCAAGTGTGATATGTTAATTGACATGCAAAAGGCCAAAATTGATCACACATGAAATCTGACCCTTATTATTACACCATCCCCCCAAGCCCCTGGAAATAAACATCTTTCTTTTGCATATTGAGTGCTGGATTCTTTTATATATACAAGGTGGCTGCAAACAGTGGACTCCACTATTTAAGCATTGAAATAGGAACCAGTATCAAAGGCAGGAACATCAGCAGTTGGAAAGAAAACAAAGTGGTGAGGTGTTGGATGCCAAGGGTGAGTGGGACTGGTCCAGATGAAAATATAGAAGGTAGACTAGATTTTGGGCGGGCAAAGTAGCTACTTCTTTTTAAATGTCATTTGGAAAGTTCGAGAAGGCTCCTCTGCCCCAAACATTGCCCTCAGTAAAACAGAATTTGAATGGTAGGGATCCATTTCTTTATGACCATAATTTTCCTTTAAAATTAACGATCATATAATTAGTATCAACTAGTTTAATGATTGCATATAATACTTGTATACGTTGACTTATTTAAATTTAAGAGCAAAGTGTTAATTCTCCTATTTCGTAGATGATGCTTAGAGAGCCTTGAGAAATTAAATATCAGACGTAATACTTAGGGGCTTGGGAAGTTAAGTAATTTTTCTGATTTCACTTGGTTAGAAAGTGTTCAAGCTGGGATTTGAATTCAGAACCATGAGATTTGAAACTCTTCTCTAAACATTGTACTATTCTTCTTTTAGGTTTGTGTTTCTGGAAGAATTAACACCCCAGGCCCTTAAATCTTCAATATAAATCACACTTTGAATTACACCATACACAAACCTTTGAATTAGTTTTTTGGTACTTAAAACTTCAAAGATAACTCATATTAAAAATGAGATCACTGTTTCTCATGAAATATAGTTTTGACAATTTGGAACTTCCCTTCTAATTCTTTGGGATCTTTTCCCCTTACATTTTCTGGGAGGAGCAGCCCAGGGATTATTTTCCCTTGGAGAGTGCTGTCCATGGTGCCTATGGCTGGGAGATGTGCTGCAGCAGCCTGCACAGTGATTTAGACATTTGTTTGGGCTTTAATCTTTTCTCATCTACACGCACCACCAAAATAAAAACCAGTGAAGTATGTACCCTATAAATCTGCTTGTTCCCTCACTCCCCAGAAATATTTCAGGAAGAACTTGACACTTGTAATCAGAACTGGGCTTAGATGCAGCCACCTTTTGATTCAGCGATCCTGTACCTGCTTCCTTTTCCATTTTAAACACCATGGAAATAGTGGATGCCAGAAGGGCATGGGCTGGGGTGGTGCTGCTATTGGAAGGATGTAGAACCTACTTATGTGAAGTGAATTTCCATCTGACTTCAAGTGTATAGATTGTTGTGGGAGAAGCCACTGAGCTTCACAGGGAGGGCAGCGAAAAGGCAGGTATACGATGACAGTGACACAGGGCAAATGTTCTTTGAGAATAGAGTTGCAAAGGACGACTGGATATTATTTACAGACAGAAGAGGCTTGACAATAATTAGCAAGATTTGGGTCTAAAGAAAGACAATGTGAGACCTTGTTAAAAAGAAAAGAGGAAAGTAAATAATAATTATTATGGGATAATAATTCTCTGGGTTCCTGGGAGGTATGTACTATGTAAGAGTAGGACAGAATAACGACAGGATGAGGAGAAATATGGAAAGGTGGACCAAAGGAAGGAGGGAAAAGACAAAACTATATTTGTGATAATTATTACTATTTACAAAACACTATGTGTTATGCACTGTGCTATGTGATCTCCCTGTATTATCTCATAAGATTATTTCCATTTTGTGGATGAAGAAGTTGTCCAGTTGTCATTCTATGCTCTAGATTGTTTTGCAAGGACATAACAAATATGAATTAACTATAGAGGCATGGATATTGTGAATTGAAAAGAGAAAGAATTTACATATGGAACAAAAACGTTCCATAGAACAGCTTATTCAGTGGTTTGAATAATGCACTAAGATTATATAAACCCTGATTACTAATAGTATAATGTTAGTCAAAGTCACAGAAATTCTCTAATCTTCAGTATAAAATGGAATAAAGTTTCTGCTGTTATCTATTCTACAAAAATATTTTGAAAATAATCAAAACAGGCATAATAAGGCAAAGCATAATTGTGAAGAAAGGCATTTATGAGGCAAATTAGTTGTGATTTTAAAATGACTGTGGATGCTTTTTATTAAGGTAGTTAGTATGAAACTAGAACTTGATTCTCCACTTGCTTCCAAGTTTCCATCTGTATCTTCTGTGTACAAAGGTGACTTTGACTTCAAAGGGCAATGGGAATTGGATCTGGTATGAAAATGGGACTAGGAAATATATAGTCTTTCAGGAAAAGGTCATTATATACTGTACAGAAGCTCAACTTTTATTTTGATTTAATACTTTTTCAGTGGGATTTACTAGCTAATTACTTCCCCAGCTTTGTGCCTTGGCAAGACTTACCTGATCTATAATGTCTACTGAAGGACTTTGAAGCCTCAAGGTTTGTGTGCTTTTATGTAAAATTATTAATATTAACAATAATTAAACACAAGTGGTAACTAGGGTGGGCCAGATGGCCTTTCCTTCTTTCAAAAACTTCTTTATGTTCTTAGTTTCAAAAGGTAAAGGTGATAATAGAAAGATATCAGTGACATTTTAAATGAAATTATTGATCTTGGAGTGAAGTTTAAATAATTAACTCAACAAGGGGACTACCTTTCACTTGTGTCAAATTGGAAGCTTTAAAAACCATCTGCTTATGTCCCAGGAAAACTTTTTGTCTGTTTGTAGTCATGCTGAGTTTGGGGTTCCTGTTGGCCTTATTTTTAAGACCCTCATCCATTAATCTTAGTAGGTATTAGTCAGTGTCACTGGTAATTAGTCTTTTAAGTTGCATCCAGAAGGAAGGTATAAATTATTAGAAGTTTCCTGCCGGGCACAAGTGTAGATGATTCATGAACCTATAGTACTTTCCTCTCTCTCTGTTAAGAAGCTGGGAAGAGCGTGTAATTGGCAAGACTACCCTTCATGCTTTGTCTTGATTTTAACAATTGCTGGCCATTACATCTGTTGTATCTGGAAACACAACAGGCTGAGTCCTTTTTTATGTTTTTAGATTTATTTTACATTCTTTAATTCTCCCCCATCTTTTCTGGTTCGCTTTTCTATTCTTCCTTCTCTAATGTCAGTAGCATGTCTCTCCAGAAGTAGCCTTGCCTGCAGTAAATGTAGTTTTGCCAGCAATCTCCTGCCTTGGCCAGTGGTAGTGGAGTTGGGGGTGGTAGGGGTAGGAGGGGTGATCACATTAGATTTTTCTCAATGAGGATTTAACCTTGAATGCATGTGGCATCCAATTGTAATCCTAACCTCAGGCATATTAAATCAGGCATATAGATTAAACGAACAAAAATTGGCCACCAGGCTTATGTGATTCTCTTGTACCTTTTACTTATTATTGAACTTTCCTGGCAGAACTTTTCCCCTAGATAAACCCTGGTAGGCACCCACATTTTTCTGTGCCTATATCGAAGCAGTGAAGCATTTCTGGAGAAAGTGAGATGAGATTGGTAGGGCTAAAAATTTATGATTACTTCATAACTAATATATGTTAGAAACTAACTTAAGCTAGCATAAGCAAATATGGGAATTTATTGGCTTATGTAAGTGGAAAGCTAAAGGGGTGGTCAAGATTTTGGCATAGCTGGATCTGAACATTCAAACAGTATCATCAGGGCTCTGCTTTTCTCTTCAGCTTGATGACAAGATGACATCTAGCAGCCTTAACTAAGCTTACATTGTCTTTGTACTTTTAATAGCAGTGAGAGGGAAAGAATGTTCTTTCTGATGACAGTAGAAATTTTCAGGCTCTTGTCTGATTGGCCAAGCTTGGGTCACATGCTCATCCTTAGACCAGTAACTCAAGTCTTAGTCCTAAGTCTACACCTAGGGTCAAGGTCCAGGCTAGGTCCACTTAAATCTCTTGGGCTGAGCAGGCTTGCTGTAGAGTGGGAGAGGGGAACACCCATGTCAATAATCAAATTCAGAAGTGTTCTCAAAACTTCTTAGCGCCTCCTACTGCAATCTTCTGGTCCAAGCTGCACTTCTGCTCTTAACAACAAATATTTCAAACCATCTCAACTGTTATCAAACCTCTGATCTCCTCCCAACTCACCTCAATGTTTTCTCTTTCTGTGATGAATGACCTTTTCTATCTTACAAAGGTCATCAGTTTCCTGCTACCTGACACTTATGCAAATGCAAGAGGTTATGTTTACATCTATCCTCTTCCCTTCTGTTTCACTAGAACAGGGACTCCTCTTTCTATTTATTTATTTATTTATTTATTTATTTATTTATTGGCGGTACGCGGGCCTCTCACTGTTGTGGCCTCTCCAGCTGCAGAGCACAGGCTCCGGACACACAGGCTCAGCGGCCATGGCTCAAGGGCCCAGCCGCTCTGCAGCATGTGGGATCTTCCCGGACCGGTGCACAAACCCGTGTCCCCTGCATCAGCAGGCGGACTCTCAATGACTGCGCCACCAGGGAAGCCCTCCTCTTTCTATTTATGACCAGTGCCATTACCTGTGCTATTTCTTGCCCTCTGACACCTAAATACTAACCATCCGCCATCTTTTTCATGCATATTCTACTGCATTCTCCTACCTGAAACAACCCATTCTCTTTCTATTTTACTTTTTAATAAAGCTTGTTATTAATCATATATTCCTTCTCTAGTTACTTCCCTAAAACTTTTCCTCTTTCAAAGTCAAACTTCTTATGAATAATGACAATTCTTATCTCCACTTTCGCACTCCTCACTTGTTTTTTGACCCACTCTAGTCTAACTCTGATCAAAACAGAAAATCCTATTATGTTCCTTCTGCTTAGAACCATTCAATGTTTGTCCACTGCTCTTGGGATAAGAATCCAAATTCTCAAAACCATTATTCAAAAAGATACATGCACCCAATGTTGATTGCAGCACTATTTACAATAGTCAGGACAGGGAAGCAACCTAAACGTCCGTCAACAGAGGAATGGATAAAGAAGATGTGGTACATATATACAATGGAATATTACTCAGCCATAAAAAGGAATGAAAGTGGGTCATTTGTAGAGATGTGAATGGACCCAGAGACTGTCATACAGAGTAAAGTAAGTCAGAAAGAGAAAAACAAATATTGTATATTAATGCATATATGTGGAATCTAGAAAAATGGTATAGATGAACTTGTTTGCAAAGCAGAAATAGAGACACAGACATAGAGAACAAATGTATGGATACCAAGGGGGGAAGGGGGGGTGGGATGGACTGGGAGATTGGGATTGACACATATACACTACTATGTATAAAATAGATAACTGATGAGAACATACTGTACAGCACAGGGAACTCCTCTCAGTTCTCTGTGGTGACCTAAATGAGAAGGAAATCCAAGGAAGAGGAGATATATGTGTACATGTGGCTGATTCGCTTTGCTGTACAGCAGAAACTAACACAACATTGTAAAGCAACTATACTCTAACAAAAAAAAAAAATGAATGAGAAGAGAAAATAGGTAAATTATAAAAAAAGAATCCAAATTCTCAAAATGGCTTATAAGACCCTAGATAGTCTGGCTCCTATGGAGATTTCCGGCCATGTCTCACACTACTCTCCTCATTTCACGTTACAACTATCACGTTTCAGTTTCTAATACATATTGTATCACATTCCCAGCAGGAACTAGCTTGTACATTCCAACTGTGTGATTGAGGAGAGTTTATGAAGGACTAGATACAAAGGTATAGTCAGGGTTAAGAGAAAACAAGAGATGATGAAGCAAGCATCTGAGAGCTGTTACCAAGAATGTAGATCCCTGTAGGTACCAGCAGAAGGTATAACTACAGGTTCCTGAGATGGCCCTTGCTGTAGCTCTTGGATAAGACAACCCATCAGGAGCTGTTGTCTTAGACTATCACAGCAATTGCCAACCCAAGGGCCAGCAGGGAGAGAACCAGGAGAATAAATGCTTCAAACTCTTGGCTAAAAGTTAGCAGAATCCAGAGGACAAAGAACCTGAGTTATACATAGGAGTTAACCTTTTGGGGGTACAGAGTGGGGTAAAGAACGGTGGAGAGCGGATTAGGAAGAATAATGGATAACCTCCAGTTCCTTCTCACCATGGCAATTTTGCATATTCTGTTGCTCTGTCTAGATACCCCTTTTTGATGCGGATTCTCTTCAGATAGTTAATTCTTTTTCATCCTTCAAACCTCAACTGAAGTGTCTGTTTCTAAGGGAAGCGATCTTTAATCAACTCACGGATCAAGGTCCTTCATTTGTACTCTCATGGGGTCTTATTCCTCTCCTCCTCAGCACTTATCTCCGTTTGTAATTATCTCACTATTAGTGTGATAACTTAAATTTAACTAATGTCTGTCTCCTCCATAAGGCTCCATACTTCATATGACTGGGGACTATGTCTAATCTGACTCATGTTACAATCCTTAAGCCCTAACACACAATGCCTGGCATATAGCAGGAACTCACTAAATACCTGCTGAATCAATAAGTAGACTGGAAATGTAATCAAAGCACATGAAAACATTTACCAAATCTCATTTGCAACTGCTTTGTGACTTCTTTCTTCACTCTATTGCCTTTGGTTTAGGTATGTGCTGCTTTGCTGGGTTGGCAGACTCTTGGGTACTTTGGCCAGATGGGTGTAATCCTGCCTATTGGTAAGGCAACTTCAGATTCATAATTCTCTCATGACATTTTAGGTAAATACATTATTTTTAAACTTGTGCTTGGTTAGTCACCTTCACTAAATGCCAAATGCCTGATTGACACCAACATGCTTTCCTTTCTATGGCAGGAAGGGATTTAATGCTTTTAAAATGACATAGATGGGCTCTGTTAAATGTTCTGGCTTCTCTGCTGTCTCAGTTCAGCTCAGGTAATTCACATTTATTGAGTGTCTATTATATGCCAGACAGTGTTAAGTACTGTAGATGCAAAAATGAATAGGACATAATCCTACTTCTAAAAAGTTTAGAGTCTGGAGGGGGAAACAGACATAATTAATTAATTGATATACAATCTGGTAAATGCAGTGATTAGAAATGGATTGCCTGTGAAGTTAATGAAGCTTAAGTTACAACACTCTCACTTGCTGGGCTTGCTCCAAAGTCCTAGCAATGTATTCGCATGGTCATATGCTTTTGTAAAATATGTGAATGTCAGCTATTTTCAGTGCACTTGGGTAGGAGTGCATTCTCTCTCTACACTTCCCCCGCACCTCACTTTCCCTTGTATTATGTAGCATAAGACGAGCAGCAGACATTTTTGGGATTTAGATAAGGAGAAGTTGAGTTGATACATTTTATTTGGGTTTTGTGAGATATATTTATGTGTTTTTCAGTCACTTCCATGTATAGTTAAGTGATTACTAATCATCTTGGTATTTTAAGAATGCTTTATTTCCTATTGTGTCAACTCACCTGACATTGTGACATGAGGGTACGAGGCTAGAGTTTGTAGGATGATATGAATGTGTTCCACTGTCCTGTCATGAAAAGAACGTGGGTGGAGAAAAAACAAAATTTGAAATAAATGGAGCCAGAAGGTAGTCTGTGGAAAAAGTTTCCAGTCATCCAATGTGTAAAACTATAAGCAAAGGCTTTGATTTTCACTGATGTCTGGTTAAAATGGAAGATCTTTCATATACAATTATAAACACACCATGTGTTGTATTTTGGATGGGAATTGTGTGAAACAGAATTATCAGAAATTCTGTGTTTGTAGCAGTACAGAGAACTTGTCTGTGTATAATGTAGCATGTTTTATGAAGCCCAACTATCAATAATAAGAAACAAATGTTGGTCAACTGTGGCAAAAGAAAGACTGACTTACATTTCTCCTCTCTATGGAAAAATATGACAAAATCATGGTCATACAAAGAGGTGATAAAGAGTATGCAGTCAACAAGTAGGAAAACACATAGGAAAGGTATGCCAAAGGTATCAGGCAGCTAATCAACTAAACGTGTTGTTATTTTTTCTGTTTTTTTGATAGATGGTTTATTTTTTTGACTTTTCAAAATTTATAATTTGATGTGATTTTTGCATCCAACTTTATATTTGTAATTTTGTATTCTTTTGCTTAAGGAGGGTCACAGAAATTGTATTAGTTTCAAGCCCTCCAAACCTGAAGCTGCCCTGGTGGTGACAGAGGGAGCATCTGCTGTTGAGGGCATCTGCAGTTTGGGATGGGGTAGTAATGGAAAGGCAGGAATCAAATGCTTCCCTAAAAAGGGAACATGTAAGCTGAGGCCTAGAGGATGAGTAAAACTTTGCCAGTTAAACTCTCCAGTTGCAGAGGGGCTTGTCCAAATCATTGGAATATCTTTTTAGTCTGGTACTTTTTTAGGGCATGCTTGGCTACCTGCTTCATTCTAATGCATGGTGTCTATTATTTTATAACTGATTGCAGAGAGAGGAAATTTGGGATGAAGTCTACCAAGTGCTGCAGATTAATTTTGAGTTTCTTACAGAGAAAGGAGGCCAAGAACTTGTGGAACCTCAAGGGTGTTTGGGACTCCAGGCGCAGACAGAACTGTTTTAGAGCTTAGGTGGTCATTTTCCCATATCTACTTGGAACCCACCTGCATTCTGGGTTCAGGTCTTTGGCGTGGACAATGGTGTGAACTTGATGGTGGGTGATAGTCAGAATGTTTCTCTGAGTGTCTATGCAGGCTGCAGAGGTGGGTAAGCAGAAACCAGAGTCAAAAAAAAAGACAGGTAAACATCTAGCCCTGTGGTGACTTCAGTTGGCAGATTGGTTTTTGGGTTTACTTATTTATACAATAAATATTTATTGAGTTCCTACTGTGTGCCAGATCCTATTCTAGGTTCTGGGACTACAGAACCTAGAATAGGTTTTTATGTGAACAAAACATATAAAACTGGCTTCTGTGGAATACACTGAAGATATTCCTTGAAAATAGCAAGCAATAAATTGAATTTTGCAGGGGAAGGAGGTTATGCTAACTCACAGGTATGGGTCACTAAATTTTGCATTGTACTCTATAATGTTGCTTATTTTCATAAAAAATAAAGCTTGCCCTGCCAACTCTTTGAGAAAAACTAATATTCCAGGAAGGTGTGGTGTGTGTAGCCTGGTACATAAACACCCAGTGTGAGCTTTATAGTTAATTGAAGAGAAACCATTTGAAGGTTTTCAAAAAAGGGAATGTGAGAATCAAGTTTGTGTGGATCCAGATCATTCTTACTTCTCCGTGAGCTTGAAGTAAGGAGACAGGGAGACTAATTAGGAGGCTAATGTAACACTCCAGACTGGAGATGATGCAGGCTTGAGGCAGAACTGGGGAAACTGGAAGGAAAGAGGAGGGTCCGATTCAAACAATACTTGGGAAGTATTGATGAAATGAACAGAACTTGGAAACTGATTGCTTGGGAGTGGCCACAGGAGTTAGAGAAGTTGAGGAATATTCCCAGGATTTTTAGAATGGATGGTCAGGCCACCAACTGAGATAGAACATGAGGATAGAAGAACACTTTAGGGATAAAATAATGAATTCAGTATTGGATGTGTGGAGTTTGAGATGCCCGTGAATGTCTGATGGAAATGACCATTAGAAAGTTGGATTTTCAAGTCTGTTGAGGGAAATGCCGTAGACTGGGAATAAATATTGGCAATTATTGGAATGCAGGTGATGCTTGTAGTGGAAGTGATGGATGAGATGCTGGAGAGGAGTGGGGAGAGGAGTCAGGAAGAGCAGTAGCCCAAGGATGGGCACTAGGGAAGAGCTCTAAGAGCCACACTTAGAGTGTGGGCAGAGGTATGGGGGCTTTCGGGACATCAAAAGGGGCCCAGAGAAGTATAAGAAGCTTCTCGATTATTCTCTTGTGGAGCAAACAAATGTGGAGTTGCTGAGCCTCATTTATTCATTCAAGAAATATTTATTAAATATCCCTGGACATGTTGCAACATTTCCCTCTAATTACTTCGTGACTGGCATCGGATGTCCAGATGGTTGTATTGTTGAAAACACAAATGATTAACTCCTTGGTGGGAAGAAATGGCTCTAAGTAAGGTCCCTTAGCCCATAGCAGGAAGGTCCAAGACACTGAGCATGAAGGCAGCAAAGCTGTTGTGAAGCCCGGCCAGATGGTGACTGGGGTTGAGGGGTGTGTGTGGCAACAGGCTGGCCTGAGGGACACACGTGTTGGGTACTGGAGGCGTGCTGTGTAGCTTCTGTCACTGACCCACAAGCATGTCTGGCATGTGGCTGGCAAGCACTGCCTCCAGCACAAGTGCCTGAATCCCTCCTTAAGCCACGAGGTTGTGGCTTGCAGGTTTCTTCCCCCAAAGCAGCCTTCACAATCTGTTCAGCGCCGTCTCTGTGCTTGGGAGGAGTTGGAGGTCTGTGAGACTATGGCAAAGAAAGGAGGGTTAATGGCCTACTTTGGAAGGTGATGAAGAAAGAAAAGAGTCTCATCATTTTAAAAGTAGGGTTTAATTCATATGGTCAGTAAGAGGACACCTAACTGCTGGCAATAATCATCAATTTACTCCCACCAAATATGTTTACAGGGATTTCAAGGTGGATAAAGTTCTCAAACAGAAAATGTTAAAGGGTTTAAGAAAAATTACAACAGCCTTAGAAAAGGACTTAAATAATTAAGAACAGTCTCAAAGAAATATAGAACATCAGAGAAAAGTTTTGGACATGTTTGTGTTTTAAATAAAAATGTCTTAAGACAAAGATGACTTTTCTTTAAAAAAACAAGTGAACAGTTGTCGATTTCTATTGTAAGCACCCTTCCATTTTTGCTTCTTGCACTAGACTCCTTTAAAAAACTTTTTATAGAAGACGTGGCCATGTGTTAGCTGCTTTAAATACACTCTTTGGATCCTCAGATACTTGTGATACTGGCATTATTATCTCTACAAAGGAGAAGACAGAAGCTCAGAGAGGCCATGTACATTACTCTTTTCTCTAAGTGACAGAACCCACGGAGTAGATCTCGAGCTTGGTGTCCGAGTTCTTGTACCATAGGTGCCCTTTTTTTGCTTCCCATTTCCCACACTAGATACTACTATATATATTTTTGGATTTGGGGGCCATGACTCCTAATCAATTTCACATCTGAGTCAAGAACCTGGTATGGGATTGTCAGGAGACAGGGTGGCCACATAGGTGGTCTCTCAGGCTGTCTCTGTCAGGTACACAGTGGGAGGGAGGTAGAGTTCACAGCGCGTGGCTCATCCCCCTTCTTGTTTCTCCCCACCATCAAAGATCCACCGCGGGAGACTGTGAGTGGCAGGGAGGACGAGGGGAGCAGGCTCCCCACTGTCAGCCTTGGGCACTGAGTCACCGCCACGGGGTGGCATGGGGCAGCATCAGGAGGACAGGTGTAGGATCATGTTGTGCTAGGCTCCTTGGGGTACAATACATCAAGGCCTGTCTTTAGTCTTCAAGTTGAATCAGGGAAGGCACAATGAGACTATAGAAGAAGGCATGTAAATTCATTTCAGCACTCAGTTTAAGTAAAGCTTGTTCCCATCAGAAAATAGAGTTTTACTGACAGCTGCCAATTAGATCCATCACCTGCATCCCCTGTTGGTGATGGCTTTAGGTGAGGGGGTGATGACATTTGGAGATTTCCTGGAGTAGATTGATCTTTGATTTTTATGTTGACTTGCCCCCCACCATGCCCTTCTTATTTTTTTCTGCAGCATTGTTATAGGAAGACAAATTGTGAGCAGAGTCTATTTCTGCCCTCAGTTCCTGATGAAAATATATCATGAAACCTCAAACAAAATGATAAGCTAAGTATGTGTAGCTGTTTGTTTACTTCATTACAGAAACCTAAGTGTAAATTCTGCTGACTGCTAAGTGTCCATTTTAAAAAGCTGTCATCCCATGAGCATCTTCAAGGTACACAGTACTGTACTTGTTTTCAATGTTTGCTTGTTGTAGAGATTCCCTATCACCATATGGAAGTTACCTTACTAAAAGCTGCTTGACCTAGTTGAGCCATAACCTATTCTGGGCAAATAAATAAGTCTTTGGTTCACTCCTTTTGTTGTCCTTGTAACACTTTAGGGCCTTAGAAAAAGTGGTCTGGCAAAATTCTTTTCTTCTGTTTCTATTTGCAAGACTGAATACGTAATGTGGTTTTGCAGATCTGACGGGAAGAGATTGGCTAGCTTCCACACTCATTTAAAAATCGCTATTGGTGCCTCTGTTGGAGGGGTTTTCGATTCACCATCTCTAATCTACACTTCTGAACGATTTAGGGACCAGATGTCCAGGATCAGTGAGGAAGATCTTGCCTGCCAGAGTCAATACTTTTCCCCTGTCATCCTGCTGGCCCAGGGATTTGGAAATCCCCATCAGGAGTAGTTAGTTGTATATGTCTTTAGTAGAAGTATTGCTAAACAGAGTCTAGGTTACTAGACTAACCCAGTTCTGATATATTTAAAACCCCTTTGATGTTTTCATCTTTATAAATTCTTTTCTTAATCAACTTTCTCTTTTTAACTATCTTCTGTTCTTCCATTTCAAGTCTGTTCATAACTCTTATTTTTGACTTTATTTCTTCCCACCAACAGAGATATTTCTACGATTCCATTTTGCTATTGCTTTCTTGACTTGCTTGATGTAATCTTGCCAAGCAAGTGGCCTTGCTGCTTAAAGTGTGGTCCTTGGACCACCAGCATCAGCATCACCTGTAAGCCTGTTAGAAATGCAGGGGGAAATGGGATGTTGCTCAAAGGGTACAAAGTTTTGGTTATGCAAGAGGAATAATTTCTGGAGATCTAATGTACAGCAATGTGACTATAGTTAACACCATTCTGTTGAATACTTGTAATTTCCTAAGACGGTACATCTTAAGTGTTCTCACCACACACACACACACACACACACACACACACAAATGAAAATGGTAACTACTTGAGGTGATGGATATGTTAATTAACTTGATTGTGGGAATTATTTCACAATGTACATGTATATCAAAAAGTCAAGTTGTACACCTTAAATATACAATTTACATTTATCAGTTTAACCTCAATAAAGCTTTAAAAGAAGAAAAAAGAAATGCAGGTTCTCAGCCCTCACATTAGGTCTATTGATACAGAATGTGTCTTTTTACAAGATCTCCAAGTAATATGTATATATGTTAAAGTTTGAGAAGCTCTCTTCAGTGTGGCCTTGCAAACTCAGTTTCTCCTAGCAACCTGGACACAGAAGGGACAGTTACCAAATATTTTTTACTTTGTGATGAGCTGGGGTAACCATTGACATTTGCAGCTGTGGAGTGGAGTGCCAGAGGGAAAAATTGCTTGGTTGGGCTGGAACTGTGTTCCTAAGGTAGTGGTCCTGCCATGGCTTTGGATAAGTGAATGATCTGCTGATTTTCATTATCTGCACCAATCTGGTTCTCCCCTTCTGTACTCTCAAGTTAAGGCAATGAAGCCACTGCAGTAGGAAGCTACATTTCAAATGAGAAAGAAAGTGTCACTTTAGAGCAAAAGTTCACAGAATGGTGGGGAGAAAAACAGATGTCTCAATTTTAAGTACAAGTGCTAAGTGACACATTTCACAAGGCAACCAGATGCTGCATTTCATCCGTGTAACATTATTCCCCATGAGACCAGGAAGTGGGTGAGTGAGTCCCACAGCTCAGGGGCTGGCGAGTGCCTCGATGTGACAGCCTTATCATAGGAAGCAGAGTTCATAGTTACTTTTTTTTCAAGTTAACATAGCAGTTTCAGCAATTATATGCCCACATTTTCACAAACTGCAGAAGTTCAACAGAAATTTACCATGACAGTGCATCTCAAAATTTAATATGAAGTTTAAAAGCATATGAATCTCCTGGGGATTTTGGTAAAAGTGCAGATTCTGGTTCTGTAGGTCTGGGATTCTGGGCCTGAAGTTCTATGTTTCGAATAGGCTCCCAGGTGATGCTGATGTGGCACTTTGAGTAACAAGGAACTGTGGTAAGTTCTTGCCTATTCTTCGCTAAACAGGACTTTCTAACTGAGGAACAATGAGCATTTTCAGGTTCAATGTCACCTGAGCTACTTTTCCATTTCAGAAAGAGCTTGGAAAGTTTAATAAGATTTAGGAGAGTACTTGTAGTGGTGCATTTCTTTTTTTAAATTAAACTTCATATATCTTGCTACCATAGGTTCGTCCAGAGCAGAAAGACAAAGTACATCAGCCCTCAGCCTCTTTTACCTCCAATCTATCCAGCATACTGTCACCAACACAATCTCTCTGAAACACTGCTTTCACCATGTCACTTCTCTGCTCAGGAATTTACAGTTGTTTCCTGTTTCCTACTGGATCAAGTCTAAATGCATCTGCCAAGTTTTCAAGGACTCTCATGACTTGACTTCACTCTGTTTATCTTCTCCCACTCCTCAGTGGGAACTTTCCCCATCACTCAGATCTGCCTCTGTGTCCCTCCCCTTCCATTGCCAGGTCGTGCTGTGCTAAAGTTCATCTGAGTTGTGCTTAATTTCAGTAGCAGAACTCAAGGGCTAATCATCCAGTGACACTGTCTCTAACTTTTCAGATCACAATGATCACATCTTTCTTTGAATTCCTACGGCTAAACAATTCAGCACCTAATTTAAATTTAAAATTGCCTTGTGTAGTGGGTTGAATAGTGTCCCTCCCCCAAATTCATGTCTACCTGGAACCTCAGTTGTGACCTTATTTGTAATTTACAAATAACACAACTTTGCCGATGTACCTAGTTAACATGAGTTCATACTGGATTAGAGTGAGTTCCCAAATCTCGTGACTGTTAACCTTAAAACAAAAGGAGACACACACAGGGAAGAAGGCCATATGAAGACAGTCATTGGAAACTGATTCAACCTCCAGCCCCTCTCCCTCCCCAGAGGTCAAGGGGTGGGACTGAAAGTTACAACCCTTTAAACACCTGGTTGACTCCACAGGCAAGCAGCCTCCATTCTTAAGTGCTGTTTGGCCACAAGCCAAGGAATGTCAGGAGCTTCCAGAAACCCTAGAAGAAGCAAGGAAGGAACAGGAAGGAAGGAAGCAAGGAAGGAACCTCCCCTAGAACCAGGCAGGAGGCAGTGTGGTCCTGCTAATACTTTGATTATGACCTTCTGACCTAAAGAACTGTGGGAAAATAAATGTCTATAGTTTAAAGTCATCAAATTTGTATTAATTTGGTATAGCAGCCATGAGAAACTAATACACCTTGTATTAGTTTTTGTTTAACATATGCATGTTAGCCTTGGCTAACATCCTATGTCTCTAGAGAATAGGGACCTCTATACACTTCTAATATTCTTTATAATGCTTTACATGGACCTAAAACAGGAAAGTAAAAATATCAATTGTTCCAGAAGCATTTGTTGAAAAGACTTTCTTTCTTTATTAAATTACATTGACATCTTTGTTGAAAATCAGCTGACTCTACATGTGTGGTCTATTTCTAGAGTCTCTATTCTGTTCCACCCATCTGTTTGTCTAGTCTCACTGAGTACCACATTCTCTTTATTACTACATCTTTCAAATAAGTCCTAAAATTTAAAAAAAAGTAATAAACAACAAAGAAATAACCAAAAAGGAACTGAATTCTGTGAGATAATAAATGGGTGTTTTTTTTTTAACATCTTTATTGGAGTATAATTGCTTTACAATGGTGTGTTAGTTTCTGCTTTATAACAAAGTGAATCAGTTACATATATACATATGTCCCCATATCTCAACCCTCTAGGTGGTCAAAAAGCACTGAGGTGATCTCCCTGTGCTATGCGGCTGCTTCCCACTAGCTATCTATTTTAAGTTTGGTAGTGTATATATGTCCATGCCACTCTCTCACTTTGTCCCAGCTTACCCATCCTCCTTGCCGTATCCTCAAGTCCATTCTCTAGTAGGTCTGTGTCTTTGTTCCCATCTTGCCCCTAGTTTCTTCATGACCATTTTTTTTTTAGATTACATATATTTGTGTTAGCATACGGTATTTATTTCTCTCTTTCTGACTTACTTCACTCTGTATGACAGATTTGAGGTCCATTCACCTCACTACAAATAATTCAATTTCATTTCTTTTTATGGCTGAGTAATATTCCATTGTATATATGTGCCACATCTTCTTTATCCATTCATCTGTTGACAGACACTTAGTTTGCTTCCATGTCCTGGCTATTGTAAATAGAGGTACAATGAACATTTTGGTACATGAAGGTTTTGAATTATGGTTTTCTCAGGGTATATGCCCAGTAGTGGGATTTCTGGGTCGTATGATAGTTGTATTTTTAGTTTTTTAAGGAACCTCCATACAGTTCTCCATAGTGGCTGTATAAGTTTACATTCCCACCAACAGTGCAAGAGGGTCCCCTTTTCTCCACACCCTCTCCAGCATTTATTGTTTGTAGATTTTTTGATGATGGCCATTCTGACTGGTGTGAGATGATATCTCATTGTACTTTTGATTTGCATTTCTCTAATGATTAGTGATGTTGAGCATTCTTTCATGTGTTTGTTGGCAATCCGTGTATCTTCTTTGGAGAAATGTCTATTTAGGTCTTCTGCCCATTTTTGGATTGGGTTGTTTGTTTTCTTGTTATTGAGCTGCATGAGCTGCTTGTAAATTTTGGAGATTAATCCTTTGTCGGTTGCTTCATTTGCAAATATTTTCTCCCATTCTGAAGGTTGTCTTTTCGGCTTCTTTATGGCTTCCTTTGCTGTGCAAAAGCTTTTAAGTTTCATTACGTCCTATCTGTTTATTTTTGTTTTTATTTCCATTTCTCTAGGAGGTGGGTGAAAAAGGATCTTGCTGTAATTTATGTCATAGAGGGTTCTGTCTATGTTTTCCTCTAAGAGTTTGATAGTGTCTGGCCTTATATTCAGGTCTTTAATCCATTTTGAGTTTATTCTTGTGTATGGTGTTAGGGAGTGTTCTAATTTCATTCTTTTATATGTAGCTGTCCAGTTTTCCCAGCACCACTTGTTGAAGAGGTTGTCTTTCCTCCACTGAATATTTTTGCCTCCTTTAGCAAAGGTAAGGTGACCTTATGGGCATGGGTTTATTTCTGGGCTTTCTGTCCTGTTCCATTGCTCTATATTCCTGTTTTTGTGCCAGTATCATACTGTCTTGACTACTGTAGCTTTGTAGTATAGTCTGAAGTCAGGGAGCCTGATTCCTCCAGATCCGTTTTGCTTTCTCAAGATTGCTTTGGCTATTCGGGGTCTTTTGTTTTTCCATACAAATTGTGAAATTTTTTGTTCTAGTTCTCTGAAAAATGCCAGTGGTAGTTTGATAGAGATTGCATTGAATCTGTAGGTTACTTTGGGTAGTAGAGTCATTTTCACAATGTTGATTCTTCTAATCCAAGAATATGGTATATCGCTCCATCTATCTGTATCATCTTTAATTTCTTTCATCAGTATAATTTTCTGCATACAGGTCTTTTGTCTCCTTAAGTAGGTTTATTCTTAGATATTTTATTCCTTTTGTTGCAATGGTAAATGGGAGTGTTTTCTTAATTTCACTTTCAGATTTTTCATCATTAGTGTATAGGAATGCAAGAGATTTCTGTGCATTAATTTTGTAACCTGCTACTTTACCGAATTCATTGATTAGCTCTAGTAGTTTTCTGGTGGCATCTTTAGGATTCTCTATGTATAGTGTCATGTCATCTGCAAACAGTGACAGTTTTACTTCTTCTTTTCCAATTTGGATTCCTTTTATTTCTTTTTCTACTCTGATTGCTGTGGCTAAAACTTCCAAAACTATGTTGAATAATAGTGGTGAGAGTGGGAAACCTTGGCTTGTTCCTGATCTTAGTGGAAGTGGTTTCAGTTTTTCACCATTGAGGATGATGTTGGCTGTGGGTTTGTCATATATGGCCTTTATTATGTTGAGGAAAGTTCCCTCTATGCCTACTTTCTGGAGGGTTTTTATCATAAATGGGTGTTGAATTTTGTCGAAAGCTTTCTCTGCATCTATTGAGATGATCATATGGTTTATCTCCTTCAATTTGTTAATATGGTTTATCACATTGATTGATTTGCATATATTGAAGAATCCTTGCATTCCTGGGATAAACCCCACCTGATCATGGTGTATGATCCTTTTATTTTGTTGGATTCTGTTTGCTAGTATTTTTTTTGAGGATTTTTGCATCTATGTTCATCAGTGATATTGGCCTGTAGTTTTCTTTCCTTGTGACATCTTTGTCTGGTTTTGGTATCAGGGTGATGGTGGCCTTGTAGAATGAGTTTGGGAGTGTTCCCCCCTCACCTATACTTTGGAAGAGTTTGAGAAGGATAGGTGTTAGCTCTTCTCTAATTGTTTGATAGGATTCAGGTGTGAAGCCATCTGGTCCTGCTCTTTTGTTTGCTGGAAGATTTTTAATCACAGTTTCAATTTCAGGGCTTGTGATTGGTCTGTTCATATTTTCTATTTTTCCTGGTTCAGTTTCAGAAGGTTGTGCATTTCTTTGAATTTGTCCATTTCTTCCAGGTTGTCCACTTTATTAGCATACAGTTTCTTGTAGTAATCTCTCATGATCCTTTGTATATCTGCAGTGTCAGTTGTTACTTCTCCTTTTTCATTCTATTGATGTGTCTTCTCCTTTTTTTTCTTGATGATTCTGGCTCATAGTTTATCAGTTTTGTTTATCTTCTCAAAGAACCAGCTTTTAGTTGTATTGATCTTTGCTATTGTTTCCTTCCTTTCTTTTTCATTTATTTCTGATCTGATCTTTATGATTTCTTTCATTCTGCTAACTTTGGTTGTTTTTTGTTCTTCTTTCTCTAATTGCTTTAGGTGTAAGGTTAGGTTGTCTATTTGAGATGTTTCTTGTTTCTTAAGGTAGGATTGTATTGCTATAAACTTCCCTCTTAGAATTGCTTTTGCTGCATCTCATAGGTTTTGGGTCATTATGTTTTCATTGTCATTTGTTTCTAGGTATTTTTTGATTTCCTCTTTGATTTCTTCAGTGATCTCTTGGTTATTAAGTAGTGTACTATTTAGCCTACATGTGTCTGTATTTTTTACAGATTTTTTCCTGTAATTGATATCTAGTCTCATAGCATTGTTGTTGGAAAAGATACTTGATATGATTTCAATCTTCTTAAATTTATCAAGGCTTAATTTGTGACCCAACATATGATCTATCCTGGAGAATGTTCCAAGAGCACTGGAGAAGAATGTGTATTCTATTGTTTTTGGATAGAATGTCCTATAAATATCAATTAAGTCCATCTTTTTTAATGTATCATTTAAAGCTTGTGTTTCCTTATTTATTTTCATTTTGGATGTTCTGTCCATTGGTGAAAGTGGGGTGTTAAGTCCTCTACTATTATTGTGTTACTGTCGATTTCCCCTTTTATAGTTGTTTGTGTTTGCCTTATGTATTGAGGTGCTCCTTTGTTAGGGGAATAAATATTTACAATTGTTATATCTTCTTCTTGGAACGATCCCTTGATTTATGTAGTGTACTTCTTTGTATCTTGTAATAGTCTTTGTTTTAAAGTCTATTTTGTCTGATATGAGAATTGCTGCTCCAGCTTTCTTTTCATGTCCGTTTGCATGGAATATCTTTTTCCATCACCTCACTTTCAGTCTGTATGTGTCCCTAGGTCTGAAGTGGGTCTCTTTTAGACAGAATATATATGGGTCTTGTTTTTGTATATGTTCAGTCAGTCTATGTCTTTTGGTTGGAGCATGTAATCCATTTGCAGTTAAGGTAATTATCGATATGTATGTTCCTATTGCCATTTTGTTAATTGTTTTGGGTTTGTTATTGTAGGTCTTTTCCTCCTCTTGTGTTTCCTGCCTAGAGAAGTTCCTTTAGCATTTATTTTAAAGTTGGTTTGGTGGTGCTGAACTCTCTCAGCTTTTGCTTGTCTGTAAAGGTTTTAATTTCTCCCTCAAATCTGAATGAGATCCTTGCTGGGTAGAGTAATCTTGGTTGTAGGTTTTTCTGTTTCATCATTTTAAACATCCCTTCTGGCTTGCAGAGTTTCTGCTGAAAGATCAGCTGGGGATCTATGGGGATTCCCTTGTGGGTTATTTTTCCTTGCTGCTTTCAATATTTTTTGTCTGCATTTAATTTTTGATAGTTTGATTAATATGTGTCTTGGCATGTTTCTCCTTGGAGTTATCCTGTATGGGACTCTCTGTTCTTCCTGGACTTGACTAACTATTTCCTTTCCCATATTAGGGAAGTTTTCAACTATAATCTCTTCAAATATTTTCTCAGTCCCTTTCTATTTCTTTTCTTCTTCTGGAACCCCTATAATTCGAATGTTGGTGCATTTAATGTTGTCCCAGAGATCTCTGAGATTGTCCTCAGTTCTTTTCATTCTTTTTTCTTTATTCTGCTCTGCAGTAGTTATTTCCACAATTTATCTTCCAGGTCACTTTTCCATTCTTCTGCCTCAGTTATTCTGCTATTGATTCCTTCTAGAGAATTTTTAATTTCATTTATTGTGTTGTTCATCACTGTTTGTTTGCTCTTTAGTTCTTCTAGGTCCTTGTTAAACGTTTCTTTTATTTTCTCCATTCTATTTCCAAGGTTTTGGATCATCTTTACTATCATTATTCTGAATTCTTTTTCAGGTAGACTGCCTATTTCCTCTTCATTTGTTAGGTCTGGTGGGTTTTTATCTTGCTCCTTCATCTGCTGTATGTTTCTCTGTCTTCTCCTTCTGCTTATCTTACTGTGTTTGGGGTCTCCTTTTTGCAGGCTGCAGGTTTGTAGTTCCTGTTGTTTTTGGTGTGTTTCCCCAGTGGCTAAGCTTGGTTCAGTGGGTTGTGTAGGCTTCCTGGTGGAGGGGACTAGTGCCTGTGTTCTGGTGGATGAGGCTGGATCTTGTCTTTCTGGTGGGCAGGTCCACATCCGGTGGTGTGTTTTGGGGTGTCTGTGACCTTATAATGATTTTAGGCAGCCTCTCTGCTAATGGGTGGGGTTGTGTTCCTGTCTTGCTAGTTGTTTGGCATAGGGTGTCCAGCACTGTAGCTTGCTGGTCGTTGAGTGGAGCTGGGTCTTGGCATTGAGATGGAGATCTCTGGGAGATTTTCACCCTTTGATATTACGTGGAGCTGGGAGGTCTCTTGTGAACCAATGTCCTGAACTTGGCTCTCCCACCTCAGAGGCACAGCCCTGATACCTGGCTGGAGTACCAAGAGCCTGTCATCCACGTGGCTCCGAATAAAAGGGAGAAAAATAAGAAAGAAAGAAAGATAAAATAAAATAAAGTAAAGTTATTAAAATAAAAAAATAATTATTAAATTTTTTTAAAGTAATAAAAAAGAAAGAAAGAAAGAAAGAAGAGAGCAACCAAACCAAAAAACAAATCCAACAATGATAACTAGTGCTAAAAATTATACTACAAAACAAAAAACCAACAGACAGAACCCTAGGACAAATGGTAAAAGCATATCTATACAGGAAAAATCATACACAGAATCATACACATACACACTCACAAAAAGAGAAAAAGTGACAAAAAAATAGATACCATTGCTCCCAAAATCCACCTCCTCAGTTTGGGATGATTCATTGTCTATTCAGGTATTCCAGAGATTCAGCGTACATCAAGTTGATAGTGGAGATTTAATCCGCCTCTCCTGAGGATGCTGGGAGAGATTTCCCTTTCTCTTCTTTGTTCGCACAGCTCCTGGGGTTCAGCTTTGGATTGGGCCCCGCCTCTGCGTGTAGGTCACCTGAGGACATTTGTTCTTCGCTCAGACAAGACGGGGTTAAAGGAGAAGCTGATTCACGGGCTCTGGCTCACTCAGGCCAGAGGGGAGGGAGGGGTACAGAAGCAGGGCTAGCCTGCAGCGTCAGAGGCCAGCTTGACGTTGCAACAGCCTGAGGCGCACCGTGTGTTCTCCCGGGGAAGTTGTCCCTGGATCCCAGGACCCTGGCAGTGGTGGGCTTCACAGGCTCCCGGGAGGGGTGGTGTGGAGAGTGACCTGTGCTTGCACACAGGCTTCTTGGTGGCTACAGCTGCAGCCTTAGTGTCTCATGCCTATCTCTGGGGTCCGCGCTGATAGCCGCGGCTTGCGCCCGTCTCTGGAGCTCCTTTAAGGGGTGCTCTTAATCCCCTCTCCTCGTGCACCAGGAAACAAAGAGGCAAGAAAAAGTCTCTTGTCTCTTCAGAAGCTCCAGACTGTTTTCTGGACTCCCTCCCAGCTAGTCGTGGTGCACTAACCCGTTCAGGCTGTGTTCACACCACCAACCCCAGTCTTCTCCCTGGGATCCAACCTCCGGAGCCCGAGCCTCAGCTCGCAGACCCCTCCCGCCCTGGCATGTGAGCAGACGAGCCTCTCGGGCTGCTGAGTGCTGGTCAGCACCGATCCTCTGTGCGGGAATCTCTCCGCTTTGCCCTCCGCACCCCGGTGGCTGTGCTCTCCTCCGTGGCTCCAAAGCACCCCACCTCCAACACTTGCAGTCTCCGCCTGCGAAGGGGCTTCTAGTGTGTGGAAACCTTTCCTCCTTCACAGCTCCCTCCCACTGGTGTGGGTCCCATCCCTGTTCTTTTGTCTCTGTTTTTTCTTTTTTCTTTCCCCCTACCCAGGTACGTGGGGAGTTTCTTGCCTTTTGGGAAGTCTGAGGTCTTCTGCCAGCATTCAGTAGGTGTTCTGTAGGAGTTGTTCCCCGTGTAGATGTATTTCTGATGTATTTGTGGGGAGGAAGGTGATCTCCACGTCTTACTCTTCCGCCATCTTGAAGCTCCTCCATGCGTGTTGTTTTAAGCCACACAATTTGTGGTAATTTGTTTTGCAAAAATAGAAAATGAATACAGGTGCTCTGTACATACTATGTTAGACTACCTGCTCCTTTGCTTATTTTATTTTTAAAAATTGAGATAAAATTAAAATCCATTGAAAAGCATACCAAAAAAAATCAGGTAGTGGAAAAGTTCTTCATTTTCAAGATATTTTTGGCTATTCTATCCTGTGCATTTCCATACAAATTTTAAAGTCAGTTTGTTAATTTCTATAAAAAGGCCTGCTTGTATTTTGATTGGGATTGCATTGAATATATAGATGAATTTGCATAGAATTGACACCTTAACAAATGTCTTCCATTTCACAGAACATGACATACCTCTATACTCACTTAGCTTTTTTAAAATTTCTCTTTGCAATGTTTTATAGTTTTCAGTGTAAAGATATTGCACATTTAAATTTATTCCTAAACAATTAATTTATTAATTTGGTTTTTTGATGCTACCTCTAGCAGTATTTTGATATAGTGATTTAGGAGAAAAAAATATACTGGGTCATTCACACGACCAAAATATATTCTTATATATATTGAACACTTGGTCTCTGTCCAAGGTTGTTCCTGGCTCACATCTCCCAAAACTCTAGGAAAGTTTTAAGTGTGGAGAGTGATAAAGTGTCCTTGCTATGTTAATGAAGGACTTTTGGAATGCACCTAAGAATGGAGGCTGCTTGCCAGTAGAGTCAACCAGGTGTTTAGAGCATTGGAACTTTCAGTCCCACCTCCTGACCTCTAGTGAGGCTAGAGGTTGAATCAATCACTAATGACCAATGACTTAATCAACGATGCCTATGTAATGAAGCCTCCCTAAAACCCCCAAAGGACAGGGTTTAGAGAGCTTCTGGGTTGGTGAACATGTGGAGATTTGGGGAGACTGGCATGCTCTGAGAGGGTATGGAAGCTCTGTGTCCTTTCCCCATACTCTTCTCTATGAATCTCTTCCATTGGGATGTTCATCTGTATCCCTTATTATATCATTTTATAGTAAACCAGTAATACGGTAAGTAAACTGTTTCTCTGAGTTCTGTGAGCTACAGAACTGTGAGTTCTGTGAGCAAATTAATTGAACCCAAGGAGGGATTGTGAGAATCTCTGATTTATATATAGCTAGTTGGTCAGAAATACAGGTAACAACCTGGAATTTTGATTGGCATCTGAAGTCCAAGGAGTGGGTCATTGGAATCTCTGATCTATAGTTTGTTGTCCGAGGCACAGAATCTGACCACACTCGGGCTTGTGACTGGCATCTGAAGTGTAGGTGGGGGGCACACTTATATGACTGAACCCTTAAACTGTGGAATCTGATGCTATCTCTGGATAGATAGTGTTAGAACTGAGTTGAATTCTCAGACACCAGCACTGTGCAATTGCTTGGTGCTGTAGGGTAACCTCCCCACCTCCCCCACTGGAGCTGGTACCAGACCAACTTAGTATTATTCATTATATTTCACTTTTCAATTATCTGTAGCTGTTATGTAGAAATACACTGATTTTTGTACATTGATATTGTGCCTTGGGACCTTGCTAAGTACATTCATTAGTTCTAAGGGTATATATATTCCTTATGATTTTCTATGCATGCAAACAAGTTGTCTGATAATACACACAGCTTTCTTTGCAATCTTTATGCTTTTTATATCCTTTGTTTGCTTTATTTCTCAGTCTAGGCACTCTTAATCTTGGAATAGAAGTATTGAGAGCAGATATCCTTGCTTTGTTTTCTGTTTTAGAGGGAAAGCAATCATTTTTTAAAAAACCTTTAAATGTGAATGGACATTAATTTTTGTCAAATGATTTTCCTGCATCTATTGAGATGATCATATTCTAGGAATGTAGCAAATTACATTGATGAATGAACAAACCTTGCATTATTGGGATCAACTCTATTGTTCATGCTTTATTTTATTTTTCACATATTGCTGGATTTGATTTGCAACTGTACTGTTGACCAATTTTGTAATTATGATCTTGAGGTGTACTGGTTTCCTGGTATTGCTTTTTTCAGGTTTGGCATCAGCATACTAAGCTTATAAAATGAATTGGGAGTGTTCACTTTTATATTTTTCGAGAGAGTTGGTTTAAGTTCAGCATTATTTCTTCCTTACATGTTTGATAGGCTTCCACCATGGAAGCAACATGGGCCTTGGGTTTTCTTTGTGGAAAGGTTTTAAGTGACAACTTCAATTTAAAGAATAAATATCAGGTTATTCAGATTTTGTATTTGTTCTTGGTTGATTTTAGAAAGTTGTTTTTCTCAAAAAAAATTGCACATTTTATTTAAATTGTAAAATTTATTAACATAATATTCATAATATTATCATTAGTCTGCAGGATGATGTAACATCATCATTACCTTGTATTGGTAATTTGTTCTCTCTCTCTGTCTCTCACTCTCTCCATCTCTCTGAGTCTTATTAGAGGTTTATCATTTTCATTAAATCTACAATGGTAAAGTGATAAGAAATTTCAGGAGAGATCTGGAAACTCTAAAAAAGAGTTTCCAAATCCTAGGACTGACAAATATAATCTCTGAAATTAAAAAAAAAATCAGTGCATGGGATTAACAGACTAGATCCAACAGAAGACTGTTCAATAGAAATTATTCAAACTAAAACACAGAGAGAAACAATATTGAAAACACTGAAAAAAAATCCTCACAGAAATTAAATGATCTGGGGGAAATTATGAAGCAATATATCCTGCATATAATTGAAACTTAAAAAGAGAGGAAAGAGAGAATGGATCAGGAAAAATAATTGGCCTTTTTTCAAGTTTTATTACCACCCACCCCCCATATCAGGGAAGTTCACTAATGAAAATTACAGAAAAGAATCTGAAAGAGCCAGAGAGAAAAAGACATTCTACATACAGAAGAATGTTAATATGAGTGATGGCTGACTTCTCAGAAAAAACTGAAAGAAGACAATGATGGAGTGTCATCTATATAATGCTGAAAAAAAAAAAACCCAAAACAGTCAATCTATAATTCTATGTCTAGAGGAAATACATTTCAAGGATGAAAGAGAAATAAAGACATTTCCAGATAAATTAAAACTGAGAGAATTTGCCTCCAGCAGAACCCACACAAATGAAATGCCAAAAGAAGATCTTCTGGCTGAAAGGAATTAATGACTTAGTGGAACTTCAGATCTACAAGAAGGAGTGAAGAGTCTCAGCATCCGGTGGTGAGTCACTAGGAGCAACAGAATTCAGCCATGTGGTTGAAAGTGTCCAGTGGTGGCTATGCCAGGGATGGTGTCCTCAGCAGATTTTTCCTGTGACAGAATCTCAGTACTGTTTAGTCTTAGTTATTTCTTTTATGAGTCAGATTCTCTAGCATTCATATTCATTCTTTGAGCTTCCTGATAAATGCCCAATGAACTTCTTTTCTGTTCCTTTTCTTTTCTGTTGACTATAACCAAGAACTGGGACTAGTATCTACTCTGAGGCTAAAAAAGAGATAATGCATTAGAGGATTTAGAGGTCCCATATTTAAAGCTCTTAGTAGGCTGCCTGGCACATATTCAACACTTAATTTATATTAGTACGATCATCGTTATCATTCATTTAACAAATACTTTTTGAATACCTACTACCTGCCAGACACTGTTCTATGTGCCTTGCATTCACCAGTGAACAAAACAAGATTTCTGCCTTTGTGGAGCTCACATTCAAACAGGGGGACAGAAACAATAAACTGCAAACATAATATGTGAGTAAATTATCTAGTGTATTAAAATGTGATAAGTGCTATGAGAAAAAGAGGAAGTAGAGTAGGGAAAGGAGAATCAGAAACACCAGGGACCAGTACATTGCAATATTATACAGCGTGGTCAAGGTCAGCCTCATTGAGAAAGTATTCAAGCAAGAACTTGACGTAAATGAGGGAGTTGATCATGGCAGTGGAAAGAGTTGGTGCAAATGATCTGAGGCAGGGAGTGTGGAAGGCAGGAACAACAATGGGGTGGGGGGTATGGATGAAGCAGAGTGAGGGAGGGAGAGAGTAGTAGGAAATGAAGTTATTGTTATTCCACATCTCTCCAGCATGACCCTAGACACTGTACATATCTTTCTTTGTTTTTTTGTTTTCCTCAAGCCATTGAACAAATATTTCTTTCTAAAGTGTTGGAAGCCATGGAACGAGGACTATATATTTTACTTTCTTTGCACCATTAGTGTCCTTAAATACACACTAAACATGAACCAAATTGTGCTTGTTGAATAAAATGAATTTACAAATGCCCCTGCTTCAATTGTCACATTCATTGTTTGCATGTAGACAAAGTCTACTTGCTCAGTCTGTCTAGACTCTAAGCTGTGTGGTGTCAGAGCCTATAGCAGTCTTGTTTGCTGATACTTTCCCAGGTCTATCTTGGAGCCTAGCATATGGAGATGCCCAATAAGCATATATGAAATGAATGACTGAAGCCACAATTTCCTGGTCATAGAATCATGTCTTTCCTTCTTTCTTTCTTTTTCTTTCTTTCTTTCTTTCTTTCTTTTTCTTTCTTTCTTTCTTTCTTTCTTTCTTTCTTTCTTTCTTTCTTTCTTTCTTTCTTTCTTTCTTTCTTTCTTTCTTTCTTTCTTTCTTTCTTTCTTTCTTTCTTTCTTTTCTTTCTTTCTTTCCTTCCCTTCCTTCCTACCTTCCTTCCTTCCTTTCTTTCTTTCTTTCATTTCTTTCTTTCTCAAACATATGTATAAGGAATTTTTAAAAGTTGATTTCAAATTGTGAAATGGACTTCATGTTCTATTATCTAGAGTACAGCATTAGCAGGAACATGACTCCATTCTCTTCAGCTCCCTAACCCTTCACTACTTCCATGACTATACTGCCACCACCCTAAAAACCCCCACTACAGTGTGACAATATGTGGATGAGCAGCTATGACGACCTGCCCCCACATGTACACTTGACAACCATGGGATTAAAACATAGTAATTGTAAATGGTGTAGTCATTTTTTCATCATAGTCCAAATTTCCTTGTCAGCACAGAGGTTGGTTTACTGCCACACAAGTTAGATCCTTGCCCCGAGAAATAGTATTAGTGCCCAGAGTCTATTGATTTCCTTACTTTGTACATTACTTGTTGTAATTTCTAAGTTGGTATATTTATGAACACCGAATAGTACATTAGAAATTGTATTTTTTCATCTATATTACATTGCTTTAGAACATTGCTATGAATTTCAAATTTGTGCATCTAAAACATATTACAAATAAGATGTATGTTATTCACATTCCACTTAATATATATTGCACTGCAATGAATTAGCCAATAGCACATTGGAAAGATTTTGGGGGGTAATTCACCCATAAGATCAATAGTGGAATAGGGAGGAACCTCCTAGTCCAATTTAACAGCATGACAATGATTTAACAGTAACATTGACAGGGCTCCCAGAGTCAATAATTACCATTTCCATCACTGTTTAAGATAGCTTGTTAGGTACAAAGTATGTGAGTAGTTAGACATCATGAATTACTTATTGTTGGAGATCTTCTTAGGATGAAAGGATAATTTCTTATGCCAAAATGTGGAGGAGGCAGAAAGAGGTATTCAATCCTGAAGACGCTGCTAATAACACACAGAGAACAAAAGGTTTCATCTAAGACTATGAGAAAGTAGTGACCACAAAATAATTACATTTCTGGAACAAAGATGGGTTAATGAAATGAGACCTTGTAAAACCAGTAAGAACATTATTGGAGAAGCGAGTCTTGAAAGCCAAGGTAAATGGTAATGAGATAATGAAAGTATAATGGACTGTACTGAATGAACAGAAGTCCCATGGGTCTTAAAAAACGTATTAGAGGCTGAACTGATCTGGAAGATGGGGAGGAGCTTGGGAGATCTCCTTGTTTCTAGACTGACTGGCAAAAGTGCCCCATTAACTCAATCTTTTCAGAAGGTATGAAAATCCTATATTCTGCCACTTCTATTGTAGTGATTTTTGATAGGGCTGAAAAGGTTTCTAGTTGACACAACTCATATCATTTCAGCAGATACTGTTTTACATATATTTCATCACTTCTGGAGACATTCTTGTTCATATTTCCTTTGCACCAGTCTCCTTCACTAGTTTCTCTTTCATCTGCACACTTATAATATACAGATGTCCCTCAAGATTTGTCTTCTTCCTTTTTTCTTGATCATATTCTCTTCCCTTGGGCAAGCTCATTCCAGTATTTGTCTTTGAATGACAGTCTATCCTGGTGACGTTCAAAACCACAGTTACAGTTCTGATCTCTCTTGTTAATAAAGTCGAATTTACAACTGCCTGCTGGCCATGTAGACGTTTGTCTAACTTCTGATAACTTAGGTTTCTTATAGTTTCCCTCAGACTGATTCCTCTGTTTGTGTTTTCTATTCTGCTTTTGAGCACCACCATCCTATTCTATCTTTTAATTTGACCAGCATCTCAAAATAATTCCCCAAATTTCTTCTCTCTCAGATCCCATCTTGTTTACTGTGTCTCTTTGATTTTTTAATTAATTAATTTTATTTTTGGCTGCATTGGGTCTTTGTTGCTGTGTGCGGGCTTTTCTCTAGTTGCAGTGAGCAGGGGCTACTCTTCTGTGTGGTGTGCAGGCTTCTCATTGGGGTGGCTTCTTTTGTTGCAGAGCACGGGCTCTAGGCACACGGGCTTTAGTAGTTGCGGCACGTGGGCTCATGGGCTCTGGAACACAGGCTCAGTAGTCGTGGCACATGGGCTTTGTTGCTCTGCTGCCTGTGGGATCTTCCTGGACCAGGGCTCGAACCTATGTCCCCTGCATTGGCAGGCAGATTCTTAACCACTGTGTCACCAGGGAAGCCCTACTGTGTCTCTTTGATTTTTGCCACTTCATCCCTTCAATTCCCACTGCCACTTTCCTCATTCATATCTCATTCATTCCCCGTTGACATATTTCAAGAGCTTCCTTGTTGTCCGTCTATTAATTAATTCATTAAAACTGTATTGAATGCTGTTATGTACCAGGCACACTTCTAGGAACTCAGGATATAGCTGTGAACAAAACAGACAAAACGATCTCTCTCATTAAAGAGCTCAAGGTACAGTGGGGCAAGGGAGGCAATAAAGAAAAGACAAGCAAATTCATAATATTTTAGAAAATAATGAACAATATGGAGAAAAATAAAGCAGGGCAAAGTAGACTAGCATTGTTTTTTTTAGACAACTTTATTGAAATAATTCACAAACCATCCAGTTCACCCATTTTTTTTTTGAATGGTGTGGAGTATTTATTTATTTTATTAGAGTATAATTGCTTTAGAAATTTGTGTTAGTTTCTGCTGTACAATGAAGTGAAACAGCTATATGTATACCTATATCTCCTCCCTCTTGGACCTCCCTCCCACCCCCTATCCCCCATCCCACCCTTCTAGGTCGTCACAGAGCACCGAGCTGAGCTTCCTATGCTTTATAGCAGGTTCCTGCTAGCCATCTATTTTATACCTGGTAGTGTATATATGTCAATCCTAATCTCCCAATTCGTCCCACACTCCCCTTCCCCTGCTGTGTCCACATGTCCACTCCCTACATCTACGTCTCTATTCCTGCCCTGCAAATAGGTTAATCTGTACCATTTTTGCAGATTCCATATATATGTGTTAATATATGATATTTGTTTTTCTCTTTCTGCTTACTTCACTCTGTATGACAGACTCTAGGGTCAACCACGTCTCTATAAATGACCCAGTTTTGTTCCCTTTTATGGCTGAGTAATGTCTTCTTTATCATTCATCTGTCGTTGGACATTTAGGTTGTTTCCATGTCCTGGCTATTGTAAATAGTGCTGCAATGAACATTGTGGTACATGTGTCCTTTTGAATTATGGTTTTCTCAGGGTATATGCCCAGTAGTGGGATTGCTGGGTCATATGGTAGTCCAATTTTTAGTTTTTTAAGGAAGTTTCATACTGTTCTTCACAGTGGGTATATCAATTTACATTCCCACCAACAGTGCAAGAGGGTCCCTTTTTCTCCACATCCTCTCCAGCATGTATTGTTTGTAGATTTTTTGATGATGACCATTCTGTCCGGTGTGAGGTGATACTTCATTGTAGTTTTGATTTGCATTTCTCTAATAATTAGTGATGTTGAGCAGCTTTTCATGTGCCTCTTGGCCATCTGTATGTCTTCTTTGGAGAGATGTCTATTTAGATCTTCTGCCCATTTGATAATCGGGTCGTTTGTCTTCTTGATATTGAGCTCCATGTGTTGTTTGCATATTTTGGAGATTAATTCTTTGTCAGTTGCTTCCTTTGCAAATGTTTTCTCCCATTCTGAGGGTTGTCTTTTCACCTTGTTTATCGTTTCCTTTGCTGTGCAAAAGCTTTTAAGTTTAATTAGGTCCCATTTGTTTATTTTTGTTTTTATTTTCATTACTCTAGGAGGTGGGTCAAAAAAGATCTTGCTGTGGTTTATGTCAAAGAGTGTTTTTCCTATGTTTTCCTCTAAGAGTTTTATAGTGTCTGGCCTTATATTTAGGTCTTTAAGCCATTTTGAGTTTATTTTTGTGTATAGTGTTAGGCACTGTTCTAATTTCATTCTTTTACATGTAGCTGTCCAGTTTTCCCAGCACCACTTATTGAAGAGGCTGTCTTTGCTCCTATGTTCTTGCCTCCTTTGTCACAAATTAGGTGTCATAGGTGTGTGGGTTTATCTCTGGGTTTTATCCTGTACCATTGATCTATATTTCTGTTTTTTTGCCAGTACCATACTGTCTTTATTACTGTAGCTTTGTAGTATAGTCTGAAGTCAGGGAGGCTGATTCCTCCAGCTCCGTTTTTCTTTCTCAAGATTGCTTTGGCTATTTGGGGTCTTTTGTCTTTCCATACAAATTGTGAAATTTTTTTTTCTAGTTTGTGAAAAATGCCAGTGGTAGTTTGATAGAGATTGCATTGAATCTGTAGATTGCTTTGGGTAGTATAGTCATTTTCACAATGTTGATTCTTCCAATCCAAGAACATGGTGTATCTCTCCATCTGTTTGGATCATCTTTAATTTCTTTCATCAGTGTCTTACAGTTTTCTGCATTCAGGTCTTTTGTCTCCTTACGTAGGCTTATTCCTAAGTATTTTATTCTTTTTGTTGCAGTGGTAAATGAGAGTGTTTCCTTAATTTCTCTTTCTGATTTTTCATTGTTAGTGTATAGGAATGCAAGGGATTTCTGTGCATTAATTTTGTATCCTGCAACCTAACCAAATTCTTTGATTAGTTCTAGTAGTTTTCTGGTGACATCTTTAGGATTTTCTATGTATAGTATCATGTCATCTGCAAACAGTGATAGTTTTACTTCTTCTTTTCCAATATGTATTCTCTTTATTTCTTTTTCTTCTTTGATTGCCATGGCTAGGTATTCCAAAACTATGTTGAATAAGAATGGTGAGAGTGGACATCCTTGTCTTGTTCCTGATCTTAGTGAAAATGCTTTCAGTTTTTCACCACTGAGAATGATGTTTGCTGTGGATTTGTCCTATATGGCCTTTATTATGTTGAGGTAGGTTCCCTCTATGCCCATTTTCTGGAGAGTTTTTTTTGTCATAAATAGGTATTGAATTTTGTCAAAAGCTTTTACTGCATCTGAGAAGATCATGCAGGTTTTATTCCTTAATTTGTTAATATGGTGTATCACATTGATTGACTGGCATATATTGAAGAATCCTTGCATTCCAAGAGTAAATTTCACTTGATTGTGGTGTATAATCCTTTATTGTGTTGCTGGGTTCTGTTTGCTAGTATTTTGTTGAGGATTTTTGCATCTGTGTTCATCAGTGATATTGGTCTGTAATTTTCTTTTTTTGTGACATCTTTGTCTGGTTTTGGTATCAGGGTGATACTGGCCTTGTAGAAAAAATTTGGGAGTGTTCCTCCCTCTGCAAATTTTTGGAAGACTTTGAGAAGTATAGGTGTTAGCTCTTCTCCAAATGGTTGATAGAGTTCGCCTGTGAAGCCATCTGGTTCTGGACTTTTGTTTGTTAAAAGCTTTTTAATTACAGTTTCAATTTCATTACTTGTGATAGGTCTGTTTATATTTTCTAATTCTTCCTGGTTCAGTCTGGGAAAATTGTACCTTTCCAAGAATTTGTCATTTCTTCATGGTTGTCCATTTTATTGGCGTATACTTGTTTGTAGTAGTCTCTTACAATCCTTTGTATTTCTGCAGTGTCAGTTGTGACTTCTCCTTTTTCATTTCTAATTTTATTGATTTGCGTCCTCTCCCTTTTTTTTCTTGATGAGTCTGGCTAAAGTTTTATCAATTTTGTTTATCTTCTCAAAGAAACAAGTTTTAGTTTTATTGATCTTTGCTATTGTTTTCTTCATTTCTATTTCACTTATTTCTGCTGTGATTGTTATGATTTCTTTACCTCTGCTGACTTTGGGTTTTCTTTGCTCTTCTTTCTCTAGTTGCTTTAGGTGTAAGGTTAGATTGTTTATTTGAGATTTTTCTTGGTTCTTGAAGTGAGATTGAATTGCTATAAACTTTCCTCTAAGAACTGCTTTTGCTGCATCCCATATGTCTTGGGTAGTTGTTTTTTGTTGTTATTTGTTTCTATGTATTTTTTTATTTCCTCTTTGATTTTCTCAGTGATCTTTTGGTTATTTAGTACTTCACTGTTTAGCTTCCATATATTTCTGTTTTTTACAGTTTTTTTCCTGTAATTGATTTTTAATCTCATAGCATTGTGGTCAGAAAATATGCTTCATACAATTTCACCTTTCCTAAATTTTCCAAAGCTTAATTTGTGACCCAAGATGTGATCAATCCTGGGGAATGTTCCATGTGTACTTGAGATGAAAGTGTAATCTGCCACTTTCGGGTGGAATGTCCTATAAACATCAATTAAATCTATCTGGTCTCTTGTGTCATTTAAAGCTTGTGTTTCCTTATTTATTTTCTGTTTGGATGATCTGTTCATTGGTGTAAGTGGGGTGTTAGAGTTCCCTACTATTATTATGTTGCTGTCAATTTCCCCTTTCATGGTTGTTAGCCTTTGCCTTATGTATTGAGGTGCTCCTATATTGGGTGCATATATATTTATAATTGTTATATCTTCTTCTTGGATTGATCTGTTGATCATTAGGTAGTGTCCTTCCTTAGGTCTTTTAACAGTCTTTATTTTAAAGTCTATTTTACCTGATATGAGTATTGGTACTCCAGTTTTCTTTTGAGTTCTGTTTGCATAGAATATATTTTTCCATACCTTCACTTTCAGTCTGCATATGTCTCTAGGTCTGAAGTGGGTCTTTTGTAGACAGCATATGTATGGGTCTTGTTTTTGTATCCATTCAGCCAGTCTGTGTCTTTTGGTTGGAGCATTTAATCCATTTACTTTCAAGATTATTATCGACATGTATGTTCCTGTTTCCATTTTCTTAATTGTTTTGGGTTTGTTTTTGTAGATCTTCTTCTTCTGTGTTTCCTGCCTAGAGAACATCCTTTAGCATTTATTGTAAAGCTGGTTTGGTGGTGCTGAAACCACTTAAGTTTTGCTTGTCTGTAAAGCTTTTGATTTCTCCATGGAATCTGAATGAGATCCTTGCTGGGTAGAGCAATCTTGGTTGTTGGATTTTCTTTCATCACTTTAAGTAAATCCTGCCACTCTCTTCTGGTCTGCAGAGTTTCTGCTGAAAAATCAGCTGATAATCTTATGGGAATTTCCTTGAATGTTATTTGTTGCTTTTCCCTTGCTGCTTTTTATACTTTTCTTTGAATTTAATTTTTGTTAATTTGTTTTTCCTAGTGTTTATCCTGTATGGGACTCTGTGTGCTTCCAGGATTTGGATGGCTATTTCCTTTCCCGTGTTACTGAAATTTTCGACTATAATCTCTTTGAATATTTTCTCAAACACTTTCTTTTCCTCTTCTTCTTCTGGGACCCCTATAATTTGAATGTTGGTGCATTTAGTGTTGTCCAATAGGTCTCTGATGTCGTCTTCAATTCTTTTCATTCTTTTTTCTTTATTCTACTCCTTGGCAGTTATTTCCACCACTTTGTTTTCCAGCTCACTTATTCGTTCTTTTGCCTCAGTTATTCTGTTATTGATTTGTTCTTGTGTATCTTCCATTTCAGTTATTGTGTTGTTCATCTCTGTTTGTTCTTTAGTTCTTCTAGATCTTTGTAAAACATTTCTTGTATTTTCTCCATCCATGCCTCCACTCTATTTCTGAGAATCTGGATCATCTTTACTATCATTACTCTGAATTCTTTTTCAGGTACGTTGCCTATTTCCTCTTCATTTATTTGGGCTTATAGGTTTTTACCTTGCTCCTTCATCTGTGACTTTTTTTTTTGTTGTCTCCTTTTTTTTGATGCATGGGATTGTGTTCCTGCCTTATTGGTTGTTTGGCCTGAGGTTTCCACCCCTGTAGTTTGTAGGCCATTGGGTAGAGGTGGGTCTTGGTGCTGAGATTAAGACCTGAAGGAGACCTCACTCTGATGAATATTCCCTGGGTTCTGAGGTTCTCTGTTAGTCCAGTGGTCCAGACTCAGAGCTCGCACCACAGGAGCTCAGGTCCAACCCCCACCTCATGAATCTAGATCCCGCAAGCCATGCATGGTGGCAAAAAAAAAAAAAAGGTAGCAGAACAATAACAAAGAGTAAAAAATTAAATAAGATTAGAAAACTAACAGATATGTTAGAAAAAATAAAAATATAGATGAAACAACAACTGGAATGTAAAACAGAGCCACAACAGCAAAAAAAAAAAAAAAAAAAAAAGGAAAAAAGGAAAAGAAATAAAAGCCGGGAAATACCTTGTTTGTGGGAGGCAGAGCTTAGGCAGGGACTGGGTTTAGGTGGGAGCAGGGCCTATGCTTAGGACCCACAGGGCCAGAAAAGGCTCTGGTGGTATGGGGGATGGGACTTGCTCCTCCCCCACAGAGGGACCTAGGAATGCCTCTGGCCTTGGAGGGTAGGGACCAGGACCCCAGCATGCTCCCTAGGCCTGAGCATGCGAGGGAAACACCCTCCATGACTCCCCTGATCCTCTAATCCCAGAGGGACCACCACCATTGTCTGCCTCTCCTCCTCTTCCCTGCTCCTCCCTCCCTCCCATACCCCTAGGGTCCATGCTGCTGGCATGGGCCCTGGAGGGTGGAGAGCCAGGTCCGGGAGCTCAGCAGTCTCCCCGGGGCCGAGTGGGCAAGGGAAATGCTAGGGGTGTTCCCCCTTGATCCTCCAATCCTGGAGGGCCCTTTCTTGTCCACCTCTCCTCTTCTTCCCCCTGCCCATGCCCCTAGGATCAACATGGGTGGAAGTGGCCACGGAGAGTGGAGGACCCGGCCCTGGAGCCCAGCTGGCTTCCCAGGGCCAAAGTGGGTGGAGGAGATGCCTGTCGTGCTTCCCCTGATCCTCCGATCCAGAGGGCCCTGCTCTCTGTCATTCCTCTTCTTCCCCCGCTCCCTCCTATGCCTCTAGGACCAATGCAGCTGCAGGAGGCTTCAGAGGGTGGAGGATCTGGCCTGGGAGCCCATCAGGCTTCCCAGGGCCCAATTGGGCAGGGGAATTGCTAGCCGTGCTCCGTCCTGATTCTTCGAGCCCCTGAGAGTCCCTACAGGCATGGGAAACCCAGCCCTCTCCCAGCCACCCTTCAGGGATACCGGTCCCGTCTGGCTTCCACTTCCCCTCCCCCCCCACTCCCCCCCACGTCCTACCCGGTTGCTTGGGGGTTCCTCCCATCTCCTTGGGCATCAAGGTCCCCCACGAGCATCTGGTAGGTGCCCTAGTTGTGGGGAGAGAGGAACTCCACATCCTCCCACTCTGCTATCTTGACTCCGCCCTCAAGCATTGCTTTTATTATGTCCCCTGAAAACTCATTGATAAGGTGGGTTTTGAGAAGAACTCTGAATGGAAAGGGAGGAATGAGCCATGCATATATTAGGGGCAATAGCAGAGGTGGGGACAAGCTTGGTGTGTTCCTTGTTCAGCTCTACCTTCTAAAGCAAGGTCGAGTTTGCTGGAGTGGAGTGAATGAGGGGTGAGAGAAGAGAGGACTAATACTTTTGCTCTGAGCAAGTTAGGGCACTGTTTATCAAGTAATCATATAATGTCAGGCTCTATCATTAGTGCTATGTAAATATAAACTCATTTAACCCTTATAACAAACCTAGGAGTAGGTATTATTCTTTCCATTTTACAGATGAGAGACCTGAGGCATGGGGCACAGTTTAAGGGAGCTCAGATTTAACTCAAAACTGCTTAGAGACCATGCTCTTAGCCATTATACTATGCTGTTGGAGGGATCTGAGCATAGAAATGATGTGATTTGTATTCTAAAAAGATCACTCTGAATGCTCTGTGGACAATAGACTGTCAGGTACAAGGGTGGAGGGGATACTATTTTAATAGTGAAGACAGAAATAATGGTGCATTGGACTAAGGTAATAGAAGTAGACATTGGAGAAGGGTTAATTTGTAATATACTTTGAAGGCAGAGCTGATTGGATTTCTTGACAGATTCTGTGTGTAGAGTGTAAAAGAATGAGAGAAACAAAGAATGAATCCAAGGCTTATGGTATGAACAACTAGAAGGGTATAAGTGACATTTATTGAGATGGGGAAAGTGTAGTTATAAAAAAGGAAGCATATTTAGGCTGGAGTGTGGGTCATTAATTGTAAGTTTGGCTTTGGACACTTTAAATTTGAGATGCCTCTAGACATCCAAATGCGTATGTTGAAAAGGCAGTTGGGTATATGAATTTGGGATTTGGAGAGAAGTCAAGGTTGCAGGTATAAAGTTTGGAGTGTCAGCTATGGATGATACCACCCAGAGAATGATTATAGATGAAGAAGTGGAAGAGGTTCAAGGATCAATTTCTGAGGAAACTCGAAAATGTAGAGATCAGAGAGTAAAGGAGGATGAAGTAGTAAAAAAGGTAAAGGGGCAGTGAGGGTAGAGAACTGAGAAAGTGGTGTCCTGGAAGTAAAGAGGAGACAGTGTTCTAAGAAGGAAATCATCAATTAGGTCAAATATAGCTCATTGTATGAGTAAGATAAATACTGAATACTGACATTTAAGGTTAGGAATATGAAGATCATTTGTGATAAAGAGCTATTTTGTTGGAGTGGTGGGCATGAAAATTTTGTTGGTGTAGGCTCAAGAGAGAACAAAAGTCAGAGTCTGAGACAGCAAATTTAGATGACTATTTCAAGGAGATTATAACAGAGAAATCATGTAGTAGTTAGAGGGAATGTTAGGCTGAGTTTTTTAGAAGCAGAGACTGAGATAGAGTTTTGGGTGTATGTGATTTACAGAAGGAATGTCTTGGGATGGAGGGTTGAAGAAAGCAGGAGATGGAAGGGGAAGGAGCTGTTTAAGATGAGGTTTCAGTTGAGTTTGCTTCACTTTGATCCCATGGGCTACTCTGGAATATGAATTACACCAGAAAGTTGGTCCTACCTTAAAGCAAGGGGCTGGACTTCTGTGCTCCCATGTAAGTCTGTCATGGGTGGTGATATAACTCATGGATGGTGATTTGGGTAAGGCAGCTCCCTTTTGGCCAAGGGCAAGGTGGAAGACGGTGCTCTATTAGCAACCAACATAGCACCTGGAGAAGGGTCCACCAACTTGGTTAAATAAAGGATGGAGGAGAGGAAAAAATAGCATTCACTGTAGGTCAGTGGAATTATTTTAAGTAGGAGAGATTATAGTGTGTTTCTCATGGATGGGAAAGACCTAGCTAAGAAGAAAAATTAATAATTCATGATGAGGAAAGCAACCAATCCCACCTCTATAATCCAGCTTTTAAACATTGACCATAAATCCATATCTAACAATAAAACAACATACTCTGAAAAATCATCCTTATAATAAAGCACCTAAAATGCTGGACAAATTTTTAAAAACTTAAAAAGTACATTATTAAATGGGTCAAAAGTTGTAAGCCTCCACTTATAAAATAAGTCATGGGGTTGTAAGGTACAGCATGGGGACTATAGTTAAGTATACCATGTTGTATATTTGAAAGTTGCTAAGAGAGTAGATCTTAAAAGTTATTCATTACAAAAAAATTGTGTAAATATGTATGGTGGTGGATGTTAACTAGGGTTATTGTAATCATTTTACAATATATACAAATATTGAATCATTATGTTGTACACCTGAAACTAATATGTCAATTATACCTCAATAAAAAAGTAAAATAACAAAACCCCTATTACTAAGCATGGAAATTTCAGAAGCCAAACAAACATGTCTACTAATTTTCTTTTCCTTGAACAACATAATTTACCTTTCTGTGCCTCAGGTTTTTTCATTTGTAAAATGAAAAATTATTGTAATACACTTATCTGATAAGATTTTTATGATACTTATATGAGATAACATATGAAAAATGCTCAAGTAGTGCTTGGCTGCTCTCTTCTTTCTCCTCCTTCCCCACCCTTCTTAGCTCAACTTCCCTTATGTGTCTCTCACACTTTTCTCTTTACCATTATTGAAAGACTTATTCTCTGTACAAATCACATAATTTAAAGCTTCTCTGTCTTTTTGGATGTGCTTACTTCCCTAAAATACTCACACCCACCTTGACCTTATTCTCCTATGTCCTGGTCTTTATTAAAAATAATGCTCAGGGCTTCCCTGGTGGTGCAGTGGTTGAGAGTCCACCTGCCGATGTAGGGGACATAGGTTCATGCCCCGGTCTGGGAAGATCCCACATGCCGCGGATCGGCTAGGCCCGTGAGCCGTGGCTGCTGAGCCTGTGCGTCCGGAGCCTGTGCTCCGCAATGGGAGAGGCCACAACAGTGAGAGGCCCACGTATGGCAAAATAATAATAATAATAATAATAATAATAATAATAATAATAATAATGCTCAGAGAATTGGTGGCCATGACAGCAGAGTAGGAACACCCTGAGTTCACCACCTCCCATGGGCACACCAACATTACAACTATATACAGAGCAACTATTGATGAGAAAAACCAGAATCTAGCAGAAAAGATGTACTGAAACTAAAGATATAAAGAAGGAACCACAATGAGATAGGTAGGAGGTGTAGAGACACAGTGTAGTCAAGACTTGTACTGCTAGGTGGGTGACCCAGAAATGGGAGGAAAATTACAACTGCAGAGGTTCTCCCCAAGGAACCAGGGGTCTGAGCTCAACATCCCCAGCCTGGGGATCCTGCACCAGGAAGATGAGTTCCCAGAACATCTGTCTCTGAGGGCCAATGGGGTTTACTTTCTGGAGAATCAAAGGGCTGTGGGAAATAGAGACTCTACTCTTAAAGGGTGCACACAAAATCTCACATGCTCTGGGACCCACGGCAGAAGCAGTAATTTGAAAGGAGGCTGGGTCAGACCCATCAACTGATCTTGGAGAGCCTTCCAAAGAGGCAACTAGAGCTCATCCTGGGGACACAGACACTGGTGGTAGCCATTTTGGGGACCACCTTTTACCATGTGGACACTGGTGCTTGTAAGCATCATTTTAGAATCCTCTCTCCAAATTATTAGCACCGAGACCCGGATTAACCCACTAGCCTGTCAGCACGAGTACTGGCATACTCAAGGAATCAGCTAGCTGGGCAGGAACATGGTCCCACCCACGAGTAGACCAGCTGCCTTACTCCCTGAACCCACAGTCACCTCTGAACCTGGCTCTGCCCACCAGAGGGCATAGGATCCAGTGCCACATACCAGTGCACCAGCACTGGCTCCAGGACCCCCAGGACCCTGCAGCCAGAGACACTGGGACCTGGTTCCACCCAACAGTGAGCTGGCACTAGGCCTGGGACCCCCAAGAGCAAACCCTGCCCACCAGCAGAATGACACCAGCTCTGGGACATACTGGGACTCAGTCCCACCCACCATAAGGCCAACATCAGCTCTGAGACACATTGGACACTTCAGCCAGCCACACCAGAATCCAGCCCCACTCATCTGTGGACTAGCACCAGGTTTGGGACACCCTGGAAACTGCAGCCAACCATGTCGGGAATTGGCCCAACCCATGATCTTGAAAGCCTTGTCCAGCAACCACCCATTACAGATCCTGACTCCACCCAGTGATGGGCCAGTACTAGACCTAGGACCACCTGGGGCTCTACAGCTAGGTGCCTTGTGACCTGGTCTTGCCAACCAGTGGCCGGCAGCCTCCACACAAGGCAGGGCCTTGAAACCAGCCAGACTAGGGGCCAGCCACACTTACCAAACAGCCCACAATAGTTCACCCACCACAACCGAAAGACCCATGCAGCCAACAGTAGGGGCACCCCTAGAACATAGACCTCTGGTGACCAAAGGGGAGTGCACTGCTGCAAATCATAGGATGCCTCCTACAAAAGGCCACTTCTCCAAGGTCTGGAAATGTAACTAACCTACTAAAGACATGGAAATAAAAACAGCAAATTAAGCAAAATGAGGTGACAGAGGTATGTGTTCCAAATGAAAGATAAAAACCACAGAAGAACTAAGTGAAGTGGAGATAGGCAATCTATGTGATAAAGAGTACAAGATGATCATGAAGATAATCAGAGAACTTGGGAGACAATTGGATGAATGGAGTGAGAAATTAGAAGTTTTTAGCAAAAAGTTAGAAAACATAAAGAACCAAACTAAGATAAAGAACACAATAAATGAAATGAAGAATACATTAGAAAGAATCAACAGTAGATTAGAGGATATAGAAGAATGGATCTGCCACTTGGAAGACACAGTAGTTTCCACTACTGTTCACTGAAGCTGAACAGAAAAAAGAAAGAATTAAAAAAAAATGAGGACAGTTTAAGAGACCTCTAGGAAAACATCAAGCATCATAACATTCACATTATAGTGGTCCCAGAAGGAGAAGAGAGAGAAAGGGGAAGACAATGTATTTGAGAACATAACAGCTGAAAAATTCTCTAACCCGGGAAAGGAAATAGACATCCAGGTCCAGGAAGCCCAGAGAGTTCCAAACAGGATCAACCCAAAGAGGAAAACAACAAGACACATTGTAAGTAAATGGCAAAAATTAAAGATAAAGAAAGAATATTAAAGGCAGCAAGGGAAAAGCAACAAGTTACATACAAAGGAATTCCCATAAGGCTATCAGCTGACTTTTCAGCAGAAACCTTGCAGGCCAGAAGGGAGTGGCACAATATATTCAAAGTGATGAAAGGGATAAACCCTTAGAGTATAGAAGAATACTCTAACTCAGGCTTCTCTGGTGGTGCAGTGGTTAAGAATCTGCCTGCCAATGCAGGGGATACAGGTTTGAGCCCTGGTCCAGGAAGATACCACAAGATGTGGAGCAGGTAAACCCATGTGCCACAACTACTGAACCTGTGCTCTAGAGCTGTGAGCCACAACTACTGAACCCACATGTTGCAACTACTGAAGCCTGCTCACCTAGAGCCCATGCTCCACAACAAGAGAAACCATGGCAATGAGAAGCCCACACACCACAAGGAAGAGTAGCCCCTGCTTGCCGCAACTAGAGAAAAGCCCATGCACAACAACAAAGACCCAATGCAGCCAAAAATAAAATAAATAAATTTTTAAAAAATTCAAAAAAAAAAAAAGAATACACTAACTCAAGGGTCCCCAGCCCCCAGGCCATGGACTGATACTGGTCCATGGCCTGTTAGGAACCTGGCCACACAGCAGGAGGTGAGCAGCAGGCGAGTGAGTCAAGCTTCATCTGTTGCTCCCCATTGCTTCCCATTGCTCATATTACTGCCTGAACCATCACTCGCATTACCACCTGAACCATTCCCCCACTTGTCTGTGAAAAAAATTGTCTTCCATGAAACTGGTCCCTGGTTGCAAAAAAGTTGGGGACTGCTGCTCTAACTGGAAATGGTTTTATTCAGATTTAATGGAAAGATCAAAAGTTTTACAGATAAGCAAAAGCTCAAAGAGTTCAGCATCACCAAACCAGCTTTACAACAAATGTTAAAGGGACTTCTCTAAGGGAAAAAGTAAAGCCTACAACTAGAAACATAAAAATTAAGAAAGGAAAAATGTTATTTGTACAGTAAAATAGATCAATCACATATAAATCAAGTAAGAAAGTTAAAAGAGAAAAGCAGTAAAATCATCCATATCTGCATAAGTAGTTAAGGGATACACAAAACAAAAAGATGTGAAATACAATATCACAAATAGTAAACATGGGGGGAGAGGAGTAAGAAATGTAGGGTTAAAATGCATTTGAACTCAAGAGATCAGCAACTTAAAATAACCACATATATAAATTAGATTGCTATATATAAACTTATGATAATCATAAAACAAAAATCTATAATATATACACACACAAAAAAGAGAAAGGAGTCCATACATAACACTAAAGACAGTCATCAAATCACAAGGGAAGAGAACAAAGGGAGAAGAAAGGAACAAAACAGAACTATAAATGACCCAAAATCAATTAATAAAATTGCATTAAATACCCATTTATCAGAATTACTTTAAAGTGGACTAAATGCTCCAATAAAAAGACACAGAGTGGCTGAGTGGATTAAAAAACAAGACCCATATTTACGTTGCTTACAAGAGACTCACTGTGTATCTAAAGACCCAAAGAGACTGAAAAAGAGAAGGAAAATATATTCTATGTAAATAGAAATAAAAAGAAAGCTGGGGTAGCCATACATATATCAGGCAAAATAGACTTTAAAACAAAGACTGTAACAGGAGACAAAGTGAGATATTACATAATGATCAAGAGATCAATCCAAGAAGAAGATATAACAATTATAAATATATATGTACCAACACAGGAGCACCTAAATACATAAAGCAGATATTAACAGATGTAAAGGGAGAAATTGACAGTAACACCATAATAGGGAGCTTTAACCTCCCATTTATATCAATGGACAGATCATCCAGACAGAATACCAGTAAGGAAACACTAGCCTTAAATGACACATCAGTACAAACGGGTGAATATATATATATATACACACACACACACACACACACACCATTGAAAAGCAGCAGAACACACACTCACACATATTCTTTTCAAGTGCACATGGAACTTTCTCCGGGGTAGATCACATGCTAGGACACAAAACCAGTTTCAGTAAGTTTAAGAAAATAGAAAACATATGAAGCGTCTTTTCTGACCACAATGCTATGAGACTAGAAATGAACTACAAGAACAAAAAACTACCAAAAAAAAAAAAAAAACCCTCCACAAACATGTGGAGGCTAAAAAATATGCTACTAAATAACTAATGGATCACTGAAGAAATCAAAGAAGAAATTAAAAAAAAAAACTGGGAACAAATGAAAACACAATGATCCAAAATCTATGAGACACAGCAAAAAGAATTCTAAGAAGGAAGTTTATAGCAATACAAGCCTACTTCAGGACACATGAAAAATCTCAAATGAACAACCTAACCTTATACCTAACTGAACTAGAAAAAGGAGAACAAACAAAACCCAAAGTTAGTAGAAGGAAAGAAATTATAAAGATCAGAGCAGAAATAAATGAAGCAGCGACCAAAGGAAAAAAAAAAAGAAAAGAAAAGATCGATAAAACTAAGAGCTGATTCTTTGAAAACATATTAAAAAAAATATAAAACTTTCAGCTAGGCCCATCAAGAAAGAAAGAGAGATGGGTCAGATCAATAAAATCAGAAATGAAAAAGAAAAACTACAACTGATACCAGAGAAATGCAAAACATTGTAAGAGATCACTACAAATAATTATAGGCCAACAAAATGGACAACCTAGAAGAAATGGACAAATTCCTAGAAATGTAAATCTCCCAAAACTGAACCAGGAAGAAATAGAAAATATGAACAGACAAATTACCAGTAATGAAATTGAATTAGTAATAAACTCCCAACAAACAAAATCCAGGACCAGATGTTTTCAAAGGTGAATTCTACCAAACATTTAGAGAAGAGTTAACAACTATCCTTCTCAAAATATTCCAAAAAATTGCAGAGGAAAGATTGCTTCTGAACTCAATTCTACCAGGTGAGCATCACCCTGATAAGAAAACCAGAAAAAGATAGCACAAAAAAGAAAATTACAGTCCAGTAATACCGACGAACATAGATGAAAAACCCTCAACAAAATATTAGAAAATCAAATTCAATAATACATTGAAAAGATCATACACATGATCAAATGGGATTTATCCCAGGGATACAAGAATGGTTCAAAATCTGCAAATCAATCAATATGATACACCACCTTAACAAATTCAAGATTAAAAGCACATGATCATCTCAATAGATACAGAAAAAGCTTTTGACAAAATTCGACATCCATTTATAAAAACTCTCCACAAAGTTGGTATAGAGAGAACATACCTCAACATAATAAAAGCCATATTTGATAAGTCCACAGCTAACATCATACTCAATGATGAAAAGCTGAAAGCATTTCCTTTAAGATCAGGAACAAAACAAGGATGCCCACCCTCTCCACTTTTATTCAACATAGTATTGGAAGTCAGAGCTGCAGCAATCAGACAAGAAAAATAAATGAAAGGAAACCAAATTGGAAAAGAAGTAAAACTGTAACTGTTTGCAGATGATGTGATACTAAATAGAGAAAATCCTGGGGCTTTCCTTGTGGTGCAGTGGTTAAGAATCTGCCTGCCAATGCAGGAGAGACAGGTTCAAGCCCTGGTGTGGGAAGATCCCACATGATGTGGAGCAGCTAAGCCCGTGCACCACAACTACTGAGGCTGTGCTCTAGAGCCTGCAAGCCACAACTACTGAGCTCACATGCCACAACTACTGAAGCCCATTTGCCTAGAACCGGTGCTTCGCAACAAGAGAAGCCACCACAATAAGAAGCCTGTGCACTGTAACGAAGAGTAACCCCTGCTCACTGCAAGTAGAGAAATCCCATGTTCAGCAACAAAGACCCAACACAGTCAAAAATAAATAAATAAATAAAAGAATTAATACTGTTAAAATAACCATACTATCCAAGGCAATCTACAGATTCAATGCAATCCCTATCAAAATACCAATGCCATTTTTCATAGAACTAGAGCAAATAATTCTAAAATTTGTGTAGAACACAAAAGACCCTGAATAGACAAGCAATCTTTAGAATGAAAAACAAAGCTGGAGGTATTGTGCTTCCTGTCTATACTACAAAGCTACAGTAATCAAAACAGGATGGTACTGGCACAAAAACAGACACATAGATCAACAAGACAAAATAGAGAGCCTAGAGATAAACCCACACTTATATGGACAATTAATCTGTGATGAAGGAGGCAAAAATATACAATGGAGAAAAGACAGACTCTTCAACAAGTGGTGCTAGGAGGGCTAAATGAAAAGAATCAAATTGGACTACTCTCTCACACCACATATAAAAATAAATTCAAAAGGGATTAAGGAGTAAATGGAAGACCTGAAAGCATAACATTCCTAGAAGAAAACATAGGCAGTATGTGCTTTGACATCAGTCTCAGTAATATTTTTTAGGATCTCTCTCCTCAGGCAAGGAAAAGAAAAGAAAAAATAAACAAACAAGACTACATCAAACTAAGAAGTTTTTGCAAAGTGAAGAAAACTATGAACAAAATGAAAAAGCCACTTACAGAACAGGAGAAGATACTTGCAAGTGATGTATCTGATAAGAGTGATATATCTAAAATATATAAAGAACTCATGCAACTCAACATCAAAAAAACCCAAACAACGCAATTAAAAAATGGGCAAAGAATCTGAATATACATTTTTGCAAAGAAGACACACAGATGGCCCTCAGGCACATGCAAAAGGTGCTCAACATCACTCATCGTTAGGAAAATGCAAATCAAAGCCACAGTGAAATATCACCTCACACCTGTCAGAATGGCTATTATCAAAAAGACATCAAAATACAAGTGTTGGTGAGGATGTGGAAGAAAGGGAACTCTTGTGCACTGTTGGTGGGAATGTAAATAGGTGTAACCACTATGGAAAACAGTATGGAGATTCCTCAAAAAATTAAAAATAGAACCACCACATGATCCAGAAATACAACTCCTGGGTATTTATCAAAAGAAAACAAAAATACTAATTCAAAAAGATACACACATCACTATGTTTATTGAAGCATTATTTACAATAGCCAAGATAAGGAAGAAATCCAATACTCATCAATACATGAATGGATAAAGAAGACATGATAAATATATGTATATATATATATGTGTGTGTGTGTGTGTGTGTGTATACACACACAGTGGAATATTAGCCATATAAAAGAATGAAATCTTGCCATTTGCGACAACATGGATGGATGCTAAGTGAAATAAGTCAGACAAAGAAAGTCAAATACTGTATGATATCACTTATATGTGTAATCTAAAAAAAAAACAATTGAACAAAAATTACAAAACATAGAGTTATAGGTAAGTGAACAAATAGGTGTTTGATGGGGGGGAGGGGGTTAGAGGGAGGAAAGAAATATGTGAGGGAGATTAAGAGGTACAAGTTTCCAGTTGTGAAATAAATAAGTCAGGGGTGTGAAATAAATAAGTCAGGGGTATGAAATGTACAGGGTGGGGAATATAGTCAATAACTATGTAATAGCTTTGTATGGTGGCACATCGTAACTAGACTTATGATGATCAGTTTGAAATACAAAGAAATATAGAATCACTATACTTCAGCATAGTGTTATAACACAGTGCTATAGGTCCTTATACTTTAAGAACCAACCAACCAACAAACAAACAGAGAAAATGAGATCTGATTACTAGAGGTGGGGAGATGGGGAATTGGATCAAGGCAGTCAAAGGTACAAATTCTAGTTATAAGGTAAAGTAGTACTAGGGATGTACAACATGATAAATGTAATTAACGCTGCTGTATGTTATATACGAACATTGTTAATAGAGTAAATCTCAAGTTCTCATCACAAGAAAAAAAATCTCTTATTTCTTTAATTTCATACCTGTATGAGATGATAGATGTTCACTAAACTTATTGTTATAATCACTTCATGATGTGTGTAAATCAAATCATTATGCTGTCTGTATACCTTAAATTTATACAGTGCTGTGTGTCAATTTTATCTCAATAAAACTGGAAGAAACACATACACACACATACACATACACACAAACAAAAAACACAGTGATGCTCAGGTATCCTCTTTATCTTCCCCTCTGTTTTAGCAGTGTCATTCACTTCTTGCCCCATTCTTTACTTCTTTTCTTGTATTCAATATATTCCTGTAGTTCATTCACTCATTCATTCATTCAACAAGTACTGAGTGTTCCAGGTACAGTTCTAGTCATTGTATCATATAGTGATATATCATACTGTGCTATAACTACTTCTTTCAATGTTCTACCTTATCACCTATAATGTAAACTCCTGGACTTGCAGAAGCCATGTCTGTCATTGTATTCTCAATGCCTGCAATACATGGCCCATTTAGAACCATTCGGTACCAGACACGTTGAAGGGCACTTTCACCTGTGCTTCTAAGCTATACTATGAGATGGGTAGTAACTAACATAAATCCAGATTTTTCATTGGAATAGAATATTTGAAATAATGAAATACCTCCCAATTCAGAAAACAATATATTCAGATTTTAACAAAGTATCTCATAGAGTAAGGAGACTTGAAAAGGCATGGTTGAGAAACATAAATTAGATCACAAATACAATTCAATAAATGGTACAAAGAGACTTCTACCAATAGTTCTTATGATCAGTAATAATAGATAAACCCAGGTTGTTTCTAAAGACTATGAGAATATTTTTTCTTCCTCTTGACTTCAGCAGGATTGTTGAGGATGGCAGGTGATAGATTTTGCTGATAGGAGGCTGGTGGAATCATAAATGCCTGGATCCCCCTTTTATTAGCTACCTCTTCCTGAACTTTTGTACAAGAATACGAGCAAAGGGGAGTTAAATAAGGCAAAGTACTTTTTTCTAAACCTTTTGTGGCTTTGACGCTAAACCTCAAGTAGAACTTCTGATACAGTAACTAGATAAAGCTAAGCTAGATTCCATGGAGAATGATTTCTACCTTCACAAAATTGGTCTCAGAGGCCTAAAACAAATGTAAGACAAGAGAATGTAAGAAAAGAATATATTTCCACAGAAGTCTATTGCAGAGCTAAGATGGACCCCCACCCTAAGCCTTTGGGGATGAGAGAAGTGGCAGAATCAGAAAAAAAAAAATACCCAGGGCCAGTTTACCTTGTGGTGTGAGAGAACAGAAAAGAGAGAAGGTAAGGAGTGGGGGATAAGCTTACTGAGAAGAAGGAGAGGAGTAATAAAAATGGGCATTTATTGAGAGCTTACTATGTGTTGAACCCTGTTCTCAGTGCTTTATGTGTTAACTTTTAATCCTTGATTGCTCTTTTAATCATTTTTGAATAATTTTTCTGTTTATTTTTTTTGACTAATCTTTTAATCCTGGGAGGTAAGTACTATTATTAACCTTATTCTACATATGAGGAAACTGAGGTTCAGAATGCTTAAGTAAATAACTTGTTCAAGATCACACAACAAATCAGTGTCAAAGAGTTTTGCCAGTCATAGAAGGCTTCCTCTTCTTGGAGGAAAGGGGAGATGGGAAAGAGATGGAGAGGAACACTGACACTGGTTCTGAAATTACTATCCGTTAGAGATGAATCAGAAAGGAGAATTATTCACATAACTGAAAGTGGATCTGCATAGGTAGAAGTGAGGCAGCAGCATGATGCCAACAGCAGATGCTCTGCTATGCTCACCATCGTGCTTTCTCTCCCACTTTAGCTTTTGTCCTTGGATGAGTGAAACTTTTGCTCCTCTGTCCTCATGGCTTAGGATTTTCTTCTCGAGAGGTTCTTGGTTGTCTTACATGAAGATAATTTTTCTGGGTTTGTCTCACCGTTCCTTTAGACACACCTAAATCCTAGAATCAATGTAGCTCAGTTCAAGCTCCAGGGGTAAAACTTTTAAAACATGCATTTTAGGGAATAAGAAAATACTAGATGTCATAAGGACTTTTGGCTCAAGAAGACCAGTAACAATAGATTTTCAGAACGTTATGAAAGATGTTTGCAGTCTACTTACCTGGTCTGGTAATGTAACAAATGAAAGAATTTGTTATGTCCCACCAAACCCTCTAAATATTTTAGCCTTGTATTGATAAGTCATTATTGCTTTTATTATTTACATAGGTTTCTCCCCCTGAAAGACGATGTTCTTTTCTTTTTTTTTTCTCAAGTCCCTGATATGTTACCAGCATATGTATAAAACTTAGCAAATAACAAATGATTGATTTGAATTTTAGAATTTCTCAAAATTTCTAGAAATGGATTTCACATAGTCAACTTTAAGAGAAGTATGTTGGAAGAAAAATAAGATGCAATTTAAAAAGCAGAATGGATTAAAACAATTATGATTTGGATCTAATAAGTATTTGCTTTCAGTTATCAGATACTTCAGCTAGTGCTGTTTTTATAACCTATATCTATAGCAGGTGCTAGAGAAATTTTTTTCTCAACCATAAGATATTTTTTTGGTGGATGGAGCTGACAAGAATTTTTAAAAATAAATTTGTCTTGCAAATTTAGTGTCTAAGAAGACTAATTAATTCCACAGATGGAGGTACCTTTATAGAATATAACACATAATAAAATGAAGAAAAGAAGAACATAGCTCAATTCAACAAATATTTCTGAGTAATTCCTATGTACAAGGACTGCATTAGATGCTGGAAGTATAAAGAAGAATAAATATTGGCTCTGTCATAGGAAAGCTTGCAAAAAAGGCACATGTTTGAAGAGGTTGTCTCTGTCTAATTGATGTGGAAGGTATAATTGGAGAATGGGGGGACAGGGGAGAGAAGCCTACTTAAAGTTTCAGGAAAGGTTAGTAAGCAAGTAATTTTGACTGAGCTGTAGTCTGAAGGACAAGTAAGAATTACTCAAGTAAAGAAGGAGGGCAGGATGTTTCAGGAAGAGGAAAGAAAAATATCCAAGCTGTGCTCCAGAATCGTGTGTGTTTGGAATTATCTACATTTGGTTTTACTAAAATCTAAAAGACAAGGAGCTAAATGATAGGTGAGGAGGCTGGGAAAAAAATGAAGCTCACATCATAGAGATTCTTCTATCTCATGTCTTGGGCATGTCCTATAGACATTGCTAAGTAATACTAAAAACATATGGTAAAAGCATATGCCAAAGGCATGATGAAAACTGTGTGGTGTACTTTAGTGGAAATCAGTGCAACAGAGAGACTAGAACAGATCTATGTATCACCTGTAGTAATTTAGGTGATAAGGATGGTATTTCAAATCCATAGAGGAATGCATAAGCCATGCAATAAGTAGTGTTAGAAAGATTAGTTACTGATTCAGAAAAAAGAAAAAGTAGACTGCTACCTTAACCATCCATAAATCATATGGGCTAAGCAACTGAATATAAAAGAAATTATTAAAGTATTTGGAGACCATACTGTAGCAAATTTTTTTTTTTTTTTTTTTTTTTTTTTTTTGCGGTATGCGGGCCTTTCACTGCTGTGGCCTCTCCTGTTGCGGAACCGGACACGCAGGCTCAGCGGCCATGGCTCACGGGCCCAGCCGCCCCACGGCATGTGGGATCCTCCCGGACCGGGGCACGAACCCGTGTCCCCTGCATTGGCAGGCGGACTCCCAACCACTGCACCACCAGGGAAGCCCTGTAGCAAATTTTTATAAAATTGGAGGTGGAAAAGGCCTTCTTAAATAAGACATAAATACCAGAAGCCATAAAAGAAAAAGATTGACAGATATAATCTCAAAAAAATTAAAAATTATCTCAGCATAATGAAAGGCATGATAAAGTTAAAAGGTGAGTAACATACAGAGAAAACTATTTGCAGTAAATTTATGGATGATTGCTTATTGTGTAGATTGTATACAGAGCTTCTATAAATATTTCAAAAATAGAAATATGGGTGGAGGTTATAAATAGGTAACATAGGAGAATATAAAAGGCTAATAAACACATGAAAAGATGCTCAGCAACAAATTCAGTAAATATGAATAAAATATAAATAATAGATGGGACTTCCTTGGTGGTGCAGTGGTTAAGGATCCACCTGCCAATGCAGGGGACATAGGTTTGAGCCCTGGTCTGGGAAGATCTCACATGCCATGGAGCAACTAAGCCCATGCGCCACAGCTACGGAGCCTGCGCTCTACAGCCTGTGAGCCACAACTGCTGAGCCTGCATGCCACAACTACTGAAGCCCACGTGTCAACAGCCTGTGCTCCACAACAAGAGAAGCCACCACAATGAGAAGCCAGTGCACTGCGACGAGAAGTAGCTCCTGCTCGCCACAACTTGAGAAAGCCCGCATGCAGCAATGAAGACCCAATGCAGCCAAAAATAAAAATAAATAAATAAATTTATTTTTTTAAAAAGAAAATATTGGTGGGGATATTGAGAAACAGCTGCTTTCATACATGGTTGGTGGTAGTGTAAATTTTTGGAAGCAATTTAGCAGTGACTTGTTCAAATAAATAATTCACTCTGGTGGACATCCATCCTAACCATCTATGATTTCTGTTTGGGAATCAAAACACTTCCAGGTAAGCTGGCTCCACCTATAGTTTCAGAGGAGTGACATATGACTTAAGCCAGTCAGGACATTCTATTTCTCTAGCCACAATGGTTAATGGTGCAGAAGAGGACATGTGATCTAAGCTAATCAAAATCAGAGAGAATCTCAGGACTTATAGCAACCAAGGGGTCTTTTGGCCCTTATACAGCTTCCTTTATCTATGAATATCTTTGTTACCTAATGCACAAAGGACTCCTAGAATCAGTAAGAAAACCATAGGAAATCCAATAAAAAAATAAGCAAGACATACAAATAGGCAATTCACAGAAGGGAAAATATGAATAGTTATCAAGTGTATAAAGAAATGTTTGTCGGGCTTCCCTGGAGGTGCAGTGGTTGAGATTCCGCCTGCCGATGCAGGGGACACGGGTTCGTGCCCCGGTCCAGGAAGATCTCACATGCTGCGGAGCGGCTGGACCCGTGAGCCATGGCCGCTGAGCCTGCGCGTCCGGAGCCTGTGCTCCGCAACGGGAGAGGCCACAACAATGAGAGGTCCACGTACCGCAAAAAAAAAAAAAAAAAAAAAGAAATGTTTGTCAGTAATCAGAGAAATTAAAATCACAAAGGAATACTGGCTTACACCTATCTGCGTGGCCAACCTTAGGAAGTGGAAAAGTACCAAGTGCTGATGGAGAACGTGAAGAAACAAGGTTCATGAGGGCAGGGACATTATCCAGTTTTGAATCTCCACTATAAAAGGTTTTCTGCAGGCGTAGATTCCAATTTGCAGGCATAAATGCCCTATAGTTATGCGCTTGGGTGGTCCACTTCCACACTGATTCTGGACTTGGCCATGTGGCTTATTTTGACTGCTGAAAAATAATAAAAGTGGTTCAATTAGAGATTTGCAAAGTATTTGTTCTTTGCTACTTAACCTCTCTTGCTGTTTTTTGGACCCTGAGATGCCCATGTGAAGAAGACCAGGCTAGCCTCTTAGATGATGAGAGACCTGTGGAGCAGAGAGATGAGCTGTCCCAGCTAAGGCTCTAGTGATTTGAGAGAATCAGCCTCCAGCTGACCTGGTGGAGCATGGGAGAGCCCAGCAGAGATCACCTAAGACTAGCAGAAAACTGCTCGGCTGAGTCCAGTTTAAAATATTGATTTACATAATTATAGACTAAACAGATGATAATTTTTAAGCCGCTAAATTTTGGGGTAATTTGTTATGCAGGAAAGCTAACTATTATACCTGCTTATAGGACTGTACATGGAAAATAAAAGGGCTGCTTAATAATATTTTGTTGAATAAATGAATGAAAACACCTTTCAAGGATATATACATATCTAAAAATATATTTAACACATAGAAAGGGTGAGTTTGTGGGGCAAGAGAGCATGGGAATGGTAAGGGGGAATTATAGGGAAGAAAGTGTCAAGGATTTTGAAGGCTAGAGGTTCACAAGAAGGGATGTAATAGATTTAGATGGAAGATGATTTGCATTTTGTATATGTTGAAGTTAGTAGAAAATCTACGTGGAGAGGAAGGTAACAAAATAGCTATAGTATTTATTAGAATTTGTAGTTTTTTAGTCTGTGATTTTAAACAAATGGAACAGGAAAAAGAAAGAACAGAGTACTTATTACATTTAGTTTCTTACCAGTTGTGAAACTACATTGAACAATGTTGTGTTTAGTCCCAGGTTGCCCAGCTACAACCATGGATACTCACTCTTGTGGACAAAGATTTACAAGCACTGAAAAAATTCAAAGACTATCCTATAGATTTGGAAGAGCCACTGGCTTACACATATGTAATTTTGTTCATCTAGCACAAATAGCTGTCACTGTCTAAGTATCGATCTGTGACCATTGAGAAGGAAATTTAATAATAATTCAGATGTAAAAATCCTGGTACGTTTTTAAAAACGGGGATCTGGCTCATTTCTTAAAGTCAGTGGAAAGGACCACAGACTTTGGATTAAAAGTGTTAGTAGCTCTGAGATCTTGGGCTCACCAGACTCTCAATGTCTCACTTGAAAGGGAGACCATAATATCTGCTTCGAAAACTTATAGATTTGTTCTGAGAAGTTTATGAGACAATAGAATGAAAGTGATTTGTCAAATGGGAGACCACACAAGGTAATCGGAGGGCCTATGTGCTGACTGCTCTGTTTGATCCATTTTCTGTATCTTATGTGTGATGGCGTAACAGGCCTTATTCTACAACACAGGCAACGTTACTCTTCATCTAATTATCACTTAGGCCATGCTGAGCTCTTTGGGACATAGTAGGCCTTTGAAAAAGCTTCTGTTTTTATTCATTGTAACTGTCAGAGGCAGCATTCTGTAACTAACCCTGTTACGGAATGTCTTCTAATTGTGTAAGGAGTTTAAATGATGTGAAGAGGGGCATAATGAATAGAGCAACTTGTGAACAAAATGAAATTTCTTACTCAGTCCTCTGGCTGGCTCTAGTTAACATGCTCATAACTACAGCGTTAGTTCTAAGAAGGTCATTTGTGATTAAAGGAATACTGAAGAATATTTGTTTCATAAAAGAGATAACATTGTAATAAGTGGCTTCCCAGGCCTGCACTCTCTTGGGTAGAAACGTTTTGCTAGGAAGAGTCCTTGGAGAGAGTCTGGTGATGATATATAAAAAGTTATTTATAACTCTTAAAAAACTCCATATTGAGATTGTTTTGTATGTAAAATTGATTGGTTTAACTCTTCAGGCACTTCTGTTAATGTTTTTACCACTGAAACTGTAGATTCTGCTGTCTACTCTCTCACCTAGAGTAGGAGTCCCTTTAGCAGTATCCTGGCTGGGCTTCATCTAGCCTTACTTTACCAATCCCAGTAATGGGAGACTTGTCACTTTCAGGGCCAGTCCCTCTGAAAGCATTCTTCTATGGTAATTGTTTAAATGAAACACCCACATTTGGTCCCGTTTGTCCTAATTCTATCCTCTTGGGCAAGATAGAGTATGTGTATTTTTCTCCCTGGCTCAAATGTAGGGTTTACAGAAAAAATCCTTTGTAGATATTGCATTCCTCTCCCTTACCACTGCTCCTTCCTCCCCTTTCTGCTACCCTGATGAAAATCACAGATGTAATGATTCAATCACATTTTTACTTTCCCTAAGTTCCATGCCCCCTGCCAGCTCTCTCCTCAGATATCTCCATGGTTATGTGTGAAGTTGGAAAAAGGCCCTTAGCCTAACACTTCAAATATTTCCACTTGCCCTTCCTACAAGCTTCTCTAGGGTCTTCAAACTTTAGCCAGTGTATTCAGGATGATATTGAATAGATTTGGAATTTTTCTGAAGATGTGATCAATAATAAATATTTACACATTTTGTTCATTACTAAAAGATTATACATTAGTATGATTCTAAGAGTACCACCTGAACAGATCAATTCAGCCCTTATAAACCCTTGTTGAGTAGGGACTTTGTGTCCTACAGGCTTCTTTCACCATAATGCAGGGCACATAGTAGCTGCTCAAGTAATGTTGAATGAACTAAATGCAAAATCTCGGGCAAAGAAAAATTTCTACACGTGTACTTGTGTTCCTGAACTCTCTTGGGCAGAAACGTTTTGCTAGGCAGAACAAGGTCAAAAAATTTGGAAAATAGCAGGCACCTGGGATAATGGGAAAGCAGCAGGATCTGTTTAGCTTCTGCCAGGAAGGAAAAAATCTTGATGAGATAAGCTTACTTCCATGACATGTAACCTCTTAGTTGCATTGGAGGTATGGCTAAGAGGGGTTTGAATTGGATGCGTCTTCCTTGGGTGAGTCTGCCAATGAAGAGAAAATAAGAAAAACATTATTAGAAATGCAGTCATATTGTAAAAAAATCCCCATGCTAGAGTGCTACCGCATAGACTACCTATGCTCCATGATTATTTCTTGGAAGGAGAACGAGTCCATTTCTGTCATTGTTAACCCTCTCCCCTTTCCTCAGAGGGCTCTGATTCTCTATGGCTAAGACCTCTAATTATCATCTTTGACTGCTAAAATTGCTCTATTTAATAAAACTTCTACTCTTCAAGTGTGCTGGTCACCGAAGAAATCAGTGGAGTGTGAAGAATGGCAGGAAACAAGGTATTGGTAGGGGGGGTATTCCCCAAATCAGTGGCTCCAAGTCTGCTGGAATTCTTGAGTTACCAAAAAAAATTAGTTTCTAAATAATGATATTAAAATCCTGTTTAATTATGATCTTCATTCATCATTATTTCATAAAAGATTGGACTTTTTTGGAGTAAAAGTAGTATGGAACATACTTATTTTAACATAGGTCAATTAACCACCCCCCCCAGCTTTACTGAGGTATAATTGACAAATAAAATTTTAAGATATTTAAAGTGTACAATGTGGTTATTTGATATATGTATACATTGGGAAAGTATTCCCCCCATCAAGTTAATTAACACATCCATCACCTCATGTATTTACCTTTTTCTTTTTTTGCGTACAACATTTAAGTTCTACTCTCTCAGCAAATTTCAATTATACAATACAATGTTATCAACTATAGTCACCGTGATCCTCAGATCATATTCATCCATAACTGAAAGTTTGTACCTTTTTGCTAACCTCTCCCTATTCCTTTCCTTCCCAGCCCCTGGCAACCACTTTTCTCCTCTGTTTCTATGAGTTTGACTTTTTCTTAGATTCTGCGTATAGGTGATACCATGCAGCACTTGACTTTCTTCATTTGGCTTATTTCACTTAGCAGAATTCCCTCAAGGCCCAACCATGTCGTCAAAAATGACAGAATTTCCTTTTTTTTTTTAAGGCTGAATAATATTCCATTGCCTATATAACATATATATTTTTTATCCATTCATCCCTCAGTGGACATTTAGGTTGTTTTAATACCTAGGCTATTGTGAATAGTGCTGCAATGAACATAGGAGTACAAATGCTTCTTTGAGATAAAGATTTTGTTTCCTTTGGATACATGCCCAGAAGTGGGATTGCTGAATCATATAATAGTTCTATTTTTAATTTCTTGAGGAATTTCCATACTGTTTTCCATAGTGGAAAGGCTGTCTTTAAACAAAATAAATTCAGCTTTATGAAAATATCAGTTTTTAAAAAATTTAACAGCAGCAACACTTTTAGCATGGACTAGTAACTATAGGGTAACCACTCCAGTGCTGAACTGGATGGCTGGGAGGTATACTGGTGGCAGGAGGGGCTCACAGGACATCACTTGGATGAGAGTGTGGCTAGTCAGCTGGCTGTCTAAGCGAACAGGAATTTGTACATATTTGTGGATTTGATGAATTGTACAGTACTTCTCTTGGCTAACGATATTCTGATCAGTAGTATCACCATAATTATCCTGCTAAGGGCAAGTAAAGTCAGATAAAAATTGTTGAGTCTGGAGAAATATTTATGACCTGGCAATTCAGTTGACAGTATAATTCTGTGGTCCATTCTATCAATAGAGCCTGTAGTTTTGAACCAAATTTAAATTGTCATTTTCAAAATATCTGTTATTTGTGTTTTATTTTTCTGTTTATGAGGAAGACCCAAATAAGTTGCTTTCGTGTTTCAAGTATAATCCAGGTGACCTGATTGTACCAATTAAGATTTTTTGTTATAACAATAGAAACAAACTTGTGTTAACTTAAGTAGATAAGGAAATCTTATTGAAGAACACTGGACCCAGAAATGACAGAAAGTCTAAAGAGCTAGGCTTGGGACAGGGATAGGAATGCAGGGAGGCTGGGCAACCAGGACCAAAGTCAAAGTCACAGCCTGGAACACATTGCTGGGGACTGTTGCAATCAGCATGTCAGTCTGGGCTCCCAGTGGTGCTGTGTGTTGCTGTTAACTCTTCCAGAGTCTATCTTTCCCGCTTTACTTCTTTGATTGTCAGATAAAGAGTTACAGGTGAGGGCATTCAGACCGGCTGAAGTCACACAATTGGTCACTAGAGTGTAGGGGTAGGGAAGGCACTAAGTTTTAGGGATAAGGAAGGCAATATCTGGACTTGAAGGAATCCCTCAAACATTGGCAATGGGGCTAGACAGCCAAAAAGGTGAATATCTACATGTGACCATGGAATAAAGCCATGCTTCCATTTTATGCCCAGATCTTTAGCATACAAGTTCCTATCCTGCTTGCTATGCCTTTTACCACAGTCTTCGATTCACCTGTCCCTAGAAATCCTCAGGACATGTGTTCAGGCTCCTCAGATTTTTCGGGTTGTCCCCTTAGCCCATCCTCTGGCTCTGGGTCTTTGTTCTTTCTTCAAAAGATCATCCCTCCCACAATTATGTTGAGATGAGGTTGTAAAGTTAAAGAGATTTAATGGAATAATCAAAACTAATCAAAAGTGATTGTAACTGAGAAAAATGAAATGTATACCAGACATGGCTGCTGTTTGAGTGAAGCCCTGTCCATGAGCTACGATCTACGACTCCATCATCAGCACCAGACTGCTGTCCTGTCAACAATGCCTCTTCATCTCCCTGCCCTTGAGCTTGTTTCTCTTTCCTTCCTAAAATAAAATAATCTGTGAGATGAAACTTGGTCAACAGAGAATAACAAGCTAGTAAATATATAGAGATCATCACTTTCCAGGTTCCATTCTAAATTTCTTATATATCAACCCACATAATCCTCAGGTTACCCATGAAGAGGACTATTATCCAGTTTTACAGATGAAAACCGAGGCACAAAGATATTAGTAAACTGTGAAGAAGTTGAGACAGTCTGGGGCCTGGGACCCTCTGCTGCAGTGCTGCAATGCTGCACCTGGACACACCTCTCCTCGAGCAACAAAATACAAAGAAACTGTATGGGACTAAAAATAACTGTGTCCATACACCTTTGGGGCAAATTCTGGACAAAAGATACAAAAAGACCAAAAAAAAAAAAAATCCCAACTGCCACTTCTGAAGAGCTGGGAGCAAAAGCAGGGTACTGCACGTGCCTCCTGCACTCAACACCACCTAAGGGGTGGGCAAAACACCTAAGCCACCCCTCCGGCTGGACCCCTGGACACACCCCAACCCTTACTCCATATAAGGAGCAAGCTTGCCACACCTCCACCCCCCAGGGAGCGAGCAAGGGAACCTGTTACTTGTTCTCACTCTCCCTGCTGCAGCAGGGGCCCCAATACAGCCTTGCCTGAATTTGTTGTCTGGCCTCTAGTCAATTTCTAATGATTGGGGATGGCCAAGAACCCTGGTCAGTATCAAAGTCACATGGCTAGTAAACAGAAGAAGCTAGGATTTGAACCTAGGTAATATTAACTCCATGATCTGAGTGTATAACCACTAAACTATGCTTTATAGTTTCCTATAAAAATACTGATCAGAATAACCAGCTCAGCCTTTAGCAGCACCGAGTCTGTCACCTCTATTCCAGAATAAGTTCTTTGCTTTATCTTTGCATAAACGGAAAGTTCATTGAAAGGATTTTCTCAAATCATAGGAGCAGTTTGCACCCAAGGAATTGAAGACTTCCTCTCCAGAAAAGTAGAAAAACCACTTGCAGACTTAAAAATAACAGTTTTCTTTACCTTCAACCAACAATTCTTTCTTTTTTAATGGTAAGTTTTTAAAAATTAAGTTTGTTTGTTTATTTATTTATGGCTGCATTCGGTCTTCATTGCTGCGCTCAGGCTTTCTCTAGTTGCGGCGAGCAGGGGCTACTCTTCGTTGCGGTGTGTGGGCTTCTCATTGCTGTGGCTTCTCTTGTTGCAGAGCATGGGCTCTAGGCTAGAGGGCTTCAGTAGTTGTGGCGCACGGGCTTCGTTGCTCCGCGGCGTGTGGGATCTTCCCGGACCAGGGCTCAAACCTGTATCCCCCGCATTGGCAGGTGGAGTCTTAACCACTGTGCCACCAGGGAAGTCCCAACCAACAATTCTTCACCCACAAAAAAATATCCTTGGCTCAGTCGGAGTCTTATCACCCTGTTAAACACAGCGGGCTTTTCTCCTAATGGTAAATGAAAAAACATAAAAGGTGGACAGTAGCCATTAGGCAGCAAGAAGTCAAGATATAAATAAGGTATGGCCTATTTTACTAAAATTCTTTTATTTATTTGAAGGACAAAAGTTTCCATGCCTGACATTTCCCCTTTGTGTGTAGTACTGATTGCTGGAGGTTTTATGCTAAAGCCCACTCATGTGCTTGCATTGAAATATTGCCTCGCTTTAGTGATTTAATACATTCAGATATCAATACCATGCATATGATTTATCAATTTGAAATCACCATGCCGTGTTTTGAGTGTGACATGTAGTTCCATTGTCAAAAGACTGCTAGCAAAAATGGTCTTTGAGCTGTGTGAAGAAAACCAGGAAATCTGGAATGGCAAGCCTCTCTTTTAATCTTTATTCTTTTGTTAACAAACACTGAGTTGCGTGTGAAGCTGTTTAAGATTCGCCTTCCTGTTTAAATTTTGAGAACTGGCTTTTGCATTTGTTTTTAAAAGCGCTTCCTTCTTTCTTAGATGGGTTCCTTCTATCGACTCCTGCTTTAGTGTGAATAGGGGTCCTGGCTTCTTTGAAATCCTTTGATCATGTTAATGTTCAAGAGGGCCCATAAATGAAAGGGTTTCAGAGCAGACAGTATAGCTTCTCATTAATCCCACACAGGATTCATCCTATCTCAACCGTCAGAGACAATTCATGAAGGAGTCTGGCATTAAGAAGGAAAATGAGCACACTTCTCACACTTGATAAAGATCTGTATTAACTGTATAAAAAATGAGCTAAGCACCCTGGTGATGACTCTGACAACAAAATAGCAATAAAACCGATGATTAAAAATGAGGAAGACTGGCACTCTTTAGTAATTGGGAGCAGAGCTCTTAACCTTTGTGGTCATATACATATTTGTCTCGAGATACTAAGTTGAAAAGTCATTATTTGCTGGTGTTTTGGTAGCTCTTTGGATTTGCTTTACAGGGAGACACAGAGTCTAATTCTGTGTTTGGAGCTGGGCTCAATATATCCTCAAAGTTCAATAAATGTTTGCAATTACTGCAGTTATTTAGAGGACTGTGAAGTTGGTGGAGGTGGGCAAGACGCCCAGCTATTCCTCTGGTTCCACGTTGCAGGTGGGAGAGGCAATAGGTGGCAGGTCTGAAATAGCTGAAGGATCCTTGTCCAATACATCATAAAGGCTCCTGTATCTCCTGCTTATTGTCTCACTTTGTTAGAGCCAACTCCTTTCCTTCCTTCTCAGCACCCTTACTTATTTATTTATTATTTATTTGTCTTTTTTTTTCATTCAACAAATATTTAGTGGATGTATTTTTAAAATCAGGCACTGTATGGTGAGTTGACAATTCACTGATGAAGAAAACAGACATACTTTTTTTTAGGAAGGTTTTGATTAACCTAAAGTATCTTTTAAAAAATTTATTTATTTATTTTTGGCTGTGTTGGGTCTCCATTGTTGCACGCGGGCTTCCTCTAGTTGTGGTGAGTTGGGGCTACTCTTTATTGCTGTGCGTGGGCTTCTCACCACAGTGGCTTCTCTTGCTGTGGAGCATGGGCTCTAGGTGCACGGGCTACAGTAGTTGTGGCACATGGGCTCAGTTGTTGTGGCTCACAGGCTCAGTAGTTGTGGCACACGAGCTCTAGAGTGCAGGCTCAGTAGTTGTGGTGCACGGGCTTAGTTGCTCTGTGGCATGTGGGATCTTCCTGGACCAGGGCTTGAACCCATGTGCCTTGCATTGGCAGGCGGATTCTTAACCACTGTGCCAACAGGGAAGCCCAGACATACTTCTTATGTTCATGGAGCTTACATTTTCCTCAGTGAATGAGTCAGAACCAAAGAGGATTATTCAACCACCTGTGCCAAAGAGGATTACTCCACCTGTGGAATTGGGTCATACTGCATAGTATTTGAGCCTGGATAGCTGTCTTATATTTAGATATGTTCATAGAGGTAACTTACAATGTAACATAATTACTCATAGATCTTTAATTTTTAGATGTTAGTAGACCACAAATATCATATTTTAGGCAGTAAAAAGATTCCCTTTGGCTTGCTTGCCTCACATTCAAGTTCATCAGATACAAAGGCTTTCTTCACTAAAAATGAGGCAGAGACTTTATGTTATAATTATTTTTCTTTTGTGGTTATGTTTCTTCTTCACATATACACTTTAGACATTTCTTTACTGTAATAAATTGGTAGTAAAATTTCTTAATTTTTGTTCATCTGTACCTGTTTGATTTGACCCTTGTTATAGAATAAAATTTATTATGTAATTTAAAAAATGAGACAGAGGATAATTACAAGATGATTTCCCAGGCAGATACATCAATATACCAATAATGCTGTCCCCAGCAGCCTTCAAGCAGCTGAGGATGGGGTGGAGGGTAAACAGAAACTCAAGAAAACCCAGAAGTTAAGACCTCTTTACTCACTAGAATTCTGCCAGTTTGAGTAAAGTAGTTTATAGAATTATTAAGAACTCCCAAACATGTACAATATTACATTAAGAAACAATACCAATTCTGGCCCAGCTGATGGCCAAAACCCAAGTGGGATGAAAGAACTACTCTGCCTGCTTCCATCCCAAAGTTTTGATATTGCTGCTCCAATGTGTGGAAGAACCACCTAAAATATCCCCCAGCAGAGAGAATAGCAGAGGGAAACTGATGAGACAGTTTTCCAAAGGCCTAAGGAGGAGGCCTCCAGTTGTCTGTCTCAGACGTTTCCAGCGGAAGTTCCTCTTCTTCTATGTAACCCTGTACTCATCCACTTGATCCCTTAGAACTCTCTACTCACTAGACTGAGTCCTAGTGCCTTGTCCTAGAATGAGATCGGTCCAGAGAAGGAGCTACCTTCTTGGGGGAAGAGGAAAGTAAGGAGGAGAGGGTAGAAGTCTTGAGCTTTCCCTGGAATCATCTAAACTACCACTGGGTAAGTATTATTACTGAATTTTAACACAGTTTCTGAAGAGTTCTCACATGATTTGGTCCAGTGATTTCCATACTGGAGGATGCAACCTATTTGTGGGGTGAAATCAATTTAGTGAGTCACAGTCTACATTGAAAAACAAATGGGAAACATACTAGGCCAAGACATGAAATAAATCTTTCTTTGTTGCCTGGAGTCAAAAAGTTTGAAAAGCATAGTTCTGATGATCTGTGTAGGCAATTGGTAAAAGTGACAGACATCAAGAAAGAGACAGAGTAGGGGAAATAACTCTGGTTGGTGCTTCCTCCCCTACTCTTTCTTCTTAGGTATAAATGCTGTTTGGTCAGCTGAAGAACTACTTAATTTGCTATTGACAAAGGGAAAATGGAACCTTTCTGATATTGCTTTGACTGGGACCAATGTTTCCAGCTTGGTCATTATCTAGCATCATTTCCATTTGGCTTTTTTATTATTATTATTATTATATTGAGAGTCTTGAAAATGCCCACCAGCCGTGGACAGGTAACTTATTCAATCTCCCAAAAGACTATTGGCATGATAATAGCAGAAGCCCAATGGCTTCATCAACTAAAAACCCAAACAAAAGCCAAACACTTTCCCTCCCTCCCGCACACTGGCTCTGGCCACTATCTTTTTTTTTTTTTTTTTTTTTTGCGGTATGCGGGCCTCTCACTGTTGTGGCTTCTTCCGTTGCGGAGCACAGGCTCTGGACGCGCAGGCTCAGCGGCCATGGCTCACGGGCCCAGCCGCTCCGCGGCATGTGGGATCTTCCCGGACCGGGGCACGAACCCGTGTCCCCTGCATCGGCAGGCGGACTCTCAACCACTGCGCCACCAGGGAAGCCCTGGCCACTATCTTAATACCAGTTGATTTGGGTATTATATTCATACAAACTGAATTAAAGAATACATGGATCTTGCCTTTGAGGCACTTATTCTCTACAAATGTCAAGTTAGAGTTTAGAAATGTTGAAAGAATTGTGTGAATCAAATTGTATTAAAACAGTGACTGGAATAATTTATTTCCAGTTTGATGTTATTTTCTTTATCATTCTTACTTTCTTCATTTTACAGGTGAGGAAACTGGGATCAAGACGGAATGAGCAGGGTGGAAGAGGAAGCTCCATAGATTAGACTTGGTCTCTGAGGAAGGACACAGGACTGTCAGATCTGTGAGAGAACCTGACTTTGGCTGTGGAGATTATTGACAGACAGCCTCACCCTGAAGTGTGGAGACGTGGGCAGTGGGAGCTCCTGGGCAGAAAACTCAGGAGGACAATAGAAACGAATAACCTGGTATGTAACTGGTATAACCAGGGTGTTCTTATGTCATTGATGCTTCATCCTTTTCTAATACAAACAATTTTCTAAATATATAGAGTACCTTATAGCTGAATTGCTCCTCTGCACTCCACAGTGGTTGGCATCAGTTCAAGTTGACAATCAAATGCACAAGGCACGATTGGCTTTAATCTACTACTATATTTATTTAGTTTTATAGAAGGGTGAAGGGCAGGATGCAGCAGTGGGGCATCTTCAATTCATTGGAAGTCCTGGCAGCTACTGAAGCACACCGTTTCCTTTCTCCCCTCCCCTTCATGGAGCTATATGTATGGTACAGGTGATTTCCCACCATCATTTTTTACCACACTAAACATGAAAGCCCAAGGCCTGCATGCCAATTCACAGCTCCTTCAGCCCAGGGGATGCCTCTTGGACCAGGGCTTGCACAGCAAACCAGACCGACACAGGATGAATTCCACATTTATCCTAACTTGACCACTTCCAAAAAACAATACTTTGAGAAGACAGACTCAGAAGTCATTTCCCAGGCGGATTAGTGTTAACCGTTTCCTTACTTCCTGGAAACCAGGGGCTGCAGTGTAAAAGAGCTGGGTCGTCTTGCCAAAAAGTATTGTCACTTGCCTGGGAATCCCTGCTCTGGTGGATTGTCAGGTTAATTAACCTAGGGCCTCATTATTTATTTTTGAGATCTCCAGAAGGAAAAGGAATGTTCAATATGCCCACCAGTTGACAACCTACTTCAGTTTAGCACTGAGAATTACCAGCGGGGGGTAAGAATAAGGCCTGTGAGCCACGGGTGAGGGTTGGAGTGAGCAGGAATCAGCCTGATCCCCTCATCAGCAGTGAAATGGAGCAGACCTGCTAACACCAAGTCATGTTCAGGAACACGGCAGCCCCAGACAATCCGAGGTGAGCAGCCCATGTGCTTAGGGGAGCACCTCCTGCCGGGGCTCCGGAAGAGACCTCCCACTGGGAGGACACGAGAGTAGACAAGGGCCTTGGTAGATTTATTCTTGCAGCTGCCAAAGAAAATATAAGCTATTTAGAAGAAAGCAAATGGCCAGGGGAAAAAGTAATTCTTGGAATAAAGGGAATAAGGAAAGAAAGAATCATGTAGCATTGATAAGGTGGCTATAAAGACATGGGCTGAAGCGGAAGGAAATTGACAAGACTCCTACAAAAGATGCATTGACAAGTCCTCAGAGGTTGGGAGAAATCTAATCTAGCAGCAACAGCTGCCATTGCTAAGATATCCCGTCAGGTCTGTTGCTGTATCCCAGCCTGTAAAAATGTAAGCCCAAGGATGCCAAAACATAATGGGAAACAAATTTGGCCCAAGATGTTAAATTTACTTCTCTGTTAAAACAGTTGAACCCAAAGCCAATTGGCTCGAAGGCCAGTATCTTTTTCTAACTTCCAGCAGGAGATTCAAGGCCATATGCTGTGGTTAAAATGGAATGGCCTGGGGGCAGAGAACAAAGCTCTTTGAGATTACAGATCTTCCCTGATTTATGATGAAGTTACATCCGATAAACCATCATAAGTTGAAAATATTATAAGTTGAAATGCATTTAGGACTTCCCTGGTGGTGCAGTGGGTAAGAAGCCACCTGTCAATTCAGGGGACATGGGTTTGAACCCTGACCCGGGAAGATCCCACATGCTGCGGAGGAACTAAGCCCTTGTGCCGCAACTACTGAATCCTCATACCACAACTACTGAAGCCTACGTGCCTAGAGCCCATGCTCCACAACAAGAGAAGACACCACAATGAGAAGACTGCGCACCGCAACAAAGAGTAGCCCCCACTCTCTGCAACTAGAGAAAGCCCAATGCAGCCAAAAATAAATAAATTAATTAAAAAATATATTTTTAAAGAAAAAAAAGAAAATGCATTTAATGCACCTAGCCTACTGAACATCGTAGCTTAGCCAAGCCTACCTCAGAACATTTACATTAACCTACAGTTGAGCAAAATCCTCTAATACAAGAGCTATTTTATAACAAAATGCTGAATATCTTGTGTAAGTTATTGAATACTGTACTGAAAGTGAAAAACAGAATGGTTGTGTGGGTACAGAATGGTTGTAAATGTATCAGTTGTTTACCCTCGTGATCGCCTGGCTGACTGGGAGCTGCAGCTGCTCACCTGCCCAGCATCACCAGAGAGAGTACTGTACCACATACCGCTAGCCCTACAAAAGATCCAAATTCGAAATTCCAAGTATAGTTTCTACTGAATGTGTATAGCTTTAGCACCATCGTCGTCAAAAAAATTGTAAGTCATACTATCATGAGTCGGGGACCATCTGTATTGGATGTTGATGCATGATGTTCTGTAATATAAGCTGGAAAAAAGGAAGGCAATATTTGGAATCAAGAGTGAAAGTTGGTGGGAACAGAGTGATACCGTGGTAGAAGGTAACGGGATCACAGTAAAACTTCATACAGTAAAAAGAATGTATGAAATGTGCTGTAGAGGCATCATCTGTGCCTGGATGTTTAAGTGGGATGTTTGTGATCTGTGAGTGGAGAACCATGTCATTACCAACTCATAGCCAAGTATAGGGCAAAGCATATATCAACTCTCTACATCCTAAGGGAGCTGTGTACCCATAGGTGATACCAAGATCTAGCAGGAGCAGTCCTCTGTCCCTCCCAAATACCTCTCCCATTGATACAGTGAGTCTGTAAATCCCAGTTCCACAGATTCATTCCTTTGGTTTCTAGAACAGAGACTTGTCCTTAAGAAGGGCTCAATAAATACTCACTGACTTCTGTTACAGAATGGTATCTGGAAATCTTGCAAAATAACGTTGGGAGCCTCTATCACATGTTTAGGTAAATGTCTGTATCAGTTAGGAAGAGTTTATGACTATGAGCAGCAAAATACCCAACTAATAATGTAAATAATATTAATAACTAATATTTATTATTTAACTATTATTTAGGAAATCTACTGTTGACATGTATTAACTCGTTGAAATGTCACAACAACCTTATGAGGTAAATGGTATTGCTATTGACATTATTTGAATGAAGAAATATGTACAAAGAGGTTAAATAGCTTGTTCAAGGTCACACAGCTAGTAAATTGCAGAACCAGAATTCAAGTGGCTAAATAATAGAGACAATTCTTTCACATAAGAAATCTGGAAAGTGGTGAATCTATAGTTGGTTCATTCAGGGGACCTGCCATGTCAGGACATTGGGTAGGTGCCTCTGATATCCTTCTTCATGCTCACAACTTGGCTGCCATATTATTAAGCATCATATCGCCACACAGCTGTGTCCCAAGCAGGTGTCAGAGGGAAGTAGGAAGAAGGTCCCAATAAAGAAGGAAAAGATTTAGAATGGAGAGATGGTGCCTGTAAAAGAAATGCTCCCAACTTTATGCCTTTTAAAAATCAGACTAGCTGTGACTAACGTTAGCAGCCTGGCCCTGCACAGGTAGCAAACATCAACATGCAGTACAAAGGCGGAAGGGTGTGAAGGCAGGAACGCAGAGGCTCTTCCACGTACCACTGGATATAGTACTATTACAGCACCTATTTATAGTTGTCATTATATGTCTGGTCTCTCCTGCCAGATGGTGCACTTCTTATGGAGAGATACTGGGACTTGGTCACCTTTGTAGCCCCTGACACATGTGGGCTCTGTTCTGTTCCTTTGATGGGGTTCCATTGGAGACAGTGGGCTTCACTGGCTCACCCACCAAGTCCTGGAGTCTGTCTACCCTGCTCTCTGTACTGGGTGGACTGATGGATGATTCATTATTGTGGATAATAAAAGCCACAACCCAACTGTTTTGTCTTTTAAAGAAAAAGACTTCATTCTCTTTAGTTTTAGCTTTAACAGGGTAACATATTAATCTTAGCACATTTTGAATTGTCTCAACACTGTGCTGCATTAAAAAAACATTAGCCTAATATCCAAAAAATCACAAGAAAATTCGTTTAGACTTCACTTATGTCTCTTAACAAGGGTCCTAATGGAAATTCTTTTACATAGAGCAAAACTACCTAAAATCCTCTTTCCCATCTCCCTAGCACCTTGCATATCACAGTATGGCAGCTACCCCCAATCTTTCCCTATCTCGTCCACAGAGTCTTTAAAGGCTCAACTTGTGCTGGCTGCTATCTTTCTCTTTCCCTGAGGTTCTATTCCCACCCCCTTCTGTCCTTTGCCCCTTTTCTCATGAATGTAGTTTCTCCAGAATTTTTTTCAGTTTTCCTGATGAACACAACCCAAAACACAAATGAGCCTTCTTCTTTTGAATTGGGAAAGAAATACCTGTGCATTAACATTTTTGATCTTCATTACAGTGGAAAAGGATAGAAGACTGCAGGAGCATGACTTGAAAATGAAGGGAATATTCCAAATCAACTGCTTTGCTGTGCAGGTTTCTCAAAAACTTCTTTTCTAGGTCAAATTTCACAACCTCTCTTTGTTTCAAACGTTCTCATCTGGTAAATGGGCATAATGATTGTACTTACCTTAAGAAAAGAAGGTTATCGTGAGAGTTACAATAATTGATATGTGTAAAGTACTGTACATAAAGAACAGTCCCAGATAAAATGTAAGCACTCAGAATATGTTATAAATGCAGCTAGAGACGGAACTAGAGGTAGGCTCTTTGTGGGATCTTAGGCCTGGAGCTTCAGGAAAGGTCTTATATGAATCCAGGGTTTATTGTTCCTTCCTTATTTACAGCCTCCATTTAAGCTGATTTCTGTACTCAGTAGTATGCTGGAGCAGGCTTGCACTGGCTTGAGAGTGTGACTTTAGTTTTTTGTAAGATGAGAGATAAATTGGGAAAATGTGTAGAGTATGCTGTTCTGTTGAGGGAAAGATCAGTGCATTTAAAAATGTGAACTTTTGGTTACTGTGTTCATATCATAGTGTACGGGCATCATTTATAGTTTGGTTTTGAGAGTTTTTCTGGCATGAATTTGGTAAAGCCTGTGTAAAAGATACTGTTTGAAATTTTGATTGTATTTTTATACTTTCACAGTAAAAGTTTGATTAAAATGGTCACTGTGTTTGATTTGATTTGATCGTCGTTTCAATAAAAAATTAAAACAGACAAGCAGAAGACTATCTCTAGTGTGACATCTCTCCCCAACTCCAAAGTCAGGGGTAGCTTGAAATGGTGGCAATGCTCACACTATGGAAATCAGTATCTGCTACAAATAAGGACTTTTTCCTCCAGAGGGCCAGCTGTTTAACTTTTACTGGTACACTATTGCCTATGACTCATTTTTTGGTTGGGTTGGACCAGGGGTAGGCAAACTTTCTGTAAAGGGTCAGATAGCAAATATTTTAGGTTTTGTGAGCCATACTGTCTCTGTCACAACCACTTGACTCTGACCTTGCAGGGCAAAAGAAAGTAGGTAAACAATGGGCATGGCTGCATTCCAATAAACTTTATTTATGGAAACAGGCAGTGGGCTGGCTTCGGCCAATGGAACATAATTTGCCAACTTCTGGTCTGGGCAGTTTCCGCAATCTCTTCTTCAGTTGCTAGGAGTTAGAGAGTGAATAACAGAGTCAGCTGTGAGGTAGGGGAATAGGTAGTTACAAGGCCAGAAGCATGGTCAATAGGAATTCCATAACCAGTGCCACTTGTACACCTGACCCGCCTAATCAACCCTCCCTTTGACTGATGCCCAGGGCTGCTGAACGCTGGGGGCCTGTGGGCTCCACTCAAGCAAATGGTTTCTTACCCAAGAGTCAGTTTTGTTTGTTTCTAAACTTGTTTGTGTCCACTGTACTTATTATTATAAATATGTTATTAAATTAAACATTACTAAAATGGATACTTAGTGAAGCAGAGTGTTCTTGTTGAATAACAATGCAGATGAAAGACAAAGATGAATCACTGTAAAAGAACATCTACTGAGTTAAGTGTAGGTAAGACAATTGGAAAAGATTTCGTTATACTCGGGAACTTTGCAAGCATCTTGATGTTCTTTTGTTACACTTTCAAAAAAGCAAAATGTCAGTGGTAAACATGCATTCTAGGTGTGGTCGTTTAGGAATGATGCAGAAGTATAATCATCAGGACCACCAAATATTAGTCCCATTTTATCAGATAAGAGGGCTTCTACTATGTTCAACTGAGCATGGGCAGCCCACAAGACAAATAATACATAATGGACCTCTTCTTTATCTCACACCATGAATCCTGCCTCTCTTTCTCATGAAAGGAAATAAATTGTTTTTCTTTCTGGCCATTGCAGTGGCCACCTACATAGACCAAAGAGCAGCGTACTTACTCCATGTAACAGAGAAAAGTTAACTTTCTTCAACCACTGCAAGTTCCAAATAAATGTTTGTTGAATGAATGAAGGCTGTAGAAACTCCAGGAAATTTGTTCACAGCAAGGTCCCGTTCCTGTATTGAATGACAACTATTTCAGGGAGAACACATTCTATCGGTATTGACGGAGTAAATGTTGAGGATTGGCCAACTTTATCAGCAGATGCCTGGGAGGAGGGCTGAAGGATGGGATTAGGGGAAATACAGGTTCTGGCGTAATTTATTTTTCCACTTAAAGGAAAAATGGGTATTAGGCAAGTGGGTATTACAGAGCTTTCCACAGAGAGTTATCATCTCCAAGTCACACTGATGTGCTAGGTGATTCCAGAGTTCCAGAACCAGTTTATTAGATGTTATAGAGTTCCCCCCACAAAAAAAATTCTCATTGCAGAACATTTGAAGAATTCAGAAAAATTGAACACTGACTATTGAAAAATTCAGAAAATATAGAGAATAAAATAAAAATCACCTATGATCTCATTGCCTGGAATGACTACTGTTAAAATATTGGTATTTGCCCTTGCAGTCTTTTATTCTATATTCCACCCATATGTTCCAGTCATTATATAGTGATTTCCTAACTGATGGGAGCAAAGTGTCATTTGTGATAGCTACGCCCTGATACAGAGTGGGATCCTCAGTTTCCTACCCCTGACTCTCATATCCACTCTTTGCTGTATCCTGACACCCAGAGGCTTCCTCTTCATGGTCCCTACCATTCTGCACACAGTCCATTTGTCTGTTTCTTGCCTCTTTTTCCCAGTCTAGCTTCTGAGATGTTTTTTGTCATTTATTTTATTTTAAATCACTACACTGATTAATTCTTCTTAACATACAAGTTATAATCGGTCTTCCTATACCACTTGCAAGGACCTTTAGAGTTGAGCTCATGACCACTGTTTTTCTTATATTTTCCCCTAGTTCAAAGCAGCTGGCAACAGTTTAGAGTCTCAGTACCTTGCTCAACAAAGAAGCTAGGAGGTCAGGGGAGGTATAGGTGCCGGATTCTCTTCTAGCATTGGGAGAGGGGGCAGTCTGCCGTCATAGTGGGAAAGATTATGATCTTGAAATCATAACAGGACACTCACGACGTAGACTTACCCTATTTATTTTGATGCAAAATCTCTATTCAATGTGTTACAATATTGCTTCTGTTTCTTGTGTTGGATTTTTGGTCCTGAGGCATGTGGGATCGTAGCTCCCCAACCAGGGGACATTTAAGGGAAATATTCCTAGGAATTAGAGATGAACTCGGTTAATTTAGTTATTTGTTTAGAAGTCACAGAAAATGACTCTGTATATTTTAAGCAAAAATAGAATTCCTTAGAAGGAGATGTAGCTCTCACAAAATTGACAGGAAGAATGAAAAACCAGGGCCAGGAAGTACAAGCCCAGGCATCTCTGCTGGGTCTCTTTAATGGGACCTGTTCAGTAATCTTCCCGCCTGAGGCCTAGAATGCATTACCTCCAGTGGTTTCTATGGCGTTTGAGGCCCTTTGGTGATTCAGAGCCCTGGGAGAGAGAGGTTGACTGAGCTGAGCTTTGCTCCAGGCCAGCCCCTGACTATACTGAGAGGAAGCACTCAGATGGAAGGAACATCGGAAACTCTTGGCTTCAGCAATGGGAAAGCCAGCATACTGTCAGGAAGGAGGAAATGAAGCCTAGGCGTCCAAAGCACACTGCAGTAATTTTCTTAATTGAGCAGTAGATAAGATGAAAAACATTAGCTTGGATTTGGCCCCATACATGAAGTGGAAACAGCTGCCAACACAATGTCATAACAGCAGCTAAAAGCAAAGGTTCTGGAGTCAGAAAAACTTCGTGAAAATCTCACTCGATCACCTATGTTTTGTGTGACCCCAAACAAATTATTTAACCCATCTAAGCCTCAGTTTCTTACTTGGTAAGAATGGACATTGACTTGTGGTCAAGATTAAATGAAATAATGTACATGAAGTACTTACCCAAGCCTGATGCACTGCCCATAAGTGCCAGCATTATGATTGGAACTTTGTTGGACTGCCGGCTCTGAAATCTGTCATCTCTCTTTGTCTGTTCCTCAAAGTGGGTAAAGGATGAACAACAAGCTTTCTGAGCTCTTGCTCAGTTGATATTATACATGTGGACACATTTGTTTATAGAAAAGTTTAATTAATGATCTCTTTATGAATAAGTGCACAATTCATCTAATATATAACTTCCATGTCATTTTAAGAAACATTTATTAGCACACAGCAGTCCCTGGATGAGTGCCTTAAGGCCTTTCTTAGAAGCTTGCAGTCTGTTGCCACGGAATAGCTTTTTGAAGGTTGGGAAACTGTAAATGACACATGTCCCATGGTGGAAATGAAGATGGGGCTTAGGGGCACACCACAGTACCTGTGAAAGGAAATTACCATCAACGTAATTGCAATCAGCTTCCTGCCTAATATTAGACCCTGTTATAGCTTAGTATTACACATGTTAAGACATATCACTATTTAAATCATATCCCTTGATATAAGGCAACAACACATGCTGAAACCTTGTTAGAACATTGCAATACCTTTCTTAACTTGGTCTCTTGCCTCTAGTTTCCATTTTAAGCAGTTTCAAGCACAGACATCAGATTTTCTTCATCTGTTTATCACAAATACTCAGGTGTTCTCAATTGCTATAGAATTAGTTTCATTCTTTTTTTTTTTTTTTTTTTTTGCGGTACGCTGGCCTCTCATCATTGTGGCCTCTCCCGCTGCAGAGCACAGGCTCCGGACGCGCAGGCTCAGCGGCCATGGCTCACGGGCCCAGCCGCTCCGCGGCATGTGGGATCTTCCCAGACCGGGGCACGAACCCGTGTCCCCTGCATCGGCAGGCGGATTCTCAACCACTGTGCCACCAGGGAAGCCCTAGTTTCATTCTTCAATTCATTCTTTCAGTGAACATTTATTAAGCTCCTACTCTGTTGTACACTGGGGATACAAAGATGACTAGAATACAGACCCTCCTTCCCAGAAATATACAGAATAGTAAGGGGACATACCTGAAAAAAATGACAATGAATTGTGTAAGCATTTTAGTAGCATTATACACAATGTCTTATGGGAGCAGAGAAGAGGAAACATTTATTTCTGCTTGAAGAGGACAGAGGAGGCTTCCAGTCCAGGCAAGAAAAAAAAAAAAAAAGGCATAGACCTCATAGGTAACTGCGAAAAGCATGGTGCCTTCAGGAATCTGCAGTAGTGTGCCAGGGCTGACATGTGGGAAGCATAGGGAGAGTGGGGAGTGGCAGAAAATGAGGTTGGGCAAAAGCCAGACTTACACGCCTAGCTAAAGAGCTTGGATTTCATTTTCGGAGATGATAAAGTGCTTAAGGAGTGGTTGGATGTAATTTATATACAGAAAAATCATGCTGGTGGTATGGGGAAGAGTAGCTAGGAAGTGCAATAGGCAAACAGAGATTAGTTAGGACAAACTATATGCAAGTGCTCATAATAACTGCTAGAAAAATATTTTAAGGCAGAAAGGGATTATAGTGGAAAAACATAAATTCCCATTAGTAGACAATGGATACCTACACTGTACTATAATCATGTGATGGAATATCACACAGCAGATAAAAATGATTGTACTACATCTATGTATGTGAAAATGGATAAACTGCAAAATCATGACAAAAAACAAGTTGAAAATAGATCTATAGAGTTAAACATCATTTATGTACCTTATAAGCATACATTCAATGCCATGTATTATTCATGTGTCCATATAAATGTAATAAAAATATAAAAACAAAGATATAAAAGATACATGCCCAACTCTTAAGGGTGGTTTCCTTCAAGAGGGAGGGAGTCTACTGGGATCAGTTAGGAGCATTCACTGTATCTGTATTATTTTATTTCTTAAAAGAATACCCAATGATTTGAAACAAAGTGAAATAAAATATAATTAAACATGAGGTATATGGATACCACTATGTTTATACTTGTTTATGCTTTAAAATTTTCATACTAAAAAGAAGTTCATCTTCACAACATCTCTGTGAAGTGATTCTGTTATTATACCTTTTTCATAGATGAGGCACAGAGTGTTTAACTTGTCCAAGTCCCCACAGCTAGGAAGTGGCAGGGCTGAGATGTGAGCCTATGTTTTGGCTCTGGAGTCTGTTTTAACCCATGTTCTCTGAATTGCTTCTCCCATGACTAAAAGCAATAGCAAATACATTGTAAATAACAATGAATTGAAACCTTTCAGAAAATCATAAAAATATAAGCCTCTCCTCTACAGTGCATTGCCCCATAGAAATACTTCTCATAACCATTTTTGTTTTAAGTTTTATTTCTTAATCTATCAACTTTAAAACTCATCAAATTTTCACTAGGAAAGATATTGAGGAAATGATTACACTCACATTTTCCTTTCCTATCTTCCCCTCACATCACCTCCTTTTCATCACACATGACCTTCTTTTATATAGATTGATACATTATTTTGTACTATTGAGGGCTCTCACATTTAGACTCTATTTTGTAACTATGTATTTTCATGCTTTAATAAGTTATCCAAAAACTACAAAATGAATTAAGAGCGTTATATTAGTATGACATGTTAATATACTGTTCATCATAGAATTAAAAATGGTTTGAACCCCAGGGAAGGAGATTCATGCTATTTTTTAAAAAATTTATTTAATTAATTTATTTTTGGCTGCATCAGATCTTCGTTGCTGCACCCGGGCTTTCTCTAGTTGCAGTGAGCGGGAGCTACTCTTCGTTGCGGTGTGCGGGCTTCTCACTGCGATGGCTCCTCTTGCTGCAGAGCATGGCCTCTAGGCGCGTGGGCTTCAGTAGTTGTGGCACGCAGGCTTCAGCAGTTGTGGTGTGCAGGCTCAGTAGTTGTGGCTCACAGGCTCTAGAGCGCAGGCTCAGTAGTTGTGTCGCACGGGCTTAGTTGCTCTGCGGCATGTGGGATCTTCCCAGACCAGGGATTGAACCCATGTCCCCTGCATTGGCAGGTGGATTCTCAACCACCGAGCCACCAGGAAAGCCCATGCTATTTTGCTAGACCTGTGCACCCAGGAGTTAAGACAAGTAAGGCTTAAATGTTAAGACAATTAAGGGCAAATAAATTCTCATAGTTTACCAGAGAATAGCACATTTTAATTTGCTTTTCATTTTGCCATCAGGTTTCTCATATAGTTTTTAAGTTTTCTGGTGTTTCTTTCTTTTTGTAAATGAGAGAAGTAAGCAAATGCCTTCAATTTATCACCAAAATAATCCAACTTTCTAACCATACTATATGCTAACTTTATGCTAAGGCTATTGTCTTCTTTTCTTTATGGTTTTTAGCCTGGTACCCCTTTCCCTCATCTCCTGCTTTGATTCTGGCTAGCTGCCCTTTATGCCAGCGGTACGGTCATCAGCCTAATATTACTCTCTATGCCACTTGTGGGTTAGATACATTCTTTACGTGTGTGTGTGGGGTGGGAGGTCTCATACCTTTTTGTTCTTGGATCTAAAAAGAGTGGATATTTTTCATTTTGTTGGAGCACAACCTCAAGTAAGTTTTTTAGAGAGACTGCCTGAGAGGTAAACATTTCTTTGTTGTTGAGTATCTTTATTTTGTTCCCCGTTTGATTAATAGTTTAAACTGAGTCTAGAATTCTAGACTCTTGGAGTTAGAGTATTTTTTCCTAAAACTATGGAAGGCATTGATTTGAAGTTTTCATTATCTTCTAACATCTATTATTATTAATGGAATTCTGAATCCAATATAATTTTTATTTCTTTCTAGACATGTTTATATCTCTGGAAGTCTTTGGGATCTTTGTCTAAGGTGTTCTGAAATTCCATGAGGCTGTGTCTAGGTGGAGGTTCTTGGCATTTACTAGACTTTCTGTCTAAAGAAGCATTCCTTTCTTTAGCTTTAGGCAATTTTCTCAAGTTCTGTCTCTTTGTTTTCCCTATTTTATTAGAACCTCAGTATTGGATGTCTTGACAGATTCTCTGTGTTTCTGCTCTTCTCTTGCCCTTTATTTCTTTTTATTATTATTTTATAGTCTAGGAGAGTTCCTTGACTTTTTCTTCCAGTCTTTCTATTGCATTTAAAATTTTATCATTTAATTCTTGCCTCACATTCTTGTTTCACATTTACTTCTTGTTTTCACACTTATTTCTTGTTTTTAACATTTAATTCTTGTTTTCTGATTCTCTCCTTATGGCAGCCTGTTCTTGTTTTCTGGATGCAAATTGTTTTCAAATGTCTGTGAGGATATTCAACATATTGAAAATTCCTTTTATACTGCCTAACTGCTATTTCTGCTGAAATCTAGTGTTCTACTCATTCCTCTTTATTTTTCTCATTTGTCTTGTTTTTTTCTTTAAATTATGTTTCTTGGTTGTCTATTGATATTTTGAGTGTAGTTCAATCGGTTTTTCCATCATCTCACCCAAATTCAGGAGGTGACTATAAACAACTTAAAATTTCCATCTCCATTCTTATCTTTGCCAGCAAATTTTATAGACTGAATGAAGGTGGTCAGTGAAGGGTCGTACAACTTTCTTGAGCACTTCTTTTGTAAATCTTATAGGTGATCAAGTAGTTCATTTTGGTATGTGGGAGTCATGTGTTTCTATTGTCTTGGGACCTCAGTTCAAAGTGAGATAAATAGAAAAATCTGACATTCTCTAACTCAGGAGCACAGAGTCAAAGTTTGAGGAAAGATGGTTAAAAGTTGCAATAATTGAAGTAATCCTTAGCAGATTTCTCATGAAGACTGTCAATTGTTAACAGTGGTCCAGAATGGGTCCATTTTGAGGTGAACCCATCTGCTCCTCATAGACCACGATAGCCTGAGGGGCTGGGTTTGAGATTATTCAAGCAGGAAACCACTGCACTTTGGATGGACTGTCTCTTCCCTTGTTTTCTCTTCCCCTCGCTGAAATAATGGAGGGGTGTTTTAACTGTGAAAGGTTAAGCAATTTCCATTTTAAATATGGGACAAATTGCATTCTGTCCAGAGACTGGACCAGGTTTGAGGGATTAATAAGAGCGAAGATAGAGTTGATCATTCAGAGAGGGCTTTAAATATTTTGAAGGCCAAATATCTTCACTGGGTGTTTATTCAGCCTTTTAGAATCAGCTGTGCTATGTGGTTGGCCAAAATGTTCCTTTGGTTTTTAAGTAAAAATGAAAGACACATTTTTCATTTTCACCAAGAACTTTATTGAACAATGCATTCACCGTATTGTTCCACTACCTTCTTCCATTTTTCAGGCAACTTCATAATTCCATCTTCCCAAAACTTTTTATCTTCTTGAGCAAAGAACTGTTCCAGGTGCCTTTTACAGTCTTCCAGGGAATTGAAATTTTTTCCATTAAGAGAATTTTGTAAAGACTGAAATAAATGGAAATCCGAAGATGCAATGTCTGGTGAATACAGCAGATGGATCAGAACTTCCCGGCCAAGCTGTAACAGTTTTTGCCTGGTCATCAAAGAAACACGTGGTCTTGTCTTACCCTGATGGAAGGTTATGCACTTTCTGTTGACTAATTCTGGATGCTTTTCATCGAGTGCCACTTTCAGTTGGCCTAATTGGGAGCAGTACTTGTTGGAGTTAATTGTTTAGTTTTCCGGAAGGAGCTCATAATAGAGAACTCCCTTCCAATCCCACCATATACACAACATCGCCTTTTTTGGATGAAGACTGGACTTTGGTGTGGTTGGTGGTGGTTCATTTCACTTGCTCCACGATCTCTTCCCTTCCACCTTATTGTACAGCATCCACTTTTCATCGCCTGTCACAATTTGTTTTAAAAATGGAATGTTTTTGTTAAGTTTAAGTAGAGAATCGCATGCAGAAATACAGTCAAGAGGTTTTTTTTGCTTAACTTACGTGGAACCCAAACATCAAAGCGATTCACATAAACATGTTGGTGCAAGTGATTTTCAGTGATTGATTTGCAAATTTTGAGTATGCCAGCTATCTCCTGTGTGGTATAATGCTGATTGCTGTCAGTTAATGTCTCAATTTGATCGCTATCAACTTCAACTGGTCTACCTGACCGTGGAGCATCGTCCAGCGAGAAATCTACAGCACAAAACTTCGCAAGTCACTTTTGACAGCTTTGATAAATCACAGCACCTTCTCCATATACCGCACAAATCTTTTTTTGTGTTTCAGTTGCGTTTTTACCTTTCTTGAAATAATAGTGCATAATATGCTGAAAATGTTGCTTTTTTTCTTCCATCTTCAATATTAAAATGGCTACACAAATATTCACCAATTTTGATTTTTTAAAAAATGCACACTGATATGACAGCTGTCACAATACAATCTAGAGCCATCTTATGGAAAAAATGGATGAACTCTTTGGCCAACTCAATATATGAGGGTTGTTATTAAGATATTCATGCAGGAAGATAAACTGTTTCGATCTCAATTAGGTTTTGAGACTGTGACCTCAGTTATTTTGTGCCTCAGATAACTATTGATCTCTCCTAACTAGCAGACCTTACAGTCAGACTCTTGTCTCACCATATGGTTTTATTAGAGTTAAGGATTTTTTTTGAAGAAATAAGAAATTTCTAAGCTTTAAATTTTACCATATCCCAAAATGTTTTGGGTCACCACTTTGGACTTATGTTTCATGAGATCACACAGGAATCCAGAGCTAACAGGTTTTGACTCCCCCTGATTTTTTGTTAAAATGGATCCTAGGGAGGGCTTGTCATTTCAGACATGTGGTTAGGAAATTTTTCACTGTAAATATAACGTTTACACAAAACCTAAGGGAGAGGAGGGAGCAAGCCATGCAGATATCTGGGGGTAGAGCAGAGAGAACAGGAAGTGCAATGGTGCTGAGGCAAGAGCAAGGGGGCATGTATTGTTAGCACACAGTGAGCAAGGGGAAGTCATAGGAGGTCAGATCAGACATGGGTGATGGTGATCAAGCAAGGCCTTTGAAGCCACAGTGGAACTTTGGCCTTTACTAATCTGATTGGAAGTCTTTGGGGGTTTTGAACAGTGAAGTTAGATGATATGACATATATTTATTTTGCAAACTTTTTACTGAATAATATTTATATGATGTATATCTCATATATTAAATATAAATATATTACATATGTAAATGTTCATAGGTATACAGCTCAGTGAGTTTACTCAAAGTGAAGAGTCAATGTGTGTAACTAGCTTCCAACTCAAGAAACCCACTCCCAGCACCCCAGAATCTCCTCTGTGTCCTCTCTCCAGTCACAAACCTTTCCCCCTCCACAAGGATAACCTCTACTCTGATTTCTAACATAAAGAATTAGTTCTGGAATCTAATAGTATGTCCTATTTTGTGTCTGGCTCTTTTCATTCAACATTGTGAGATTCATGTACTGAAGTACATGAAGCTGTACTTCGTTTATTCCCATTGCTGTATGTATGTGACTATAGGGCACAATCAAATACCATGGATCTTATTTATCCATTCAGTTATAGAAGAATTTATGAGTTTTTCTGGAGTTTTCTGCTATTATAAACAGTGCTGCTCTGAATGTTCTTATGTACCTTCAGGTGAATGTACATATGCATTTGGTTAGATCTACCCCTGAGAGTAGGATTGTCGGGTCATAGAGTATGCTTCCCTTAAACTTTTTTTTTGAGTATGCTTACTTTTAGCGGGTATTGTTTCCCGCTGCGATTGTACCCACCTAGTATATAAGAATTTCAGCTGCTCTGCATTCTTGCCAACACTTGGTTTGTTCTACTTTTTCATTTCAGATATTGTGGTGGTGGTGCAGTGACACTCCATTGTGGTCTAATTTTGTAGTCTCCTGATGAGTGATAGTGTTGAACACCCCTTCTCCATGTGCATAATGGTTACTTGGATAGATTCTTTTGTGAAGTATGGTGTATTTGAGAAGCATTGCTGTGGTTGCTGTGTTGAAAGTAGATTATTTAGGGACAAGTATGGAAGCAAGAAGACTAGTTAGGAGGCTAGTTTAATAATCCAGGTGAGACTAAATGATGGCGTGGACTAGGGCAGTAACAGTGGAGGTGGTAAAAAAAAAAAAAAAAAAAGGTCAGATTCTGGGGTATAATTTGAAAGTGGATGAGAACACTTGTTCTGATGACAGTCATGACCTGTCATGGTCTGGAAATAACATGAGGATTAAGATAATGACGTTGATAGCTCAGGAAGAGAAAATTAATCTGAGATCCACCACTTCTTTGCGTGATTTGGGGCAAGCTGTCTAGTTTCTCTATGCTGCCTTTTACTTGCCTATAAAGTGGAGATAATAACAGTATATACCTCATAGAGTTGTTGGGGAGAATGAATGAGATGTGGTCTTTAGAATAGCAAGTTCTTAATAAAAGTTAGCTGTTATGACTTGGATTAAGTTCAGCCAAAATAGCTAGCTCAAGGACTTCCCTGGTGGCACAGTGGTTAAGAATCCACCTGCCAAAGCTGGTGACAAGGGTTAAAGCCCTGGTCCGGGAAGATCCCACATGCTGCGGAGCAACTAAACCCGAGCGCCACAATTAGCCTGCGCTCTAGAGCCTGCGAGCCACAACTATGGACCCACGTGCTACAAATACTGAAGCCCAACAAAATAGCTAGTTCTGAGGATTGGCCACAGATAACTACCACCCAACCAACTCACAAAGAAACTTTCAAGCTACTCACACTCAGCATCCTCACACATGAGGTGCTTTAGGCCTGAGTCCTGGACTCCTCTTGTGCCCATTCTGTTTTCTTCTGCGTCACTTTCATGATGCCTGTTCTGTAACCATCTCACAGCTGCCCATGCTCAGTTACCTTTTGCCACACTGTCTTCTTCTGGACACCAACTTCTGGGCGTGGAAGTTGGTGTTATCCTTTCCTATGCTCCCGTCCTTCATTCTTGCATCTATGTGCTTGTATCATTTGTAAGTGTTTTGTCATCATTGCCTTATTTTCCTGTCCTGCCCTTGGCTTTAATCACTCCCCAGGCATAGTAACTTTACGGTTGCCATCTGACTTCTGAACCAAACAGGGTCCTGATGTTGGTTTATTTGTGATTGGATTTTTCAGCTTGTACCCCCTGCAGCAGCATCAAGTGAAATGTACAGACTCAGATGCATAACCTTTCTTTAAAATTTAGGATTCTCAAATACAACCTCCAAACCTGATGATCTTCTAGGACCCAATGAGCCTTGAGTAAACTGAGGGCCTGAACATGCACCACTAACAGCCAAATCTTGGTACACCTGTAGGCCCTCCCCTGAGAAGTTCACTCACCTTCTAGTCCAGTCTGTTTGGAAAACCAGCTGGTAGAATTCTCTTCCTTTCCCCACCTTCCTCTCTCCCTCTCCCCCTCCTTCCCTCCATCCCTCTCTTCCTCTCTCCTCCCTTTTCTTCTTCCTTCTCTTTCTCTGTTCCTCAGCTATTAATTAAAATAACAACAATTTCACAGCTAATCACAGGCTGTTTCACAGCAATACTTGCACTGTTGTTTTACATCACACGAACTTAATTTATATAGTGCAATAGAATATGTATAGCTCCTACTATATTCCAGAAAATAGTTTGGATATTAACAGGTGATTTGAAAACAATACTCAAAGTTATTTAATTTTATACATGTTTAGCTTTCCTACCATTTTAAAAAAGTTCTTCAAGGGCAATGTACTTATGCAACTGTCTCTCACAATACAATGTATTCTACAAAGTAGGTATTGAGTAAATACTTTTTGATTAATAATCCATATAATTATGAGATGGGTTGTTTTCATTTTTATCCTGAATGCCATTTACATGCTTCCCAGATAATATACATCATAGGAGGCTAAAGACGTCCTCCTATTTTTAAGGGCATTTGTTCACATGATAACAAAACATTTGTCTGGCATGTTAGTTTCCTTTTGCTGCTGTAAGAGATTACCACAAATTTAGGGGCTTAAAACAACACAAATTTATTATCTTACAGTTTGGGAGGTCAGAAGTCTGAAATCAGTTTCACTGGGCTAAAGTCAAGATGTTGGCAGGGCTGGCTCTTTCTGGAAGCTACGAGGGGAGAATCCATTTTCTTGCCTTTTTCAGCTTCGTGGCTAACTACATTCCTTGGCTTGTGGTCCCTTCCTCCATCTTCAACATGCTTTCTGCCAGTCTCTGCTGCCGGCATCACATCACCTACATCAACTGCTCCTTTTTGGTCATAGTATCTCCCTCTGCCTCTCTCTCGTGAGGACCCGTGTGATTACATCACTCGGCTCAACAAGATAGTCTAGGATACTGTCTCTATCTCAAGATCCTTAATTTACTCACATATGCAAAAATTGTTTTTCCATATAAGGAAACATCTTCACAGAGTCTGGGGATGAGAATGCAAACAACTTGCGGGTAGGTGGGCATTATTTTTCTTACTACACCTGGCTAATGTTAATTCAAACAAAAAGTCAAAATGAAGGAAAAGTTACTTGAGATGCAGAATCACTCAATTGTGCAGTATTCTGAAGGTTAAATGAATTCACAGATGAAGAAATGTGGGGAAACCATGAGGGTTGCAGAGTGTTCATCTGTTAGGCAGTGAGTGGAGCTTGGTGATGTATGATGATTAATTACCATCCACATAGGCTGCCCCAGGTGTAAACAGCTCATAAAGCCAGAGATGGCATCAATGGTTTATTAGTTCCCATGATGGAGACATCTTAAATGGATGTGGTCTAATTGTCCATTTTTCATCTTTTTGAGTTTAACAAGGGTGGATGTTCACATGTATGTGTGGCAAACCTCTCTTTATTCAAATTTTTTTTCTTAAAAAGTTGTGTGCACATTAATTTTTTACATAAAAAATACTTGAATGGACTTTCTTTACCCTCACTCTTTAACAAGAACCTTAAGGCAAAATTTTCTAAAATGTCTATTATCAAGATTAGTTAAGGAGGGCTTATCTAGGTGCTCTGAAAGGTAAGTTAGGAAAAATCTATATCTTTATTTAGATTAGAAGCTATTATTTTCTAATGAGTACACCCTGTGGCATCCAGGTGTTTGCAGGAGGCACTGTCCTCTGTAGCAGGACTTGTCACGTACTGGGCTGCAGGGTGCAGGAACACCCGTAATTAGGTCATTCTTGATAATTAAGCTCAATTCCCCCCCCCACCCGGAGGTGACACAAGTCACTATTGTCTGGAAAAGAGAAGGTTATCTAGATTGCTTCCTGCTGTGACTAGAGGGGGCTGGGCACTGAGGGAGGATGCAGGAGGACTGTACTGGGGCACAGGGCACTAGCTTCACCCACTGTCCACGCCCAGTGCAGGTGACAGGGGCCTCAGCTGGGGAGGAAGCAGGGGTGAAGGAATTGCCCAGGTCCCCTAAAATCTCCCAAATCTGCATTACCTTAAATTTGGGCTCTCAGTGGAATAATCCCCCAGAGTAACACACTTATTTATTCCCAGCTCGTAAACATGGATGAAAAGAAATCTCTACACACGGCTCAAACCCATTTCTTGCTGAGTCTCCTGTGGATGAATGATCTGTGTAGTCCTTTCTCTCCTTCTCTCCTCATTGCTCTGTCAGAAAGCTTATTAACGTATGTATATTCCTGGCTTTTCTCCTGTATGAATGATTCAGAAACAAATTGAAATGTCAAGTTCTCTATGGCTTCCTGGTGATATTGAAATCTACCAGTTCCTATTAAATTTCTATCATCTAGTATTATTCAGGGACAAAAGATCAATTAATCCCTGTTCTTCTCCTCCTGAAAAACACTGGTCACATGAAACCCTGCTATGTGAGCTCTGTAATCAACGGAGTCAACGAAGCACCGGAACGTGGGGGAAAATGGGACCCAGGCACAGAAACAGGGGCCATGCCTCTTTATTAACTCTGCATATTATATGAAGAAGGGAAGTTCAGAAGATTTGATTGATAATCACTCAAGTATGCCTTTTCATAAGGAACAAAAAGTTACTTCCAGATTTGAGTGAACAGCTTTGGAAAAAATATATGACTTTATTTTACTCTTTTATAGAAAGAGTAACCACTTCTTTTATGGCAGAACTAATATAAAAGAAAAAGATTTTTTCATCATTACTTCCAACTACTCCCTTGGCACTTTTACAAGGAGAGCTGGGCAGTTATTGTTTCTGTCTCAAGATAAAAGTAACGAGAAGTATCAATAAAAAAGTAATTATCATAATAATAATTATAAAAACCCAAGCCAAAATAATAACAATGGAAGTAATAATCATAAAAAACATTATTACATCTTCCCCCTTTAGGTCTTTCACCCACTGAATCTTTTTAATGTGTAGGAGCTGTGGGTTTTCATCCATTCTGCCTTAAGCAGTAATTGCATTTGATTCAGCCTGCACAATTTTACCCATAATATTAGAAGTAAAAGAGAGTCGTGCAGTGTGCTTATTATTGGTTATTATTAAAGATGGGGATCAGTGCCTTATCATGGGGAGCCATCAGGCTGTCACAAACAACTTCCTTTCACTCACTTTCACACCGCTGTGATATTCAATCCAACCCTGATTTCAACTGGGCTGTTTTAACTGAGAAAACCACTTATTGGTTTCTACTTATTAGGATCTGATTTTGCCTTCTTTTGAGACTTTTTCTGTTAGTTTTACCGCCTGCATGCGGTAAATGTCATAATCAGGATAGAAACTATGTTGCATCCAGACAGAAATGTATCTTTGTGATAGATATCAATAATTTTCCTTCTCTGGATTGGCTCTGGTTTGTAAAGTTGTCTGTCCCCTGGAACACAAACCTTGTGGCCCTTGCAGATTGCACTGGGGGTAGGCATCTGACAGAAGTGCTGCCAATCGCTTTCTCCATGGATTTTCATGTGGTAACCAAGGTCAGCGACCCCTCTCTGGCTGTGAGAGCCACAGGAGTTCAGAGGATCACCTTCTCTACAATGTGGAAGAAACTGGTTTCCAGGAAAGAATGAAGCAGATATGAAAGACAAGGCGAGTCCAGACAGCATGAAACCTGTCTCTGCAGCCCAGATTTACCCTGCTCCTTTCCTGCATTCGTGTGAAGTTCCCTCATATTCTCTCAACAAACTCCCCTTTTCCCAAGTTAGTTTGATTTGGGTTTTTGTCCTTTGTAAAATGATGAATCTTGGTGAATTGAGTCTTATTCAGGTAGTGGGTCTTAGTGTCATAGGAACGTGACGCATTCAGTGGCCAAAACGACACTGGTGCAGTGGTGGCAGTAGCGTTTTCTTTATAAGGAAGAACTAAAACCTGTGAATGTTTTCCTACTTTAGTAGATTAGTGAACTGTCGAGGTTATATTTATGATTAACCACCATGTATACTTTCTTACATTCGAACATGTTTTCTTGAGTGGGAGAGAAGGGGTGATGTGTGGGTGCTCGGAATTGTGTGGACTCTGGATGTATCCCGTGTTAGCATCAGGAAGATGTGGCCTTGAAAGAGAGTTTGATAACATGGCCTAAAGCTTGCTGAGTATTGTAGGCTCTTCCAGGTCCCAGAGCTTTTGTCCCATTTATCCACTGGATCCACCTGGTTCAGACATCCATCTTCAGAGCATTATGAAGTGTTTTTTAAGCTCTGCGTTTCATAAAGCCAACAATATGTAATGAAATGTTTTAGGGGGAGTTTCTCCTCGAATACAAGTGCCTTCATTTTGGGGACTCAGACATATCTAGATTTGTTTAATGGACTAGGAGTGTTTGCAACAGAAGCTGAGATTATCCTTAGGAAACAAACAGTCTACCTGGGCCCAATAACAAAATGTCAGTCTGAGGGGAGGGGCTGAGCCCCATGCAGTGTGGTGATCTAGTTCTCAGTGCTGGGACTTCCCTGGTGGCGCAGTAGTTGAAAATCTGCCTGCCAATGCAGGGGAAATGGCTTTGATCCCTGGTCCAGGAAGATCCCACATGCAGCAGAGCAACTAAGTCCGTGTGCCACAGCTACTGAGCCTGTGCTCTAGAGCCCGCACACCACAACTACTGAGCCCGTGTGCCACAACTAATGAAGCCCACGTGCCTAGAGCCCGTGCTCTGCAGCAAGAGAAGCCACCGCAGTGAGACACCCACATACCACAATGAAGAGTAACCTCGGCTCGCTGCAACTAGAGAAAGCCCACACGCAGCAACAAAGACCTGATGCAGCCATAAATAAATAAATAAATTTATTAAAAAAATAATGAAGAGTTACAATGTTTATTAGCCCAGTGTCTCAGGGATGATGGGATCAGTACATGGCAGAAAATGCCAAATATCCTCTGAGGATTATATGAATAGCTGGGAAAGATCTTGGGGAGGTTCAGAGGTCTTGCAAAGTGGGTGGGTCAACACCCAGGAAGGGGAAACTACCTAATATTTATTGTGTGCTTGTTATTCACGTGATTTATATGTTTAATAACTTCCTATCCTGCAACATGCAAATTCAGATATTATGGGGTTTATGTTTCTCTCCTGTCCTCTTCTCAGCCCATGTTCTCAATAAAAAGGATGGGGTAGAGTTCTCCTCTTCAGAGAGAGAGGGAAAATGGAAGAGAGGGTCATGCTAAGTTAGGAAACTGAAGGCAACCTTGGCTCAGGAAGCAAGAAGGTAGAGACCCAAGACTTTTCCAACCTAGCTTCTCCGTGGGTGACAAAATGGGCACCAACTAACTCTTTGTGTTGGAAGTCCTGACTATCCATATAATACAGAATTATTATACTATAATTATATTATATTATAATTGGATCCCATTATATTCAAACCAAACCCTACATTTACCAGGACTGGGATGGATTTGAATTGTTTAGTTGGACTCCTAGAGCCCCCAGGTGGTGAGTTGCACAGGACTGCCTTGCCATTCGATTAACCTTTCAATGTGACTTATATTTATACCTAGTCGAATTTGGGGACCCCTATTTATTACATTATGATGGAGTTTTAATCTCGTCTATAGTTATCTGAAGTAGATACTGCTTTTATTCCCAATTTATCAGCATGAAATTCTAAGATTAGTCTACTGAAAATCATGCAGCTAGTGAATGTGAAATTAGGCAGTCTCAATCCATAACTTACTCTAAAAAAACTCTTTACTAATGTGTAATATACATACAGAAAAGTGCTCATATTTTAAGTGTACAAATTAACGTTTACAGACCACACATGCATGTGTAATCAGTACTTAGAGGAAGAAACAGATCACGACCAGTATCCCAGAGCCCTCAGGTCTCTTTCCAGTTGCTATTGACTTCCAATTACATAGAGTAGCTTTAACTGTTTTGGTACCCTTTATAAGCGAAATTGTACAGTATTCTCTTTTATGTCTGGCTTTTTATTTTTACACAACACTATGTTTGCCAGTTTTATCTATGTTTTTGCATGCTAGTTCATTCCTATTGCTGTATAGTATTTGATTCATTGTACTATTGGTAGGCATTTGGGTAGTTTTCAGTTTTGACTATTGACGATAGTACTGCTATAAATATTCTAGTACATGTCTTTAGGTAAATCTATTTATACATTTCTATTGGTATTTACCTAGGAGTGGAACTGCTGTGTCACAGAGTAGATGTATGTTCATCTTTAGCAGGTACTGTCAAATAGTTTTCCAAGTGCTTGAACCAGTTTGCTTTTGCAACCAGCAGCATGTGAGAGTTAGGGTTGCTTCATATTCTTGTCAGCACCTGTTATTTCCTATCTTTCTCATTTTAACCATTTTGGCAGGATTGGAGCAGTATCGTGCTGTGGGTCATTTTAATTCTCTTTACCCTGTACATTTTCATGTTTATTGGTTATTTGTTTATCATCTTTTGTGAAAAGTATGCTCAAGACTTCTGGGCATTTTCCTATTGTGTTATATGTCTTTTTATTACCACCGTACTGGAGTTCCTTCTATACTTTTGATACGAATACTTCGTTGGATATGTGTTGTGATATGTCCTCCATTTTTTGGATTGCCTTTAATTTTCTTATGTTCCTATGAAGACTATGGTGTCTTTATGATGTTTCTTATGATGTTCTATGAAGACATCATGAAGAACAGTGACAGTCTTAACCTTAACATAGTTCAGTTTATCAATTATTTTCTTTCGTGGCTAGTGTTTGTACATTCTCTTTCAGAAATCTTTGCCTACCCTAAGATCATGAATGTGTTCTCTTATGTTTATTGCTTATCTTTCACATTTTGATCTGTAATTTATCTGGACTTAATTTAAATGTATGGTGTGAGGTTGGGGGTCAAGGTACATTTTTTTCCCATATGAATATCCAATTGCTCCAACACCATTAACTGAAAGGGCCTTCTTTCCCCCATAGCACTGCAGTGTTACCTTTGTCTTAAATTGGATGACCGTATATGTATAAGACTGTTTCTGAACTCTCTATTCTATTTTTTGGTTAGATAGTCTGTCCATAGCCTGTTCTTTTCTACCACTATGCTGTTTATATTAACTGATTTGTACTTGCAGGTTTGTGTGACCTGGAGAAATATGGGTTACATATCATATTTTAATTACTGTCTTATAAATGGATTTACACATAACAAAGTAGAAATAATATACAGTGTAGTATATTATTATTAATTAATTTTAATATTTTTCACTGAATAATCAGGCACATACTTTGTTACATTTGTTTAAGAGAAATATCTGTGTTCTAATTCTTCCTGAGTTTTCTCTTCTTTTTCAAGTGGTTTTTGATCATCTGTCAGTTACTTCCTCTCTTTCCATGCTGGTCCAAATTTCACTCATTCCTGGACACAGAATTCTCAGAAACTCTACATTTATTTGTTGAAAACTCACACTTTAACTATAGGGAGTTATTAACGTTATTTCTGAGTTTCTAAATTTTCCATTGTGTGGATCTATGCAACAATGAGATGCCAAAAACTGCTTCAGTGAACTTTCTGAAAAATGCCTGATGTAGGGTCTTAACACCTGAAGAGAGTTCCTTATTTTCTGTGATGTATCAGTGGGAGGGATTATATAGATAATTTTTGCTTTTGGTGGAAAGTAGGAAACTTCCAATCTGATGGTTAACTGAAAACATCTCCCCTTTTGCAGAAGTCACTGAATCACTGTTGCATTACTACAATTGCTCTCTTCTCTCACTCCCATTCATAGCAGTCAGCAATTTACCCAATGAGCCATTTAAAACTTGCTTATTTGGGTGTTACACTTGGAAGTATATTCCATATATACTTATATATATATATATATATATATATATATATATAAGAAAAAGCTGCCACTCATTAGACACATACAGTCTAAGGATAAGTAAAATTAAGAAAGTGGCAAGATGTGAGTAAACCTAAAATGAACTTTCCCACCCCTCACTTTCTCTCTGACCATAGAGGATTTTCTTTGTTAAAGAGCATAATGAATCTATATATGGCCTCCATTCAGATTATAAATGTTAGTGAGAGAAGGGTGCTCAACACTGGAATTTAACTTGGATCCAAATTTGAAAAATAATCAATGCTTCTTCCAGGCTTAGGTATAACTAAAATGGTCATCAGATAATACAGTTTTGCTTTTGGCAAGACATTGCTATGAGTCCTGTTTTTATGAGGGGCCTCAGGTATTGATAAAATAATTGGTACCATAATGTAAAACCTGATTTCTTGTATGGGCAGGGAAATTTGTGAAATTTTGGCCAATGACATGTAAATGGAAGAGTTATATAAAATTTTCCAGAGGTGTCTTTTCAAAGGGAGGGACGGGATCTCAGATGTGATGGCTGGAGCTCAAGCAACTATCTTGTTACCATGAGGATGAAGCCAGATCTTGGGGACGTGGGGAGTTGGAAAGAGCCTGGGCCCTAACCAGACCAGTTCAGGACTGCTTACTTCCAGACTGTGATAAAGAAAGAAACCTCTACCTTGTTAAAGTCACTTCTTTAGGTTCTTGGTTATATGCAGCTGATTCTTATCTTAATGGATATACTATTTTAATATGGACTTAATGTGTACTGTCTTTGGAAATAGAGTAAGTCCCTTACATACTAACGAGTTCCATTTTGAGAGCACGTTTGTAAGTGCAATTTGTGCATAAGTCCAACAAAGTTAGCCTAGGTACCCAACTAACACAATAGGCTATATATATATATATACACACACACACACACAGTATACATACAGTATTATACTATATATACAGTATAGTATAGTACTGTAGAGTAATAGGTTTATAATACTTTTCACACAAATAATACATAAAAAACAAACACAAAAATAAAGAAAACATTTTTAATCTTAGAGTACAGTACCTTGGAAAGTACAGTAGTACAGTACAACAGCTGGCATCCAGGGGCTGGCACTGAGTGAACAGGCAAGAAGCGTTACTGACTGGAGGAGGGAGAGGAGGTGGGAGATGGTAGAGCTGAAGGATCGTCAGCAATAGGAGATGGAGGGGAGGCTGCACTTTCACTCACACCTGACGTTGATGGCACAGGTTCTGATTCCTTGCTGGAACCAGAGGCATGTTCGCATCTTTGAAAGTTCTCAACTTGAAGGTTCATATGTAGGGGACTTACTGTAATTTTTTTCTTTAAAAGGAGTGAGTGTGTGTCTGTGTGTGTGCATGCTTGGTCCGATATGTACCACTATAAGTCTACAGGGAGAAGGGGATGAATATAAACATAATTCACTGGCAGAGAGATCTTGAATGGTACAAGACTTAAGGTAACAAAGCCAATTTGAACTGTTTAGTTGGAGCCTTTCATGATGTTATTCTCAATTAATTAATTTAAGCTTGAGGAAAGGTATTACTGATGGTAATTTTTTGCCTTGGAATGCCCCCCCCCCACCAAGAGAGAGAGGACATGGCTATCCCTTCTGAGTAGATTAAATTTTCAAAATGCAGCAATGGATGGAGATTTGCACTGGAAAAAATAAGGATGGAGTTGTTTCAGACAGGAGGAGAGGAGGCTGATTCTTGAGAAGGGGCAAGTGTGTCCACTATGGCACTCAAGGAAGATTCTAAATTTTTGCCTGTTTTATTCAGCTTTTTCTTTGGATTGTGGGGATAGTGCAGTTTAAAGTTTTTACCTCTGTATTGCAATTTCTCTGGTTGTCTATAGCATCTTAGAACCTAAAACCTGTTATTGCAATGCCTCATGTTGGGGTAGTTGAAGGGAATTAAGGATTACACCACAAAAGAAAGTATAGGATTTTCCCATTTCAGCCTCTCAGTGAGGTCAGCACTATCAAGGGTAAGAATAGTTTGGAATTCAAGGTGTAACCATGATGAAGCTGGCAGATGCCCAAGGAGGGGTTGACAGGATGAGCAGGAACAGCTACTTAGCTGAGACTTGGGTGGGTATGAAACAAGTTCCATTTCCCCTAGATTTGCCAGAGCTATAAACTTTCTTTCTCCCAATTTAAAAAAGAGTCAAATCTCTCACCCATTAAAATCTTACTGAGGTGCACTGCTTGGTACATTTTCCTTGTGTGTTTAAACTTTAGGTCAAAGGAACACTTTGAAATATCGGAAGCAGCAAAAGCAGTTCTAAGAGGGAAGTTTATAGTGATGCAAGCCTACCTTAGGAAACAAGAAAAATCTCAAACAACCTAACCTTACAACTAAAGGAACTAGAAAAAGAACAAAAAACCCAAAGTAGTAGAAGGAAAGACATAATAAAGATCAGAGAGGAAATAAATAAAATAGAGACAAAAAAAACACAACAACAGAAAAAATCAATGAAACCAAGACTTGTTTTTTTTGAAAAGGTAAACAAAATTGATAAATCTTTAGCCAGGCTCATCAAGAACAAAAGCATACCCAAATAAAAAAAATAAGAAGTGAAAGAGGAGAAATAACAACCAGTATTACCGAGATCATAAGATAAAACTATGAACAATTTTATGCCAACACATTGGACAATCCAGAAGAAATGGAAAAATTTCTAGAAACATACAACCCGCCAAGACTGAACCAGGAAGAGATAGACAATCTAATCAGACTGATCACTAGTAGTGAAATTGAAATTGTAATAAAAAACTCCCAGAAAATAAAAGTCCAGGATTAGACAGCTTCACAGGGGAATTCTACCAAATATATAAGGAAGAGCTACCTATCCTTATCAAAATATTCCAAGAAATTGAAGAGGAGGGAACATTCCCAAATTCATTCTATGAGGCCACCATTACCCCAACACCAAAAACAAAGACACTACAGAAAAAGAAAACTACAGACCAATATCTCTGATGAATATAGATGCAAAAATTCTCAACAAGTTGTTAGCAAACTGAATCCAACAATGTATACAAAGGATCATACACCATGATCAAATGGAATTTATTCCAGGAATGCAAGGATGGTTCAATATCCCAAATCAATCAATGTAATACATCATATTAACAAAAAGAAAGATAAAACTCACATGATCCTCTCAATAGAAACAGAAAAAGCACTTGACAAAAATTCAACATTCATTCATGATAAAAACTCTCATCAAAGTTGGTATAGAGGGAACATTTCTCAGCATAATAAAGACCATTCATGACAAATCCACAGCTAACATCATACTCCATGATGAAAAGCTGAAAGCTTTAAAAGCTCTAAAATTGGGCTTCCTTGGTGGTCCAGTGGTTGGGAATCTGCCTGCCAGTGCAGGGGACGTGGGTTCGAGACCTGGTCTGGGAAGATCCTACATGCCATGGAGCAGCTAAGCCCATGTGCCACAACTACTGAGCCTGCACTCTAGAGCCTGCGAGCCCCAACTACTGAGCCCACATGCCACGACTACTGAAGCCCACACACCTAGAGCCTGTGCTCTGCAACAAGAGAAGCCACCACAAGGAGAAGCCCGTACACCACAACAAAGAGTAGCCCCCACTTGCCACAACTAGAGAAAGCCTGTGTGCAGAAATGAAGGCCCAACGCAGCCAAAAATAAAATAAAAAATAAAAATAAATAAATTTTTTAAAAAAAGCTCTAAAATCAGGAACAAGACAAGGATGCCTGCTCTTGTCACTTCTTTTTTTTTTTTTTTTAACATCTTTATTGGGGTATAATTGCTTTACAATGGTGTGTTAGTTTCTGCTTTATAACAAAGTGAATCAGTCATACATAAACATATGTTCCCATATGTCTTCCCTCTTGCATCTCCCTCCCTCCCACCCTCCCTATCCCACCCCTCCAGGCTGTCACAAAGCACCGAGCCAATATCCCTGTGCCATGCGGCTGCTTCCCACTAGCTATCTACCTTAATACGTTTGTTAGTGTGTATATGCCCATGACTCTCTCTCGCCCTGTCACAGCTCACCCTTCCCCCTCCCCATAACCTCAAGTCCGTTCTCTAGGAGGTCTGCGTCTTTATTCCTGCTTTACCCCTAGGTTCTTCATGACATTTTTTTTTCTTAAATTCCATATATATGTGTTAGCATATGGTATTTGTCTTTTTCTTTCTGACTTACTTCACTCTGTATGACAGACTCTAGGTCTATCCACCTCATTACAAATAGCTCAATTTCATTTCTTTTTATGGCTGAGTAATATTCCATTGTATATATGTGCCACATCTTCTTTATCCATTCATCCGATGATGGGCACTTAGGTTGTTTCCATCTCCGGGCTATTGTAAATAGAGCTGCAATGAACATTTTGGTACATGACTCTTTTTGAATTTTGGTTTTCTCAGGGTATATGCCCAGTAGTGGGATTGCTGGGTCATATGGTAGTTCTATTTGTAGTTTTTTAAGGAACCTCCATACTGTTCTCCATAGTGGCTGAACCAATTCACATTCCCGCCAGCAGTGCAAGAGTGTTCCCTTTTCTCCACACCCTCTCCAGCATTTATTGTTTCTAGATTTTTTGATGATGGCCATTCTGACTGGTGTGAGATGATATCTCATTGTAGTTTTGATTTGCATTTCTCTAATGATTAATGATGTTGAGCATTCTTTCATGTGTTTGTTGGCAGTCTGTATATCTTCTTTGGAGAAATGTCTATTTAGGTCTTCTGCCCATTTTTGGATTGGGTTGTTTGTTTTCTTGTTATTGAGCTGCATGAGCTGATTGTAAATTTTGGAGATTAATCCTTTGTCGGTTGCTTCATTTGCAAATATTTTCCCCCATTCTGAGGGTTGTCTTTTGGTCTTGTTTATGGTTTCCTTTGCTGTGCAAAAGCTTTGAAGTTTCATTAGGTCCCATTTGTTTATTTTTGTTTTTATTTCCATTACTCTAGGAGGTGGGTCAGAAAGGATCTTGCTGTGATTTATGTCATAGAGTGTTCTGCCTATGTTTTCCTCGAAGAGTTTGATAGTTTCTGGCCTTACATTTAGGTCTTTAATCCATTTTGAGCTTATTTTTGTGTATGGTGTTAGGGAGTGTTCTAATCTCATACTTTTACATGTACCTGTCCAGTTTTCCCAGCACCACTTATTGAAGAGGCTGTCCTTTCTCCACTGTACATTCCTGCCACCTTTATCAAAGATAAGGTGTCCATATGTGCATGGGTTTATCTCTGGGTTTTCTATCCTGTTCCATTGATCTATCTTTCTGTTTTTGTGCCAGTACCATACCGTCTTGATAACTGTAGCTTTGTAGTATAGTCTGAAGTCAGGGAGCCTGATTCCTCCAGTTCCTTCTTTTGTTCTCAAGATTGCTTTGGCTATTCGGGGTCTTTTGTGTTTCCATACAAATTGTGACATTTTTTGTTCTAGTTCTGTGAAAAATGCCAGTGGTAGTTTGATAGGGATTGCATTGAATCTATAGATTGCTTTGGGTAGTAGAGTCATTTTCACAATGTTGATTCTTCCAATCCAAGAACATGGTATATCCCTCCATCTATTTGTATCATCTTTAATTTCTTTCATCAGTGTCTTATAATTTTCTGCATACAGGTCTTTTGTCTCCTTAGGTAGGTTTATTCCTAGATATTTTATTCTTTTTGTTGCAATGGTAAATGGGAGTGTTTTCTTGATTTCACTTTCAGATTTTTCATCATTAGTATATAGGAATGCAAGAGATTTCTGTGCATTAATTTTGTATCCTGCCACTTTACCAAATTCATTGATTAGCTCTAGTAGTTTTCTGGTAGCATCTTTAGGGTTCTCTATGTATAGTATCATGTCATCTGCAAACAGTGACAGCTTTACTTCTTCTTTTCCGATTTGGATTCCTTTTATTTCCTTTTCTTCTCTGATTGCTGTGGCTAAAACTTCCAAAACTATGTTGAATAAGAGTGGTGAGAGTGGGCAACCTTGTCTTGTTCCTGATCTTAGTGGAAATGCTTTCAGTTTTTCACCATTGAGGATGATGTTTGCTGTGGGCTTGTCATATATGGCCTTTATTATGTTGAGGAAAGTTCCCTCTATGCCTACTTTCTGCAGGGTTTTTATCATAAATGGGTGTTGAATTTTGTCAAAAGCTTTCTCTGCATCTACTGAGATGATCATATGGTTTTTCTCCTTCAATTTGTTAATATGGTTTATCACATTGATAGATTTGCGTATGTTGAAGAATCCTTGCATTCCTGGAATAAACCCCACTTGATCATGGTGTATGATCCTTTTAATGTGCTGTTGGATTCTGTTTGCTAGTATTTTGTTGAGGATTTTTGCATCTATGTTCATCAGTGATATTGGCCTGTAGTTTTCTTTCTTTGTGACATCCTTGTCTGGTTTTGGTATCAAGGTGATGGTGGCCTCGTAGAAGGAGTTTGGGAGTGTTCCTCCCTCTGCTATATTTTGGAAGAGTTTGAGAAGGATAGGTGTTAGTTCTTCTCTAAATGTTTGATAGAATTCGCCTGTGAAGCCATCTGGTCCTGGGCTTTTCTTTGTTGGAAGATTTTTAATCACAGTTTCAATTTCAGTGCTTGTGATTGGTCTGTTCATATTTTCTATTTCTTCCTGATTCAGTCTTGGCAGGTTGTGCATTTCTAAGAATTTGTCCATTTCTTCCAGATTGTCCATTTTATTGGCATAGAGTTGCTTGTAGTAATCTCTCATGATCTCTTTTATTTCTGCAGTGTCAGTTGTTACCTCTCCTTTTTCATTTCTAATTCTATTAGATTTATCTATCTAATTCTTTTTTTCTTGATGAGTCTGGCTAGTGGTTTATCTATTTTGTTTATCTTCTCAAAGAACCAGCTTTTAGTTTTATTGATCTTTGCTATTGTTTCCTTCATTTCTTTTTCATTTATTTCTGATCTGATTTTTATGATTTCTTTCCTTCTGCTAGCTTTGGGGTATTTTTGTTCTTCTTTCTCTAATTGCTTGAGGTGCAAGGTTAGGTTGTTTATTCGAGATGTTTCCTGCTTCTTAAGGTGGGCTTGTATTGCTATAAACTTCCCCTTTAGAACTGCTTTTGCTGCATCCCACAGGTTTTGGGTCGTTGTGTCTCCATTGTCATTTGTTTCTAGGTATTTTTTGATTTCCTCTTTGATTTCTTCAGTGATCACTTCATTATTAAGTAGTGTATTGTTTAGCCTCCATGTGTTTGTATTTTTTACAGATCTTTTCCTGTAATTGATATCTAGTCTCATAGCGTTGTTGTCAGAAAAGATACTTGATACAATTTCAATTTTCTTAAATTTACCAAGGCTTGATTTGTGACCTAAGATATGATCTATCCTGGAGAATGTTCCATGAGCACTTGAGAAAAATGTGTATTCTGTTGTTTTTGGATGGAGTGTCCTATAAATATCAATTAAGTCCATCTTGTTTAATGTATCATTTAAAGCTTGTGTTTCCTTATTTATTTTCATTTTGGATGATCTGTCCATGGGTGAAAGTGGGGTGTTTAAGTCCCCTACTATGAATGTGTTACTGTCGATTTCCCCTTTTATGGCTGTTAGTATTTGCCTTATGTATTGAGGTGCTCCTATGTTGGGTGCATAAATATTTACAATTGTTATATCTTCTTCTTGGATCGATCCCTTGATCATTATGTAGTGTCCTTCTTTGTCTCTTTTAATAGTCCTTATTTTAAAGTCTATTTTGTCTGATATGAGAATTGCTACTCCAGCTTTCTTTTGGTTTCCATTTGCATGGAATATCTTTTTCCATCCCCTTACTTTCAGTCTGTATGTGTCTCTAGGTCTGAAGTGGGTCTCTTGTAGACAGCATATATAAGGGTCTTGTTTTTGTATCCATTCAGCTAATCTGTGTCTTTTGGTGGGAGCATTTAGTCCATTTACATTTAAGGTAATTATCGATATGGATGTTCCTATTCCCATTTTCTAAATTGTTTTGGGTTCGTTATTATAGGTCTTTTCCTTCTCTTGTGTTTCTTGCCTAGAGAAGATCCTTTAGCATTTGTTGTAAAGCTGGTTTGGTGGTGCTGAACTCTCTCAGCTTTTGCTTGTCTGTAAAGATTTTAATTTCTCCATCAAATCTGAATGAGATCCTTGCTGAGTAGAGTAGTCCTGGCTGCAGGTTTTTCTCCTTCATCACTTTCAGTATGTCCTGCCACTCCCTTCTGGCTTGTAGGGTTTCTGCTGAGAGATCAGCTGTTAACCATATGGGGATTCCCTTATGTGTTATTTGTTGTTTTTCCCTTGCTGCTTTTAATATGCTTTCTTTGTATTTAATTTTTGACAGTTTGATTAATATGTGTCTTGGCGTACTTCTCCTTGTATTTATCCTGTATGGGACTCTCTGTGCTTCCTGGACTTGATTAACTATTTCCTTTCCCATATTAGGGAAGTTTTCAACTATAATCTCTTCAAATATTTTCTCAGTCCCTTTCTTTTTCTCTTCTTCTTCTGGAACCCCTATAATTCGAATGTTGGTGCATTTAATGTTGTCCCAGAGGTCTCTGAGACTGTCCTCAGTTCTTTTCATTCTTTTTTCTTTATTCTGCTCTGCAGTAGTTATTTCCACTATTTTATCTTCCAGGTCACTTATCCGTTCTTCTGCCTCAGTTATTCTGCTATTGATCCCATCTAGAGTACTTTTAATTTCATTTATTGTGTTGTTCATCGTTGCTTGTTTCATCTTTAGTTCTTCTAGGTCCTTGTTAACTGATTCTTGCATTTTGTCCATTCTATTGTCCATTCTATCTCCAAGATTTCAGATCAACCTTAGTATCATTATTCTGAATTCTTTTTCAGGTAGACTGCCTATTTCCTCTTCATTTGTTAGGTCTGGTGCATTTTTATCTTGCCTCTTTATCTGCTGTGTGTTTTTCTGTCTTCTCATTTTCCTTATCTTACTGTGTTTGGGGTCTCCTTTTTGCAGGCTGCAGGTTCGTAGTTCCCGCTGTTTTTGATGTCTGTCTCCAGTGGCTAAGGTTGGTTCAGTGGGTTGTGTAGGCTTCCTGGTGGAGGGGACTAGTGCCTGTGTTGTGGTGGATGAGGCTGGATCTTGTCTCTCTAGTGGGCAGGTTCACGTCTGGTGGTGTGTTTTGGGGTGTCTGTGGCCTTATTATGATTTTAGGCAGCGTCTCTGCTAATGGGTGGGGTTGTGTTCCTGTTTTGCTAGTTGTTTGGCATAGGTTGTCCAGCACTGTGGTTTGCTAGTCGTTGAGTGAAGCTGTGTTCTGGTGTTAAGATGGAGGTCTCTGGGAGATTTTCGCCATTTGATATTATGTGGAGCTGGGAGGTCTCTTGTTGACCAGTGTCCTGAAGTTGGCTCTCCTACCTCAGAGGCAGAGCCCTGCCTCCTGGCTGGAGCACCAAGAGCTTTTCATCCACACAGCTCAGGATAAAAGGGAGAAAAAGTAGAGGGAATTAGTAGAAGTATGAGGAAAGAAAGAAGGAAAGGAGGGTAGGAAGGAAGGAAGAAAGAAAGAAAGAAGCAAAGAAGGAAAGAAGGCAAGAAGGAAAGAAAGGAGGGAGGGAGGGAGGGAGGAAGGAAGGAAGGAGGGAAAGAAGGAAAAAAGACAGAAAGAAAGAAGATACAGTAAAAATAAAATAAAGTATAATAAAGTTATTGAATTAAAAAATTCTTATTTAGAAAAAAAAAAGGGACGGATAGAACCTTAGGACAAATGTTGGAAGCAAAGCTATACAGACAAAATCTTACACAGAAGCATACACATACACCCTCACTAAAAGAGGTAAATGGGGAAAAATCATAAATCTTGCTGTCAGAGACCACCTCCTCAATTTGGGATGATTCGTTGTCTAAAGGAGGGAAGGAAGGAAGGAAAGAAAGAAAGAACGAAGGTAAAGTGTAATAACGTTATTAAAATTAATTATTAAGAAAAAATTAAAAAAAAAAAACATGGACGGATAGAACCCTAGGACAAATGGTGGAAGCAAGACTATACAGACAAGATCTCACACAGAAGCATACACATACACATTCGCAAAAAGAGGAAAAGGGAAAAAATCATAGATCTTGCTCCTAAAGTCCACTTCCTTAATTTGGGATGACTGGTTGTCTATTCAGGTATTCCACAGATGCAGGGTACATCAAGTTGATTGTGGAGCTTTAATCCGCTGCTTCTGAGGCTACTGGGAGAGATTTCCTTTTCTCTTCTTTGTTCTCACAGCTCCCAGGGCTCAACTTTGGATTTGGCCCTGCCGCTGCGTGTAGGTCGCTGGAGGGCGTCTGTTTTTTGCTCAGACAGGACGGGGTTAAAGGAGCCGCTGATTCGGGGGCTCTGGCGCACTCAGGCCGGCGGGGAGGGAGGGGCACGGAGTGCGGGGCGGGCCTGCGGTGGCAAAGGCCGGCGTGACTTTGCACCAGCCTGAGGCGCGCTGTGCGTTCTCCCGGGGAAGTTGTCCCTGGATCCCGGGAACCTGGCAGTGGCGGGCTGCACAGGCTCCGCGGAAGAGGGGTGTGGAGAGTGACCTGTGCTCGCACACAGGCCCCTTGGTGGCGGCAGCAGCAGCCTTAACGTCTCCCGCCCGCCTCTGGGGTCCGCGCTTTTAGCCGCGGCTGGCGCCCGTCTCTGGATTCCGCGCTTTCAGCCGCGGCTCGCGCCCGTCTCTGGGGTCCGCGCTTTCAGCCGCGGCTCGCGCCCGTCTCTGGAGTTCCTTTAAGCAGCGTTCTTAAACCCCTCTCCTCACGCCCCAGGAAACAAAGAGGGAAGGAAAAGTCTCCTGCCTCTTCGGCAGGTGCATGCAGACTTTTCCCCGGACTCCCTCCCGGCTAGCTGTGGTGCACTAACCCCTTCAGGCTATGTTCAAGCCGCCAACCCCAGTCCTCTCCCTGCACTCCGTCCGAAACCGAAACCCGAGCCTCAAAGCCTCAGCTCGCAGCCCCGCCCGCCCCGGCGGGTGAGCAGACAAGCCTCTCGGGCTGGTGAGTGCCGGTCAGCACCGATCCTCTGTGCGGGAATCTACCCGCTTTGCCCTCCGCACCCGTTGCTGTGCACTCCTCCGCGGCTTCGAAGCTCCCCCCTCCGCCTCCCGCAGTCTCCGCCCGCTAAGGGGCTTCCTAGTGTGTGGAAACTTTTCCTCCTTCACAGCTCCCTCCCACTGGTGCAGGTGCCGTCCCTATTCTTTTGTCTCTGTTTTTTCTTTTTTTCTTTTGCCCTACCCAGGTACGTGGGGAGTTTCTTGCCTTTTGGGAGGTCTGAGGTCTTCTGCCAGCCTTCAGTAGGTGTTCTGTAGGAGTTGTTCCACGTGTAGGTGTATTTCTGGTGTATCTGTGGGGAGAAAGGTGATCTCCGCGTCTTACTCTTCCGCCATCTTCCGCCTTCCCCCCGCCACTTCTTTTTAACATAGTATTGGAAGTCCTAGCCACAGCAATCAGAAATAGAAACAAAAACCATCCAAATCGAAAAGGGAGAATTAAAACTCTCACTATTTGCTTTTTTTTTTTTTTTTTTTGCGGTACGCGGGCCTCTCACTGCTGTGGCCTCTCCTCTTGCAGAGCACAGGCTCCGGATGCGCAGGCTCAGTGGCCATGGCTCACGGGCCCAGCCGCTCTGCGGCATGTGGGATCTTCCCAGACCGGGGCACGAACCCGCGTCCCCTGCATCGGCAGGCAGACTCTCAACCACTGCGCCACCAGGGAAGTCAGCTTTTTTTTTTTTTTATTCAAACAGAAAGTCCCCAAAATTATAATCATCCTCATCAGTTCACTCAGTCCCATGTAATTAATGTTTTTTTCATCTTGATCTTTTGTTAGCACTTTTATGAATTTATCAGTTTTCCATTAGAGTTCTGAAAAATGCTTATTCATTCAGTTCAGCAGTATAGTCAGTTACCAGAAACCAGTACTTGTCAGAGTCTTTTCCATGAATTCCTTGAAGATGAAACCCTTTTATAGGAACATTTTTGCAAAAGCATCAGAGTACACCCAGAACTGTCTGTAAATGACAAAAGACTTAAAAATGACCACAGTTAAAGATTTGATGAAAGTTCATAATAATGAAATTGACAAGGAAATTTAGTTATTTCTGAGAAATACATAAAACTCTCACTATTTGTAAATGACATCATACTATACATAGAAAATCCTCAAGACAGCACCAAAAAAAAACCTTCTAGAACTCGATGAATTTGGTGAAGTTGTAGTATACAAAATTAACATACAAAAATCTGTTTCATTTCTATACACTAAAAACAAACTATCAGAAAGAGAAATTAAGAAATTAATCTCATTTACAATCACATCAAAAAGAAAAAAAATACCTAGGAATACATCTAACTAAGGAGGTAAAAGACCTCTACTTGGAAAACTATAAACATTGATGAAAGAAACTGAAGATGACACAAACAGATTGAAAGATATATCATATTCATTGATTGGGAGAATTTATATTGTTAAAATGATCATACTACCTAAGACAATCTACAGATTCAAAGCAATCCCAGTCAAAATACCAATGGCATTTTTTTTTCACAGAACTACAACAAATAATTTTAAAATTTGTATGGAAAACTAAAGACCCCAAACAGCCAAAATAATTTTGAGAAAGAAGAACCAGAGCTGGAGGTATCATGCTGGCTGACTTCAGACTATACCACAAAGCTACAGTAATCAAAACAGTATGGCACTGGCACAAAAACAGACACATAGATCAATGGAACAGAATAGAAAGCCCAGAAATAAACCCATGCACTTATTTTCAATTAATCTATAACAAAGGAGGCAAGAATATACAGTAGGAAAGGTAGTCTCTTCAGTAAGTGGTGCTGGGAAAACTGGACAGTTACATGTAAAAGAATGAGATTAGAACATTCTCTAATACCATATACAAACATAAACTCAAAATGTACTAAAGACCTAAATGTAAGATTGGAAACCATAGAACTCCTAGAGGCAAACATTGACAGAACACTCTTCGACATAAATCATAGTGATATTTTCATGAATCTATCTCCCAAGGCAAAGGAAACAAAAATAAACAAATGGGACCTAATTAAACTTAAAAGCTTTTGCACAGCAAAGGAAACCATTAACAAAGCAAAAATATAGCCTACTGAATGGGATAAAATATTTGCAAATGGTATGATCAATAAAGGGTTAATATCCAAAATATATAAACAGCTCATACAACTCAATATGAAAACAACAAACAACCTGATTAAAAAATGGGCAGAAGACATCAATAGACATTTTTCCAAAGAAGACATACAGATGGACACCTAGCACATATAAAGATGCTCAGCACTGCTAATCATCAGAAAAATGCATCAAAACACAATGGGATATTACTTCATACCTGTCAGAATAGCTATTGTCAAAAAGACAGCAAATAACAAATGTTGGTGAAGATGTAGAGAAAAGGGAACCCTACTACACTATTCGTGTGAATGTAAATTGGTTCAGCCACTATGGAAAACAGTGTGGAGGTTCCTCAAAAAAACTAAAATTAGAACTACCATATGATCCAGCAATTCCCTTCCTGGGTATACATCCAAAGAAAACAAAAACATTAATTTGAAAAGATACATTCATCCAATCTTCATAGCAGCTCACTAAAATTCTAAAGTAATACCAATTTCATTTGAAAGTTAAAATGATTTGACTTGTAAATAATCCCTTTCTTAATATCTATAAAATCTATAACCCATTTATGTTGTTTTGATCAAATGTGTAATACTGTTATTGATAACTCAATCTAGAAGAAATTTTAACACCTAGGTCTTTATGATAATAGGAAATTTATGTTTTAATTTGTATTATTTTTTGTAGAAGATTATGATAAATAATCAAAAAATTTTAAACAAAAAATATTTTTATGTTAGGTTAATTCTTGTGGGAGAAGTGGAATGGAAATAGCTATAAAGAAAGCATTTTTAAAACAGTGTGGAGGTTCCTAAAAAAAATTAAACATAGTATTACCATACGATCCAGCAATTCCCCTTCAGGTCAGATACCCAAAAGAATTGAAAGCAGGGATCTGAACAGATATTTGCACACCAATGTTCACAGCAGCATTGTTCACAATATCCAAAAGGTGGAGATAACCCAATGTACCCCAATGGATGAATGGATGAACAAAAGGTGGTACGTACATACAATGGAATATTATTCAGCCTTAAAAGGAGGGAAATTCTGATACATATTACAACATGGAAGAACCTTGAAGGCATTATGCTAAGTGAAATTAGCCAGATACGAAAGGACAAATATTGTACAATGCCATTTATATGAGGTCCCTTGAATAGTCAAATTCATAGAGATAGAAAGTAGAATAGTGGTTACCAGGGGTTAGGGAGGAGGGAAAATGGGGAGTTATTATTTAGTGGGTACAGAGTGGCAGTTTGGGGTGATGAAAATGTTCTGGAGATGGATACAGGTGATGATTGTACAACAAAGCAAATGTACTTAGTGCCACTGAACTGTACACTAAAAATAGTTATAATGGTAAATTTTGTGTTATGTATATTTTACCACATAAAAAGAAGAGTTTATTCATGTAACTTTAAAAAAGTGAATATCTGTGGGTATTAAATCATTAGTCTCATACTTTATTAAATCTTAGATACCACTGATTGTTTAGATGCACTATTACTTTTGTATAACTAAGCCAGAAAAAATCTGTAACAAACTATGATGGTTTTTATCACTTACAAATTTTGTTCTATTATTACTGAAACAGATCTTTTAGACTTATTTGGATCTTTACCATCAATTACTCTCATGTATATGTGGAAATATGAACAGAACAAATTAGTTAAGATACTACTTGTGATATTGTGATTTATAAGAAATATATATTTGGTCTTCGTCCACTATTCCTGGCACAGAGCTCTGAAAACCCTTGAAATTTCCTAAGTGATGAGAGCAACAAAGGTGTCTTTTGTTATGTTAATGGGATAACTTTGGACCCCACCTAAGTATGGAGGCTGGTTGCCAGGAGAATCAACCATATTATTGGAGGGTTGGAACTTTCAGTTCCATCCCCCCACACCCAACCTCCTAAGATAGGGAGAGGGGCTGGAGGTTGAATCAATCACCAATGTCCAATGATTTAATCAATCATGCCTATGTAATGACATCTGAATAAAAACCCATAAGGGTGGGGTTGGGAGAGCTTCTGGGTTGGTGAATAGGTGGAGATTTGAGGAGAGTGGCAGGCTCAGAGAGGGCATGGAAGCTCTGTACCCTTTCCCCAGAACTTGCCCAATGCATCTCTTCCATCTGACTGTTCCTGAGTTATACCTTCTGTATCCATGGGTTCTGCATCTGCAGATATGAAGGGCTGATTGCACTATGCCATTTTATGTAAGAGACTTGAGCATCTGAGGATTTTCACATCAGAGAAGGGTCCTGGAACCAATGCCCCAAAGATACAAGGGATGACTCTATCCTTTTATAATAAACCTGTGATCAAGTAAAGTGAAATGTTTCTCTGAGTTCTGTGAGCCGCTCTAACAAATTAATCAGACCCAAGGAGGGTGTCCTTGGAACCTCAGATTGACAGCCTGTCGGTCAGAAGTCACAACCTGGATTTGTGACTGGTGTCTGAAGTAGGGGGATGGGGGACTAAGGGATGGGGTTAAGGACTGAGACCTTAACCTGTGGAATCTGATGTTGTGTCCAGGTAGATAGTGTTAGAATTGAATTGAAATGTAGGACTCCCATCTGGTGTCGGAGAATTGTTTGGTGTGTGGCACTCTATCCCCCTGACCACACCCCTACCACATTAGAACTGGTACTAGAACATTTTATTACTAAATTTTTTTTTTTAATCTTCAGAGTCTCAGTCTTTGAATACACTTCTTTGCTTTGCTGTCAGTGTCTGGGTGAGTCATCAAAAGCCTTGGTACAGCATTTCTTAAATGCTATTTTCTCCCTAATGACTGACACAGGCACACCTGCTACCTGAACAGAGCAATAATGAGATTCATTTCAATTTCTGAGATGTTAAAATTTGAAAAAAAATACCCCAAATCATAATACTTAGGATCTGTTGAATATATTTAAAAGAGTGCAGTAACAATTATATCTATAAATGTTAATATTTTTAACACACTGGAAAGTAGATCCTTTGCAATCATGAAAAGTTATAAAAAAGTTAATTTTAAACTAAACAAATAGGTGAGGGGGGTACATCATTTTTTAAAATTCCTTTAAAGGATAAATGAGCAAAAAAAAATACATGAGCAATCTGACAAAGAAGGTGACCCATGAAGTGAGGGAAGACTGAAAATTGGGTTACATGGTAGTTTGTTTAAATACTATCTACATATTTTGGTTGTTTTTTGGCTGGGGTTTGTAGCTTAAGATAAGTTATCAGTTTTCAGGGGACATGAAAAAAATTAGACAAATTCAGATAGAGGAAATTTATATATTCAACCAAGTATTTTCTTCCTTCCTGCATTTCTCTCAACTATCTCACTTGCTGTGTGTTTTTGTCAACTTTCACTTGTGTTTCCATAGCTGTTCTGACACCAGCTTGAACCTCCCCATTTTTAAAATAGAAAAAAGTCACTATTTTTTTTTGCTGAGTCCAAATGGATGAAGAATTTCTATTTAAAGACTTATTTGCCTCTAACCTTAAAAGTTTCTTTTCTTTAGTAATGAAATCTTGTTTAGAAACCAGATTCTGAATATTTGAACATCTCCATAAAGAAATGGAAAATGTATTCTAATTTTTATATGTGAGCATAATTGGTTCATAAGATAGCTTTGTAAATCATATTATGCAATTATGATTGGGAAAGATAAAAATGTATCCATGACTGGAATTAGAACTGATGAAATGTGTAAGTGTATAGGGGCAGGTGCCAAGCTTACTTTGTCCCCCTCTCTCCTTCCATCCAGTCTGGCAACCTGAACTTCTCAAAACTCAATGCTTCAGAGAGGGATCTTCTCTTGAGTTTGAGGGACTCACTCTTCTAGGACCTAGGTGGTCACTGTTGTCCCCTCTTGTGCATAGGCTCCTTGTGTTTGGGCTCTGTGTGTAAAGTTGGTGACCAAGATTGTCCCTTTGGTCTTCACCTTGGGCCAAAAGATTTAGCATATTACTTTGAAAGTTTGTAAACTTCCAGTAACCATAATCCTAAACATTACTCAGGAACTACTAAGAGGTGCCCCAGAGAATCCCCTGAGTTCCAAACACAGTCCATCTTACCCACAAAGTGGAGCAGTAACCCAACTTCCCCTTGTTAATAATGATAATTTCTCAGGCCAGTACTGTAGTCCCTTTTTTGCCTGTTGGTTCAGTAGCCTGGAGAGTGGTAGTGGTAGTAATAACTCAGTGGTAGTAATAACTTCCAGTTCACTGGACCATCATGGTAGCCCCTGTTGGAAACATTTGTTTGGGGGGGGGGGATTGAGACTTCTAAACCAACACAGATGAGAGTTGTAAGGATGGTAAAGAAACATTATTTTGCTGATGAATCTGCAATGTGGGGAGGCCTCAGTGGGGAAAGCTCATCTTTGCTCCACATGGCTCCATCAGGTGTCTGGCAGTTGAGAATGGTGGTTGACTGGGGAGACTGAAACAGCTGAGGCTGCAGCTGGAACATGGCTTTTTCACGTGTCTGCTTGATTTCCTCACATCACGGGGCTGGGTTCTGAGAGTGAGCCTCACAGGGTGAGAAATCACCAGGTGGAAGTTGTATCCTTTCTGTAACTTAGCTATGAAAGTCATAAAGCATAGCTTCTTTGTATTTTATTGGTCAAAGTAGTCACGTGTTCCAACCCAGTTCGTAGTGTTAAAAACCAAAATTCAGCTGAGTCAATTTGAAGATTTAATTGGCGTTATTGAATGATTCACGAATTGGGCAGCTTCCCATCTAGTAAATATAAGGGCTCTCTGAAGGGTTGTACAAAATGGAAGGTTTTATTCTTATGCCTTAATACTATTTCTGAGCAAAGAAAAAATTTTAATTCTTTTGAAGAAGGGTGTTTCTCTTTTCCCTACTCAGTGTTCTTTTTTTCTTTCCAGGATCTTTGCATGTATCCCATGATTTTTCTTTTTTTCTTTAAACTTTTAAAAGAAGTATAATTGATGTACAATATTATATAAGTTTCAGGTGGACAACATAGTGATTCACAGTGTTTAAAAGTTATAGTCCATTAATAGTTATTATACCCATTATTTGACTCATTCTTTTGGTGGGGGGGTCTATGTTTACCCAATATTGCTTTATAATTTGTAAAATTATCTGAGTCAAGTTGTGATGTGAACTGTATCAGAGAGGTCCAACACCCATCCCCTCTTTGACCTAGATGCAACATGAAGGAAAAAAAGAACAAGTTATGATAACTAGGCAACTAAGGTAAAGCTACCACCAAAAGCTCTGCTGGAGTTCCAGGAGCTGGGGAGAAAGGAGGAAGCCAGGGCCAAAGTGCTTACCTGTAGGCTACCATTATGGATCAAAAAATCGGGAACCCTTTTACCAATCCACTCCCCTAAATTGGGTCAGTTTCTGTGTTGGGTGTGGCCCTTTACACTTAGAGCAAGCTATAGGGGTTGTCTACATTACTGAAGATACTCAGTGTTACAGGAATACCGAAAAAAAAAAAAGAAAGAAAAATCAGCAAAGTGACCTAGATGAAATTGGACAAAAAATGACTTCAAGCAGGTTTGGACTTTAAAAGATGAAGTCAGTAGTAATGCTGGGTTCTAAACGAGTGAGGGCAGTTTGCAAAACACCACACAGTCATTACAAAGATTGTATAAAAAGAGGATAGCAATCCCACTCCTGGGCATATATCCAGACAAAACTATAATTCAAAAAGATACATGCACCCCTATGTTCATAGCAGCACTATTTACAATAGCCAAGACATGGAAATAACTGACAGATGAATGAAGATGTGCTGTGTATACACACACACACACACACACACACACACACACACACACACACACACACACACACAATGGAATACTACTCAGCCATACAAAAATGAAATAATGTCATTTGCAGCAACATGGATAGACCTAGACATTATCATACTAAGTGAAATGTCAGAAAGGGAAAGACAAATACCATATGATATCACTTACATGTGGAATCTAAAATATGACACGAATGAACTTATCTATGAAACAGAAACAGACTCACAGACATGTAGAACAGACTTGTGGTTGCCATGGAGGAGGGGGGTGGGGGAGGGGTGGATTAGGAGTTCGGGTTTAGCAGATGCAAACTATTATGTATAGAGTGGCTAAACAACAATGTCTTACTGTAAAGTACAGGGAATTATATTTAATATTCTGTGATAAGCCATAATGGAAAAGAATATGAAAATGAATGTATATATATATATGTATAATTGAATCACTTTGCTCTACAGCAGAAATTAACACATTGTAAATCAACTATACTTCAATAAAAAAAAAAACGAGGATAGCAAAACCCTCTACATACTGGAGTATCAGGAACACCACCCTCAAATGTGAAGGACATGATAGACATAGGAATACATAGGAATAGATGGAGAGAGATAAATATTAATGTTTTAAAAAATTAGCCAGTAATATTCTCAGCTAATTCCTTTCATAATTATTATTCAAAGGTTAACATAAAAGTGTGAAAATTTTTACAAAGCTTAAAAATCATTATATACAGTTTATTTGAGCAATATCCCCTCAGAATTGGTTATTACCACTATTAATGACTTGCTAGTTAGAGTGGTAATGACCCATAGGAAAAACTGCTGGTAATGACTGATTTCAAAGGGATTATGGCTTAATTAATGGCACTCCACCTATCTTTAGTCATTCTTGTTAAGTACCATTTTTATGCCTATTTCAAGACCATGAACCTTAGTTTATTACATTTGGAAGAATATCACCAAGGCAGATAAAATAATAATTTTCTGATTTTGGTTAGCTTTGCAATGTGTGGGCATTTCACCAAATTATTTCAATATTTCTTTATCCCTTGCTTATGAAATGTCACTTATAACTTTTGGGTCGGTTACAAGAATATAACTTAAAACTGACATACTTGTTTCTGGAAAAAAAAAGTCTAAAATATTTCTAAATTAGTGGACACATTTTTGCACATCTCTAATTTGGATTGGGTGATAATTGGAAAATACAAAGCTGAGATAAGATTTTTTTTTTTGAGAACCTTCTTTGTCTATGCAGAGAATACTGGGCAGGATGTCACATGATCTGGATTTTGGTTTCAGCTCTGCCTCAGAGTAGATACGTAGTTTTGATTTTCTGATTTGCACTTTTATGATTTGTGCAATTAGAACATTAGACTAGATTGCCTCTTAGTTCTTTATAGCTCTTCAATTCTACAATTGTAAATCACAGTTTAAAAAGAGAACAGACAGGAATATTTGCATTAGAGCTATAGAAAATCCTTTTCCAGTAAATGCTATAGGATATCCACATTATTCCTAATACTAACCACGGTCCTTTTGTACATTTCTTGATGTAAATGGTCCCCATGTGGGGTTTAGAAAATAAAAATATTTTTGTTGTGACAGTGCTAAATTTTGTGGACTTTGACCCAGCTTGGTTTCTAACTGGCTGTGTGATTTAGGGCAATTCTAGCACCTAAAATGGGCCAACATCATGAACTGTCTTATATGATGTACGGGGATGAAACTTGACATTAATCAGTACACCTGACAGCAGAAAAATTTCATTGAAATGTATTTTTCCACAAAAGCTGCTAAAGTAGCTGAAATTATTAAGTTTCTAAATGATGTGCTTTGTGTTGCTTAATTTGAAAACATGCCTTATAAAACTTGACTCTAAAACACTTTTAGCTTACTCTCTAAGTCTGGGTTCACAAAGTGTGGTCTGGGGACTCTGGGGTTCCTGAGACTCTTTTAGGGGGATTAATAAAGTCAAACCTATTTTTAACTAAGAATACTGAGACATTATTTGTCTTTTTTCTTTTTCTCTCATGAGAGTACAGTGGAGTTTTCCAGAGGTTTCATGGCACGTGATACCATTATATAATGAAATGTATTGATATTTGGAAGAGCTGCACAACTCAGTGAATTGATAGTTTCCAAATAGCCAATGCATGATGCTACAAAATTATGCATGGATAAAGAATTCTTTCAAAGTGCAAGTTAGACCAAGGGATATTAATGTAATAGAATATGAAAAGCTTATTGATATGGTTTCAGATTTCACTTTGCAACTAATCATTAAGAAACTACCACTTGTTGAGTTTAGTAAAGTGTCAAAGAAGAATATCATAATTATTTAAAAAAACTCTTAAAATAATCCTTCTTTTCCAGCTACATATGTGTGAGTGCGGATTTTCTTCATATACTTCATTTAAAATTACATTGTAACAGACTGAAAGCAGAAACAGATATAAAAATCCAGCTGTGTTATATTGGCCAGACATTAAAGTTATTTACAAAAAAAATGTAAAATAGTGCTACTTTTCTCACAAAAGTTTTTTGTTTGAGAAAACATAGTGATTATTTTTATAAAAATGTTAACATTTAATGGGTTTATTATTTTAAAATGAACTAATCAATGAAAAAATTTTAAATTTCTATTTTAATTTCTAACATGGTAAATATTTATACTGTAAAACAATTTACATAAACATTCTCTGAATCCTCAATAATTTTTACCTGTGTGAAAGGATCCTGAGATCAAAAATTTTGAGACCAGCTGCTTTAAGTCAATTAAATTTCTAAAGACTTACTTGTTACCACTGTGAACTTAAAAAAAAAAAAATGTGCTGTAGGCCCTGAAGACAATTTCCAAGGACCTCTGAAAATGTTCTGTATTATGGTACATCAGTGGAATGAATCTTTGGTTTCGCAAGATAAGTATTTAATTGAGTAAAACTTATTTGCATAGAGAATTCCATTGTGTTGAATCAAAGCAAAATCCTCCTTAAGGTGTGTAGATTCTAATCTTTGGGGTCATCAATGGAAAGTGAGAAAAAGTAGTATATGCAGAAGAAAAACAAACTGACCTGAAAATGGATGAAACAGGTAATGAATGGTGATGTGACCTTGTTACTTCCAGAAACCTGTATGGTAAGTCCTGAGACCTGACTCTTGGGCTTCTGCAACCTTGGATCACTCTGAGTCCTTAGCCCTGAATCTATATTAGGAGCAGAAGAGCTGCCTGATCTTCCATTTAGAAGGGAAGTGATTTGAAGAATGCACCACAGTGGTGTCTGTGTGGGAGGACTTTCCGTATACATTAGCTTTCATCTCTTTCAGAGCAAGTAGATATAAGAGTGCATCAGCAAAAGCAAGCCATGCCACTCACTTATTTCCTCTTCCTTTAAAAATACTGAATCATTGGTACACTTGGCTATATAACACTGACTCCAAATGGGGCTCAAACAGATATGAGGCAAACTCTGTCAAGAGCTTCACTACCTTGTTATTAAAATCAGTTTTCAGAGACTTCCCTGGTGGTCCAGTGGGTAAGACTTCACACTCCCAATGCAGGGGGCCTGGGTTCAATCCCTGGCCAGGGAACTAGATTCCACATGCATGCCACAACTAAGGGTCTGCATGCCGCAATTAAACATGCCTCAGTGAAGATCCCACGTGCTGCAAGTAAGACCCAGTGTAGCCAAAATAAATAAATAAATATTGAAAAACAACAACAAGGGCCTACTGTATAGCACAGGGAACTATAGTCAATATCTTGTAATAACCTATAAAAAATAAAATAAAATCAGTTTTCAGTCCTTAAAAAAGTAAAAATAGAGTTACCATATGATCTAGCAATCCTACTCCTGGGCATATATCCAGAGAAAATTCTAATTGGAAAAGATACACGCACCCCAATGTTCATAGTGTAAGCCTTGACATTTACCAAAGAATGAGGAAGAAGAATGAGAAAGAAGGTGGTCTTCTCCCTTCCCCTCCTTTTCTTTGATTATAAAAATGTAGCCCCCTTTTTTCTCTGGGCTGTGCTCCCTTGCCTGCCTGCTTGTATCTCTCACAAGCATCCTATGCTAATAAACTCACTCTTTGCCTCACACTGAATTCATTCTGTGCTGAAACAAAAGAACCTGAGCTTCAGTAAGTCCTGACTCCAGGTGAGCAGTTTCAATTAAAAGACACTGGGTTCAAGTCCCCTCCTAAGTCAGGGGCTGTGGGTTCAAGTCCCAATCTGAGGTGTGGCTAGGTTCGAGCCCCATCTGAAGGAGTGTGGTTTCAATAGCAGCACTATTTACACGAGCCAAGACATGGAAGCAACCTAAATGTCCGTCGATAGATGAATGGGTAAAGAAGATGTGGTACATATGTACAATGGAATACTACTCAGCCATAAGAAGGAATGAAATAATGCCATTTGCAGCAACATGGATGGACCTAGAGATTATCATACTAAGTGAAGTAAGTCAGACAGAGAGAGACAAATGTCATATGATATCACTTATATGTGGAATCTAAAGTATTGATACAAATAAACTTATTTATAAAACAGAAATGGACTCATGGACATAGAAAACAACTTATGATTACCAAAGTGGAAAAGGGAGTGGCAGGGATAAATTAGGAATTTGGGATTAATAGATACACACTACTATATATAAAATACATAACCAACAATGGCCTACTATATAGCACAGGGAACTATACTCAATATCTTGTAATAACCTATAATGGAAAAGAACCTGAAAAAGAATATATATGTATAAATAACTGAATATATATAACTCAATCACTCTACTGTACACCTGAGACATTGTAAATAAACTATATTTCAATAAAAAAGAAAAAATCAGTTTTCAAAAAAGAAAAAAAGGCTAAGTTGAAAGTTCCATATTTACTCTCAGCCTTTGTGTAAATAAATGCAAATATGAAAGAGAAGATCAAATTCATCATTCATCATATGAAACATTTGTAGCTGGAATCCTGTAGAGAGATTTAGCTCCTTTTTCTGTGTTTTGGCCTTTAAACAGATTGAGAAGATGATTAAACCACATAAGAAATTCACACTAAGATACTGATCACATAATGTGTGCCACCCCTCTATAGAGTATTCGCATTTTAAAAGAGGACTGAAGTGGGCATCCAACTAGGATAAACAATCTGGAAAAGTTTTTTGAATAAAGGAATGGATAATTTTAAATTGTTAGGAGAAGATTGGGTACTGTCTTTCCAAGGCTATTCGCATCACATAATATGGGGGACAGCCTGGTACTAACACAATCAGAAAAAAGAGAAACAATGTTAAAACAAAACAGCTTACTAACAAAATCAGCAACCCCCCCCCCAAACACACACACACACACACACACACACACACACACACACACACACACTTATCTAAGTTGATTCTAAATCCTTCTCTAACCGTATAGGTATTTTCTTTCATGCCCTAGTCCAGTGCCCAAACCTGGCTACACATCAGAGCTGCTGGGAGAGCATTTACATTTTTTTTATTAGAAAATAATACATTTTCTTGGAAAAATATGTTCAAATGGTCCAGAATAGCATAAATAAAGTGTAAAATTCTGCCATCCTTATTCTACTCCCCAGGAGTATCTACCATTACATATGCCTCCCTCCCTCCCTTCCTTCTTCCCTCCCTCCCCCTCCCTCCCTCTCCCCCTCCCTCATTCCCTCCCCCCTCCCTTCCTCTCTCCCTTCCTCTTTCCCTCTCCCTCCCTTCCTCCTTCCCTCTCTTCCTCCCTTCTTTCCTTCCCTCCTTCCCTCCTCCCTCCCTTCCTTCCTTCCTTCCTTCCTCCTTCCCTCTCCCCCTTCCTTCCCTCCCACCCTTCCTCCCTTCCTTCCTTCCTTCCTTCCTTCCTTCCTTCCTTCCTTCTTTCCTTCTTCAAAAATTTATTAAACACCTGCTATATACAGGCACTGTTCCAATTGTGGGGACACAAAGAACAAGACAGACAAGATCCTTGCCTAATGGGCCTTGCTATAACTTTAGAAATAAACAAATAAAATATATTATCAGATAAAAAGTATAAAGAATTGCAGAAAAAAGAGCATAATGGGCAGGAAGAGACTGTGGATGAAGTTAATCGGGCCAGAACCTTGAAAAGATAGTTTTAGTTTTTCCAGATGGTTGCTGCCATAATTCTGAGTGATAAGGCTTATAAGTCCATTTGTAGATTTATCATCTTTAGTCCTTATCTATTGATCCCTCATCATGAAAGATGAAGTATTTAGCTTTCTTATAATAGTTCCCTACTCCACAACACTTCTACCAAGTTTTGTTAGTTATATTTTACATTAATCTTTTTATTGCTTACCTTTGTAACTTGAACCTCCATTCTTATTTGGTCAGTTTGGACAGTCTCTTTTGATTCTGCTAAGCATTATAAAAGCTCATATTTCTGGGCTATAAGCAAGATATATAAAATAAGTTTCTCTGAGGGACTTGGAATTTATATTTAAAATCGGAAGCCCTTGGAATGTTCTAATGATCATCTGATTGGTAACCATTGCCCTAGGCTCCCTTCTCTGCCTCCAGAAATTGAGTAGATCCATTCTCCTACTTTAACTAACTCAGTGTTTTTTCACACTTCTGCACCTCACACAGTTCATAAGTATGCAACTGAGATCAATATTTACGATATATTTAACATTCCTAAAATATATATTTAAAATATATATTTGCTTTAAATGAAAATACATATGTATTAAAGTTTTTTTGTTTGTTTTTTGCTTTAAGTGAAGATATACATAAGATATAAGACACACGCTGTCATGGCAGAGTATCATCAAGCCAAGTGACTAACATAGTCTTGTACAGGGTGAGGTACCATTTGGGGTAAGAAGGAAAATACATAAAAACAATGGAAGGTTGGCTGCTTCCTGGAATAGGTGAGAACTTTAGACAAAGACAGCAAAGAGCTCTAACTCAGATAGCAATATTGTCAGTCAGGGTTTTCAGTGCAATCACAGAAAAACTGGTTGATTTTGAGCAGAAAATGAATTTGTTAAAAGGATTTGGGGGGGGGAGGAGTCAAGGTGGCAATGTGGGAAGACGCAGAGTTAGTGTCTCCCCACAACTAGGGCATCTGCTGGCTGCTGCTGGGGGACTCTGATCCCCAAGGAGACAGGACGAACCCCAAAGTGAACTGGTAGGATGTAGGGGGACTGAGGAGGGAGGAGAAGTGGAGGCCAGACAAGATCAGTGTCCCTGAGGCCAGGGAAATCAGAAGAGGCAGGTGGGAGGGACTCTCTGGGAAGACCGGGAGAGGAGCAGAGGGCGATCGTCTGGCCCACTTGGGCAGGGGAGCCTGGTGAGCTCCCAAGCTGCTTCCCTCCCATCCAAAGCCCCATCCAGGCTGCGTGGGTCCTGGGAGCATAGGAGGGAGGCCAAGGAGATCAGGAGTGGCAGGCAGGAGGGGCCATCCAGGAGGAGCAGGAGACGAGAGGAGGGCGGTCGCCCTGCCCACTGGGGTCTGGGGAGCCTGCTGACCTCTCAGGCCAATCCCCTGCCCTCCAAAGCCCCCTCCAAGTTGCGTGGGTCCTTGGAGGTGTAGGAAGGAGACCGAGAGGAGAACAGGAGAGGCAGCCAGGAGGGGCTCTCAGGGAGGAGTGGGAGAGGAGCAGAGGGTGATTGTCCCAATCAATTGGGCAAGGGGAGCCTGCTGAGCTCCCAGGCCGGTCCCCTGCCCTGCAAGGTCCCCCTCTCCCCCCACCAGCCATATTGGCCCTGGGGGCATAGGAAGCAGGCTGGGGAGATCAGGAGAGGCAGGCAGGAGGGGCCCTCTCTGACCCCAGACTGGAGGAGCAGGAGAGGAGAGGAGGATATTTGCTCCACCCACTCGAGCCCAGGAAGCTTGCTAGGCTCCCAGGTGAGGTCCCCTGCCCCTGAGACCGGGCTGGGTGGCATGCCTGGGCCCCTTCTGTTCCTTGACCCTAAGTCCCACCCCCCACAGCCCCCAGGGCCTTTTCCAGCTCTGTGGGTCCTGAGCATTAGCCTTGCCCACCTCCCAAACCCTGTTCTCCACAGCCAAGGCCTTCCCCTCCCACTTTTTAAATTTCTTTCCCTCCTCCTCTTTTTTACTATTGTGGTACCGATGTACCTTCTGGTTGTCAATTCATCTATATATATTTTTTACATTCTTTCTAACATATCTGTTAGTTTCCTAGTTTAATTTTATTTTTTACTTTGTTATTTTTCTCTCTTTATTTTTGCCACCCCATGTGGCTTGTGGGATCTTGATTCACAGCCTGGGGTCAGAGGCGAAGTTCCTGCAGAGGGAGCTCTAAGTCCAAACCACTGGACTAACAGAGAACTTGAGACCCCAGGGAATATTCATTGGAGTGAGGTCTCACAGACTTCCTCATCTCAGCACCAAGACCCAGCTCTACCCAATAGCCTGAAAATTCCAGTGTTGGAAGCCTCAGGCCAAAGAATCAGTAAAACAGGGACACAATCCTACTCATAAAAAAAAAAGAAAAAAATGAGACAACAAAAAAATATATCACAGATGAAGGAGCAAGGTAAAAACATACAAGAACAAGTGAATGAAGAGGAAATAGTCAATCTACCTGAAAAAGAATTGAGTAATGATAGTAAAGATGATCTAGAATCTCAGAAATAGAATGGAAGCATGGATTGAGGAAATACAAGAAATGTTTAACAAAGATCTAGAAGAACTAAAGAACAAACAGAGATGAACAACACAATAACTGCAATGAAAAATATACTAGAAGGAATCAATAACAGAATAACGGAGGCAGTAGAACGAATAAGTGAGCTGGAAGACAAAATGGTGGTAATAACTGCAAGGAGCAGAATAAAGAAAAAAGAATGAAAAAAATTGAAGACAATCTCAGAGACCTCTGGGACAACACTAAAGGCACCAACATTTGAATTATAGGGGTCCCAGAAGAAGAAGAGAAAAAGAAAGGGTCTAAGAAAATATTTGAAGAGATTAGAGTGGAAAATGTCCCTAATATGGGAAAGGAAATAGTCACCCAAGTCCAGGAAGCACAGAGAGTCACATATAGGATAAACCCTAGGAAAAACACACCAAGACACATATTAAACAAACTAACAAAAATTAAATTCAAAGAAAAAATATTAAAAGGGAAAAACAAAAAATAACATACAAAGGAATCCCCATAAGGTTATCAGCTGATTTTTCAGTGGAAAATCTGCAGACCAGAAGGGAGTGGCAAGACATATTTAAAGTGATGAAAGAGAAAAATCTACTACCAAGATTACTCTACCCAGCAAGGATCTCATTCAGATTCCATGGAGAAGTCAAAAGATTTCAGACAAACAAAAGCTAAGAGAATTCAGCACCACCAAACCAGCTTTACAACAAATGCTAAAGAAACTTCCCTAAGCCAGAAACACAAGAGAAGAAAAAGACCCACAAAAGCAAACCCAAAACAATTAAGAAAATGGTAATAGGAACATACATATCAATAATAACCTTGAATGTAGATGGATTAAATGCCCCAACCAAAGGACACAGACTGGCTAAATGGATACAAAAACAAGACCCATATATATGCTGTCTACAAGAGACCCACTTCAGACCTAGGGACACATACAGACTGAAAGTGAAGGGATGGAAAAAGATATTCCATGCAAATGGAAATCAAAAGAAAGCTGGAGTAGCAATATTCATATCAGATGAAATAGACTTTAAAATAAACACTGTTATAAGAGATAAGAAGGGACACTACATAATGATCAAGGGATCAATCCAAGAAGAAGATATAACAATTATAAATATTTATGCACCCAACGTAGGAGCACCCCAATACATAAGGAAAATGCTAACAACCATGAAAGGAGAAATCAACAGTAACATAATAATAGTAGGGGACTCTAACACCCACTTACACCAATGGACAGATCATCCAAACAGAAAATAAATAAGGAAACATAAACATTAAATGACACAATAGACCAGATAGATCAATGGATATTTACAGAAAATTCCACCCAAAAGTGGCAGAATATACTTTCTTCCCAAGTGCACATGGAACATTCTCCAGGATAGATCACATCTTGGATCACAAATCAACCCTTGGAAAATTTAAGAAAATTGAAATCGTATCAAGCATCTTTTCTGACCACAATGCTATGATTTTGGAAATAAATTACAGGAAAACATACTTTAAAAAACACAAATACATGGAGGCTAAACCGGGTGTTACTAAATAGCCAAGAGATCACTGAAGAAATCAAAGAAGAAATTAAAAAATACATAGAAACAAGTGACAATGAAAACATGACGATCCAAAACCTATGGGATGCAGCAAAAGCAGTTCTAAGAAGGAAGTTTAGAGCAATTCAATCTCACCTCAAGAAACAAGAAAAATCTCAAATAAACAATCTAACCTTACACCTAAAGCGACTAGAGAAAGAAGAACAAAGAAAACCCAAAGTCACTAGAAGGAGAGAAATCATAAAGATCAGAGCAGAAATAAATGAAATAGAAATGAAGAAAAAAATAGCAAAGATCAATAAAACTAAAAGCTGGTTCTTTGAGAAGATAAACAAAATTGATAAACCTTTAGCCAGACTCATGAAGAAAAAAAGGGAGAGGATGCAAATCAATAAAACTAGAAATGAAAAAGGAGAAATCACAACTGACACTGCAGACATACAAAGGATTATAAAAGACTACTACAAACAACTATATAGACCAATAAAATGGACAACCATGAAGAAATGGACAAATTCTTGGAAAGGTACAATTTTCCAAGACTGAATCAGGAAGAGTTAGAAAATATAAACAGACCTATCACAAGTAATGAAATTGAAACCATAATTAAAAATCTTCCAACAAACAAAAGTGCAGGATCAGATGGCTTCACAGGCTAATTCTATCAAACATTTAGAGAAGAGCTAACACTGATCTGTCTCAAACTCTTCCAAAAAATTGAGAGGGAGAAACGCTCCTAAATTCATTCTACAAAGCCCCAATCACCCTGACACCAAAACCAGAAAAAGATAGCACAAAAAAAGAAAATTACAGACCAATATCACTGATGAATATAGATGAAAAAATCCTCCACAAAATACTAGCAAACAGAATTCAACAACACATTAAAAGGATCATACACCATGATCAAGTGGGATTTATCCCAGGGATGCAAGGATTCTTCAATATATGCAAATCAATCAATGTGATACACCATATTAACAAACTGAAGAATAAAAACCATATGATCATCTCAATAGATGCAGAAAAATCTTTTGACAAAATTCAACACCCATTTATGATAAAGACTCTCCAGAAAATGGGCATAGAGGGAAACTACCTCAACATAATAAAGGCCATATATGACAAACACACAGCAAGGATCATACTCAATGGTTAAAAACTGAAAGCATTTCCGCTAGGGTTAGGAGCAAGACAAGGATATCCACTCTTGCCATTCTTATTCAACATAGCTTTGGAAGGCCTAGCCACAGCAGTCAGAGAAGAAAAAGAAATAAAAGGAATACAAATTGGAAAAGAAGTAAAACTGTCACTATTTGCTGATGACATGATACTATACATAGAAAATCCTAAAGATGCCACCAGAAAACTACTAGAACTAATCAATGAATTTGGTAAGGTTGTAGGATGTAAAGTTAATACACAGAAATCTCTGGCTTTCCTATACACCAATAACAAAAAATCAGAAAGAGAAAATAAGGAAACACTCCCATTTACCATTGCAATAACAAGAATAAAATACCTAGAAATAAACCTGCCTAAGGAGGTGAAAGACTTGTACTCAGAAAACTATAAAACACTGATGAAAGAAATCAAAGATGACATAAACAGATGGAGAAATACACCATATTCTTGGATTGGAAGAATCAACATTGTGAAAATGACTATACTACCCAAAGCAATCTACAGATTCAGTGCAATCCCTATCAAACTACCAATGGCATTCTTCAAAGAATTCTTCAAAGAACAAAAAATCTTACAACTCATATGAAAACACAAAAGACCTCAAATAGCCAAAGTGATCTTGAGAAAGAAAAACCGAGTTGGAAGAATCAGGCTCCCTGACTTCAAACTATACCATAAAGCTACAGTAATCAAGACAGTATGGTACTGGCACAAAAACAGAAGTATAGATCAATAGTGCAAGATAGAATGCCCAGAGATAAACCCATGCACATATGGGCACCTAATTTATGCCAAAGGAGGCAAGAACATACAATGGAGAAAAGACAACCTCTTCAACAAGTGGTGCTGGGAAAACTGGACAGTTACATGTAAAAGAATGAAATTATAACACTCCCTAACACCATACACAAAAATAAACTCCAAATGGATCAAAGACTTATATGTAAGACCAGACACTAAAAACTCTTAGAGGAAAACATAGGAAAAACACTCTTTGACATAAACCACAGCAAGATCTTTTTTGACCCACCTCCTAGAGTAATGGAAATAAAAACAAAAATAAACAAATGGGACCTAATGAAACTTAAAAGCTTTTGCACAGCAAAGGAAACCATAAACAAGACAAAAAGACAACCCACAGAATGGGAGAAAATATTTGCAAATGAAACAACAGACAAAGGATTAATCTCCAAAATATAAAATAAGCTCATGGAACTCAATATCAAAAAAAGAAACAATCCAGTTAGAAAATGGGCAGAAGACCTAAATAGACATTTCACCAAGGAAGACATACAAATGGCCAAGAGGCACATGAAAAAATGCTCAACATCACTAATTATTATAGAAATGCAAATTAAAACTACAATGAGTTATCACCTCATGCTAGTCAGAATGGCCATTATCAAAAAAGCTAGAAACAATAAATGCTGGAAAGGGTGTGGTGAAAAGGGAGCCCTCCTACACTGTTGGTGGGAATGTAAATTGATACAATCACTATGGAAGACAGTATGGAGGTTCCTTAAGAAACTAAAATTAGAACTACCATATGACCCAGCAATCCCACTGCTGGGTATATACCCTGAGAAAACCATAATTCAAAAAGAGACATGCTCCACAGTGTTCATTGCAGCACTATTTACAATAGCCAGGACATGGAACCAACCTAGATGTCCATCAACAGATGGATGGATGAGTAAGATGTGGCACATATATCCAATGGAATATTACTCAGCCATAAAAAGAAACAAAACTGAGTTATTTGTACTGAGGTGTATAGACCTAGAGTCTGTCATACAGAATGAAGTAAGTCAGAAAGAGAAAAACAAATATTGTATGCTAACGCATATATATGGAATCTAAGGGAAAAAAAATGGTACTGATGAACATAGTTGCAGAGCAGGAATAAAGAGGTAGACATAGAGAATGGGCTTGATGACATGGGGTGGGAGGGCAAAGCTGGGGCGAAGTGAGAGTAGCATTGACATATATACACTACTGAATGTAAAATAGTTGGCTGGTGGGAAGCAGCAGCATGGCACAGGGAGATTGGAGATCGGCTCTGTGCTTTATGATGACCTAGAGGGATTTGATAGGGAGGATGGGAGGGAGCCTCAAGAGGGAGGAGATATGGGGACATGTGTATGCATATGGCTGGTTTGCTTTGTTGTGCAACAGAAACCAACATGGTATTGAGAAGCAACTATACTCCAATAAAGATCTATTTAAAAAAAAAGGATTTGGGGCAGCTCATGCAATTACTTGGAGGCTGGGCATTGAGGTAAGAGGCTGGGCAGCAACCAGGAGTATCACTTGGACTCACACAGCAGGGCTGATCCTGCCAGGACCAATCCAAACACTGTAGCTTACACTGGGGACCCGGCTGACATTTGGCTCTCCTGGTGCAGCGGGCACTGCCGCCACTGTCCACCCCCAGAACATCTGCTACTGCCTGTGACTGCCACCACTTCCAGAGAGGGACCTCAGTTCTGCCTTGTTTGTGTTACTAGCTACAGATTTAGGCCAGGCAGGTGTGTGGGGGTAGCAGAATTTGGGTCTCCTCCTACATCCAGCTGCAAAGAAGGCTGAGAAGACAAATGCCTGGCACCACCAGCTTCTCACATAAAATCTTTCTTCTGGTCACTCATCCCTTGTGTGTCTCTGTGTGCCCTAATCTCCTCTTCTCATAAAGACACCAGTCTGATTGGATTAAGGGCTCTCCCACATGGCCACATTTAATCTTAATTACCTCTTTAAAGACCCTTCTGCACACTCAGTCACATTCTGAGGTACTGGTGGTTAGAGTTTCAACATATGACTTTGATGGGACAGGCGGGTGTGTGTGTGTGTGTGTGTGTGCATGCGTGCGAGATGCACAGCCTTCTGACTTTTTGCCATGCATTTTAATTGAGCTCCCTTTCAATCACTGACTTACATATTTCAATGCACCATGGAGGAGATAAGAGGGAAAATCTGATTCACCTTTAGGGAGGATTTCATAAAGAAATTGGAAATTTCTTTAGAATTATTGATCAGTACCTATTCTGAACATACTTACACTCAGATATTTTCCTATTTCATGCATTTGTAGGACATTTCTTTCTTACTTCACTTGTTTCTCTATTGTTTCTTGAAGTCTCATTATTTCATAACTTTTCGGTGGTATTTTATCTTTCCTGATTTGTAAGGAGTCTTTGAAAAGACATTCTGTATAATCTCACTATTTATAGATTCACTTTGTTTTTATAATATTTCACTGCTGATGGGTGCCCACATTGGCTATTTTCCCAGGAAGAGATGAGCTTTGGTTCTTCAAGTGGGTACCTAGGGAATGTATGGGATCTGTGGCTTGAGGTCCTGGAGACGGACCTCTTTGCCAAAGGATACTTGGCAGTTTGGAATGGATTTTGAAGATACTGGATGCTTGCTTTTTAATTTTTTTTAATGTAGTGTATCAGTTCCTAGTACTGTTAGAACAAATTACCACAAACTTGGTGGTTTAAAACATCACACATGTATTCTCTTATAGTTCTGAAGGTCAGAAGTCCTAGGCCAGTTTCACTGGGCTGAAATCAAGGTGTTGGTAGGGTCATGCTCCCTCTGGAGGTTCTAGGGGAGAATACACCCCTCGTCTCTTCCAGCTTCTGATGGCTGTGTCACTCCAATCTCTGCCTTCCTGGTCACATAGCCTTCTACAGTTAAATCTATAGTTAAATCTCTTTCTGTCTCCTTCTTATATGGAAACATGATAGAAGTTAAGGGTCACCTGGATAACCCAGGATAATCTCCTCATCTCAAAATCTGTATCTTATTCTCATCTAACCAGATCTTTTTCCATATAAATTAACATTCACATGTCCCAGGGATTAGGGCCTGAATATCTTTGGGGGCCTTTATCCAGCCTACCACATTGGGATAAAAAAATCTTGACACTTAGCTTTTTAGTGATCTAAGGCCAAGACAGTGACTCTTATTTTCTTTTGTATCCATTCATAATATTACCAAGAGAAAACTCATCACTCAACAGAAAATCTCATCAATTAAATGAGCAAACACAGAAAAACTAAAGAAGGTTTTGCAGTCCCTACATGCGTCAGGCATGTGAGAAGTGATTTACTCTGCATTTTGCTTGTTGGCCCTCTTTCCTTCCAGTTCGTCTTTCTCTGTTCCATTAGCCTCCATCAATTTCCTCTCCCTCCCTCCAATGATATTTCTATTTAGCCTGGCTGGAAATAAAGTGTACCTGGCTGTTACTGGTCATTTTCACAGCTAATTTAGATTATTGGCATATCCAGCTAGGGAAATGTAAATAAATGCTGAGGTCAAGCAACCTAATTAAACATGAAAAATTCAGTCAGTTACCTAAAAGTGCCCATACTTTTGAAGGCTTTACCAGGTATAGAAAACCTCTTCAGACGATTGTTTTAAAATTTTCATTCATCAGAGTGCTTGGCATACAGCTTTTGGTTTGCACTTGTGGATTCTCTATTGTTGATGATGAATAGAACAATTTCTGAAACTCAAATTAAAAGTAAACAGAGGAGGGCTTCTCATGTGTAACTAATGAGTTGTGGCCAATTATGATATCAGGGCATTGGTGTCCTTCAGTGTATTAGGTGCAGTCAGGTGGTGGGATGTCAGGAGAGGGAAAGAGGATCAGGCTATTAGTACTAAATATTCCTGATTTAAATGCAGCGTACCACATCTAGCTCTCAATTATCCATGCCAATCGGGGAGACAGGAGGCATGGGTGAATGAAAACCAGGATGATAATAGTAATAATAAAAAATAATCTCAGCTATTCTTTGACTACCCTCTACCATTTAGCCAGAGGAGTAGAAAGGGCTGAATTATCTATTCTTTCCTTTGGAAATGGTGGGGAAGATTTAGCAAGCGCAGTACTGGTTACATCAAGGGTTCCAGAGGGCTATGTGGGCAATGAGGAAGTCGGTCTGCAATTTTGCCTGTCTGTTTGTTTCACATTTTACCTTCAGGGCTGCTTTTACCTATTAATAATACTGACATGTTAGTTATGATGCCATCTTAACATAAAAGATTGTCACTTCTTTGAGGTTAGTTTAAGATCTCTGTTTCAGCACAGATTCTTATTTATTTATTTAAATTGAAGTATAGTTGATTTACAATGTTGTGTTAATATCTGGTATACAGCAACGTGATTCAGTTACATATATATATATTCAGTTACATATATATACACATACATATATATGTATTTTTTTCATATTCTTTTTCACTATGGTTTATTACAGGATATTGAATACAGTTCCCTGTGCTATACAATAGGACCTATTGTTTATCCATCCTACATATAATAGTTTATATATGCTAATCCCAAGCTCCCAATCCACCCCTCCCCTGCCCGCCCCCGCCTGGCAACCATAAGTCTGTTCTCTATGTCTGTGAGTCTGCTTCTGTTTCGTAGATAAGTTCATTTGTGTCATATTTTAGATTCCACATATAAGTGAGGTCATATGGTATTTGTCTTTCTCTTTCTGACTTACCTTGCTTAGTATGATAATTTCTAGGTCCATCCATGTTTCTGCAAATGGCATTATTATTATTTTTTTTTATGGCTGAGTAATATTCTGTTGTATGTATGTACCACATCTTCTTTATCCATTCAAGCACAGATTTTCCTTATGCTGAGTGGTTCCCATCCTGAACCACTGCCAGGATGAGAAGCACCATTTGTACTCACTGTTAGCTTCCATTAGGTGAGAGGAGTTAGATCCTTGGACCTCCTGAGGAATCTGAAAGTTCTGTCAAGGCCATTCTAAACACAAATTGTCTGATATGCCATCCATTTTCATTGTAAAGTTTTGAATCTATGATTAGGTGCCACAAATTGGCTTCTGAACCCTGAGTTTGTTTCCTGTATTTCTAAGCAGCTTATAGGGATCTTGGTTAAGCTTGAGTTTCCCAGATCTCATTTAGTTTTTGTTTCTGTGAACAATTTAAAGGCATTTCCCATCCAAATTCTACTCTCTTATCAAGATTTAACTCAAATATTTCTTGAAGTCTTATCTAGTCTCTCAATGGAGATGAGGTTTCTTGTCTGATAGTCACTTTGGTCTACCATTTAATTGATAATTAGTATAAAGGGATTTCTTGGAGCAGCTCTTAATTTTTTTTGCAATAAGCTATTTTTTTCTTTTATGGTTGTTTTTAGTGTTTTATATTTGTGTAGCGGGTTGTGTTAATAGGCATTCAATGCCCAGAACAAGGAAGATATTATCTTGCCCAAGGCTCTACTGGGCAAATCATTCCTGTGGTATTATGTTTAGTTTGGGGTCCTTTCTGAGGGACATTGACAAACTAGATGGTGTGCAAAGAATCAGGAAGACACAGACTCTGGAAACTCTGATGTAAAAAGAACCAGGGGAAAATCTGAGACTGTTTAGCACAGAGCAGCAGTACCCAAAGTGTGTACCCATGGAACTGCACTTCCCCAACAACTCCTATGTTAACTTTTTATGTTGTTTTTTGCTTAATCATTTATTTTTCATGCTAGACTTTAAGCTCTCGGACATCAAGAATCATTTCTGTTTTGTCTACTATAGTGTTCCAGCACATATCACAATGCCTGGTGCAAAATGGATGCTTACTCAATATTTGTTGAATGAGTGAATGAATAGATAAAATTTCCATTGAACCATAAATCTGTGTGATGGCAAAAGGGTAAAATTGGGAGAAATCAAATTTCTGTGGTCAAATTGGTTTGGAAAGTGCAGTGCAGTCAGATACGTTTCCTTCCTGCTCAAACCTTCAAAAAAGTTGTATTTTCAAGACAAGATTAAAGTATGTTCTATTTTATAAGAGTATTTCCCCATGAAATGCTCTCTTTTCCCATTCATGAAACATACTAGGGCAATACTGCCAATAGAAAAGAAGACAAAAATATGATAAGGCACTTTAAATACTTGAAGGTCTATTATTTGTAAAGGAAGACACAAAAAGGAACAGTGAGTAGAAATTATAAGCATGCATTTTTTGATTTAGCATAAAGATCTTCTTAAAAATCAAATCAGTACAAACATGGAGTAGACAGGATCCCGAGGTAGTGAATTATCTGTTCCTGTTTAAGCAGCTTTAAGCAGAAGCTGAATGTTCACAGGGACAGTTGCAGAAGCTGAATTAACCATCAGCTAGAGGATTAGATTAGGTGACCTCTAAGTTTCTTCCAAAGCTAAAGTTGTAGTATTCTGTATTTTCTCTCTCTCTCACCCTCTCTCTCTCATTTGCAAGTTTCTTGTCAAGAAGACACGGTTATTTCTTCAACACCTAAGCCCCTTACCTAGTGCTTTGTTTCCTAGTAGACATTGAATAAGCATTTGCATATTACTAGATTGGTCTGTAGGTTCTTACAGAATTTAAAGAATTGTAATGGAAACATATTGGCTATAACAGAGAAAAATTCTGTATGCAAACTAGTTTTCTTATGATTAGAAAAGAGACAACATTAATAGGAAACCTGTCTTATGGAAATACACAGAAATGTACAATTTAAGTGTATGGTATAATTGCTGATGCTATCTTACTATATTTCTTCCTCTGAAACCCCAAATCCAGAATCCTCACTCTACTCTACTGGCGAAACTTGACTCATAACAAATGAGTTGTAATCATTTGGATGACTTTGTTGTGAAATTTGAAAGCATATTGAATGACTCAGACATCATAAGCTAATTATCTGCAACTGTTAGATTGAATTTAGAGGGATATTCTTTTATCTGGCTTTGCTGTTTATGTGTTTCGGTTATCTTGTTTGCCATCTGGCTCTACAATAGCATGTTGGGACGTGAGGAAGTATACAGAGGTGGAGTTCTTTGGTGTCAAACTCAGGTTAGTGCTGTTTCTCCAGACATTTTTACATTAGTGTTTTAACTTCAGGTTTCTACTCTGCTTGCTGTTGCTTTGGTATCCAGCAATTTGTTCTTATTAAACTGTCCAGAGTTGGTTTTTGTTACATGCTACCAAATGCACAATAACTAACGCAATGTATTTGGATGAAGAACCTGGATATTGAGGGTATAAGAAATCAGAGCCCAGAGCAGCATGGTGTGATAGAAATAGAATGCAAGCTCCATAAGTAATTTAAACGTTTCTAGTGAACACACTGACAAAAAAGGCAGGTGAAATTAATTTTAATAATACCTTTAGTTTAACTCAATATATCCCAAGTAGTATATTTTAACATATTATCATTGTGAAAAATTATTAATGAGATGTTCACATTCTTTTTTAAAAATGTGAAGCTTCCGGGGCTTCCCTGGTGGCACAGTGGTTGAGAGTCTGCCTGCCGATGCAGGGGACACGGGTTCGTACCCCGGTCCGGGAAGATCCCACATGCCGTGGAGCGGCTGGGCCCGTGAGCCATGGCCGCTGAGCCTGCACGTCTGGAGCCTGTCCTCCGCAACGGGAGAAGCCACAGCAGTGAGAGGCCCACGTACCGCCAAAAAAAAAAAAAAAAAAAAAAAAGTGAAGCTTCCAAAATCCAGCATGTATCTTATAGCATATCTCAATTTATATGCAACCTTTTCATCAGAGATAATTCATCTCTATATAGATTTCATAAAATGTGCAGTTAAAAGAGTACATTCACTTACTTAAGTTGTTCTAAACATAACAAAACTGAATACCAAAAAATGACTTACGTTCAGTCCCAGAGTCATACTAGCCATCTTTCAAACACTACCCTCTTGGACAGCACTGATCCACAGCCTCACTTTTAGCTGATCCTCCAACAAGTGGACAACCTTGACTTCATACACCCAGGTTTCCTTTACCCTTGTCCCCTCCCTTCCTCCTTAGCGTGGAGAGAAAACAGGTAAATAACAAACTGGCACAGCCAGGTTGAAATGGTCCTCCTTCCCACTGTGAAGCACCAGCTAACTTAACCTAGTGGCTTCCTCAGTTCACCAGAGGGGCCTGGCTCAGGTCTTCACATTGGCTTTGGCAGCACCCAGTTAGAACTGGAAGAGGAACTTCTTGTGTTCATCTGAGTTTTAAAAGCAGGTCTGCTAGCCATCTAGGTGTAGACTAAAATAAGTCCAGAGCTCAACTCAGATTGAAATTGTTTCAAACTGGCTTGATATTGGTAAGTGTTTGGGCCTCGATGAAGGAATATTTTTCTTGCGCCAAACCTAGTGTGGCCAATCTACTTTTAGGGGCAACTTTTATTTTGCAAACGGTACCCGATGGATATTCACTATGTTCCATAGTCCCTGTGGATTTTGCTGCACCTTCCTATAAATGGGCACAAAGGGGATTATCAGTCTTCATATACCCCTTTTTATGGGACAGGGGATCACATTTCCTTCTCTTCAAAAATGAATTTTAAAGTGAATACACTCGTGTCTTTGTCCCTGAAGCCTGTGATTGCACAGAGCACCCTAAAGAGACTTTCAATGTATCCCCCGTTCTTGAAGAGTAAGGCTCTAGCATGGTTGTGCTTTTTTCTGAAAGGGAGATAAATGCAGTGGAAGATGCTCTGATGAGGCTGCAGGAAATGGGCACTGTACTGCAGGTGAGCAAACCACCGGGAAGCACCATCCACGCGCCTCGACTCAAAGGCCCCGTTTCCCCATCCACATTCCGAGGCAAGGGCATTAATTTTGAAAGAAAGATATAGTTGTAGAATTAATGCTGCATATGTCTGAACTCTTTCCAAAACGAGGTATTCATCAACGCTTAAAACATTTTGAAAGCTCTGTAACGGGAGGCCGCATTAGCCGTTTCCTGGCAATGCGATGTGTTTGTGTTTGGGTTACAGTTCGGTTCTTGGCTTCCTCATCACACAGCAGTTGGAATGAGTCTTTGGATTAGCATGAAATGACACGGTTTATTTTGTTTAGTGGATTTGGTCTCTCCAAAGCTGGTGCTCGCTTCTCCAGAGCCTGTTGCGAACCTTCGGCTCTGATAGGCTGAAGAGGAAGAAAGGAGAAATCCTGACGGTGGTTTTGACCCTGGGCTTCTCATGAAAAAAGAAAACAACCAATTCCCTTGCCACCCTCCCTTCCTGCCACACAGCAAAAATCTAGCCATGGCAGGAATCCACGCAGAAGAATAAACTCTCATTAAAGAGGATTGGTTCTTGTATTTCAGTTTAGTAGTTCCCCTGCCCCACTGCAGCCCGTGGAAATAGAAAAACAAAATTAGGCTCTTTACATTTTCTGGCTTTGCCTATGATTTTACCAAATAAAGCCAACATAGGTGAATTAGAGTGTCCCCCTTTGGGGTATGGAGATAATCAAGACATAAATTACTGAGAAGTTAATAAAGGCAGACCCTTTAGTGTTTGACACCCGAGACTTTACTCTTTAATTTGGAATCCTGAGAACACTCAGAAGCCCTTCCTTCAAGCAAGTCCCTGGCAGATGTTTTATTGTTTCTGTTGTTTCTCCTCTGGGGCTGTACATTAGGTTAAAATATCACAAATAGCTGCTATTATAACGTGAATCACAGAAGCTATAATTTCTTCATGACAGCTGGAGGAAATGTGACATGTTTAGGAAACCCTGTCACTGATGCTAACACTCAGATCTTCAGGCAAATGTTTAATGACCGACTCAGCGAGCTACACAAATTTTGCTATCTACCAAACAGAAGATTACTCACTCCCAGGAAGCTGTAAATACTCAGACAAATGTCTCTAGAGAATGATGGGCTCTTTCTCTTCCCTTTCACCTCCTAATCTGTAATTGTAGGATGAATATCATATCTGAGACACATCAGACAGATCTTCTTTCTTCTGTTTATGTTTGCATTGCCAATTATGTTATTTCCAGTCAACATCCATGAATTGGGCTAAGCAGTGTTTCATGTTTTAATCTGATGTTAGTATAGGAATTTGAGTCTTTCAAAATCCTTTAGGATATGGTCATTGGGAATAGTATAAGTGTTGGCAGGATTACTCAACTACCTATTAGTGATCTCAGGGTAAAGTATTAGTTTTATATATCTAATAAATTATAAATCCCTCAAATGAATTTTCCACTATGTAAATACATACATGCTTTATATTGGGTTGGCCAAAAAGTTCCTTCGGAGTTTTCCATAAGATGTTATGGAAAACCCCAAAGGAACTTTTTGGCCAATCCCAATACAATATTATCTGTCTAATTCAGAGTTTCTCAAACTTGGCAGTGGTGACATTTTGGGTTGGGTAATCCCTTGTTGTGGAGGGCTATCCTATGCACTGCAAGATTTTTAGCAGCATCCTGGGACTCTACCCATTAGATACCAGTAATGTCTCTCCATCAGTTGTGATAACCAAAAACATCTCCAAGATATTGCCAAATGTCTGCTGAAGGGCAAAATCATGTTGATTGAAAATCACTGGTTGAAATCTATGTCCCTCTCTCCTTCCCAGTCTCCGAACTACTTTAATGATTTCAAGTGAATACAGAAAAATTCCTCATCCTCTCTTATATGTCAAGTATAACAGTTCTCAGTACTGTCTTAAAGGGCTCACATACATATTCATGTTTTCATGCTTGAAACTCCCATGCAGTGTTATCTGTGGTACTTACCACATTCTGCCTATTATTATAGGTATAAGTGTGTATGTGGGCATACCTTCTAGACTGTGAATCCTTAGGGTTTAGACATAGCTGGTGCTCAATATTAAACAAAAATAATTGATATTCCTTTGTAAATCACACTTCATTTAGAACTCTCAAATTTTTTTGTTTGTCATTTTCTTTCTTCAAAAATTTTTTTAAATAATGAAAGAAAAACACTAGAAAAGTATAAAGATAAAAATTCAAATGACTCAAATTCCACCATACAGAAATAACAATTATTAGCAACATGGTTAATTTTCTCCCAGTATTTTTCTGTGTATTTTTATCTAGTGCTTTTAAAAAATTTAATGTCACATCATAAGCATTTTCCTGATGACAAAATTTTATTAGCATTACCTTAATAGCTACTCTTGTAGAAAATAAGACCACAGTCTAAGAGTTTAAGTACAATGTCATGTACAAGAACAGCATTGTAAGAGGAAGGAAGAAAAGCAAAGAAGCTGGCAGCGGCCCTCGCCACACCCCAGCTCCCATCAAACTGTCATACCCGAGTGCAACATAAGACTTTCTCCAAGATTGCTTTGTGACAAGCAGGGGAGGAGATACTCACACGGGGGAGAGGAGAGCTCATGTTCAGCAGGGGAAAGGAAGGGGAATCTTGCAATCTTAATGTAGCCAACTTCAAAAAGGCTACATACAGAGGGTTGCTGCCCACTCGTATTCTGAAGGGCTGTCAGAGGTTTCCTGGTAATTCTCTAGTTACAAATAGTGGCACTGATTTCTTATGGAGGGGCTGGTTTCTTTTTCATTGTGTATCCCTCCATTTTGTGTAATAACTCTTTTTATGTTTTCTAATTTTAAATAATGCATCCTTTAATTCAACCAGTATTATGGAGACCTGGAAAATGCAAGGCTCTGCTGGATACCAAGGGCAGAAGGTGAACACAGAGGACAAGGTTCTGGTGCTTAGGGAGTGCACAGGTTACATCGGGGGAAGAGACAATCACCAAGTAAACAAATGAGTAAACACAATTAGCTCACGTGGGGAAATGTGTCTTCTCTGTGGATTTTAATTTCAATATGATGTTGGCTTTTTAGCATCTCTGTCCAGTTTCTCCTTGTCTTAGATTCTTCTTTTTCATGATGTTTTCCTCTTCTTTCATAGGTGCAGTTTCTCTAGGTGAAAATAAAAATCAGATATTATTTTGATTTTTTTGGTCTTTTTAGAAAATTTATTGCAGAGGAAGTCAGTTTCCAGAGTTCTCTTCTTTTGTATTTATCTTTTGCATTGCAGAATTTTTCATGGACCTCATGACTCTTTACTCATTCTTACTAGGAAGTCTATGATAGTCCTCTTAGTGGCTTTTTAAAATCTATTTCAGTTTATTTATATATTTAATGTAATTTATATTTTATTATATACTTTATATAATTACATTTTTTATATTTTAATTAATCTATATGCAATAAAGTTCATCAATTTTAAGGTATGATCCAAAAAGTTTTGACAAATGTATATGATTGTGTAACCACTACCACACTCATGATATAAACCATGACCATCATTTCAAAAAGTTCTCTGCCTTTGTGGTAAGTCTCTTCTCCTCTCTGACATCCTATCACTGCTTTCTAACACTATGGTTTTGCTTTGCTTAGAAATTCATACAAATAGATTTATACAGTATAGAGCCTTTTATATCTAGTTTCTTTCACTCAGCATAATTTATTTTTTGTGTGTATCAGTAGTTTGTTCTTTTTTATTGCTGAGTGTATTCTGTTATATGAATGTATCACAATTTGTTTATCCATTCGCCAGTTGATGACATTTGGATTGTTTCTAGTTACCAGCTTTAATGAATAAAACTGCTATGAACATTTGAATACAAGTCTTTGTATGGACATATATTTTCATTTCTCTTGGATTGTAGCAGCAGAACAATGGCTCCCAAAGACGCCCATCCCCAAATCCTCAAACCTGTGAATATGCCACATAACAAGCGAAAGGGAATTAAGGCTGCAGATGGCATTGAAGTTGCTAAGGAGCTTACCACGTGGATTTTCCAGGTGGACCCAACCAAATCACATAAGTTATTAAAAGAAGAGGACCTTTCCTAACTGTTGTAGAAAACCAGAGAGATAGCAGCCTGAGAAGGGCTTGATCCATTGTTACTAGCTTTGGAGATAGAAGGGGCAAAGAATACAAACATCCTCTAGAAGCTAAAAAGGCAAGGAGACAGATTTTGCCCTTGAAGTTCTGGAAAGAAATGCAGCCTTGCTAACACCTTCACTTTAGCCCAGTGAGACCTGTGTTGAATTTCTGAACTGTAAGATAATAAGTTTGGGTTGCTTTTAAGCCACTAAATTTATGATAATTTGTAACAGCATCCATGGGACACTAATACATGGGCAAATACCTGGGAGTAGGATTTCTGGGTCGCAAGATAAGTGTATGATTAGCTTTATAAGAAACCGTCTCATTGACTTTTTGTTAAGTAGGATTAGGCTGGGTTCTTAACACAGTTTGATGTATGTTTCTCTGCCAATGAGTTTTATAGGAAGATTTCTCTATTTAGAATGTAGAGAAAGAAGTAAAGCAGGAGAGAACCGTCACAGGATTAGCAGTTTGGGGGATTGGGGAGGCAGCTGGACCAGGGCCATAGCTGAGAGGTTTTCAAGGACACTGACAGGGACAGTATTTCCAGAGAAAATTTCCCTTATGCCTCTTTTCTGACTGGTAGGATCACATTGCTATAGAGGCCAGAAGGACCAAAGTACCAAAATTCTTCGTTATCCTTCTCATTACTTTGATCTACCGTTACTGCAACTCTGGTTTTTGCAAGTGTCGGTGTCACTTTCCACTAATTTCCCAATGTTGTGCTCTCCAAGGGATGCTGACAATGGTGGTCCCTGCCTTTCATCAATTCACGCCACAGGGACTGCATTTAACTGAAATTCATCCAGATCTCTGGTATATGTATGATGATCATTCCTGATTGCAATAAGGATGAAGATGTTTCTCTCAGAACATTCTCTGATAATTTCTATGTGAATTTTGAAGAATCCTGGTGTCAGAGAAAAAAATTACTTATGACACTTGTTAAAAATGGTGAGGAAGGGGCTTTCCTGGTGGCGCAGTGGCTGAGAGTCCGCCTGCCGATGCAGGGCACACGGGTTCATGCCCCGGTCCGGGAAGATCCCACATGCCGCGGAATGGCTGGGCCCGTGAGCCATGGCCACTGAGCCTGCGCGTCCGGAGCCCGTGCTCCGCAACGGGAGAGGCCACAACAGTGAGAGGCCCGCGTACCGCAAAAAAAAAAAAAAAAGAAATGGTGAGGAAGACTTTATTCAAGAGGGTTTCAACTCAGTGGGGGGTGTCGCAGTGGGGCAAAGAGATCAAGCTCAACTCCTAATGCAGCCAAGACAAATGGAGATTTAGAGCAAAGAAGCAGGGTGGGGTCCGTGATAGACAGTTACTAAGAGGAAACATCAGAGGTAAGGGAGGATTTTGGCTAAACTAACTTGACAGGAATTCTTGCTGAAGGCAGGCCAGGGCAATAAGGTATCCAGGGTAAGGGATAAGGAATTTGGTTAGATATTGAGAGTGGGGGATTTCCATTAAACTGACCTGGCAGGATTCTTGTTAAAAATGGACTAAGCAGGCCAAGGGCAGAGCCCAAGGTCAAGACCTAGTAGAGAAATGGGCTCAGGGTAGTATAACTCAGGTTTAGTCAAAAGAGTCTTTGTCTTTGGGTGCCTAGGCTCAAGCTGCCACCTTGGTCTTTCGTAATTATTTTTAAAATACAGCTTTACTTTTTTAAAGGATTGTTGGAAAAGACTATTTTTCTATCTATTAATTTAAAAAGACATGAATTTACATAGTCAATGTAAGGGGAAATGTGATAAAGAAAATATACATTAGCCAAGCTAAAATGAAAATACTACCCACTAATTCTAATCTAAGCACATGAATTTATTACATGTATTAAAAATACATGTATTAAAAAATCATGTTTAAAAAAAAAGTAACTTTGTTACAGAATCGCTGTTAATTAGCTTGAATCTGAAAAATAATGCTCTGATTTAAGAATTTTGCTCCCCTGATCCCTGATTCTTCCACTTTTCAGATAAGTGCTTCTCAGTTTTATATGAAGCCCCATTTCTGGAAATAAGTAAATAGGTGAGCCAGGTTTGAGGGGCTAAGAAGATACTATACATATTGTTTTACTGAAAAGGTGTTGGAATGACCAGAATTATCCCTATGATGTCCCACCTGTTCTGCAACGTTGCTCGGAACATGGTCATGATGCAGAACAGGCTTTTACAGTGCTTTGTGGCCATTATCATGGTTTTGTCTTATTTTCTCAATCGTGCGTGGAAATGACATCCAGATGGACCCCATTCCTCTGGTTTGGTTTCTGGAGTGTCGATGTATTTACTAACCCCTATTGTGGGTGTGTTATCTCGCACAAGCAGCACATGTCACAATGCCTAAGGGCTTGGCAGTCTGGGCTTCTTGGCTGTACAAGAAACATGGCAGAATTCCAAAGGTGCATCTGTGGACAGACTGTATGCTTTCAAGTATCTGACTAATTTCACACCCAATAAATCCTCAGTGAGATAGCGTCACATCACATAAATCTTTCAGGGGTTCCCTGATGCTTTTAGGAGGATGACCAAAATCTTTAACCTGGCCTGCAATGCTTTCTTTATGATAGGCTGGTGACACTGACACCATTTTTTTCTTTGATGGAAGAGTTTAGAAGTACTTCCTTCACCTGTCCACTCACACCTCCATCCCTGACACTCTCTGCATTTGCTCTTGCCAACCAGTGGTTTCTAAACCAACATCACAACAGAGGTTCCAAGGGTCCTCAGGTTGGCTCTCAAAGAGGTTAAGGGGAAGTAACAGTGGTGTATATAGGTTGAGAATTTTTTGAGCCTATCATGCCTGTCTTCCCAAACTCCACCTCTCAAAGTGAAAGTAAAATAAACCATGCCCCTTGTTCCCACATTTTTCAGCTCTCGCTGGACACTGTACCACAGTTTTTTTGGCATCAATGTTACGTTTCAGCTGTAACATACAGCAGTGAAAATGTAGGGGGTGCACGGCACTCCCTTATCTGGTACTTTGTGTTCAAACTTGGCAAACACTGAAGCTGAATCACATTCTTGTCTACAGTTTCCAAAGTTTCTCAAATTTAAGCTTCACTAATGGGATGAGTTCATGGGTCCTGAGCCAGATAAAGACCACTAATTGTTCAGTGCTTTTATGTTAATTAAATTATTTTCCCATTAGGGATGCTTGCTACTTACAAAGAATTATTAATGTATCATAGCCTTTGTCTTCCCCCCTTTTAGATTTCTGTAATTTGAATCTCTTAATAAATCAGTCCTATCCCCTGAAATATATTATTATTTGTTATTGTTATTTTATAATACTAAGCTCCCCTGAGATAAACTGGAAAATAATGCTATTTGATGTTATCTTATTTTTTGAACTGCACATGTTATTTGGAAATAAGAAAACAAAGCACATTAAAAAACCAGACAAAATCTATTCCTTTATCACTAGTTTCTTGGGGAAATTGATCTAACATTATTTTTCCTTTTTTAGTATGCTTGTTGTAATCCATTTATCTTCTTTTCACTTCTTGTCGGGTTGTCATTCTGGAAAAGCACTCTTCCCATGACTATATTTCTGAATCCTCTGAGGTTTCTGACTAAATTGTGTAGAACATGTGCTGCTGTAAGATTTCTTTGAAACGTAGAAAGATAAGGAATTATGTTTCCTTAAATCCCTTTAGTACATAAAATATTTGGTGAGTTGCTGATATCTTTATTTAAACTTTTTTCAAACACAGTCTATTACTTAATTTTTATTTTTATGTTTGACACCTCCAGCTATAATTTTTAATTGAGGTTTTTATATACAAAAGAATGAATGATAACTGTGAGTTTCTATTCTGCCTGATTATTTGAAAAATTCTAAATATTTTTAGAAGCAACAGGCAATGACTGGTGAGTATTCTAAATGCGTGCTTCAGCAATTTGAAAAACATTAGAATCGTGAGTAACATATGTTATCATCCCACCCTACCCTCTACACACATATGCTTGCCCTAAATCAAGAGAACAAACCAACTAGTAAAGGGACAACAAGGGCAGGAATCTGAGGAGCCAGAGTCAAATGTCCTTAATCTGCAGATAACTGGCCAGACAAAAACCACACCCCTCACTCATTTGGTTCTGTGCTCATAACCTCCCAAATTCTTATAAGAATGAGACTTGCCTTGATGGCTCTCTTGTGAGAGATGTTGTCAGAAAATTGCTTGAATCAGAAACAAGGTCATTGTGTGAAATAAACATTAATGCTGTTAAGATGCACGCCTTGGAACTAGCCTGAGAAACTTGTACAACAGTTTATAAACCACACCTCTAGATGGTGAGGGATGCCTCATAAGAAGTTAGGTAAAGAGTTACCAGCTAGAGATTGAACTATGTAAGGAGGGCTCAGGAAATAAACCACCAGAACCACTGGGGATGCAGGTAGAAAATAGACCTCATTGAGGAAAAACTCAGAAGCAGAGAAGTAGCAGAGTGCACACAAATCCATCAAAATCTCATTATCCCACAGCTCATGCGGGACATGGGTGAACTGCGCGCACCATGGCCAATGGTCCGTAGAGAAGAGCCTGGGACCTGTGATGCTGTATGTACCGTAGGGACTGGAGGAGCAGGTTACAGCTGTGCTCCCCAATCAGGGAAGTGGCTTTGTTAGAAAGGGAAACCTCTGGGACTCAGGGATTTCTATCAGTCTGTTCTGTTGAGCTAACTCAGAGGAGTTGAGTCAGCTCTCTCTTAACTACTAAAAGATCCAGGGAGGAAATGAACCTGCAGGCTTATGGAGGTTTTCTTTCCTCTGGGTGCTGTCCAGTGAAACATTAGGACAGAATTTTTTAGGATAAGAAAGAGAAGACAGAATTACTATACAAAGGGAATAAGACAGAGGCAGTAAGCCTAGGGATGTTGATGAAATCATAAAGAATCAACAGAAAGGCTCTCAAAAACCAGAGAGAGAACGTATGTGTTTGTGTGTATCTATACCCACAGATAAATGACATGAAAACTTTAAAGAAAATATATATTACTTTTATCAGTTAATTTAAAAATATTAGGCTCATAGCTGAGAAAATTAATTTATATAAAATATAAGGTGCATTGAAAACATCAAATTCTTATGAGGATATAGAGCAACAATAACTCTCATGCATTGCTGCATAATAGTGCAGCTACTTTGGAAGCAATTTCTTACTAAAGTAAACATACTCTCACCATACGATCCAGCAATCACACTCCTGGTATTTATCCAAAGGAGCTGAAAACTTATGTCCACACAAAAACCTGCGCACAGATGTTTGTAGCAACTTCAGACAGTAGAAATAGTATTCAGAACTAAAAGAAATGAGATATCAAGCCATGAGAAGACATAGGGGAAACTTAAATGCATAATATACTAAGTGAAAGAAGCTAATCTGAAAAAGGCTACATACTGTATGATTCCAACTACATGACATTCTGGAAAAGGCAAAACTATGGAGATGGTAAAAAGATCCATGGTAGCTGGGGGTGGGGCTGGGGTCGGGGTCTAAATAGGCAGAGAACAGGATATTTAGTGAAAATACTCTGTATGATACCATAATGAAGGACATATGTCATTATACATTTCTCCAAACCCATAGAATTTACAACCCCAGGAGTGAATTTTGATGTAAACTGTAGACTTTGGGTGATTATGATGTGTCAGTGCAGGTTCATCCATTGTAAGAAATGTACCTCTGTGGTGGAGGATGCTGATATTGGGGGAGGTTATCATGTGCTGGGGTAGGGGGTATGGATACCTCTGTACCTTCCTCTCAATTTTGTTGTGAACTAAAACTGCTCTAAAAAAATCTTTTTTTAAAAAAGAAAGAACATATGTATAAAGACATATATAATAATAAAACAAAAAAGTAGGATGGGGAGAGTGCAATTTTTGATAAAATTATAAATTGAAGTAAATAGACTGTACAACCACATTCTGTTACTTTTGCCTCAAGAGAAAGAAATTCAAAATCCTAGCTTCCAGAGTTCAACCTAGATTCTACCCTGGGCACAAGTGACACAGTAAAAGCAGTTCAGAGAAGCACGTTTGGATCCCTTCCAGAACACAGGGAGACTCCTGTCAGTTTATTTTATTGTTTCTGTAAAACTGGAGTTTTGCGTGATATCCCGCAGAACGTGAAAGAACACAAATGCCCTGATTTCATTTCTGGCATGCCAGCAAATGATCCAGCAGCAGCAGAGTTAATTCTGCGATAAAGGGAAGAGCTGTGTAGCCCCTGTCCTGATGGAGACATGGGAAATGGAGCAGATGCCAGCGGAGGATATGGTGGAAACCTTAGTCTCCCTTGTCACAGCCGTAGCCCTTGCTATATATATATATATATATATATATATATATATATATATATATAATTTTCCAGTAACATTCTTCCTAGAAAAAGAAGCAAAAGCTCCAAAGGCAAGGAAAAAAAAAGTAAAATAAAATATCAAAAAATGGGAGTGGGCTGGAGAAAGGGAATGAAAAGGACAAGAGGGCGGTGCTGCCTTTTTTAGGTCTACCCAGGAAGTCTTTCCTGGTTTAGGAATCTTCCTCTGTTGAACCACAAAGAGAAAAATGTATTAGGTCTCCAAATGCCAGGGTGTATTGTCTGTCGAAGGATTTGCCAGTTAAAGGACCAATTAATTTCCAGCTCCTACAGCTCTTGAGGATATAAAAATAGGATCTTACATGGCTTTTGAAATGGAGGACATACTCTATTCTTTTTTTTTTTTTTTTTTTTTTGGCGGTACGTGGGCCTCTCACCGTTGTGGCCTCTCTCATTGCGGAGCACAGGTTCCGGACGCGCAGGCTCACGGGCCATGGCTCACAGGCCCAGCCGCTCCGTGGCATGTGGGATCTTCCCAGACCGGGGCACAAACCCTGTCCCCTGCATCGGCAGGCGGACTCTCAACCACTGAGCGCCACCAGGGAAGCCCCATACTCTATTCTTAAAAGAAGAGAATTGAAGGGCTTCCCTGGTGGTGCAGTGGTTGAGAGTCCGCCTGCCGATGCAGGGGACACGGGTTCGTGCCCCGGTCCGGGAAGATCCCACATGCCACGGAGTGGCTGGACCCGTGAGCCTGCGAGTCCGGAGCCTGTGCTCCGCAACGGGAGAGGCCACAACAGTGAGAGGCCCGCGTAATGCAAAAAAAAAAAAAAAAAAAAAGAAGAGAATTGAAAATAGCTTTTCTCTTTCCTTAAAAAAAAAAAAAAAGAAAAGTGCAACATTTTGAGGCTTTGATGTTTTTCTTTCAGAACCTGACCCAAGGTGTGTGACGTCAGAGTGTAGGATATGTGCACATACAGGCTTCACGTGCATATTTGCATACATTGATGCAGAAGTTTACTGTAGAGGTAATGCAGATATTTTCTTCTTCCAAGCAAGTGATTATTTCCTTTCTTCCATGGTCAGATGGATGATTTGAACAGTTTGGAAGGACAAGGGCAAGAAAAGCTTTGATTTATCGGCTGCTGAACTGATTTAGACAAATGCAGGAAGATGATACATCACTGAATTAGGGTGAGCAGGACAGTAATGAGAACCTAAAGTGGATGACAATGCACGCTAAAATCTGTATTACCACTAAACAAGCAGGCATGAATGTGTACCCTGCACCTTATTTTATGTGATAGAGTGGTGCTTGTCGTGTTTCAGAATAGTTTAATAAATGCTTCAGATCGGTAATTAGCAGGGCTTTCATGTGCTCCCGAGATGCTGGCACTGGTGAGTGGTGAATTATCCAATAAATATGATACAGAAATTCAGACCCTATACAAGGAAAGAGTCAGAGAAACATGGGAAATAATTCAGTTGTAGCAAATTTTAAAGCTATGCCATCTTTGTAGTACAGAAGATATGTTACTAAAAAATGACCCGATTGCCTTCAAAATGAAAAGAAATAGAAACCGTATTGGAACATGAGTTGCTCTCTCCTTAAATTTTGTCATACTGATTGGATCAGCTAATCAGATATTTGATTCTCTTGGAGATTTATTCTTTAAGATTTCCTCCAGGTGATCTGAGATAGAGGTGAATTCCCAAAGTAAGTCAAACTGAGGATTTCCCAAACATACAAAGAAAACAGGGTTACAAGGTGAGCCCTGGAGGCAACTGTGGAGTGGTGGGAGGTGTCATTACAGGACAGGTGGAGCCTGAGGAAGGGCTGGATGGAGGTTGAGAGGTGTTTCAGCAGCCAGCCCCAGACCCACCTGGGCTGTCACTTCATTGACGGCTCTGGAAAGTCCTCTCTGTTTGCATTTGATAGCAAGCTGCCTTTGTATTTCTTCCCTTGCTCTTCTAGTCAATGTACAGATTTTACTCTAGAGGCCTCAAGATCAAATTTTTCTAACACTTACTATTTCTCACTCATAGGGTTAAATATAAATGATAAAAATTGTAGTCCATTTATTAATATGTTTTCTCACTCAGTGATCCCATATGATTTATTTTAACACCTTTGATTTGTGTTTGTCACCTGTTTTCTTCTTGTGCTGAGTGTCACCTTCAGATTGACGTGGCTGTTTGTATCCAGCAAGATACCATAAGTTACATAGCTGAAATGAATTTTCAAAGAATGAGAAAAGACACAGAGATGATAAGCTAAAAAGAACTCTATGCAAATGACCTTACACAATTTCACTTAAACCAATATACTAGCAAGTTGGTAAATATTATTATTCCTCAAAGCATTTATAACCATTACCTAATATTGTGTGACTATTACCTTAATCTCTCATACAGCCCTTTTGATAATCTTCATTCTTATAAAAGATTCATTATTAAATGTGCTTTGGGGTCAGCTTTGATATTTACAACGTATACCTGCGCCTGGTCACTGTGGATCCCATTGTGCCTAAATAGACTTGTTCTTTGGCCCTGGTTTCTGAGGATGACTGGATGAAGCTTTGTTTTAGAGGCCTGTGATAAAAATATCAATGATATTTTTAGTAAAGTGATCTAAAATGTGACGTTCAAACCTCAGATAAGACTTCAGCTTTGTCCAGGTTTACAGTCAGGGCTGACCCAAAGCAATATTGTGAAATAGGTAGCTTCCTTCCTGCCTTTTCCCGTCTTTAGGTGTCAAATGACTCTATGGTATCCTCTTGGTCCTTAATGGGACATTCTTTTTAGGGGAGTTCTTCCATTTTACTGTCCCATTTGTTTCCAAACCAAAACTCCAATTAATTTTGGGCATCCTTGTGACTCACTAGCTAATCTGATTGACTAATTTACTCTAAATTCTCAATCCTTTAACAAAGGGTTAAATATCAATTACCTTGTTCTTACAGAGTACTGCACATTTCAGCCAGTGCCTTCCATGTCTAAATCCCAAACTGCAAATAACTGTGGGGATTACAGGTCTGGTGGACCCATAGCTACTTGGGCCTCTAATGGAAAGATTCCCAGACTTTATTCTGAAAACTCAGGATTTGTAAAAACAAAGTTTTAAACATAGAATGGGACCTACTTTGTTTTTCTATTTAAATAGCCAAAATATATACACTAAGGATTAAGGATATGCTCTTCATGTATAGTGCTTCCTTCTCCACATTTTTGTACAAAGTAATAGAATGACTGCATCCAAAAGGTAGACGATTTAAACGGTACAAGAGTATAGTGTGAAACATACAATTTCCTGGTCTCGCCACACCTCGTTTCCAGTCTTAGCTCCCAGAGGCAACTGTGGAGGCAGATTTGATTTTAGTGCTTCTGGAGGTTTCCATCATATACTGAAATAATATTTTTTTGCCTCTATCTCTTGCTTTATCAATTTTAAACATTATATATTAACTTTCCTACAAAAGATGAGAAATTTAGTGTTCTTACCTTATTCTTTTTTTCCTCTCTTTTTGTCCTTCCAGTTTCATTGAGATATAATTGTATAAGCACTGTATAAGTTTAAGGCATACAACATAATGATTTGGCTTACATATAGTATGAAAGGATTATCATATAAGTTTAGTGAACATCCATCTATATGTATCCACATAGATACAAAGTTAAATTTTAAAAAGTTTTTTTCTTAGGATTAAGTCTCTTAACAACTTTCATATATAACATTCAGTGATGTTAATTATATTTATCATGTTGTCCATTACATCCCTATGACTTATTTATCTTATAACTGGAAGTTTGTACCTTTTGACTGCCTCCATCCAATTCCCCCTTCATGCACCCCCCCTGCTTCTGGTAACTACAGATATGATCTCTTTTCTATGAGTTTGTTTGTTTGCTTGTTTTCAAAGTGTAATTGACCTACAACACTGTTAGTTCCTGGTACACAACATAGTGATTTGTTATTTCTATATATTTCAAAATGATCACCATGATAAGTCTAGTCATGATCTCCCATCACACAAAGCTAAGACATAATTATTGACCATATTCCCCACACTGTAAATTTCATAACCATGACTTATTTGTTTTGCAACTGAGACCTTGTACCTCTTAATCTCCCTCACATATTTCTTTCCTCCTCCCATCCCCCACCTCTTTGGACACCACCTGTTTGTTCTAGGTATCTATAACTCTGTTTCTCTTTTGTTATGTTTGTTCATTTGTTCTGTTTTTCAGATTCCACATATATGTGAAATCATACAATATTTGTCTTTTTCTTTATTTCACTTAGCATAATACACTCTAGGTCCATCCATGTTGTCCCAAATGGCAATATTTCTTTCTTTTTTTTGTGACTGAGTAATATTACATCGTATACACCAAACCTTCTTTATTCATTCATCTATCGGATACTTAGGTTGCTTCTGTATCTTGGGTATTATAAATAATACTGCAATAAACATAGGGGTGCATATATCTTTTCTAATTAGTGTTTTCATTTTCTTCAGATACATACCCAGGAGTGGAATTGCTCAACCAAGTAGTAGTTCTATTTTTAATTTTTGGAGGAATTTCCATACTGTTTTCTATAGTGGCTGCACCACTTTACATTCCCATCAATAGTGCCTGAGGGTTCCCTTTTATCCAAATTCTCACCAACACTTGTTATTGTTGTCTTTTTGATGATAGCCATTCTAACAGATGTGAGGTGATATCTCATTGTTTTCATTTATATTTCCATGATGATGAATGATGTTGAGCATCTTTTCAGGTGCCTGTTGGCCATCTGTATGTCTTTTTCGGAAAAAAATGTCTATTCAGATCCTCTGACCATTTTTTAATAAGGTTGTTTGGTGTTTTTGGTGTTGAGTTGTATGAGTTCTTTGTATATTTTGGATATTAACACTTTACCAGATATATCATTTTCAGATACCTGCTCCAGTTCATTGGTGACCTTTTTGTTTTGTTGATAGTTTCCTTTGCTATACAAAAGCTTTTTGGTTTGATATAGTCCTGTTTGTTTATTTTTGCTTTTGTTTCCTTTGCCTGAGGAGACATAGCCCCCAAAATATTACTAAGACTGATTTCAAAGAGCATACTGCCTATGTTTTCTTCTAGAGGTTTTATGATTTCAGGTCTTATATTTAAGTCTTTAATCTATTTTGAATTTTTTTTTGTGCATGGTGTGAGAGAGTAGTCCAGTTTGTTTCTTCTGCATGTAGCTGTCCAGTTTTCCCAACACCATTTATTGAAGAGGCTGTCTTTCCTCTACTGTATATTCTTGCCTCTTTTGTCATATATTAATTGCCCATATAAATGTGGTTTCATTTCTGGGCTCTCTTTTCTTTTCTATTCATCTTTGTGTCTGTTTTTGTGCCTGTACCATACTGTATTGATTAGTGTAGCTTTGTAGTATAGTTTGAAATCAGAGAGCATGATACTTCCAGCCTTGTTCTTCTTCCTCAAGGTCGTTTTTTGTTTCTATACAAATTTTGGAATTACTTGTTCTGGGTCTCTGAAAAATGCCATTTTTCTTTTGCTAGGGATTGCACTGAATCTGTAGATTACCTTGAGTAGTATGGTCATTTTAATAATATCAATTCTTCCAACTACATTACTCTTACTTTTTTCCATCTATTTCCTAGTTTTTATTATTGTACATTATTTATAACATTTACATTTTGTCCTTCAGTTCTGTGCTTATAATTAACTCTCTCATATTCTGTCCATAGGCTGATTCTAAAATAAGAAAATTAATGAATGTTTTGAATATTACAATCATAAACTATTATTTACTCCAGAACTACATAGAATAATTAGATGCAAGGTGAATTGAAATATAATCCAGCAAATTAAATTTTTGCTGTTTGAAATAAAATCTTTGAAGTTTAGCAGCCTAAGGAGTTTCTTTTGTTTTCCATCTCATTTCCTTTACTATTTCTGTGTCACAGTTGCTCTTGTTCCTTTTATTTTATGTCCTTTCTTTGTTGGATGTCTTTGTTTTTTTACTTTTGCTGGTATATACTTCTAAGTTTTTTTTTTCATATGTGGAACATGGGTTTTAAATTTTGTGATATCCTGCATCAAAAAACATTAAAAAACTCCTCACCTGTGGTTAAGAATTTGGCTGTACTGTCCATAGATTTCTAAATTTGAGAAAACTTTCCTCTCTGGACTCTGCTCTTTATTCTGTAGTATCAACTGTGGCTTTTTCCTTTGCAGTTAGCCTGCTTTCTTTTTCTTTCTGGAAGTTTCTCAGATCTTAATTTATCCTATCTTAAAATTTCAGTAGGAAATGACCAGTTGTGTGGATCTTCACACCTTGGCCTTTTCAACTGAGGCAAATCACCTTTTACTATTTCTGTTATATGTGTATATATTTTCCACACTAGTGTCTCTGTTTTGTGTTTTTGGAAGTATCAAATGAACACTAAAGTTTTAAAATTTATAACCCTTGCCCTTTTTCTCTCATATTTTACATTATTTTAACTTTTGTTCTGCATTCTGGAGGATTTCCTGGACTCTGTTTTATATAGCACCAGTCCTATCTTTGACTACTTTCTTATTATCATTTAATCTATCCTTTACATTAAGTTGACCATAACATTTCCAATCTTTCCTGTTCTCGAATTGTTCCTTTTTTGTAGCAATTTGTCCTTGTGGACAAGTACAACTTAAAGTCTGATTCTGCTATTGTTTCTCAGATTTGTTTTTCTTTTTGTTCATCTTGGTCTTTGTTCTCCCATTCTTTTTATTGTATTTTTTATGCTTATTTATTTTCTAATTAGTCATCCATTTTATACACATCAGTGTATACATGTCAATCCCAATCGCCCAATTCATCACACCACAACCCCCACCCCCTGCAGCTTTCCCCCCTTAGTGTCCCTACATTTGTTCTCTACATCTGTGTCTCTACTTCTGCTCTGCAAACTGGTTCATCTGTACCATTTTCTACATTCCACATATATGTGTTAATATATGATATTTGTTTTTTCTTTCTGACTTACTTCACTCTGTATGATAGTCTGTAGATCCATCCATGTCACTATGAATGATCCAATTTTGTTCCTTTTCATGGCTGAGTAATATTCCATTATATATATGTACTACAGCTTCTTTATCTATTTGTCTGTCAATGGGCATTTAGGTTGCTTCCATGACCTGCCTATTGTAAAAACTGCTGCAATGAACATTGGGGTGCATGTGTCTTTTTGAATTATGGTTTTCTCTGGTTATATGCCCTGTACTGGGATTGCTGGGTCATATGGTAATTCTATTTTTAGTTCTTCAAGGAACCTCCATACTGTTCTCCATCGTGGCTGTATCAATTTACATTCCCACCAACAGTGCAAGAGGGTTCCCTTTTCTCCACACCCTCTCCAGCATTTGTTTGTAGATTTTTGATGATGCCCATTCTAACTGGTGTGCGGTGATACCTCACTGCAGCTTTGATTTGCAGTTCTCTACTAATTAGTGATGTTGAGCAGCTTTTCATGTGCTTCTTGACCATCAGTATGTCTTCTTTGGAGAAATGTCTATTTAGGTCTTCTGCCTATTTTTGCATTGGGTTGTTTGTTTTTAGTATTGAGCTGCATGAGCTGTTTATATATTTTGGAGATTAACCCTTTGTCCGATGATTCATTTGCACATATTTTCTCACATTCTGAGGGTTGTCTTTTCGTCTTGTTTAGGTTTCCTTTCTTGTGCAAAAGCTTATAACTTTCATTAGGTCCCATTTGTTTATTTTTATTTTTATTTCCATTACTCTACAAGGTGGATCAAAAAAGATCTTGCTGTCATTTATGTCAAAGAGTGCTCTTCCTATGTTTTCCTCTAAGAGTTTTATAGTGCCTGGTCTTACATTTAGGTCTCTAATCCATTTCTGGTTTATTTTTGTGTATGGTGTTAGGGAGTGTTATAATTTCATTCTTTTACATGTAGCTGTCCAGTTTTCCCAGCACCACTTGTTGAAGAGGTTGTCTTTTCTCCATTGTATATCCTTGCCTCCTTTGTCATAGATTAGTTGACCATAGGTACATGAGTTTACCTCTGGGCTTTCTATCCTGTTCCATTGATCTATATTTCTGTTTTTGTGCCAGTACCATATTGTCTTGATTACTGTAGTTTTGTAGTATACTCTGAAGTCAGGGAGTCTGATTCCTACAGCTCCATTTTTTTCCCTCAAGGCTGCTTTTGTTATTCGGGGTCCTTTGTGTCCCCATACAAATTTTAAGATTTTTTGTTCTAGTTCTGTAAAAAATGCCATTGATAATTTGATAAAGATTGCATTGAATCTGTAGATTGCTTTGGGTAGTGTAGTCATTTTCACAATATTGATTATTCCAATCCAAGTACATGGCATATCTCTCCATCTGTTGGTATCATCTTTAATTTCCTTCATCAGTGTCTTATAGTTTTCTGCATACAGGTCTTTTGTCTCCCTAGGTAGGTTTATTCCTAGGTATTTCAATCTTTTTGTTGCAATGCTAAATGGGAGTGTTTCCTTAATTTCTTTTCCAGATATTTCATCATTAGTATATAGGAATGCAAGAGATTTCTGTGCAATAATTTTGTATCCTGAAACTTTACCAAATTCATTGATTAGCTCTAGTAGTTTTCTAGTGGCATCTTTAGGATTCTCTATGTATAGTATCATATCATCTGCAAACACTGACAGTTTTACTTCTTCTTTTCCAATTTGTATTCCTTTTATTTCTTTTTCTTCTCTGATTGCCATGGCTAGGACTTCCAAAACTATGTTGAATAATAGTGGTGAGAATGGACATCCTTGTCTTTTTCCTGATCTTAGAGGAAATGCTTTCAATTTTTCACCATTGAGAATGATGTTTGCTGTGGGTTTGTCATATATGGCCCTTATTTTGTTGAAGTAGTTTCCCTCTCTGCCCACTTTCTGGAGAGCTTTTATCATAAATGGGTGTTGAATTTTGCCAAAAGCTTTTTCTGCATCTATTGAGATGATCATATGGTTTTTATTCTTCAATTTGTTAATATGGTGTATCACATTGATTGATTTGCCTATATTGAAGAGTCCTTGCATCCCTGGGATAAATCCCACTTGATCATGGTGTATTTTCCTTTTAATGTGCTGTTGGATTCTGTTTGCTAGTATTTTGTTGAGGATTTCTGCATCTATATTCATCAGTGACATTGGTCTGTAATTTTCTTTTTTTGTAGTATATTTGTCTGGCTTTGGTATCAGGGTGATGGTGGCCTCATAGAATGAATTTGGGAGTTTTTCTTCCTCTGCAATTTTTTGGAAGAGTTTGATAAGAATAGGTGTTAGCTCTTCTCTAATTGTTTCATAGAATTTACCTGTGAAGCCATCTGATCCTGCACTTTTGTTTGTTGGAAGATTTTTAATCACTGTTTCAATTTCATTACTTGTGATTGGTCTGTTCATATTTTCTATTTCTTCCTGTTTCAGTCTTGGAAGGTTACACCTTTCTAGGAATTTGTCCATTTCTTCCAGGTTGTCCAGTTTATTGGCATAGACTTGCTTATAGTAGTCTCTTAGGATGCTTTGTATTTCTGCGGTGTCAGTTGTAACTTCTTTTTCATTTCTAATTTTATTGATTTGAGTCCTCTCCCTCTTTTTCTTGATGAATCTGGCTAATGGTTTAACAATTTTGTTTATCTTCTCAAAGAACCATTTTTAGTTTTATTGATCTTTGCTATTGTTTTCTTTGTTTCTATTTCATTTATTTCTGCTCTGCGCTTTATGATTTCTTTCCTTCTGCTAACTTTGCTAACATTGGGTTTTGTTTATTCTTCTTTCTCTATTCCTTTAGGTGTAAAGTTAGATTGTTTATTTGAGATTTTTCTTGTTTCTGGAGGTAGGTTTGTATAGCTATAAACTTCCCTCTTAGTACACTTTTGCTGCATCACATAGGTTTTGGATCATCATGTTTTCATTGGCATTTGTTTCTAGGTATTTTTTGATTTCCTCTTTGATTTCTTCAGTGATCTCTTGGTTATTTAATAACATATTATTTAGCCTCCATGTGTTTGTGTTTTTTACGTTTTTTTCCCTGTAATTGATTTCTAATCTCATAGCATTGTGGTCAGAAAAGATGCTTGACATGATTTCAATTTTCTTAAATATACTGAGGCTTGAATTGTGACCCAAAATATGATCTATCCTGGAGAATGTTCCATGTGCACTTGAGAAGAAAGTGCAATCTGCTGTGTTTGGATGGAATGTCCTATAAATATCAATTAAATCTCTCTGGTCTATTGTGTCATTTAAAGCTTGTGTTTCCTTATTAATTTTCTGTTTGGATGATCTGTCCATTGGTGTAAGTGAGGTGTGAAAGTCCCCCACTATTATTGTGTTAGTCTCGATTTCCTCTTTTATAGCTGTTAGCAGTTGCCTTATATATTGAAGAGCTCGTATGTTGGGTGCATATATATTTATAATTGTTATATCTTCCTCTGATCCCTTGATCATTATGTAGTGTCCTTCCTTGTCTCTTGTAACTTATTTTAAAGTCTATTTTGTCTGATATGAGTATTGCTACTCCAACTTTCTTTTGATTTCCATTTGCATGGAATATGTTTCCATCCCCTCACCTTCAGTCTGTATGTGTCCCTAGGTCTGAAGCAGGTCTCTTGCAGACAGCATATATATGGGTTTTGTTTTTTGTATCTACTCAGTGAGCCTGTGTCTTTTGGTTGGAGCATGTAATCCATCCATGTTTAAGGTAATTATTGATATGTACATTCCTATTACCATTTTCTTAATTGTTTTGGGTTTGTTTTTGTAGGTCCTTGTCTTCTCTTGTTTTTCCCACTTAGAGAAGTTCCTTTAGCATTTGTTGTAAAGCTGGTTTGGTGGTGCTGAATTCTCTGAGCTTTTGCTTGTCTGTAAAGCTTTTGATTTCTCCATCAAATCTGAATGATATCCTTTCTGGATAGAGTAATCTTGGTTGTAGGTTCTTCCCTTCCATCACTTTAAGTATATCATGCCACTCCCTTCTGGCTTGTGTAGTTTCTGCTGAGAAATCAGCTGTTAGCCTTATGGGAGTTCCCTAGTATGTTATTTGTCATTTTTCCCTTGCTGTTTTCAATAATTTTTCTTTGTCTTTAATTTTTGCCAGTTTGATTACTATGTGTCTTGGTGTGTTTCTCTTTGGGTTTATCCTGTATGGGACTCTCAGCACTTCCTGGACTTGGGTGGCTATTTCCTTCCCCATGTTAGGGAAGTTTTCAACTATAATCTCTTCAAATATTTTCTTGGGTCCTTTCTCTCTCTCTTCTCCTTCTGGGTCCCCTATAATGTGAATGTTGTTGCATTTAATGTTGTCCCAGAAGTCTCTTAGGCTGCCTTCATTTCTTTTCATTCTTTTTTCTTTACTCTGCTCTGCAGCAGTGAATTCCACCATTCTGTCTTCCAGGTCACTTATCCATTCTTCTGCCTCAGTTATTCTGCTATTAATTCCTTCTAGTGTAGTTTTCATTTCAGTTATTGTATTCATCTCTGTTTGTTTGTTCTTTAATTCTTCTAGGTCTTTGTTAAATATTTCTTGCATCTTCTCGATCTTTCCCTCCATTCTTTTTCCGAGATCCTGGATCATCTTCACTATCATTATTCTGAGTTCTTTTTCTGGAAGATTGCCTATCTCCATTTCATTTAGTTGTTTTTCTGGGGTTTTATCTTGTTCCTTCATCTGGTACATAGCTCTCTGCCTTTTCATCTTGTCTATCTTTCTGTGAATGTGGTTTTTGTTCCACAGGCTGCAAGATTGTAGTTCTTCTTGCTTCTGCTGTCTGCTCTCTCTGTTCTCCTATTCTTTTGGATTTCTTTGGGTGTTCCATTCCTTTTTGAAAATGGAGCACTCTATTGATGAGTACAGGTGGCTGATGTGGGTGGCCCTGCATCCAGAAGACCTCCCTTCTGAAGAGGGCTGACTGCAGGTGTGTGTATTTGGGGGCATGTCAGCACAATAGATTCCTTGTTGTGCACCTGAGCAGGTAACATGATTCTGGGCATGCAGAGCTGTTATCTGTTTCACTCACTTTCTGTTTCATTGTTTCCTGGAGGTCCAGGTTTATCTCAAACTTGGCTTCTTCCTCCAGTCCTGTCAGCCTTGTCATGTATCCTTACTACCTCTTTAGACAGAAAACACACTTCTGTTAAAATGTAGTTCTTAGGCTTCAAGAGTTCAGTTCTGAGAGCAAAAATCCTATTTTGCTTTCATTTTGTCACAAATGAATTCATTCTGTCATACAATTTTTTCTCTATCATTTCTAGAGAGAGAGAGTCAAAAGATGAGTGAGCAAGTCTGTCATTTCATATCCTGAGGCCTCCCCTAAACTTATTGTAATATTTGTTCCAATTAAAGGCAATCTAATAAAAAAATGGGCAATTATTTCATTTGAAGTGAAATCACCTACTAAAATGATGACAATAAAAAATATAAATTAGCTTTTAAAACTGTATAAAAACACATTTCCCCTGCAGAGGACACTGAGCTCTGAATGTCAGATGCAGGGTGTCTGACAGGCTCCTTGGCAGGGATGCTCCTTATTTAGGCATGTTGGAAGGAAGCCACCAGGGGAAACCAGGTAGTGCTCCTCATAGAAACACCCATCTCTTTGTTGTTTCTTCTTTAACATGAAGTTTGCCATTTGGTGTAGCCCTTTCTTGATGCTGGAACCCTCTTCTAGAAGTTTATTAATTGAAAATGAAGAAAAAATAATAAGAGTATTTGATCAGGTTGTAAGGCATGGGGAAGGCAAGAGCACTAGGTGACCTGTGGAGAGCAGAGAGAGCAGGCATGGGATGAGGTCAGCCTCTCCCGAAGGTCCGGGTACTCTTCGATCATGGTGTCTGGTGTGGGGAGGCTTGGGTCAGCTGCCTGTGGGGAAGGCTACATCATTGTTTCCTGTGCTTGGAAGCTGCAGGGAACTCCTGTGAGCAAAGGAACTTGGAGACATAAGGTAATAGAACAAGTAAAACTAATAGATCAGTAGGGCCTGCAGCAGAGGCAGCTCATGGTGATGAAAACAGCAGATGGGGAAATCTCAGCAGGATCTTTGGCTCAGGAAATGACTAGTGTGGGACACTGCAGACCCAAGGGGGGACCACATCTTCCCTTTTGCAATAGTCATTTAACTTAGTTACATGAATCAAAAACATGATATGCATAGTGAAAAAAGGAAGGCCCTTTATAGAGGTCAACTCACTCCCGGCTCTAGTCCCACTGAACTCTCTGTTGGTCAGACCTCCATGTTCAGTTCTGGACATCACATGAAACCTTGATAAACTTTAGAAACATATCCACCAATGTGTCTTGATTCCTGATGCTCCTGACTTCCTTGTTGTCCCATGGCTCCTTCACCCCAAATCATTGACAATCATTGTTTCAGGGGAAGGGAAAATAACAACCTAATAAATGGCTGTTTATTAGCCATTTATGGGAATGGCAAAAAAATGGGAAAGATAATTTTCAATATTGAGACTCAAGTTTGACTATTCTTGAGAATATAGAGAGGCAATAATCTTGAAAGCCAGATATAAAGAGGCTGTAAATTTCCATGCTTCCCTTTAGCTATCCAGGGTGGATTATGACAGTCTGAGCATAGAGTTATAAGAGAAATCAGATCTTAAGAAGGTGGAGGATAAGGTATAAGGAGAGTTCCTGCCACACTACTGTTTATCACCGTGCGAGGCAGAAGAGCAGCAGTGTGGAGGGAGGGGCTGTGCTATGCTGCTGGTCCCCTGCATCCTGCAAAGGCTGAGCAGTGTACCCAGAGGTTCTTGCCTCTTCCAGTGAGGGATGGAGGGGTTGGGAGGCCTGTGGACTAGGCAAGGTCTTGGGTCAGGTGACGGACTTTGCGAGTGAAGGGTATAGGAAGGATCAGGGTTTTTAGCAGTTGGTGCTCACATAATACCTAGAGACACTAGGAAGGGCAGGGCACGCTAATGGCAGCCCAGAGGACCAGAAACCAGATGAGAGGGAACATCTCTGCAGAGGACAGTGATGACCCAGAGATTGTCCTGAATGAGGTCGGAGGCCCTTGCCCATCTCTACTGCCATTAGGATACAAAAGCTGCCTCTGAACTTACACACTGTTTTGGGAAAAGCAGGGGGTGGAGGTGAGAGTTGCTTTGAGAAGGGAGAAACAGCCTTATGGAGACGCTAACCTTTGAATTGATTGAATATTGACATGGCTGAGTCTCTGGGTCTTTCTGTTACAACTCCATGTACCTGTACCTGAAAAACCTCTCAATCTGTAAAATTGCTCAGGAAGAATAGTAAGTTTGTAGGACAAATAAGTTTAGGCACAAACCACTCGAAAAACCTATGTGTCTGGTTCACCAGAGCACTAACCAAACAATCATATCTATTTAAGGGCTGACATGGACTGCCCAGCATTGATCCGTGGCCTCAGGCTACCTTAGGGAATAAGAATTCTGAGAAACAATAGTGCAAGGGCACAGGCTTTTTGTGCAGAGGGAAGGCAGGTGAGCTGGAGTCCTGAGCACAGGGAAGAGCCCCTGGTGTTGATGCAAGCAAACAAACAATTCATTAGTAGAGACCCATTTTTAATTTTCTTACAGTGCAGAGTAGAAGGCTCTTGCTTGTGTAGGTGTCAAGCTGAAGGTGTTTTCTTTTTCTGTTGATGGTTTTAATTCTCTCCCTACTAATTCTGCTTCCTTTGCCTAGCAGGAATGATGTGTAAACCAAAGTAACTTCTGCATTATATAGACATCATTCTCCTACCAACCAATCATGTATGAGTAATTGGTGCTATAAAGATGTGCATTGTAACAGAATAATCTATATTTTAAATCAGGAGAAATAGTTAAATTTATTTGGAAAGTCTAATTTTTCTTTTCATGATTAGAAAGGGGTTTGCGAGTAAGACAAAAATAATTGTTGACAATGAAAACTTCTTAAAAAGCACATCTGTGTCAACATCTGTGAATTCTGATTCAGCCACACACCTTTTCAAAAAGACATGGATTAACTAACCAGAGGGCAACATAGGAAAGCAACTGGCATGTGGAAGGGGCTGCAGCCGTGTTATCTGAGGAACAGATGTCCAAGGTGTTTAGCCTCAGAAGAGACTCAGCAGAGACCTGACAGCTGTCTTCAAATATAGTAAGTGTTACGGTTTTGAAGAATAAGTTGTCTTACATTATATGGCCATACAGCAGTGACTTTGTCTTAAGTTGAGACAAATCACACCTGAGCCCCTCCCACAGACCTTCACTTTCCCTCTGAGACCTTCACTTTCCCTCTGAGGAGCCTCCAATAATCCATAAAATACAGTTTGGTAAGTCTCTGCTATGGAGAGCAGAGGAAGGACCAGAAGACAGACATTTCCTCCAGCAGACGGTAACACTATTTAGAGGATATGTTTATAAATTTGATCACTCATTTTTTTTATATCTTTATTGGAGTATAATTGCTTTATGAAGTTGTGTTGGTTTCTGCTGTACAAAAAAGTGAATCAGCTATATGTATTCATATATCTCCATATCCCCTCTTGAGCATCCCTCCCACCCTCCCTATCCCACCCCTCTAGGTGGTCACAAAGCACCGAGCTGATCTCCCTGTGCTATGCAGCAGCTTCCCACTAGCCATCTATTTTACATTTGGTAGTGTATATTAGTCCATGACACTCTCTCACTTTGTCCCAGCTTCCCCTTCCCCCTACCCCCGTGTCCTCAAGTCTGTTCTCTACATCTGCATCTTTATTGCTGCCTTGACACGAGGTTCATCAATACCACTTTTAGATTCCATATATATGTGTTAGCATATGGTATTTGTTTTTTCTCTTTCACTTCACTCTGTATGACAGACTCTATGTCCATCCACCTCATTACAAATATGAGTCACTCATTTTGTATCATACTCTCTACCTGCTCTACTGGCATTTAAACTCACACTTCTAAAGGAAAAAGCTTGCATGCCTACACTGTGTGAGATACTGTTAGATGTCCTTCTCAAACTCTTGCTTTGGCATCCTGAAAATTCTTGCTGTGTTTTCCTGGGAGTCCCCAAGGAATGTCTGATGTGTTTCCATGTGGCTTGGGGATTTTATTCATCTTCTCCTGGCACTGTCTTCCTCAAGTGGTTTATCAAGTCTGCCAGGCACACTGTTGTGTCTGACATTTCTGGGTACGACCTCAGGGTCCACATGGTACCTTTCACATCTAATGGGCACTTTTGCCTCTTCTGTGAGAGTCATCTTGTAATACCACTTCTTCTGCAGAGAGTCACTTCTCTTCCTAGTTGAGCATCTCTGTGACTTCCAGACCCAACATCCTCTTGCTGGGCATCACAGTCTCTCCCCAGATTGTTTCAGGTGCCAAGGCAGTTCCACTGTGAATGAGGGAAGAATGTTTGTTCCTGTGTTATACCTAGTTTGAGGGATCCTGAACCTGGGCTACTTGTACCCAAGTGTCATGAAGGATGTTCAGTGATACAGAGATGTTAACATTTATCTCAGCCACACTTTCTTTAAAAAACTCAGATATGAAAGCAAAGTTAAGAGCCACATCCAATAACCCATATCAGGATGTATTCAGGATCATCCCTCCCTTTTGATGACTATGGCTTGCTTGCTGGGTCAAGACTCTCATTCTTGGCTCTGTTTTGTGACCTTTTCTCTGAGAAGTCTCTTCAACTCCTCATGCAAATACATATCAGGAAGGCTGACTCCATTGGTTTGCTAGATATTCTCAGATATTTGAATACCTTGTGTAAAGGCTCTACTACATAATTACAAAGGAATACATTTGCATTGTAGACAGTTTGGAAAATAGAAAAATATACTCATGGTGCCACCATATTTGATGATAGAGAGCATTGGGAGAAGGAAACCTGGAGTGAGATCATGTGTGAGGGAGAGAGATTTATTTTTACACACATAATTTTGCATCTTACTTTGGTGATTCTCTTCATAACAGTGATTGGATGGTTGTGTGGTTCTGTGTTTGCTCTGGATTTCAAGTGATGGGATGATGGCTGGGCATTCTGACATGTGGCGAGAATATCCAAATGTTGGTGCCAGGATATAGTTTGTGAGGGAATATATACATGGCTTAAATGTGGCAATCAAGAGGAAGTAGAATTTCATTAACAAAATTTTAATTACACGTGGAATACATCCTTCATATAAGTCAAAGAATCCTGTAACTTCAAATGCAGCATTTGAAATGGATTTAAAAATCATTTAAGGTACTTAGGTTGTACTTTGTTCACAAAATCTTTTACTAAAAAGTAATTAGATGAATTCACAATCTTCTTGGATTTGGGAATACTCACCAGGCATTAAAAGTATCTCTTTCTGCTGCCAACCTCACTGTGAGCCTGGCAAGGAGAGGTAGCTATTTCACACAGAATTTCTTCAAATGACTTTCTAACACACTCCTAACACTTACTCAAGTTATTTACTGTATTCATTCAATGACAAGATAATATTCTTTTTTATAAATTTACTTATTTATTTTATTTTTGGCTGCATTGGGTCTTCATTGCTGCGTGTGGACTTTCTCTACTTGCAGCAAGTGGGGTTACTCTTTGTTGCGGTGCACGGGCTTTTCATTGCAGTGGTTTCTCTTGTTGTGAAGCACATGCTCTAGACATGCGGGCCTCAATAGTTGTGGCACATGGGCTCAGTAGTTGTGGCTCATGGGCTCTAGAGCACAGGCTTAGTAGATGTGGCACATGGGTTTAGTTGCTCCGCGGCATGTGGGATCTTCCCAGACCAGGGCTCAAACCTGTGTCCCCTGTGTTGGCAGGTGGATCCTTAACCACTGCGCCATCAGGGAAGTCCAACAAGAAAATATGCTTTGTCATATGTAATCTGACTGCCTGCTAAGGAGGGTGGGCCCTGGTAATTGGATGAATTAATGTGATGGGGGTGATGATGCACATTTGGGACAGCTGAGAGAGAACAAGATTGCTTTGCATAGGAAGAGGAAGAGTCTGAGAAGGAAAAAGCCCAGGAAAAACAAAGGAGAGAAAAATCTAGAGGGAAATAGAAGTGGAGAGCCACATGTGAGGGGAAGCTAAGTAACCTGGAGGTGAGAAGACTTACTTGGGAAGTGTTGTTATTGGTACTCTTGGACTGAGGCTGCAGAATTGAGTAAGGGACTCATCATATTACTGAACCAAACTTGGGTCCACTTGCCCACACACAGCAAAGCCAAACTACTGACACTGGGTTGTGATGAAGGAAAGTACAGAGTTTATTACAGGTGCCAAGCAAGGAGTCTAGGTAGTTAGTGATTAAAGGCCTGAACCCCCTAATAGCTTTCAAGGAAATGTTTTTTAAGACAGGGCGAGGGAAGGGGATTGTGGGGTACATGATCAGATAGTGTACATTCTTCTGATCAGTTGGTAGTGAGGTAATTGGGAATCAACATCATCAACCTTCTGGTTCCAACCAATCTGAGATCTACATGCTTGTGGGCATCACACAGTTAACTTCTCCCACCTGGTTAGGGTTTCAGTACCTAAAAAACAGCTCAAAGCACATGCCTCAGAATATTAACCATAGCCCTTGAGGAGGAACTAAAAGTCTTTGACTTTGTTTAATGGCTAAACTGTTATTATTTTTCTTGCTTGACTGTTTTCCTTTCTTTCTGCATTTTCTCACTTCTCTGATTATATTTATTCTTTGGAACTCAGGGAAGGTCTAGGAGGCTAAAGTTTTTCTATAAACAAGAGACAGGCAGAAGACATGGGGGATGGTGGTGTCTGTTCCTGGGAAGGGCCCATAGGGTCTTGCTCAGTTACACTCACACTCCACTCGTCTTAGTTCAGGCTGCTATAACAAAGTCACATGATGGAAAGAACTCTCTGGGATCTGTTTAATAAGGGCACTAATCTCATTCATGAGGGCTCCACTCTCATGACCTAATCACCTCCCAAAGACTCCCACCTCCTAATATCATCACCTTGGGGGTTAGGATTTCAACATATGAATTTGGAGGGGGGGGCTCCAGTTCATTGCACTATTCCTTTTCCACGGGTAAGATGACCTCTTTGTGTCGAGCTCTGAACACTGTATGGAACAAGAGAGGGAAGAAAAGAGGTTACAAGAGCCATCAGGCTCCCCTCCTCCTACCCACCCACCCTCTGTTCTCTCTCTTTTTTTAAAAAAATAATTTATTTATTTATTTTTGGATGTGTTGGGTCTTCGCTGATGTGCATGGGCTTTCTCTAGTTGCAGCGAGCGGGGGCTGCTCTTCGTTGCGATGTGCAGGCTTCTCATTGTGGTGGCTTCTCTTGTTGCAGAGCATGGGCTGTAGGCACGTGGGTTTCAGTAGTTGTGGCACGAGGGCTCAGTAGTTGTGGCTTGCGGGCTTAGTTGCTCCATGGCATGTGGGATCTTCCCGGACCAGGGCTCAAACCCATGTACCCTGCACTGGAAGGAAGATTCCTAACTACTGCACCACAAGGGAAGCCCCCAAACCTCTGTTCTCTTGCCTGGTTTTTCCTCTATACCTTCCCCGCCACCCCCTCCAGCTCTGGCCCACCCCACTCTGCAAGCTAAGCTCCATCCTTACTGCTGTATTAAACTTGTCACATTTTCTTAAACATTTTTTCTTGGCACATGTTCCTTCTGCATGGAACATTTTCTCCCCAACCTCTACTTTCTACCTTGTTAGTTCCTATTCACACTTTGTGTTTCTGTTCAGATATCATGGCTTCTGGAAGCTTATGCTCACTCTCCCCCAACCCCTGACTGAGATAAGCACTCTTCTATCATCTATTACACTCTCTTACTGCTTTAATTGCCTGTTTCCTTCACTAACTCTAAGTTCTTTGATGGCTGGAAGGAACAATGCCTGGCTGATCTTTATAGTCCCAAAGCCTAATAGGTATCCAATAAGTATCAAATGTGGAAGGGATGAATGAATACAGTAACAATGAATGGTGGTGGTAATTAGTTTCCCCTCCAAACCTGACACTCTTCTCTATAACAAGCAGGGTCCAGTCAGAAATCAAACAAACAAAAAAACAAGCCCATAAAACCTAAGAAACTAGACATTTAATAGAGAGTACGTCATTTTCCCACTTTTTACCCTCCATCAGGAATGTTTGAATGAATGCCAGTTTTATTGCAAACAGAGAAGAAGGAGTCTTCTTTAGAAAGATTGATTGCTGTTAGAATACATGATACTCCTATTATAGACAGAACTCTGTTTTGGTAATGAAAACATATAGAACTATATTATCACTTTTAAAGCAATATTAGAATTTATATTAAAAAATAAAACACTCCCTCACTGCTGGTGTTCAGAATTCTAAGGAAGGGTATAGTTAGGTGAGTGCTGGACCTCTGAAGTTGGTGTGTGACCTAACGGGTGCTTGGACTTCTGAGAGTCAGCATGATCTGATGGGTGCAGACTGTGGAAGGGGGCCAGGCCCAGCAGGTGAGGGAGTGTGACGTGGTTAGTACTGGAACGCCAAAGAATCCCCAGCTTCACTATTGCTGGTACCTATGAAGAGGCATGGAAAGGCTGATGCTGGGAATACTGAAGAAGGCTGGAGGCTGGACTCAATCATCTGTGTTTGTTGGAGCTTTGCTAAAGGGACTGAAAACAGGAGGAATGTCCCTTCTCTTCTCTTGCCACCTTCCATTCCTTTGGTGCCTCCTATCAGCAAAACCTATTAGAATGCCAACTGGCAAACTAGTGTGAAGAATGGAGTATGCAGATCTAGGCCCAGAGCACAGAAGCACTTGGGGGCACTGAGAAAACAGGTAAATAACCAATACCATCTATCTCCTCAGCTAATCAGCATCCATACTCTCCCAACCAAGATAGAGTTTTATGCTTCTGACTAAAGATGCAATTATCTTTCATACAAACCAAGACTGTACTCTCTCCCCAAAAGGAAAGATTTCCTACAGAAATCATATGCACATATATCCGAATATTCTGTAATGTAAAGAAAAAGTTATAGATTTGTTACACCAACAGTAGTGCTTAATTAAAATAATAGGAGAAAGGAGGTGTGAGGAAAAACATGACTTAACATTAGCAATGTCTACACTACAAACATGGTAGAAAATATTTATAACAGTGACATTTTTTGTAATTGTTTATGAGGCCATGATTGATATTTATAATTTCCTTTCCACTAACTATTTGATGTTCCCTTTATCTTAAGGTAGCAACTCAGTTGGTAAAGCCTTTTTACTTGTAGCATGACTCAAACGTTTATTCCTAAAAGGGTCTGAATTCCCAGAAGTCGTTATTTCAGTGGGTTGATGTAGATTTCCACAAATTTTAAACATGTAAGTACTAAGAGATACCCATAGAAGACTATAGTTTGCACACATAGTCCTTTCTGCCCCCATGAGGAGCAGAACCCAAATTTCCCAGCAGTATATAAGACTCTTTTGAGCCCTTTCGTTCAGTAGCATGAGAAACCCAAATGGTCAGAGAAGCTTAAGTGGAATCATGTTTCCTTGTGAACTAAGAGCCCTAAACCAGCAAAGCCAACACTGTGGAGACAGAAAACAAAAACTATCTCAGTAGATTATAAGATGTATTTGTAGGAGGGTCTATTCCCAAATTCTACCACTTGATTATGCCTGTGGGATAAATTGCTCCATGTATTGGTCACTGGTTGAAAGCATGTATTTCATCCAATAGGATAGAACCTAGAATTTGTAGGGTTTTCTCTCTCAACTGGCCTTTAATTGGCATTTCACCATTTGATCAGAGCAACTACTTCTGAGTGATGTGGTACCTGGTAAGACTAGTAGATTCTATGGGCATGGACTTAACCACTATGCTTCTTTTGCCATGAAATAAGTTCCTTGGTTAAAAGCAATATTATGTGGGATACCATGTTGGTGAATAAGGCATTATGTGAGTCAAAGGATAATGGTATGGGCAGAAATAGGGAAGATAGGGAAGAGAAGTCCATACTCTAATACATGTATGTTCCAATCAGCACAAGTGGCTCCCTCCTATGATGAAGCATTCCAATACAAGTAATCCTCTACTAGGTAGCTCTCTCTACTTGGTTTCTGTGCAAATGATAGTTTTCGTCTATGCTATTGGTAGGTTAAACACTCAGACATAGTTATTGCCAGTTCAGCTTTGGAGAGTGGAACTCCATGATCGTAAGCTCCTCCATCCCTGCCATTAAGAACACTGAGGTGGCTGGGGAAAGCAGCTACCTGCCACAAAACACACCTCCTTGAATGGTTGGATATTAAGAGCCTCTTCTGTGGTGGATGTGCTTTGGTAATCCCGTGAGGTACTCACTTCATGAAGGCACAAAAAATAAACTAGTGAATCAATTACCAGCATTCTTGAAAAGCTCAATGGAAGCTGCCTCTGTAGGCTAGATTGGTGGTGCGAGATGTTGTCATTATGATGGGGATGAAGGACTCCTACAACGGCAGAGATCAAACACCAGCACTTACTTCCAGAAATAAGGCACCAACAGAGTAGAAACAGTAAATAACAACAGGAATGTTATCAGAATACATGGACCTGAAAAGGATATTTCCTGGTGGCTAATTCATCATAAATGCAGAGGTATGAAAGAAATGGGCAGCCTACCAGAGGATTACTTGATCTTTACAACTGGAAAAATTCTTAGTCTAGTGGGCAGAAATCTGACTTGAGCTGTCACAATAGAGTTACAGTTCTCACCTTGTTCTGTGCGCTAGTCTGTCTGTAGAAACTGAACTTTTTTTTTCTATTTTGTTCTTTGTTGCATCCTCAGTATTTTTTAAGTGAATGGATGCATGAATAAATGAATGGATATAAATGGCTGATATAAAAATGGGAAGTAGAAGCTGTTAGGATTATTTGTTGACTCAATTAGAAAAATGGATTGGGTAATATTCCATTATACATATATACCACATCTTCTTTATCCATTCATCTGTTCATGAATACCTAGGTTGTGTCCATATCTTGGCTACTATAAATAATGCTGTGATGAACATAGGGGTACGTGTATCTCTTTGAGTTAATGTTTTTTTGTTTTCTTTGGATAGATACTCAGCAGTGGAATTGCTGGATCATATGGTAGTTCTATTTTAATGTTTTGAAGAACCTCCATACTGTTCTCCATAGTGACTGCACCAATTTACATTCCCACCAACAGTGCAAGAGGGTTCCCTTTTCTCCACCCCCCCAACCTACCCTTGTTATTTGTTGTCTTTTTGATAATAGCCACTCTTACTGCCATTTGCAGCAACATGTATGATCTAGAGGGTATTATATTAAGCAAAATAAATCAGATAAAAACCAATATTGACACCATATGATTTCACTTATATGTGGAATCTAAAAAACAAAACAAACAAGCAAAACAAAACATAAACAAACTCATAGATACAGAGAACAAACTGGTGGTTGCCAGAGAGGAAGGGAGAGGGGGAATGGAAATAGGTGAAGTGGATTAGAAGTACAAACTTCTAGTCAGAAAATAAATGTCATGCTGTAATGTACAGCACAGGAAATTACTCAACAATATTGTAATAACTTTGAATGGTGGCAGATGGTTACTACACTTACCGTGGAGATCATTTTGTGATATATGTAAATGTCAAATCATTATGTTATATACCTGAAACTATTATCTTATGTCACCTATATTTCAATTTAAAAAATGGGTTGAAAGCCCCACTTGAAGGATTAGATGCATAGGAAAATGATTATAGTGTTAAAAGACAGTAAATTTGGGGAAAGCAATTTATGAAAGACGGCAGGGAGTAGGAACAGAGGGAATTCAACTTTTAGAGCTGAATCTGAGAATTGTTGCAAATCTTTTGCAAAGATTTCCAGCAGTCACCCAGCATCAGCTTTTAATTTGTTATCTGGATAAATAAGCCATCCATTTGGGTGGGAGTGTTGGCCCTAACATCATACATGCAATAGAGATGCTCTGTGTGATATGTGTTATGTTCGTCTCAGGCTGACACTCCCATCCCCCGATCCCTACCCCTGCATCATTCGCTTTACCTTCTGGACCTGTGCAGGTGGCTGAGTGGAGCAGACAGATAGAAATATTTACAGAGAGAACTCTTCATTACCTCTGACAGACGTATTTTAGCCTCACAGCTTCCAACCCCAGTCCCTGGAAGGCTGCCCAGCATTGATGCCAGGTATTATTGCCATGGAAACCACAGACCCTCCCACTAGGGTGAGACCCACAAAGGCGAAAGCAGTGTAATAACAGAATTTTTAAAAGGCTCTTGTCCCTCTGCTTTTACACATGGCAGGACTGTACATTTGTCCCTCTGGGGGTACAGGGTAAAGAAAACCGGTAGAGCCGGGGTTATTAGTGGCTTTAAGAAACAGAATAACCTGGAAAACCCCACTCAGAGAAGCAGGGTCACAAATTACTCTCCAAAGCATAAGAATATTTTTTCTCATTTTCCTCTAAATATAAAGCTACTATGGCTGGCACTTCTTTTAGAAAAGAATGGTATCTATTGGGTTTTTGACATTGTACAGGTAACTTCAGTGAAAATGGCTTTTCTATACCAGGCATTAACTCAACCATACCAAAATTACCTTGGCTGTCTTAGACTGAAGGTCAGGGGGTGGTCACCGATAATGGGTATTGCTTAGCACAAGGAATTGTGTTTCTCACCTTGGAACCGATGGTAGTACTTGTATGGCATTGTCCTCTTGGGCTGGGCAGTGGTGACAGAGGGTGAATACATATGTTAGCAGTCATGGACCTGGGTACTGGATCTGTGTGCATATGACTCGTAAATTGTATCTCTATAAAATACTGTTAGCATGAAAAATGAAAAACAAAGTATTGTAAAATATTCAAAGCAAAGATTTTTTTCTAATTTGCTTAGTTTTGGAAAAGTGGGTTTAAGGTGTAGCTTCTTAGAACCACACAACTTTAATTTTGAGACTTCAGTTACAGCATTTAAAAAAAATGTTTTTCTCTGAGTTACTAAGGACCTTCATTATGTGAAGGACTTAGGGTGCTGTACATATACTCACTGAGCAGTTTCTCTGGGATGGAGTTTAAGTGTTTGTCCTTGGGCCTACCCATTTCCTGCCCTTTGTCTGCCCCGCCATGCACCCATCTTCCACCCCAGCCGGGTGGATGGTGCTTCACTGCTCATATCCCTGGGCTGGTGTCTGAACATGGCATGTACACATGCCGGCTCAGCCTGGCCCGTGCTTCTCTCCTGGCACTTGGAAGGAAACTATGATGAGTGGACACTAAAGTCCTAAGTGAAATTCTGAGGCTGGTCAGTGACATCAGTCATTCTTTGGCTCATTTACCAGTTTCCTGTCTTCCCCAACAACCACCCTTGTGGTTATTATTATAAAGTGAGGTGGAATCTCCCTGAATGAAGGCATCCTCAATTCTGCTCATTTCTTCCCTTCCCTTCCCTGGCCCCATTCTAAGTCTCATTTTGCTCCTGTAAGCATCTCTGTTATCTGCTCAAGTGATAGCACCTGATACGTGATGTGTTCATCAATTTTAGTTTATTTTCTTCTGTTGTTGTCTTCTTCTTCCTTCTCCCCCTCATCCTGCTTGATATTCATTCTACATTCTTATCAACTAAAACCCAACACCCATAATATTGAAGATTGATTTTCCATTCTTTCAAAAGCTAAGACATAAAGCATGAGAAAGAATTTGGCCATTTAAAGAGGGAGAGAAGCTCATTGTGTGGAGACAAAACAAGATGGATAAGGATCCTGTGGTGAGAAGTAGTATAGTCTGTTCTAGAAACTGAAAGAAGACTACTGTGGCTGGAGCTCAGTGGATATGGTGAGAGTGGGTTGAGACGTGGTGGGAGAGAAAGGGAGGGACAGAATTATGCAGTATGAATAGGGACCCATGGAAGAAGAGGGTCTTCTATTTCCTAAGATCACCTTGGCAGGCAAGTGGACAATGGGATGGGTGAGAGAAGAAATGAAGGAAACAAGATAGGAGGAGGTTGTCACACAGGACAGAGATGACGGAGGCTGGACTGTGGGGGTTACAGTGGAGGTGAGCCGAGAGCACAGCTTCTTCATACTCTTGGAACTATACGCTGGGAGGATATCGATGAAAATGGTGAAGCAACCAAAAAATAATATCTCCTAGTTTTCTGGCTTGTGAATTGAATGAACAATGATAACATTTACTGAGAAGAGGAAGACTGAGGTGAAGGAAGGTCACTTTCTGGGGCTGATTTAGAAGACTTGTGAGATATCCAAGGGAAAATGAAACCAAGCAGGACCCTGTGGGGCTCCTGGGCACAAAAGCCTTTCTGTGTCCCCATTTCTTGATTACAGGAAATAGGCTTCATTCAGTCTCCATGACCTTTCCTGAGTTCCAACAAGCAGCTTCAAACAGTTGCTAATCAGGGAAGGGAGGGGATGCAGAGACAAAGGAGGAACAGTCAAGAAACAATAGTGCAGGGCTTCCCTGATGGCACAGTGGTTGAGAGTCTGCCTGCCGATGCACGGGACATGGGTTCGTGCCCCGGTCCGGAAGGATCCCACATGCCGCGGAGCGGCTGGGCCCGTGAGCCATGGTCGCTAAGCCTGCACGTCCGGAGCCTGTCCTCCGCAACAGGAGAGCCACAACAGTGAGAGGCCCACGTACCACACGCACAAAAAAAGAAACAATAGTGCAGACTTGGGGCAGGGTCCTGGTTCCCCCACAAGGGATACACATAACAATATCTTTGAGCTGTTTTGTAGGTACTGAAACCCCCACCAGGTAAGAGAAGTTAACTGTGTGCTGCCCACAAGCACGTAGACCTCAGTCCGGTTGGAACCAGAAGGTTGATGATGTTCACTCCCAGTTACCTCACCACCAACCAATCAGAAGAATGTCCATGAGCTGATCATACCTTCCACTTTGAGCCATTACTATAAAATTCCTCAATAACTCCTCCAGGTTGGGACACACAGTTTTGAGGGCGTTAGCCCACTGTGGTCCCCTTTGCCTGGCAAAGCAATAAAGCTATTCTTTTCCACTTCACCCAAAACTCTATCTCTGAGATTTAATTCAGTGTCAGTGTACAGAGGCCAGTTTCAGCATCAAAGGTATCAACTAGGCAATACAAAAGGCAATTCTAGGGCTCATAAAATGCTGTAGACTAGAGATGTAAATGGTATATGCATAGATGGAAGCTGATTGAGCCACCTAGTGTTTCAGCCTAGTGAGACATTTTCATTGGTTTCAGCAACATGGAGGTCTTTGATGACCATGGCAGTCTCAGTGGAGGACTGGGATAGATGATGGTATGGGGTGGGGTATGAAGTATGTGGATGAAGTTGAGACAGCCTTTGTAGACAGGTGTTTCCAGAAACTTGGCTATGAAATGGAGAAGAGGAATGGTTCAGTAGCTGGAAATGGGTGTGGGAATATGTGTATACGTACATGTGATATATATATATATATACTTTTAAAAAGTGAGAGATACACAAGAATATGATCCATACTCATACAAATTAGAGAAAGGGAATAACTGGGGGTAACTGAAGGAGCCAAATCTTTGAAGGGAAAAGAGGGTGGATTCAGTTTTCCTTTGACAGGGAGAGATTCTTCCCCATTGTACCAGGAGTAGAGACGATGTGTACATGGATAACTAAGTTGGTAGGTTTGGGGTGGGCAGATGTAGGATATTAGATCTAATGGCTTATACTTCCTTAGAGTATATGGCAAGGTCATAGGCTGTGAGTGGATTGAGGTGTGATAGAGTTGAAGACAGTGAAAGAGGTATGAAATATTGAGTGGAGGGCAATGTGAGTCTACTAAAGAAATGGGATAGGCTTTTGAGGCATCACTGACTAGTCACCTACCTTGTGTGTTTTTCCCCATCAACATCCAGCTGCCTCGCATAGAAAAGGGGATTCCATCCTTACGTGGTGGAGAGAGAGAGCAAGCTCTTTGTTACCTCCTCTTATAAGGACACTAATTTCATCACGAGGACTCCACTCTCATGACCTCATCTAACCTTAATTACTCATTTAACCTCAAAGGCCTATCTCCCAATCCCCTCACACTTGGAGTTAGGGCTCTACCATATGACTCTGGGGGACATGATTCAGTCCACAGCAGAAGGTGAGCTTCTGGCACTGCTGCTCTGAGGACAAAGACCTGCCCATATAATGCCCTCCAATCCTGACAGATTCCATGAGAGACATCCTCTCCCATGTGATTTCATTTCCCAAAGTTACATAAAGGAGGATGACTGCTTCTGTGCACACCCCAGAGGAAGAATTTCATACATTGGAGACTCCATCTCACTTCTCAAAGAATGTTCATTTTCTTATCACTTTTAGATTGGAACGTGAGCTGTGAAACACAAATATGTAAAAGGAATAAACATAGGAGCTCTATCTTAATGGATTTTGGATTTGGATTTTTTCTTTTTCCAACTTAGCAGATTCTCCTTCTACACTGGAGGAGGGAGAAAATGGGCCTGCTGCCTACAGCTGGGTGAAATGGGGAGCAGTGTCACCATCCGCACAGCTGTCTTATTGCTGACTTCCAATAGCAGCACCAGGGCCAGCCTTACGGGAGAAAGGAGCTGGGGTTCTGGAGCTCAAATGATGCTCCTGCAGAGTAGCCTCCTTCTTCCTTCTCTTGTCCATCTGTATCCACTGTTGTTAATTTTTCTAAAACACTTCCTGGGGCTATGCCCAGGTTAAATCTTTCTTTTGTGAGGATGGCAAGGCTTATTATTTTTTCTGATTGTAAAAGTAATAATTATTATTTTCAGAAAATTTGGAAAATGTAGAGGAGTTCAAAGAAAAATAAAAATCACTCACCATTCCATCTTCCAGGAGTAACTGGTGTTATCATTTGGCATAGTCCTTGTAGACTTTTATCTCTGAGGATACATACATGTGCTTTTTTCCCCTGATAATACAATGGAGGTCAAACTGTACAGTACTGTGTATTCTGCTTTCAGGCTCTTTTAATGGTTTCCCCAGTGCCTACAGGAAAAGGAACTACTCCTTGGTCTACGCTCAGCACCTTCGTAACTGTTTCCAACCTGCTCTTCTGGCTTTATCCAAACTCGCCTCTACAATCAGGTGGGTTAACTCATTTGGACGTGCCTGTGCTCCATTACTAGTTCTATTACCTCACCTAGAATGCCCTTCCTATTCTCTCCACATCCCAGAGGCTAGTCATCTTTCAAAGACTAGACACACAGCATCTCCCCCACGAGGTCTCCCAGGAAACCAACGCAAGTGACTTCCTCCCTTCCAAATCCCCCCAGCTGCTCCCTTGGCCTGGGCATGCTTTCCTCCAGATGGCTCAGTCCTCACATCATTTAGGTCTTTACTCCTTAAAATGAACTTCCTGAGACTTTGAAACTCCATTTGTATCCCAACCACTCCATTCCCCTTTCCTGCTTTCTTTTTCTTTTTTTTAAAAAAATAAATTTATTTATTTTTCTTCAGAGCACTTATATTACCTGATATTTGATGTGTTTTGACTTTATATTTTTTGATTGATCAATGGGGTTTCTACCACCACAAAACTGTAAGCTCTATGAAAACAGGATTTTTTTCCTCTTTTGTTCAGTGATGTATCCTTAGTGCCTAGAATAGTGACTGCCACATAGTAGATGCTCCATAAATATTTAAGTGAAAGAAATTCATGTTAATCATTTGGAACTTAGGGTGTCACTTTGTATTTTTCATGAATGTGCACATTAGTTCCCCTCAAAAAGTGTATACATATTGTCTATTAGTGAGAATGGAAACTTCTTAAGGCAGGGACCTATGTATTTCTATCTTTTATATATCTATTTTCCTTTAAGTCCTTAGTATAGTATCTTGCATATAGAAAGAATTCTAGAAAGTACGTTCCATGAGGATGGGTATCTTTGCTTTGATCACTGAGGTATGCCCAGTACCTAGAACAATGCTGTCACATAGTAGGCACTGAAAACTACTTGCTAAGTGACTCTGCCTGAGTAATGAATTGATACTGTTTTTATAAAGGCCCCTCCCTCCTCACTGAGTTCAAACATCTCCAGGAAGGAACTCAATGCTTCAAACTGCATTATAAAGTCATTGTCTTAAGTCTTCTTCTAGGGGAAACATTTTAAAATGCAAATACTTTGTGGGTTTCTGGTTTCAGTGGGAATAAGGTAACAGCTTAGTTCTGAATCTGCTTTCCCTCTTGGAAACCTCCTACAGCAACAAGGAGAATACAAAAACAAAGCCCGTAAATGACATTTTCAGTGAAACTAGAAGTTAGAGAAAACCCTGTAAACTCCATACGAAGAATAAGTTTTACCAAAGATAGAGCCAGGAGTGAAGCCTAAGCAAGAAGTTGCAGCAATAACACACTGTTAAGTGAAAAAAGGAAAGCTCAGAAGAGTATCTATAGTTGTTCCTTTCCTGTAAGAAGGAAGCGGATATAAGTACTTACATAGATATTTGATTATATTTGCCAAAGGAAAATCAGGAAAGATAAACCAGACACTTAAGGGACTGGTTTCCTAAAGGGTGGGCTGGTCTGGGCTGGAAAGAAGGGGACATGAGAAAAGGGTAGCTGGACAAGGAGGGATGACACTTTGTGAGTGTAATTTTTGTACAGCTCTGACTCTTAGAATCATAGTACTATTTCACACACTTAATGAGTAAACAATGAAAAGCAAGCAGGCAGTGGGAGGGACACAAAATGGAATAATACAAACACTAACAAACAAACCTACTGTGTTACAAACAAATAACATACCCACACTGACGGGACAGGAAAGAAAAGACCTAACTTAAGTAACTGGTAAACAGGGTCTTGGATTAGTTACTCTGAGGCCAATGCAAAAGAACTGTACACGTGCTCGCAGCTATCTCGTTAGTAAAAGTAGGTCAGTTCCCTGTCACCAGGATCTGGACTGGGAATTCTGAAACTCTTTTAAGCACTTACTAGAATTGCATAAATAAGTGAATAGATAGTAGATAATGAAAGCTGGGTTCTCTTTGTTAGAGAAAGAAGTTATGAATAAAGAAAAGGGAAGGTTAAAATGAAGCCTGCGGGACTGGATTGGAATCAGAGGTGTCACTATGAGCTCCTGGTTTTTATTACACATACAGGTAGATAAATACATAAATATAGATATGTGTGTGAGGTGGGATAGAGTCCATACATACACTTCCATACATACACTTCTGTCCAGTGAGAGGACCAAGAATCACTGACGTCTAGCACACAGATCTTGGTTTCTAAACACCATTCTTCAAGAAAAAAGGAGCCAACTCTCCTTGCAGAAGTGGCTGGGGCTGGGGCTGCTGCAGGGAAAATACAGACTTAGCCTGGAATGTCTTGCGGTGCCGGAAAATAAGGAAATGCTCAAAAAAACCTGGAAGTGGTGGTGCTTATTGAAAGAATACAGGAGCCAACCTGAAGGAGCTTCTAATGGCCCAAACTGAAACAGTTAAACAACAAAATAATGACAGTATGAGGTTTTAATCCAGAGTCAAATGAATAAATAAACAAGTAGCCATGCGTCCATGAGTGATTATCTACATCGAATGGAATAACTAATCATATGGTACAATTCTTCACTTTTCCCCTCTTGAGCAAGTCTTCTATCGCTCATGATACACTTTATCACTTATTTATTATTTATCATGATACAGTTATCAGTTTTTGTGTGTATGACCATGGAGCCTGGTCTCACATCTTTCACACGGTAGGTGCTCAGTAATTATTTATTACTAAACGAGAAAGAGATTTTTCAACTTGGACTTGCAGAGGAAAGGGGAAGCTTATCTGCTTGAAACCTCATTTCAGGTTATTTTCACATCTTTCTCTCTCTCTCTCTCTTTGTTTTGGGGGGGAGGGGTTGGGGAACTTTTTAACTTTCAGCTGGAACAGTCGCCTCTTCATAAAAATTTAGAAGACCATGTGTGTTTTCTGATGAATTATACCTGGGGTAAGAAGAGTAAAAGTAAACCACAGAATGTCAATGAACTTTCAGTGAATGATCAATAGTATAGCCTCTTTCATTTTCAGGGGTTGAAGTTTCCTCTGATGCTGCTGCTGATACAAACTGCACCTGCCAAATGCTGTACTGTCTCATTTAAAAGTCTTGCCTTTGATTTGAAAACAAAGCAGGAGGGATTTGTTTATATTCCTTTGCCCTACCATGGACTGACTATCTCTTGGCTGCCTCACACCACGAGGCCTGGCTGGGACTTGACAGGCTGTGGATGAGGGGAGCTCTATCTCGGCAAACCACACAGGCATCCATATAAAAGTCCTCAAAATAGTGTAGTGTCTTCCAAAGTCTTGTTTCTTAGGGTTTCTTTTTTTCCATCTTTCTCTCATCAGATAGATAGGAGTGAATACTCCAGATACCACCTCTGGGGAGACTTCTGCGATGACCATTCAAATACTATCACCAGTTAGACTCCTTTCTGAGAGGGGCATGGGAAGCCAGCATCTGGAGATACATGATACGAGAAATCTCACCTTTTGAAATGAGACGGCAGAAGATCTTTCAGGCTGCCTTGCTGTTGTCGGCCATTAGGTATTGAGCAGCTGGACAACTTGCACGTTTCAGGTGGTATTCGGTTTTATAAATGTGACTTTGAGAAAAATTTTACACAACTTCAAGGGATGATGCATTTTCTTTGGTAAAGTAGCCCAAAGCTTTCAAATGGTGATAAATCATCTGAGAGCATTAGTGGGTTTGAAAAGCAACATTTATTAGCTAATGCTGCCATTTCTTTTCCCACCCAGATTTCCTTTCAAAGAAAATTTATTGCCATGTCTCTCTGACTGAAATATCTCCCCAAACACAACTGGATCAAAAATATAGTCAATTCATTGTTTTTACCTGCCTTAATAACTAAATTGAATTGACTAGATCGTTGATTCCATTGATTTTGAAGAAGTTTTTTAAGTTGGCTGGAAAAAAAATTAAGCTGGAAACGATCTGAGTCAGTGACCACGTAAAAACATGACCTGTGTTCTTTGCAGACTAACTTTCAGTCTTTATTGATGTATCTAATTTGGAAAGTTATTTCTTTTTTCCTTGAGAAGGATAATTGCTTTAATGACACAAAAATGCTTTATTTCTCTGGAAGCTTTTGTAGTCTTTTGGATCCAGATTCTATGTCACAAAATCATACATTTTTAGCTTTCCTTTCAAAATAAAAAGAATGTATTCATTTTTGACTGGGAAAAAAGTGAAAAAGTAATTCCTAATTACTCTTGAGTCTAGCATAAGAATAGGATAAATCAATTTCTGGCATTTTAAGTCATTGAGTTGCATTTTGCTGAAGACTTAGATTTTTTTCTAAGTATTTATGTTTTGCACCTGTAGAGTTGAATCTCTGCTCCTGGCACTAGGAAAATATTTGGAGATTCAGGGAATCAAAGAATAGATTTCTTAGACATTCCTGTTTCAGCATAAAGAGAGAAGAAAGTTTAGTTTGTTACTAAATAAACCAAGCAAAATGTTAAAATCAGTTAACGTAAAACCATGGTTCTGGAGGTGGAGTAAAGAGTCTGACTCCATGTTTGATGCTTGACTGCTGACAGCTTTTATACCCACATCTGGGCAAGCCAATATGGAAGCTGTGGACTCCTGTCCTCGGTGCCAGCAACTTTCGTCATGGCCCTACACTCTAACCACAATAAAAACCAAAGCCACTCACTCCTTTCACTCAAGCCATTTCGGACCAGCTTGGGTGTCTGCCCCGGCTCCCCAGAAAGCCACATTATGTGAATAATAAACCTTTCAGACTTTTACAGTGCATGTGTTGCATGAATAACCTCAACGTCTGAACCAGTTGTGTGTGGGGCATTGATTCTGCTGTCTGAGGGCAGCCACAAAATGATTGGTGTTATGAGCAGTAGGGTCGAGGTGGTGACTATCTCTCCTCTGGCTTTTGGTTTGCTAACTGGCTAACGGTGAGCGTGCACTCTGAGCTCCTGCCTGCTGGCTAGTGTATGCTTTGAACTGTCCCACTTTATACTACATTTGCCAAGTCCTACCGAACTTCTGTTATAGATTTTACTGACCCAAGTTGTTGGAAGTTTTGGTAATTGGTGCTTAGGGACAGGAGGAAAAGACTGGGTCTTTCTCTTATTTCCTTTTCTTTCTTTTTCTTTTTTTTTTTCCATTTGATATATGTATGTATTACAAAATGATTACCACAATAATTAGTTAACATTCATCAGCTCACATAATTACATTTTTTTTTTCTGGTGATGAGAACTTTTCAGATCTACTCTTGTAGGAACTTTCAAATATACAGTACAGTATGGTTAACTGTAGCCACCAGGCTGTACATTACATCCCCAGAGCTTACTTATCTCATTACTGGAAGTGTGTACCTTTTAACAACTTTCACCCATTTTCCCCAGCCTCTGCTCCCCACCAATCTATTCTCTGTTTCTGTGAGTTTGGGTTTTTTAGATCCCACATATAAGTGAGACCATACAGTATTTGTCTTTCTCTGTCTGATTTATTTCACATAGCAAGATGTCCTCAAGGTCCATTCATGTTGTCAAAAATGGCAGGATTTCCATCTTTTTTTAGGCTGAATAACATGCCATTGTGCATATATACCACATTTTCTTTATCTATTCATATGTCAATGGACACTTATTATTGCCATGTCTTGGTTTGAAGTGGCCATGGGCCATGTGTTTTGTCCTGGATCTATCTATGAGTCTTGGACTAAACTGTGTGTCTCAATTTCAGCATAAGCAGTAATTGATATTGGACTGAGGGGAATGACTCTTACCCTGTGATTGTTGGATCTGTCTCAAGTAGGCATTGGCCTTTGTTCTGTCTCAAGGAAAAGACTCTATTCTGGGCAGTATATGGCTCATCAGGTGATCACTCACATGAGGAAGAGTAGTCACTATGTGGAGTGCTGAGGTCCATACTCCAGAAAGCCCATGGCTCATTAGGACTCTACATAATGATTCTTCTGCTGCTGCCCAGGCCTCTGTCATCAAGAAGATTGTGATCCTCTGGATTTTAGGGAATGCACCCATAGCCCAGACCCTTAAGAATGGCAGCTCTAATGCTTTACCCTATGCCCTTTAAAGGGTGCAAAGACACCATTGTCCTATGGAACACCTGCAAAATGGATAGACAAAGACTCTGGGTTTGATTGAGTTCTGAAGCTTTCAACACAGCAAAGGGTTAAGCCCAGGGTCCCTAAACTCAGTAGAGCAACGGGGGAGGTCTCTTACCCTAACGATACTGATTTGGCGATCCCTGGAGGAAGAAATTTATCAATGTGAGCAGGGTAGAACTTCCCAAAGTGTATCTCGTAACCATCAAAACCAAACCAAAACAAGCCAGAACAAAACACCTTGACCCAAGGACAGGAAACAAAAATTAAAACAGACAAAAAAGAAAGAAACCAAAACTAAAAAAGGTAAAAGGGGTATCATTTGGCTTTTGCACCTCTACAACATAGGTTTTATGTGCACACAATCTTTGCAGACAAGAGTTCAGCCACATCCAACTTTCCCCAGAAACACAGGTCTGACATCCTACTGATGACATTTTTCAAGGAGATTCACTGAACACATCCATTCAGGACCTACAATTACAAAGGAGCTCTCACAAGAAGGGATGGTCCATGGTCTTATACAAATTACAAGGTCTGGACACCTCAGTAAAATTTCTGCTAATTATTTGGACACCCACTGATGTGCTCTGTCCCTACACTGTGAGGAAGCAACTAATGTCCCTCCTAGCATTCCCAACATTGAAACAGGCCTTTTTAGATTTTAGATGCAACATGTTTCTTATTTCTAAGTTTTAGTTAAGCCCTTTCATACTGTCCTACAAATTGGCCTATTTTGAGTGGAATCTTGTACGAAGAATGCTCTAAAATCCATCTAAATTGCAATACAACTATTAGTGATCCCCAGAGATCCCTTCACTGTTGAGATTTTAGCAGGCTCCTCTCAAGCCTCCTGGAGTTCCTGGACAATCCATGACGGCCATTAGTTGCCCATGAGCTTCTAGTGCAAGAAACTGCCCTTCTCAGTCCACACCACACACCATTAGGATAGCAACTCTTGGCCATACACTGGGCCCTTTGAAGACAGAGGCTCTCATAAGTCCTGAGCCTGTGACTCCCTGCCCCCAGCTGCCCATTACATCTTAGATCATGGAGGCAGCACCCTTCAGGATTGCCACGGCTACAAAGATTCCCTTATTGACATAAAATGGTACTCACAAGATAGATCCAACTCCTGGCCTTCTAGCATATCCCACTTACAGAAGGAAGTGGTTTCCCCTGTCCTCAGTTCCTTGCTGGGTGTAATTACATGAAAGGAAGTCACCTCTCTTTTGGATCCACTGGCCCCTTGGGAAGCCTCTGGAGATCACCTGAGTAATCCAGAAAGGGAGTCTGTGCACTTTATGGATGGTAGTGTCACCATCACTTGTTATAGTCTGCTGGACACTACTGCTATCCATCCCCTGACTGGGATGTCTCTGATCAAGCATGAGGTCTGAAAGTCAGCATAGCAGGCTGAACTTCAGGCAATTATCTTCGCACTAGAGGCTTCCTTGGCCAACAATCAGCTCCATGTGTACAATTTTATACTTTTGGCCCATTGCCAATGGTCTGGCTGTCTAGTCCTACCGATATCAACAACAATTCCATATCCAATGTCCTCCTCTTTGAGGTAAAAAACTCTGGAAGTTTCTTGTCTCACAGATATCCAAAATATAAATTAAGTCTACACATGTCTATGCATATACTAAAACCATAGAACACAGCCTCGCTAACATTTCTTATCCCCTTTGAAGTTCTAGACACTACTGAAGGTTACAAACTGTGATATAGGGAATAATAACCCTCTAAAGATGTCCACATTCTAATCCCCAGAATCTGTGGATATATTACCTAATAGAAGGGATTTTGCAGATGCAATTAATTTAAAACTCTTGAGATGTGCAGATTATCCCTGATCATGAGCTCAAAGTAATCAAAAGGGTCCTTATAAGAGGGAGGAAGGAGGACCAGAGTCAGGGAAGGAGCTATGAAAGTGGAAATAGAAATCAGAAAATCGGAGAAAGAGCTGCTACATTGCTGGCTCTGAAGGTGGCGGAAGGGGCCACAAAGCGAGGAACATGGCCAGCCTCTAGAAGCTGGAAAAAAGCAGGGAAACATATTCTCTTTAGAATCTCTAGGAATGAACCATTCCTGCTGACACCTTGGTTTTAACCCAGAGACTGATTTTGGACCTCTGGCCTCCAGAACTGTAAGATAATGGGTTTTTGTTGTTTTAAGCCACTAAGTTTGTGGTAATTTGTTACAGCAGCCATAGGAAACTAATACCCAGTGGTACTCACTTCTCAAAGTGCACAATGCTGGACTCTTACTGACCTCATACGGCAGACCTCAAAGACTGCCACCATTGTTTACCTCAACCAGTCCCAATTCAATTAAAGGAGACATGACACATTTCCATCATTGGTCAAACATCAGGGGTGAATTTTAATGAAGACTCTGACTCAGGTTTTGATATTTGACTGCTGATATCTTTCAAGTCTTTCTACTACCTCTTCCCCTCTTGTCCCAAATCTGGCAAAGCTGGTAAGAAATTCCCCCACTTTCCCTCCCTTGGGCCAGAAGGTCAAACCACGCAAACCCTGGACTTCAGGTGGAAACTCTCACCTTGGCCTAATTCCCCAACCATAATAAGACGCTCAAATCACTCACCCTGCCCTTTGGTCAAGATATTTTGGGCCAGAAGTTACCCTCCTCTCCACAGAGAGCCTCATTACATGAGTCATTAACCTTGTCACCCTATCAGTGATTTTGTGGCATCAACAGTGTCAGCATCCTGACCAATTTTGGTTGGGGGCTTGATCTTGCCTCTGTGGGGTGACCACAAAACACTGGGGTATCTCAGTGTGCCAGATGGGATGCTAAAATGCACATTTTTAAGAGCACTATTCCCCCCCTGCCTTTTTTTTTTTTGAAACTGATTTTATATTAAGATAAGCATGACACTTTGGTGTGAAACAGGAGACTTCAAAGCAATTGATGCCCTCAGGCTTTTTTGAGAATGGGTTCACCCTCTGTTATTAGGGCTGCTTCAAGGGAAAAGACTGAGAAGCACTATTTTAAGGAAAATTGGCTTCAAACCCAGAGTCAGACTATTTCAGAAGGAATGCCTAGCAACCGACATTTGAAAACTGACCTAACTTCTCCAGGCAGGCAGGCCATCTTGGAGGATATCCAAGTTAAGAACTTCTGAAGGTTTACTTAAATATCAATTAGTGCATGTGTACCTGCACCGAGATTTAAATATTTTGGAGATTACCAACATAAAAAATTAATTGCCTTTCCTTTCTTTTTTCTATTAGAAACAATTCATCAAGAATTCATAATAGTGTCTTGAAGACCCTTGGATGACTGACTGCACCATGAAATGTACGTGTCTCTCTCCCTGTCTGTGTGTGGAGAGGGGAGAGAGATATTTATCAGTTAAATTGAGGACAAAAAATTCCTATGCATTGTTGTAGTATATGAAGTACTGTAAATGTATCTGCCAGGTTGCATTTTTCCAAACTAAAACTAAACATTTTTAGACTGCATTTTATCTTTTAAAAAGTCACATTATATGATATTTGCCTTTCTGGAAGCTTCCTTGTAACCAGAATTCATATTAGAAAAGGAGACTTAGGCTTCCCTGGAGGCGCAGTGGTTGAGAGTCTGCCTGACGATGCAGGGGACACAGGTTCGTGCCCCGGTCCAGGAAGGTCCCACATGCCGCGGAGCGGCTGGGCCCGTGAGCCATGGCCACTGAGCGTGCGCGTCCGGAGCCTGTGCTCCGCAACGGGAGAGGCCACAACAGTGAGAGGTCCGCATACCGTATAAAAAAAAAAAAAAAAAAAGAAAGAAAAGAAAAGAAAAGGAGACTTAGAAGACCCCCAGGGAGCTAGAGAGCAGCGCTGAAGGAAGGCGTGTTCCGCCAGGCACAGAGCTTTCCTACCGGAGGAGGTGGCCGCGGAAGCAGCGTCCCTGGAGACAGTTCACCAGTGCTCACTGGAGAAGGAGAAGCCCCACAAGCAGCACAGCCTAAGTGTTTTACTCCCGAACATAATTGCTTTAAAATGCTTTGTTTTGCCTCTACTCCATCTTAGTCCTGACCAGAAATGGCATAGAGGGGAAAGGGAAGTTGGAGAAAGGATATAAAATCCCTTCAAACGACTCAGCTGCTTTCCCGGGCTTTCTGTACTAAGTAGAGCACGTTTTCGCTTTATGATCTACCTCAAATCCTACTTGCTATATGCCTTTTTCCTGATCATCCAGTCTGCAGCTTAAAGAAATGCCTCCTTTGTTTGTGCCCCTCGGTGTTTCTTGCCTGTTCCATTCACCTGGTAATTATTCATCCATTCCTGTGCAACTCCTAAGTTTTCTGTGTTCTTTACCTTATTAGATTTTAAACTTTATATCCTCATTCTGAATAAAGTCTTACTGAAGACAAGGACAACATCTTAACGTTCTTTTTATCCTCGACATAACCTATTTGAGTGACTTCAAACAGCAGCTGCTCCATAAATATATCGATATGTTGGATGAATGAATATTGATTAAATTTTGGCTTACTGGATACTTTCAAAAGGATACTTGCATCCCAGGGAACTTCTGATGAGTACCAGTGAGTCTGACTAGAGAAAAGACCATTAGTATTGAAAGGACTTGCATATACACAGTTTATTCAATCTAAAATATATTTATTGAATGATTTCTATGTGCTAGATATACTATACTAGGTTTGGAGAATTCAAAGATCACTAAGAAATGGTCACAATGTCAAAGACCTCACAACATAATAGGGAGACGGAGACACAAATTGGCAATGGCATAAGTTCTAAGATAGAGGGGTAGACACAGGGATTTACAAATAAAAGGAAATCTTTGAAGGAAAGTTGTGGGATGGTAAGCTTTGTCTTGATCATCCAAAAAACTGACACAGTAGAAGACTCAACCAAACTCATTGCTTGGCAAATACTAGACTATGCTCTCTATTGTTTCAGTTGTTCACTTTGCATCCCAATACTCTACTGGTGTTTACAGATTCAGTCTCACTCAACTACTGTTTTGTTTTCATAAACAAAAATATATTTTAATATTTAAAAGTTTGACTTTTTCTACAGGGATCAATCATGCTTCCTTTTTTTCTTTTTTCCCTGAGAGATTTTGGCTAATTGCTTATGGAATGCTATGGACACACCCCCCTCCCCTAAACAGAGTCAAAGACCATGCAAGTTATAATACATTTTTATTTCTTAATTCCAGTGGTAGAAAGGTGAATGGTTTCCCAGTAAATCTGTGCTAATAAAGAAGATTTTTAGAGTTTTTTTCAATCTTGATTTACTATGTTTGAGATAGGTTTAGTATGGAATCCCCTTGACATATGACTCTGGTAATTAAGTGAGACATCAAGTCCTCAAAAGCTCAACTTTAGAGTGAGGGTGTTAACATGAAGTACCATCAATTGCTGAGTCCATTTATTGATTGTATTGGGTTGTACATGGACTAATATTGTTTACATTGAGAGTGAGATGACTGTGTCTAATCAGAATAAAGGACACACAGGTATATCTCTGTTTTGTGACCCATAATTAACTTTTAGAAGGACACTAAGCAAATTGCTGCCAGCATTCTTTGTATTGGGAAAATAGGGCACTCCCCCTCCCTCATTTTTTTGTTTTTGTTAACACCCAGTATTCTTGCAATGCAAGGGTGCTTATGTGGGAGAAACTGCTGGTTTGGTAGGGGAAACATATGTTTTCAAAAATAAAGCCTATGCATTTTTTATTAAAAAGTGCTTTTTACAACAGCAGCATAATCTGCAGATGGAGCGTTGATACGGTCATCTTGCTGGCTGTTAAAGAGTTTATTCTACATTAAATTGACTCCCGAGGGCTGCATTTTTCAGTGCTCTTATGACCACCAACCTTTCTTATTGAGAAGGTCTATAGGCCTGATATGAAGTCTTGTAAATCATCAACTCACTCTTTCTGTAATATCTAATGTGTCCCAGTTCACATGCCTTAAAAATTATAAACCACTGCACATAATGTATATCAACCAAATAAATCAGCTGCTATAAATATAGGTTTTCTTTTGGTTCTGGGCAGATTCATCCCATTGCATTTCACAGGTTTTAAATGCTTTTAGTTCAACAGACAGGATCTCTTTCAGTGTTCAGGCATTAGAGAGCTGGAATGCAATCTGTTTTAAATACTTTATGTGCACAATTGACCCCAAAGCATTGAAAATAGCTCCCTGAAATTCTAAAGAATATAAAAGTAAAACAATGGATGTGTTGTTAACCACCATGTCACTAGTTGATGAAACAATATGGAAGTTTTATTTTGGTTATAGGAAAGGGGAGGATAATAAGGCACTGAAGTGCACAATGTGTGGATTCTTTACATGTGGCACGAAGGAGAACCACACTCCACCAAGCTCTTCTCTGGATGGGCTTGAAAACTCCTGGTCTGTCCTCTCTTTGTTTGCTATGAAACCTGGTCCTACATGTATATCTTTTATTAATAGGTCAGAATAAACTGGATACTTATAAAAATATGGGCCAATGAATGGGTTATTAGTATTAACTCATTCCTACTTCTTTGCAATTTCCTTATATTTTTAATTGATTGAACAACAAAAAAGTCTGCAGAAACTTGTGACATTGCTGACAGCTTTCCACATGATTTCCCAGCCAGTGTGTCTTGAGTGACTTTCATGTTTGTTTTTGTTTTCAGAGTAGTTTTGAGTTATGAATTTATTTCTTAAGCTATAAACACAGTAAGCCCTGCTTCCTGGTCCTACAGGATGGATGCAATAAAAAGAGAAGAGAGAACACAGATGTGCATAGGAAGGGAAGACAGCAGGTTTGGAAGCAGAAGGCAGAGATTCTGGTCCTAATTCTGTCACTGACTATGTCAATAAACGAAGGCATTTAATTTCTCAAATATAATTCCATATTTGCAAATTTTCCTACTTGCTAAAATTTATTTGTAACCCCCAAGTCAATACTCATGGTACTTTATTGTTATTCGTGGACAGGCACAGAGCAATGAAAAACTTGTCACCCTAAGCCCATGTTCCCTGCTGAGATCAAACAAGGTTTCAGCTCTTATGCTGTAAACAAGTGTCTTCTCATGCTCTATTAAGTGCCACATTTTGTTCCAATTTTTGCTTTTTTGTTGGTGACTTTTCTTTTCAAAATAGCCCCTGAGCATAGTGCTCAATGCTGTTTGTGTTCCTAAGTGCAAGAAGGCTATGATGTGCTTTCTGGAGGAAATATGTTTGTTAGTTACATTTCATTCAGACATGAGTTATAGTGCTGTTGGCCCTGAGTTCAATGTTAATTAAGCAACAGTATATATTAACTGAAGTGTCTCTAAAGAGAAACACACACAAAACAAGGCAATGTATTGACTGATTGATGAAAATGTGCCCAGAGGCTCACAGGAACCTAACCCTGTGTTTCCCTTAGGAGCAGTGGTTTAGTATTCACAGATTCAGTGTTCGTGGTGACTTGGTAGGACGTAACTACCATGAATAATGCTGTTCGACTGCATAATTGTTTTGTAAAGAAAAATGGTAATACCAGCGTCTCACGATGTTACAGTAGTTCATCTCAGAATTTTGAGATGGAAAGTGTCAGCCAGGAAAACATAGACCACTCTCTGTATTTCAAATGAAAAACATTTTAATAAGGAAAGTGAAGTCTTAAACAATGTTTAGAAAGTCTGTAGGAACAAAGGGCAAGGAAGCCTCCAGCAAAATTATCAGCCTGAAGCATTAAAGAGGGTAGTTTTTAAAAGCTTCCCTGGAAGCTGCTCTAAAGAAGCTCAAATCTGCTTGCAGCTGCCTCTGGAGAACAGGGGCTTTTCCTTTTCCACTTTTCAAATCCCAAGTAAGTGTCTCTTATTATTTAACTTGGAACCGTTCAGAGAAGAAATACTAAAAACTGTTGTTCCTGGCTCCTTTCCTGAGATCTTAGAAGAAAGTGATAGTGACTTTGGGTTGCCAAAAGACAGTTTAGAACAAGTAGTAGTAGTAGTAGTAGTAATAGTAAAAAAAAAAGATAGGCTAGATCTAGTAATAAGATAATCAGCTTACAGTGGTGTCAAGTTGGGTCTTCTATCATAGCTATGTCACAGCATTAGTGACCATTTACAGAAGTTCTTCTCTGTCCACATACATAGAACCTTCAAGACCACAGTTACACCTCGGCTTCAGAGCACAGGTCAGAATTTACCAGAACCCAGGTGCTTTTCCTTCTTCTAGTCTCTTATGTGAGGGTCTGGTGGTATCTCTTTTAAATTCTCAAAACACAAAAAGGTGTGATTGCACCACTTTCTGCAGACAGTGGAGCTACTAGGCCACTTGTTCATCTGTCTGATGGCAGCTACTCTCAGTGGTGTCGAGGGTCAGACAACCATTCTTTGGAAGGAAAAAACCTTCGATGCTTCAAGGATGATTTGCTCTCCTGAGGGTGAGTAGGTATAACAATGGGCAATAGCTTAATAAATTTGTTTTCCCAGATACTTCTTTGCATTACAACATGGAAGAAATTTCAAGGTCAATGGTAGAGATGTCTGGGGGCAGAGGAGGGTCACTGTGGTTAGTAGAGAAAGGCTTGGTCTAGAAATGATCAAATCTGAGTTTTTGTTCCGGTGCTTTGACAGCTAACTAATATAAAAATCATCATATGTTTTAAACACAGGATTTGAAGTCCTGATATGTCCTCTTGGGGCTTTTGAATATTACTTCTGAAAGGTCACTTAAACCCATGGTTTGATTGCAATTTATAATTCCCTTAAAAAAATTAAAAGAAAGACTTCGGTATAAATGCCTAGGTAACCCTCTCAAAGTAAATGATCAGGGATGGGATTTTTCAAAGCCTTTAGTACCAAGGTGATGGATTCTGGAATAAATGAAAACTTGTTCAAATTTTAATTTCTAAAAGAATAAGTTAGTTGGTTGTTTCCTAGATCAGTGGGTGATGAGAGGTGGTTTTTCTTGAGATTTGCTCAAGATTGCTTCAGAATTCAGAAGGTAACTTTAAGTCAAATATTTTGGTTGCATTACAAAGTGCTTCCACATGAGATCTGCTATCATGGAGAAGCTGAGCTGTGACAGCTTCTGTCTCATCATCATTCAGTGTGAGAAGGCCACTGATTCCAGTGGTTTCCATTATAGAATCATAACTGGCTTCCTCTCATGGCTGATTACATTTTTATAGTTACTGTATATATATATTTATGCAAATTCCTGTTCCTGGAAAGTTTCAGCTCAACTGATAAAAGCAGTCATTTTGATTTCCGTCTTTTTATAAGGGAATGATAAAGGCAGCCTAGGAAGTGTTGATTATTCAAGTAAAACAGTAGCTCTAAATTCTTTGACTTTCCAGGCTTGTCCTTTAACAGAAAATAATGCTGTAAATAGAAGTGAGCCTGTTAGCTTGAAACAATTCAAGGATTGAATTAAACAAAAACTCCCCTGGGTTTCTGCACGAAAGCTATTGAATTTGGCTGCAAATGAGCACAAAGCACTTTCAAAAAATTTTTTTCTCATCCTTCTCCATTGCAGAGTCCTTGGTTTAGTTTATTTGATGATAATGGATCTCCATTGACCTACGTAACTGGTATATTTAAATACTCATTTCATTTAAAAATAAGTATTCAAATACCTATTTCATTTAAAAATATGTTGAGAAAGAATGTAACGTCTTGTTCAACCATCCTTTTTTTTTTTTTCTATAATTTTTTAGTGCATCTTTTTTTTTTTTTTTTTTTTGGTACGCAGGCCTCTCACTGTTGCGGCCCCTGCCGCTGCGGAGCACAGGCTCCAGATGCGCAGGCCCAGCGGCCATGGCTCACGGGCCCAGCCTCTTGGCGGCCTGCGGGACCCTCCCGGAGAGGGGCATGAACCCGCGTCCCCTGCATCGGCAGGGGGACCCTCAACCACTGCGACACCAGGGAAGCCCCCCCTTTTTTTTTTTTAACATCTTTATTGGAGTATAATTGCTTTACAATGGTGTGTTAGTTTCTGCTTTATAACAAAGTGAATCAATTATACATATACATATGTTCCCATATCTCTTCCCTCTTGTGTCTCTCTCCCTCCCACCCTCCCTATCCCACCCCTCTAGGTGGTCACAAACCACCTAGCTGATCTCCCTGTGCTATGCGGCTACTTCCCACTAGCTATCTATTTTACGTTTGGTAGTGTATATATGTCCATGCCACTCTCTCACTTTGACATAGCTTACCCTTCCCCCTCCCCATATCCTCAAGTCCATGCTCTAGTAGGTCTGTGTCTTTATTCCTGTCTTACCCCTAGGTTATTCACGACCTTTTTTTTTCTTAGATTCTATGTATATGTTAGCACACGGTATTTGTTTTTCTCTTTCTGACTTACTGCACTCTGTATGACAGACTCTAGGTCCATCCACCTTACTACAAATAAATCAATTTCGTTTGTTTTTATGGCTGAGTAATATTCCATTGTATATATGTGCCACATCTTCTTTATCCATTCATCTGCTGGTGGACACTTAGGTTGCTTCCATGTCCTGGCTATTGTAAATAGAGCTGTAATGAACATTGTGGTACATGACTCTTTGAATTATGGTTTTCTCATGGTATATGCCCCGTAGTGGGATTGCTGGGTTGTATGGTAGTTCTATTTGTAGTTTCTAAGGAACCTCCATACTGTTCTCCATAGTGGCTGTATCAATTTACATTCCCACCAACAGTGCAAGAGTGTTCCCTTTTCTCAACACCTACTCCAGCATTTACTGTTTCTAGATATTTTGATGATGGCCATTCTGACTGGTGTGAGATGATATCTCACTGTAGTTTTGATTTGAATTTCTCTAATGATTAATGATGTTGAGCATTCTTTCATGTGTTTGTTGGCAATCTGTATATATTCTTTGGAGAAATGTCTATATAGGTCTTCTGCCTATTTTTGGATTGGGTTGTTTGTGTTTTTGTTATTGAGCTGCATGAGCTGCTTTTAAATTTTGGAGATTAGTCCTTTGTCAGTTGCTTTATTTGCAAATATTTTCTCCCATTCTGAGAGTTGTCTTTTGGTCTTGTTTATGGTTTCCTTTGCTGTGCAAAGTGTTTAAGTTTCATTAGGTGCCACTTGTTTATTTTTGTTTTTATTTCCATTTCTCTAGGAGGTGGGTCAAAAAGGATCTTGCTGTGATTTATGTTATAGAGTGTTCTGCCCATGTTTTCCTCGAAGAGTTTGATAGTGTCTGGCCTTACATTTAGGTCTTTAATCCATTTTGAGTTTATTTTTGTGTATGGTGTTAGGGAGTGTTCTAATTTCATACTTTTACATGGACCTGTCCAGTTTTCCCAGCACCACTTGTTGAAGAGGCTGTCTTTTCTCCACTGTATATTCTTGCCTCCTTTATCAAAGATAAGGTGACCATATGTGTGTGGGTTTATCTCTGGGCTTTCTATCCTGTTCCATTGATCTATATTAATGTTTTTGTGCCAGTACCCTACTGTCTTCATTACTGTAGCTTTGTAGTATAGTCTGAAGTCAGGGAGCCTGATTCCTCCAGCTCCATTTATCGTTTCAAGATTGCTTTGGCTATTCGGGGTCTTTTGTGTTTCCATATAGATTGTGAAATATTTGTTCTAGTTTTGTGAAAAATGCCAGTGGTAGTTTGATAGGGATTGCATTGAATCTGTAGATTGCTTTGGGTAGTAGAGTCATTTTCACAATGTTGATTCTTCCAATCCAAGAACATGGTATATCCCTCCATCTATTTGTATCATCTTTAATTTCTTTCATCAGTGTCTTATCATTTTCTGCATACAGGTCTTTTGTCTCTTTAGGTAGGTTTATTTCTAGATATTTTATTCTTTTTGTTGCAGTGGTAAATGGGAGTGTTTTCTTAATTTCACTTTCAGATTTTCCATCATTAGTATATAGGAATGCCAGAGATTTCTGTGCATTAATTTTGTAACCTGCTACTTTACCAAATTCATTGATAGCTCTAGTAGTTTTCTGGTAGCATCTTTAGGATTCTTTATGTATAGTATCATGTCATCTGCAAACAGTGACAGCTTTACTTCTTCTTTCCAATTTGGATTCCTTTTATTTCTTTTTCTTCTCTGATTGCTGTGGCTAAAACTTCCAAAACTATGTTGAATAATAGTGGTGAGAGTGGGTAACCTTGTCTTGTTCCTGATCTTAGTGGAAATGGTTTCAGTTTTTCACCATTGAGGATGATGTTGGCTGTGGGTTTGTCATATATGGCCTTTATTATGTTGAGGAAAGTTCCCTCTATGCCTACTTTCTGGAGGGTTTTTATCATAAATTGGTGTTGAATTTTGTCGAAAGCTTTCTCTGCATCTATTGAGATGATCATATGGTTTTTCCCCTTCAATTTGTTAATATGGTGTATCCCATTGATTGATTTGCATATATTGAAGAATCCTTGCACTCCTGGAATAAACCCCACTTGATCATGGTGTAGGATCCTTTTAATGTGCTGTTGGATTCTGTTTGCTAGTATTTTGTTGAAGATATTTGCATCTATGTTCATCAGTGATATTGGCCTGTAGTTTTCTTTCTTTGTGACATCTGTCTGGTTTTGGTATCAGGGTGATGGTGGCCTCCTAGAACGAGTTTGGGAATGTTCCTCCCTCTGCTATATTTTGGAAGAGCTTGAGAACGATAGGTGTTAGCTCCTTGCTAAATGTTTGATAGAATTTGCCTGTGAAGCCATCTGGTCCTGCGCTATGTTTGTTGGAAGATGTTTAATCACAGTTTCAATTTCAGTGCTTGTGATTGGTTTGTTCATATTTTCTATCTCTTCCTGGTTCAGTCTTGGCAGTTTGTGCATTTCTAAGAATTTGTCCACTTCTTCCAGGTTGTCCATTTTATTGGCATAGAGTTGCTTGTAGTAATCTCTCATGATCTTTTGTATTTCTGCAGTGTCAGTTGTTACTTCTCCTTTTTCATTTCTAATTCTATTGATTTGAGTCTTCTCCCTTTTTTTCTTGATGAGTCTGGCTAATGGTTTATCAATTTTGCTTATCTTCTCAAAGATCCAGCTTTTAGTTTTATTGATCTTTGCTATCATTTCCTTAATTTCTTTTTCATTTATTTCAGATCTTATCTTTATGATTTCTTTCCTTCTGCTAACTTTGGGGTTTTTTTGCTCTTCTGTCTCTAATTACTTTAGGTGCAAGGTTAGGTTGTTTATTTGAGATGTTTCCTGTTTCTTAAGGTAGGATTGTATTGCTATAAACTTCCCTCTTAGAACTGCTTTTGCTGCATCCCATAGGTTTTGGGTCGTCGTGTCTCCATTGTCATTTGTTTCTAGGTATTTTTTGATTTCCTCTTTGATTTCTTCAGTGATCACTTCGTTATTAAGTAGTGTATTGTTTGGCCTCCATGTGTTTGTATTTTTACAGATCTTTTCCTATAATTGATATCTAGTCTCATAGCATTGTGGTCGGAAAAGATACTTGATACAATTTCAATTTTCTTAAATTTACCAAGGCTTGATTTGTGAACCAAGATATGATCTCTCCTGGAGAATGTTCCATGAGCAGTTGAGAAAAATGTGTATCCTGTTGTTTTTGGATGGAGTGTCCTATGAATATCAATTAAGTCCATCTTGTTTAATGTATCATTTTAAGCTTGTGTTTCCTTATTTATTTTCATTTTGGATGATCTGTCCATTGGTGAAAGTGGGGTGTTAAAATCCCATACTATGATTGTGTTACTGTTGATTTCCCCTTTTATGGCTGTTAGTATTTGCCTTATGTATTGAGGTGCTCCTATCTTGGGTGCATAAATATATACGATTGTTATATATTCTTCTTGGATCAATCCCTTGATCATTATGTAGTGTCCTTCTTTGTCTCTTGTAATAGTCTTTATTTTAAAGTCTATTTTGTCTGATATGAGAATTGCTATTCCAGCTTTCTTCTGATTTCCATTTGCATGGAATATCTTTTTCCATCCCCTCACTTTCAGTCTGTATGTGTCCCTAGGTCAGAAGTGGGTCTCTTGTAGACCACCTATATATGGGTCTTGTTTTTGTATCCATTCAGCCATTCTGTGGCTTTTGGTGGGAGCGTTTAATACATTTACATTTAAGGTAATTATCAATATGTATGTTCCTATTCCCATTTTCTAAATTGTTTTGGGTTTGTTATTGTAGGTCTTTTCCTTCTCTTGTGTTTCTTGCCTAGAGAAGTTCCTTTAGCATTTGTTGTAAAGCTGGTTTGGTGGCGCTGAACTCTCTCAGCTTTTGCTTCTCTGTAAAGGTTTTAATTTCTCCACCAAATCTAAATGAGATCCTTACTGGGTAGAGTAATCTTGGTTGTAGGTTTTTCTCCTTCATCACTTTAAATATGTCCTGCCACCCCCTTCTGGCTTGCAGAGTTTCTGCTGAAAGATCAGCTATTAACATTATGGGGATTCTCTCATGTGTTATTTGTTGTTTTTCCCTTGCTGCTTTTAATATGTTTTCTTTGTATTTAATTTTTGATTGTTTGATTAATATGTGTCTTGGTGTGTTTCTCCTTGGATTTATCCTGTATGGGACTCTCTGTGCTTCCTGGACTTGATTAACTATTTCCTTTCCCATATTAGGGAAGTTTTCAACTATAATCACTTCAAATATTTTCTCAGTCCCTTTCTTTTTCTTTTCTTCTTCTGGGACCCCTATAATTCGAATGTTGGTGCATTTAATCGTGTCCCAGAGGTCTCTGAGACTGTCCTCAGTTCTTTTCATTCCTTTTTCTTTTTTCTGCTCTGCACTAGTTATTTCCACTATTTTATCTTCCAGGTCACTTATCCGTTCTTATGCCTCAGTTATTCTGCTATTGATCCCTTCTAGAGTATTTTTAATTTCATTTATTGTGTTGTTCATCATTGCTTATTTCCTCTTTAGTTCTTCTAAGTCCTTGTTAAATGTTTCTTGCATTTTCTCTATTCTATTTCCAATATTTTGGATCATCTTTACTGTCATTATTCTGAATTCTTTTTAAGGTAGACTGCCTATTTCCTCTTCATTTGTTTGGTCTGGTGGGTTTTTACCTTGCTCCTTCATCTGCTGTGTGTTTTTCTGTCTTTTCATTTTGCTTATCTTACTGTGTTTGGGGTCTCCTTTTCACAGGCTGCAGGTTCGTAGTTCCCGTTGTTTTTGGTGTCTGTCCCCAGTGAGTAAGCTTGGTTCAGTGGGTTGTGTAAGTTTCCTGGTGGAGGGGACTAGTTGCCTGTGTTCTGGTGGATGAGGCTGGATCTTGTCTTTCTGGTGGGCAGGTCCACATCTGGTGGTGTGTTTTGGGGTGTCTGTGGCCTTATTATGATTTTAGGCAGCCTCTCTGATAATGGATGGGGCTGTGTTCCTGTCCTGCTAGTTGTTTGGCATAGGGTGTGCAGCACTGTAGCTTGCTGGTCGTTGAGTGAAACTGGGTGTTGATGTTATGATGGAGATCTCTGAGAGTTTTTTTGCCGTTTGATATTACGTGGAGCTGGGAGGTCTCTTGTGGACCAGTGTCCTGAAGTTGGCTCTCCCACCTCAGTGGCATAGCCCTGATGTCTGGCTGGAGCACCAAGAGACTGTCCTCCACATTGCTCAGAATAAAAGGGAGAAAAAATAGAAAGAAAGCAAGAAAGAAAGAGGATAAAATAAAATAAAGTAAGATAAAGTTATTAAAAAATGATTATTAAGATAAAAAATTTTAAAAGTAAAACAAACTAACAAAACAAAAACAAACAAAAAACGGACAGACAGAACTGTATGACAATTGGTGAAAGCAAAGCTATACAGACAAAATCTCACACAGAAACATACACATACACACTCACAAAAATAGGAAAAGAGCAAAAAATAATCTGTCTTGCTCTTAAAGTCCACTTCCTCAATTTGGGACGATTCGTTGTCTATTCAGGTATTCCACAGTTGCAGGGCACATCAATTTGATTGTGGAGATTTAATCCGCTGCTCCTGAGGCTGCTGGGACAGATTTCCCTTTCTCTTCTTTATTCGCACAGCTCCCAGGGGCTCAGCTTTGGATTTGACCCCGCCTCTGCATGTAGGTCACCTGAGGGCATCTGTTCTTCGGTCAGACAGGACGAGGTTAAAGGAGCAGCTGATTCGGGGGCTCTGGCTCACTCAGGCCGTGGGGAGGGAGTGATACTGAGTGCGGGGCAAGCCTGCGGCGGCAGAGGCTGCTGTGACGTTGCAGCAGCCTGAGACGCGCCGTGCGTTCTACCGGGGAAGTTTTCTCTGGATCACGGGACCCCGGCAGTGGCAGGCTGCACAGGCTCCTGGGAGGGGCGGTGTGGATAGTGACCTGTGCTTGCACACAGGTTTATTGGTGGCGGCAGCAGCAGCGTTAGCGTCTCATGCCCGTCTCTGGGGTCCATGCTGATAGCCGCGCCTCGCGCCCATCTCTGGAGCTCCTTTAAGTGGCGTTCTTAATCCCCTCTCCTCGCGCACCAGGAAACAAAGAGGGAAGAAAAAGTCTCTTGCCTCTTTGGCAGGTCCAGACCTTTTCCTGGACTCCCTCCCGGCCAGCCGTGGTGCACTAACGCCCTGCAGGCTGTGTTCACGCCGCCAACCCCAGTCCTCTCCCTGCGCTCCGACAGAAGCCCGAGCCTCAGCTCCCAGCCCTGCCCGCCCTGGCGGGGGAGCAGACAAGCCTCTCGGGCTGGTGAGTGCTGGTCAGCGCCGATCCTCTGTGCGGGAACCTCTCTGCTTTGCCCTCCGCACCCCGGTGGCTGCGCTCTCCTCTGTGGCTCTGAAGCTTCCCCCCTCCGCCACCCGCAGTCTCCGCCCGCAAAAGGGCTTCTAGTGTGTGGAAACATTTCTTCCTTCACAGCTCCCTCCCACTGGTACAGGTCCCCTCTCTATTCTTTTGTCTCTGTTTTTTCTTTTGTCCTACCCAGGTACGTGGGGAGTTTCTTGCCTTTTGGGAGGTCTGAGGTCTTCTGCCAGCGTTCAGTAGGTTTTCTGTAGTTGTTCCACGTGTAGATGTATTTCTGATGTACCTCTGGGGAGGAAGGTGATCGCCGCGTCCTACCACCTGCCACCTTCTCCTGAATCCCCAACCATCCTTCTTAATAGCTCTTTTGGAATCTCTCTGTGGTCTCAGCTAAATCCAAACTTGCAGAATTTCATTATGAGAGAGTGTTGAGTCAATTCAATTACGCTTGGAATTTGTGGTTGTCTGTCATGTTAGAGTTTCACCTGAGGGAACTGCAAAGTGCATTCATTTTAATTTTGCTAAACTCACATGAGGCTCTCCTGATTGAGGAAATTTGGGGAATGGGTCGTGATCGTTTTTTTTTCTTTGTAAAATTGAAGCATACCATACACATAGTAATGAGCAGAAAGCTCATTGATCCTAAGCGTACAGCTCAGTGAATTTTCACATATGTATACGCACATCACAACCACCCTGCTGAAGACAGAGAACATTTCCTGTATCCCACAAGTTTCCCTTATGCTTATTTCCAGCCTATACTTCCACCTTGAACTTCTATCACCATTGATTTAGTTTAGTCTCTTCTTCAACTTCATGAAATGAATCCTATACTCTATAGTCTTTTGACTTTTGTTTCTTTCACTTAGTATAATGTTTGTGTGATTCATCCATGTTGCTGTGTGTAACAGCTTATTTTGTTTTATTGCTGAGCAGTATTGTACTCTACGAATATACCAGAGCTTATTCATTCATTCTCTTTTTGGGCATCTGGGTTGTTTCCAGTTTGGAATTACTGTGAATAAAACTGCTATGAATGTTCTTGAATGTCTTGGTGGGTCTGTGCATTCATTTCTCTTTAATATATACTTCAGTGTGGGAATGCTGGACCATTGGGCAGGCCTAGGCATAATTTTTATAAATACTGCCAAATAATTCTCCAAGTGACTGACTTTTCTAGTGTATGTTCCTACTGACAGTGTAAGAGTTAAACCTGCCCCACGTCTTCACTGTCTGAGACTGTGTCTGTTTTCTAAAAATTTAGCCAATCTGGTGAGGGATTGGTGATATATTCCTGAATTTCATTTAGGGAACATTTCCCTGATAAGCAATGTTGTTTAGCACCTTTTCATATGTTTATTGGTCATTTTTCTCTGCGTGTGTATGTATGTGTGGAGCATCTGTCTGGTACCCACTTTGAAAAATTTTGTTATTTAATATCCTTCTTACAGGTGTGTGAAGGTCTTTGTATATTTTGGATGGGAGTCCTTTGTCAGCTATGTTTATCACAAATATTTTTCCTAGTCTGTTACCTTTCTACTCTTTTAATGATGTCTTTTTATAATGGAAGTTATTTAAGAAAATCAAATTTATCACTTTTCTGTGGATTACTTTGTGTCTTATTTAATAAATCCTTGCCCATTACAATATTGGACCTGTTTTTGTGATTGTGACTCTGCAGATACTTTGCAAATTGTGTTCAAGGAACCAGCAGCCTGAGTAGCTAATTGTTAAAGCCCTAGTCAAGAAGTCAACTCCTTCATTTAGATATGAGGAAAGAATTTTTTCAAGACAATGGCAGTTGCTGTGGGATTGTTCTTGTTCCTTTTCAAAAGGGGTACAGCAATTGTGTTTATTACTGATTCCACTCACTTGCAGTGCATTAAAATCACAGCAGTTCCTAAGATGGACGGATATATCCTTTAACCTGACATTCAAAGCTGAATGGGCTTTTTGGTACCCTGGAATGAACTAGTAAGAACATTTCAGAATGTATATAAGGAAAAAAGGAAGGAAAATCTATCCATAATTAGTTGACAGAGGACTTTTGAGAAGATATAGAAAACTAAAAATATTTATGACTCACACATTAGGAGTAAAAAGGACTTTAGAATGCTTCAGTGAGCCCTTTGCTGGAAGGGTGGGTTAAGAGCATTAGCTGACCCTGATTCTCCCTAACCTGCCATGTGGACCAATTGAATAGAGTTATTTCATAGAATAGAAGCCAATCTAGGGGGTTTAGAAGACTGAAAAAGTAGAGGTGGCACCAACTGTCTTTCCCTTGACTTCTTACCCTGGAAAGCAAGAATGTCTCAGGACCAGTTAGACCTTGGATTGTATGTTGCAGGCAATGGATGAAGTAGCAATGGCCCTTTCTGGACCTTGGTTTCATGACTGCTGGGCCTCTTGGCTCTCTGTCCAACAGCAAAGCCAAGGTCAACTTATGCTCCATGCTGGATATTTTCCATGTGCCCTTCCAGATTCCCCTCTCTACCCTTCTCCTCACTGCTTTTTGCCCTGGGAGCCCGACCTGTGTGGCATGCATTCCAGTTTTCTCTTGCCCTTCAGCTTCCAGTTGGGTTTGGCCAATAAGGAACACCATCTGGAGATCAATGGGAGGAAAGAGAGTAAAGTGAAGGTGATTATCCCCTCTCTTCAGGGCTGCTGCCAGGTGGCTGTAGTCCAGGCCCTAGGTCACAGGCCCTTTCAGGTGGCCCTCTCCACACAATACTTGTTTCAGATTCTGGTAATTGCTCTTTCCCTCCATCTTTCAGTTTGGGGACATGTACAGCCTCCTACCATTACTTGTCCTAGAGTACTGCACTACCCCTTGTGGCTTCCCTATTTGCTGTCTTTTTGAGTCCCTACACATAGTTCCATTATTAAACTCTCCTCCAGTGACCAATTTATAGAGGGAAGAAATTAAAATTGTATGAGAGAGTATGGCATGGAGGTTATTCTTTGACTAATACTTCATCTGAGAAAGCATGATGCACACTAGTGAAACTCGAACCATTAAACAGCTCCCATTCTCTTACTATGTTCTGCTCCCATTTCTAGCCTCAAAACGGGGCCTGATACTTTCTGACGCATCTCCTCTAAAGCTGTGTCTTCCCTTTTCTTCTTACTTAGCTCCATATCTTTCAAGTCTCAGCTTGAATATTAATTCCAAACTTCCCTGAAGGGTGCTATATGCCACTCATTCTTAGCAAGGAGTAATTTGAATAATAGCAGTTAAAAGTTGAAATACATATTTGTACTTTTGCTTTGTTTATGTCTACCCCCCCCCCAGCTTGTGGTCCATGGGAGATTTGTTCAGTTTTATTGTAAATAATATTTATAATAATACCATCCAGAATAGTGTTTGGTACATTTTTAAGTGCTTAATAAACATTTTTTGAATGAATTAGTGATTAATAATCAACCAAAAAATAGAATTCAGATGTACTGAATCTTTGCAGACAAATCATGTATCATTAAAAAATAAAAATCACTTAACTTTGGGATAAGATATATAATAATAACAGTAGTAGTGATGATAAACAAAACAGAAAAGCATTAACCCGAAGTATATTACCCAAAGATCATCTACATTATTTTCTATTCTATTCCATATTTCATTTTTATCTGTACACAATTTCTGAAAAACTGATATCATAGATGAATTTTTGCTTTCTTTTGGCATTTAAAATGTTGCATAAACATTCCTTATATTTCTAAATAGTCTGAGTAGTTACAGTTTTTAATAACTGCATAAAATATAATAGCGTTTCTATAGTGCGACTATCTTTGCCCTGTTGTCTGACATTTAGGTTGTTTTCTATATTTTACTATTATGACTCTTACCTAAATAAATTGCTCCATGACCCTCCAGTATTAGAAAGTTCACTTTTCTTTATTTGTCTAAATCAAATGAAATCTGGCTAGGGCTCCCAGCTGTGAAGGTTAATGAGAAATACAATCCCAGTCATTTCTGAAACAGTTTCTGTGTCTTTCATTGGTTTTACCAAAAACCTGGGGCTAATGTGGCTCAAGAAAATTAGAGAAGGGTTCCTAACCTCAGCTCATCTTTGTTCCTTTTGTTTTCTGTTACAGCCCAATGTGGGGGGCTGGTCCCCATCATCTTGCTCTTATGGCTGCTCCAAATGACAGCAGTGATGACTGTTCACAGAAGCCCTGCCTCACTGGTAGCAGCTCGGATAGGTAACCACCTTCCCTCTGCTACTTCTGGAGCACTGTACTCAATCATATGCACAGTTTTCCCCCCATAAAAATCCCAAACCCAAACCCTCCTTGAAGTCTTCTGGCATTAACTTGCTCTTCTGGTGGTCCCAGCTTCTGCTCCCATCCTGTGTCAGACAATTTTAATTTCTTCCTTTATAAATCCAGACCTCTCAAACCAAGGCCTCTGTGGGAGTTTACTTTAGGGCATCTTCTGAAATAAAGAGAACAATAAGAGCTTGTTAAGCACCCAGGAACTCCACTCCAAGAAGAGCCTTGAACTTTATAATATTACAAAGTCATACACGTCCGTTGTGTGAAGGAAGGAAGGGAAAAAATATTTCTTATATGTCCTCTAAGAATTAGGCCCATATTCACATTTCAATAGATTTTTCTATCAAGTATACAACGCTACAATACATATCATGTAGCATATCATTTTTTCCCCAAGAAATAGGATTCATGGGTCAACTTTTATAAGTGTTTTATTAGTCAGTCTGAAACCTAAACTGCTGTAACAAAGGGAACCAAAAAGACATAAACCACAGACAAGTTGGCTTCCACTTCTGTAATTGTTGTTATGAAATAATTTAGGAAATTCTTCCACTGAATACAAGGAGAAAACATGGGTCTATGTGGTTAAGGAATATTGAGGAAAGAAGCCTCATCCTCAGCTTCTACTGTCACTGATGTTACAATGATGCTTTTTGCTCATGACCCACGTAGGAAGACTGGCCCCACTCTGCTGGGCTCAGAGGATCCAAAGGGCAACAGCAATTTATCAGTGAAGACATCAGAGAGTTATCAAGAGAGTAGAGTTAAATCAGGCTAGAACCTGGAAGGACTGAGATCCAAAGAAGTGAGTTCTCTGTTTGGGGCTGCTTTCCTTAGGAGGGTGTGTGTTGTTGGTTCTAGAGAAAAGAAGTAAGAGACTGAGAACCTGACTGGTTGTCTTGACAGCCCTGACAGGAATAGAAGTTTGAATTCAGGGCTGGAAAGAGGACAAAAAGGTTCTGGTGAAAATTTCTGGCTTTGGGCTCATACTCCATGGGGTTACATTATAGGACTAAAGACAGACCAGAGTAAACAACCCTGGAAAGGACTGGATTTCCTACAAATACTTTTTATTTTTGAACTAAAAGAAAGTGGTCCCAGATGGCCAGGGGCCCCAAATAGTTGACAAAAACAACATACACTTGTTACCAAACTCAGGTCTGGCTGCTCACCAGTCGAAAATCAATACCTGTGAGGCAAGTGTTGGTAGAATGGGAAACGTTGCTTCTAATCAGAGAGCTGGCAATATGGGGAGAATGCAGACTCAGCGTCCCCAGAAACGAACTCTCAAGATTCTGCCCAACCATGAGAGTTTTTAAAGGGAAAAGGGAAATAATCTGTTAATCATTGAGATGGGGGTCAGAGTCCTCACCATCCTACACTGCATGTAGGCTTGTCAACATCTAGTGATCTTTCTTTAGATGCTATCTTGTTCACACAGTTTGTGAGATTACTGAAGGGGAAGCTAAGGAAGAGATCTTGTCATTGGTTAATTACTTATTCTTCATTTCTACTTCTTTGAGCTACAGAAAGAACCAACAGGTTAAGCAAAGTGTTGTGTGATCAAAAGATTTAAAAGGTGTGATTGTGCTGGAGATGAGCAGAGCATGTGGTGCCTGGTTTAAGGTTAGTTACAATATAGCTTTGCTAAAGCTACAAGACAAGGGGCCCCCTGCAGAAAGCTCTTTCCTGCCAAAAGCTGCTTACAAATCCCCGCTTGTTAGAACATCATTCCATTTCTATGGGATTATGAGCAAAGGTCCATCTTTTGTAACTTCTTCCTGCTAACAGAGGGCACTGTATTCTTAGAGTAGAAGATATTGACATGGGTCTGTAGCATCTCTTTGCTGACAATTGTAGTTGCCTGTTTACATATACGGGCAGGACAAGCTACAATTATTTTGATGCACATAAAGATATAGATTATTATGAGCAATAGTGTTAATCCCATTCTCTTAAGGCCAGTTCTTGGAACTGTGCTAGCCATAGATTCAGTATTGCTCAAGATGGAGCAGCTTATGTCATGGCTGTAGTCTGGTCATTGTGCAGTTAGCTTTTTCCCTCTGGTGGCAGTTATAGTATCTGTAAAACAACTCAGGAATGTACATCAGATACTGAATCTGTGACTCTATTGCCCTAATCTTTAATGACTTGAGCCTGCCCTTTTGTGACTCAGGGAGGCCTGGGTCATTTCAGCTTTTTGACAAACAAGGGGAAAGGGACATGGAGGGGACTTTGTACTGGGGGAGTGGGGGCACATGGTTCTGATCAGTTCCAGATTCTCTCTAGAGAAAGATAATTTTTAGGCCCAAGTTAATTTTACAAACAATTTTGCAAATACAATGTCTGGCATACAATTAAAAAAAATCAGGCACACAAGGTGACAATACAACATGAACAAACAGTAGAAATAACAAACAATAGAGATAGACAAATAGGGGCTTCAAATATTGGAAGGATGAAGCTATTGGACAGAGACTTTTAAAAATATATGTTTATAATTGAAAAAATACATGATTATTTTGTCAGAGAATTGGAAACATAGGAAAATATTAAATGTTCGTTCTAGTGCTATAAAGTATAATCAAAATTAAGAGCACAAGGCCACAACAGTGAGAGGCCCGTGTACCGCAAAAAAAAAAAAAAAAAAAAATTAACAGCACAAAGATGAGAATAACAGCACATTAGATAAAACTGAGATTTATTGAACAAGAAGATAAATTAGAATAGTAAATTCTAATAGTAAAATTAGAAAAATAAGAGATTTAAAGCAGAGAAGAAAAGATTAAGAGACATAGACAAGAGAATGATAAGGTCTAATATAGATGTGTAACAGAGAAGACCAAACCTGACTCCATATTGCAACTATTCCTTTAGCTCTAACATCTGTGCTCTGTTGCCTGTGCTTAGTCATGCTGGCTCTGTACCTTTGTCTAAAAGAATGTTGCCTAGAGCCTGAAATGGACATGAGAGCCCATTCTCAAGACTCTGCGTCCCAGGCTTGACTTTTAAAGATATAACACTTTTCATTCAAATAGAGATAAAAAGTCGAGGAACAGAGAATAACATTTGTCTTATTGGCGCTTTACAGGGATATCATGACCAAAACTATGTGGACAGCTGCAAGAACAAAGGATCTGGCATCAAGAAGTCTGCAACAGGGCTTCCCTGGTGGCGCAGTTGTTGAGAGTCCGCCTGCCGATGCCGGGGACACGGGTTCATGCCCTGGTCCGGGAAGATCCCACATGCTGCAGAGCGGCTAGGCCCATGAGCCACGGCCGCTGAGCCTGCGTGTCTGGAGCCTGTGCTCCGCAACGGAAGAGGCCACAACAGTGAGAGGGCCACGTACCGCAAAAAAAAAAAAAAAAAAAAGAAGGAAAAGAAGTCTGCAACAACCAATCACACCCTCTCCCCTTTTAGTATATAAGAAGCCTGAATTCTAACTCAGGTAAGATGGTTCTTTGGGACACCAGTCCACCATCTTCTCAGTCTGCTGGCTTTCTGAATAAAGTCTCTATTCCTTGCCCCGTCTCTCGATTCATTGTCTTGACGTGCAGCGAGCAGTATGAGCCTCAACTTGGTAACACAACTGATCATGGCCCAGCAGAAGAGGAGAGGAGCAATTAGACAGAAGCAATATTGTCAGTTTTCTCTAGACTGACAAATACAAAAATCTAAAAAGCAGATAACAACATAAACGAAAAAACAGATTGTCTTTAAGGGAGCAACATTTAGATTGATAATTGTCATTCAGTAAAAATCAATGGAAAACAGAAAATAATGGCATGATGTCTATAAGTGTTGAAAGAATTATATATGCAAAAAAAACCGCCTCAAAACCAAAAACCTATTAGCCAATAAACCAAACAAAAAAGCAAACAAACAAACAAAACCCTACAAGAAAGAAGACAAAGACATTTTTAGATGAATAACAACAAAACAAAGCAAATTATTTGACAGCAGATATACACTAAAGAAAGTAACAAAAATTGTTCTCCAAGCAGAACAAATATTTTTGATGAAGGATTTGAGTGGTAGAAGTAATAAAAAAGCAGTGAAAATAGTAAATATGTGGGTAACTTCTCTTATTTACGGTAGAACAATCAGATGAAAAATTACCAAAGATAATAAGTATCCAAATAAGGTTGTTAGAAAACTTGATGTACATAGAACACTGTTCACAAAATTTGGAGATTTCACTCTTTTAAAGTAAGTATGAATAGAATATTGATAAAAATATGCCTATATTTAAGCTATAAATCTCATTTCAATATATTTAAAGCATAATATTATAGAGTATGTTCTCTGACAACAATGATATCAAACTAGAAACAACAGAATAAAATGAAAAAATCCCCATGTTTTTGTAAATTAAGAAATGCAATTATAAATAACTCATGAGTTAAAGGAGAAATCAGAATGGAAATTTGATAATATTTTGAAATAAATGAAAAAGAAAATACTGCATATTAGAACTTTTTACAGGTAAAAGTATAGCCCAAAGGTAGAAAAGAGACTAAAATTTAATGAGCTAAGAATTCATAGCAAGAAATTAGGGAAAGGATGTCGTTATATCCAAAGAGAGTAGAAGAAAGGAAAAAAACATAAAAGTAGAAATTATTAGAATTGACAACACATACAATCAAGAGAAACAATAAAGCTCAAGGTTGGCTCTTTTAAGAAACTAATCAAGTTTATAGCCCTCTACTACACTGGTCAAGTAAAGAATGACAATGGAACAAATAATCAATAGGAGGAATAAAATATAAAAAGAACATTATTACATATACCACAGAAAACATCAGTATTCTGATTGTCATCATGAACAAGTTTATGTCAATAAATTAGAATATTTAGATAAAATAAATTTCTAAAAAATTACAACTTACTTAAATTAGCATAAGAAATAATAGAAAATTAGAAGAGATTTGCACTAATTAAAGATTGATTCTGACTAGATGGTTTTAATGACTAATTTTTAATAAGTATTAAGGAACAAATAACACCAATCTTACACAAACTCTTCCAGAGACTAGAAGAAACAATTCCCAAACCTTTCATGAGATGAGCATATTCTTTTCTTTTTTTTTTTTAATTTTACTTCTGGTCCATTTATTTTTGAGTAGTTTACAGCATTATAAAAGTTCAAACACAATGCAAGATCACTGTAATTATTGGAATGTTTAGGATGGACATTTTAGGAAGGGAAGTTCTATTGGAAGTTTGTCACTAAGATGAGAAAGGTAGGAACTCTGTTCACCCAACAAATGCCCCACAGAATTGTTCAACAATAATCACAACGGAGAGTTGTCATTTTTCCCCCAGTCATATATGTTGTTACAAGATATTGAATATAGTTCCCTGAGCTATACAGTAAATCCTGTTGCTTATCTATTTTATGTATACTAGTTTCCATCTGTTAATCCCATATTCCTAATTTATCTACCACCCTTCAGTAATCTAAAGTTTTTTTTCTGTGTCTGTGAGTCTGTTTCTGTTTCATATATAGATTCATTTGTGTCATATTTTAGATTCCGCATATAAGTGAAATCATATATTTGTCTTTCTCTGTCAGACTAATTTCATTTAGTATGATAATCTAAACATGGTCCATCCATGTTGCTGCAAATGCAATATTTCATTCTTCTTTATGGCTGGGTAATATTTCACTCTGTGTGTATGTATGTGTGTATGTGTATGTGTGTATACAGATAAATATATATATATATATATATCACAACTTCTTAAGTCTGTTAATGGCACTTGACTTGTTTCCATGTCTTGGTTATTGTAACTAGTGCTGCTATGAACATTGGGGTGCATGTATCTAGAGTTTTCATCCCTTCTGGATACATACCCTGGAGTGGGATTGCTGGATCATATGGTAACTCTATTTTTAGTTTGTTAAACAAAGCTCCATACTATTTTCCATAGTGGCTGCACCAGTTTACATTCCCACAAATTGTGTAGGAGTGTTCCCATTACTCCACACCCTTGCCAGCATTTGTTATTTGTAGACTTTTTAATGATGGCCATTCTGACTGGTGTGAGGTGTTACCTCACTATAGTTTTGATTTGCATTTCTCTAATAGTTAGCAATGTTGAGCATCTTTTCATGTACCTGTTTGGCATCTGTATGTCTTCTTTAGGTCTTCTGCCCATTTTTTGATTGGGCTGTTTGTTTGATATTGAGTTGTATGAGCTGTTCGTATATTTTGGATAGTAACCGCTTATCAGTCTCATTGTTTGCCAATATTTTCTCCCATTATGTAGGTTGTCTTTTCGTTTTGGTTGATGGTTTCCTTTGCTGTGCAAAAGCTTTTAAGTTTGATTAGGTCCCATTTGTTTACTTTTTAGACTAGCATATTCTTGATATCAAAACCTGGCAAGGACATTATTAGAAAGGATATTACAGGCCGATCTTATTCATAAACCCAGATGTACAAATTCTAAGCAACATATAGTTAGATTGAAACTAGATCTATAAGAAAGTATGTAAGTTGGGTTTATTAAAAGAATGCAGCTTGAATTCAGCATGAAAAAAATCTGTATAATTCACAACATTAGAAAAAAGGGGCAAAATTAACATAGAGAAAACATATACCAAATTACAGAAATATAAAGAGAAAAGAATTTAAAAGGTGATACTTATAATAAGATAACAAATATGAAATGCCTATGAATAAAACAGAAAGTACTTGTAAGGCCTCTACCCAGAAAGCTGCAAAACATTATTGAGATAAATAAAAGATCTAGGATTTCCCTGGTGGCACAGTGGTTAAGAATCCACCTGCCAATGCAGGGGACACAGGTTCAAGCCCTGGTCTGGGAAGATTCCACATGCCGCAGAGCAACTAAGCCCGTGCGCCACAACTATTGAAGCCTGTGCGCCGAGAGCTCATGCTCCGCAACATGAGAAGCCACTGTGATGAGAAGCCTGCATGCCACAATGAAGAGTAGCCCCTGCTTGCTGCAACTAGAGAAATCCTGCGTGCAGCAACACAGACCCAATGCAGCCAAAAATTAAATAAATAAATAAATAAGATCTAAATAAACTGAGCGTTTATTGTTTGGAAGTCTCAACATATTAGAACTGTCAGTTCTTCTCCAACTGACCTATACAATCAATACAATTCAAATCAAAATCTCATTTGTTTGTTTTTTCCTCTGTAGAACTTGACAAGGTGAATTTCAAATTAAGTTGCATCAATTGTAGCTTGTCTTTTCATGCTCTTAACAGTGTGTTTTGAGTAGCAGAAAATTCTAATCCAGTCTATTCTTTGCATTATTAATATTTGTGTATAAAAATAACTCAGAATGGATAATAGATCAGTGTGTAAAAATGATAACTATAAAAAATCTAGAAGGTAATATAAAAGAAAAGGTGACTTTGGGTTAGACACAGGTTTCATAGATATGATGCCAAAAGTACAATACATAAAGAAAAAAATTGATAATTGTACAGTTTTTTTTGAAATTTAAATATAGATTTATTTGAATCAGTTTTAAAAGTTACATAACAAAGTTTAAATAATGTCAGTGCTCTTGAGTTCTGGATATTTTTGTGAATGTAAAGTATATTGCATTAAACATTTTAAATTCCGAATTTTAGAAGAAAAATAACCTTTACTATAACGATATTCTAATATATTTTATCTATGAAGTTGAAAACAGTTTACTGTGTGAGGACATAATTGAAAATATTAGATGTAACTGATTCTAATTTCTTTAAGTGTGAAATTGTGCATGCTTCTTCCTCTTTTTTATTTCTAATTTTTTTTACCGTCTTTATTGGAGTATAATTGCTTTACAATGGTGTGTTAGTTTCTGCTTTATAACAAAGTGAATCAGCTATACATATACATAAATCCCCATATCTCCTCTCTCTTGCGTCTCCCTCCCACCCTCCCTATCCCACCCCTCTATATGGTCACAAAGCATGGAGATGATCTCCCTGTGCTATCCAGCTGCTTCCTACTAGCTACTTATTTTACTTTTGGTAGTATATATAAGTCCATGCCATTCTCTCACTTCATCCCAGGTTAACCTTCCCCCTCTTTGTGTCTTTAAGTCCATTCTCTACATCTGTGCCTTTATTCCTCTCCTGCCCCTAGGTTCTTCAGAACCACTTTTTTGTTTTGTTTTGTTTTTTTTTTAGATTCCATAGGTATGTGTTAGCATACGGTATTTATTTTTCTCTTTCCGACTTACTTCACTCTGTATGACAGTCTCTAGGTCCATCCACCTCACTACAAATAACTCAGTTCTGTTTTTTATGGTTGAGTAATATTCCATTGTATATATGTGCCACATCTTCTAATCCAATCATCTATCAATGGACACTTATGTTGCTTCCATGTCCTGACTATTGTAAATAGAGAAGAATTGAACATTGTGGTACATGACTCTTTTTGAATTATGGTTTTCTCAAGGTATATGCCCAGTAGTGCAATTGCTGGGTCATATAGTAGTTTTATTTTTAGTTTTTTAAGGAACCTCCATTCTGTTCTCCATAGTGGCTGTATCAATTTACATTCCTACCAACAGTGCAAGAGGATTCCCTTTTCTCCTCACCGTCTCCAGCATTTATTATTTGTAGATTTTTGATGATGGCCATTCTGACTAATGTTAAGTGATACCTCATTGTAGTTTTGATTTGCATTTCTCTAATGATTAGTGATGCTGAGAATCCTTTCATGTGTTTGTTGGCAATCTGTATATCTTCTGTGGAGAAATGTCTATTTAGAACTTCTGCCCGTTTTTGGGTTGTTTGCTTTTTTGATATTCAGCTGCATGAGCTGCTTGTAAATCTTGGGGAATAATCCTTTGTCAGTTGCTTCATATACAAATATTTTCTCCCATTTTGAGGGTTGCCTTTTCATCTTGTTTATGGTTTCCTTCGCTGTGCAAGAGCTTTTAAGTTGCATTAGGTCCCACTTGTTTATATTTGTTTTTATTTCCATTTCTCTAGGAGATGGGTCAAAAAGGATCTTTCTGTGATTTAAGTCATAGAGGGTTCTCCCTATATTTTCCTCTAAGAGTCTTACAGTGTCTGGCCTTACATTTATGTCTTTAATCCATTTTGAGTTTATTTTTGTGTATGGTGTTAGGGAGTGTTCTAATTTCATTCTTTTACATGTAGCTGTCCAGTTTTCCCAGCACCACTTATTGAAGCGGCTGTCTTTTCTCCATTGTATATTCTTGACCCCTTTATCAAAAATAAGGTGACCATACGTGCATGGGTTTATCTCTGGGCTTTCTATCCTGTTCCATTGATATATATTTCTGTTTTTGTGCCAGTACCATATTGTCTTGATTACTGTAGTTTTGTAGTATAGTCTGAAGTCAGGGAGCCTGATTCATACAGCTCCATTTTTATTTCTCAAGATTGCTTTGGCTCTTCGGAGTCTTTTGTGTTTCCATACAAATTATACAATATTTTGTTCTAGTTCTGTGAAAAATGCCAGTGGTAGTTTGAAAGGAATTGCATTGAATCTGTAGATTGCTTTGGGTAGTATAGTCATTTTCACAATGTTGATTCTTCCAATCCAAGAACATGGTATATCTCTCCATCTGTTTGTATCACCCTTAATTTCTTTCATCAGTGTCTTATAGTTTTCTGCATACAGGTCTTTTATCTCCTTAGGTAGGTTTATTCCTAGGTATTTTACTCTTTGTGTTACAATGGTAAATGTGGGTGTTTCCTTACTTTTTCTTTCAGATTTTTCATCATTAGTGTATAGGAATGCAAGAGATTTCTGGGCATTAACTTTGTATCCTGCTACTTTACCAAATTCATTGATTAGCTCTAGTAGTTTTCTGGTAGCATCTTTAGGATTCTCTATGTTTAGTATCATGTCATCTGCAAATAGTGACAGCTTTACTTCTTCCTTCCCGATTTGGTTTCCTTTTACTTCTTTTTTCTTCTCTGACTGCTGTGGCTAAAACTTCCAAAACTATGCTGAATAATAGTGGTGAGAGTAGACAGCCTTGTCTTGTTCCTGATCATAGTGGAAATGGTTTCAGTTTTTCACCATTGAGAACGATGTTGGCTGTGGGTTTGTCATATATGGCCTTTATTATGTTGAGGTAAGTTCCCTCTATGCCTACTTTCTGGAGGGTTTTTGTCATAAATCGGTGTTGAATTTTGTTAAAATCTTTTTCTGCATCTATTGAGATGATCATATGGTTTTTAATATGGTGTATCACATTGATTGATTTGCATATTTTGAAGAATTCTTGCATTCCTGGTTTAAATCCTACTTGATCATGGTGTATGCTCCTTTTAATGGGCTGTTGGATTCTGTTTGTTAGTATTTTGTTCAGGATTTTTGCATCTATGTTTGTCAGTGATATTGGCGTGTAGTTTTCTTTGTGACATCTTTGTCTGGTTTTGGTATCAGGGTGACGGTGGCCTTGTAGAATGAGTTTGGGAGTGTTTCTCCCTCTGCTATATTTTGGAAGAGTTTGAGAATGATAGGTGTTAGCTTTTCTCTAAATGTTTGATAGAATTCACCTGTGCAGCCATCTTGTCCTAGGTTTTGTTTTTTGGAAGATTTTTTTTTAAACACCTTTATTGGAGTATAATTGCTTTACAGTGGTGTGTTAGTTTCTGCTTTATAACAAAGTGAATCAGCTATACATATACATATATCCCCATATCTCCACCCTCTTGTGTCTCCCTTCCACCCTCCCTATCCCACCCCTCTAGGTGGTCACAAAGCCCCAAGCTGATCTCCCAGTGTATGCGGCTGCTGGTGGAAGATTTTAAATCACAGTCTCAATTTCAATGCTTTTGATTGGTCTGTTTACATTTTCTATTTCATCCTGGTTCAGTTTCGGAATGTTGTGCTTTTCTAAGAATTTGTCCATTTCTTCCAGCTTGTCCATTTTACTGGCATATAGTTGCTTTTAGTAATCTTTCATGATCCTTTGTATTTCTGCAGTGTCAGTTGTTACTTATCCTTTTTCATTTCTAATTCTGTTGATTTGAGTCTTCTCCCTTTTTTTCTGATGAGTCTGGCTAATGGTTTATCAATTTTGTTTATCTTCTCCAAGAACCAGCTTTTAGTTTTATTTGATCTTTGATCTTTATTGATCTTTGTTATTGCTTCCTTCACTTCTTTTTCATTTATTTCTGATATTTTCTTTATGATTTCTTTCCTTCTGCTAACTTTCAGGTTTTTTTGTTCTTTTTTCTTTAATTGCTTTAGGTATAAGTTTAGGTTGTTTATTTGAGATGTTTCTTGTTTCTTTAGGTAGGATTGTATTGCTGTAAACTTCCCTCTTAGAACTGCTTTTGCTGCATCCCATAGGTTTTGGGTTGTCATGTTTTCATTGTCATTTGTTTCTAAGTATTTTTTGATTTCCTCTTTGATTTCTTCAGTGATCTCTTGGTTATTTAGTAGTGTATTGTTTAGCCTCCATGTGTTTGTATTTTTTACAGATTTTTTCCTGTAATTGATATCTAGTCTCATAGCGTTGTGGTTGGAAAAGATCCTTGATCTGATTTCCATTTTCTTAATTTATCAAGGCTTGATTTGTGACCCAAGTATGATCTATCCTGGAGAATGTTGCATGAGCTCTTGAGAAGAAAGTGTATTCTGTTGTTTTTGGATGGAATGTCCTATAAATATTAATTAAGTCCACCTTGTTTAATGTACCAGTTAAAGCTTGTGTTTCCTTATTTAGTATCATTTTGGATGATCTGTCCATTGGTGAAAATCAGGTTAAAGTTCGCTTCTACGATTGTGTTACTGTTGATTTTCCCTTTTATGACTGTTAGCATTTGCCTTATGTATTGAGGTGCTCCTATATTGGGGGCATAAATATTTACAATTGTTATATCTTCTTCTTGGATTGATCCCTTGATCATTATGTAGTGTCCTTCTTTGTCTCTTGTAATATTCTCTATTTTAAAACCTATTTTGTCTGATATGAGAATTGTTTTTCCGGGTTTCTTTTGATTTCCATTTGCATGGAATATCCTTTTCCATTTCCTCACTTTCAATCTATATGTGTCCCAAGGTCTGAAGTGGGTCTCTTGTGGATAGCCTATATACGGGTCTTGTTTTTGTATCCATTCAGCTAGTCTATGTCTTTTGGTGGGAGCATTTAAGCCATTTACATTTAAGGTAATTGTTGATATGTATGTTTCTATTAACATTTTCTTAATTGTTTTGGGTTTGTTATTGTAGGTCTTTTCCTTCTCTTGTGTTTCCTGCCTAGAGAAGTTCCTTTAGCATTTGTTGTAAAGTTGATTTGGTGGTGCTGAATTCTCTTAGCTTTTGTTTGTCTGTAAAGTTTTTAATTTCTCCATTGAATCTGAATGAGATCCTTGCTGGGTAGCGTAATCTTGGTTGTAGTTCTTTCCCTTTCATCACTTTAAATATGTCTTGCTACTCCCTTCGGGCTTGCAGAGTTTCTGCTGAAAGATCAGCTGTTAACCTTATGGGGGTTCCCTTGTATGTTATTTGTTGTTTTTCCCTTTTGCTTTTAATATATTTTCTTTGAATTCAATTTTTGAGAGTTTGATTAATATGAGTCTTGATGTGTTTTTCCTTGGATTTATCCTGTATGGGACTCTCTGCATTTCCTGGACTTGATTGACTATTTCCTCTCCCATATTAGGGAAGTTTTCAATTGTAATCTCTTCAAATATTTTCTCAGTCCCTCTCTTTTGACCTTCTTCTTCAGGGACCCCTATATATATATATATTTTTTTTTTTTTCGGTACACGGGCCTCTCACTGTTGTGGCCTCTCCCATTGTGGAGCACAGGCTCCAGACGTGCAGGCTTAGCGGCCATGGCTCATGGGCCCAGCTGCTCTGCAGCATGTGGGATCTTCCTGGACTGGGGCACGAACCCATGTCCCCTCCACCGGCAGGTTTATTCTCAACCACTGTGCCACCAGTGAAGCCCCGGGAACCCTATATTTTGAATGTTGTTGTATTTAATGTTGTCCCAGAGGTCTGTGAGACTGTCCTCAATTCTTTTCATTCTTTTTTCTTTATTCTGCTCTGCAGTAGTTATTTCTACTATTTTATCTTCCAGGTCACTTATCCGTTCTTCTGCCTCAGTTATTCTGCTATTGATTCCTTCTATTGTATATTTAATTTCATTTGTTGTGTTGTTCATCATTGTTTGTTTGCTCTTTAGTTCTTCTAGGTCCTTGTTAAATGTTTCTTGTATTTTCTCCATTCTATTTCCAAGATTTTGGATCATCTTTACTATCATTACTCTGAATTCTTTTCAGGTAGACTGCCTATTTCCTCTTCATTTGTTTGGTCTGATGGGTTTTTACCTGCTCCTTCATGTGCTGTGTGTTTCTTTGTCTTCTCATTTTGCTTAACTTACTGTGTTTGGAGTCTCCTTTTCACAGGCTGCAGGTTCGTATTTCCCTTTGTTTTTGGTGTCTGCCCCTAGTAGCTAAGTTTGGTTCAATGGGTTGTGTAGGCTTCTTGGTGGAGGGGACTAGTGCCTGTGTTCTGGTGATGAGGCTGGATCTTGTCTTCCTGGTGTGCAGGACTGTGTCTGGTGGTATTTTTTTGGGTGTCTGTTACCTTAGTATGATTTTAGGCATCCTCTCTGCTAATGGGTGTGGTTGTGTTCCTATCTTGTTCGCTGCTTGGCATAGGGTGTCTAGCACTGTAGCACTGTAGCTAGGTTGTTGAGTGGAGGTGGGTCTTAGCATTGAAATGAAGATCTCTGGGAGCGTTTTAGCTGTTTGATATTATGTGGAGCTGGGGGCATCTCTGGTGGACCAATGTCCTGAACTTGGCTCTCCCACCTCAGAGGCACAGGCCTGACACCCAGCTGGAGCACCAGGACCCTGTCAGCTACACGGCCAGGTATGTGGGGAGTTTCTTGCCTTTTGGGAAGTTTCAGGTCTTCCACCAGCGTTCAGTAGGTGTTCTGTAGGAGTTGTTCCACATGTAGATGTATTTCTAATGTATTTGTGCAGAGGAAGGTGATCTCCATGTCTTACTCCTCCACCATCTTGAAGGTCTCCCCCTTCCTCTTTATAATACAGCAATGTACAGCCCAAACATCAACCGATTTGAGCATGGAGTTCACTCATTCTTATACCTGAGGATTTATCTTTCAATCTTTATGGTCAGAAAGCTCCTGAAATGCACTAGTCTATTTTCTTAGTTTGCAGTTAGGGTCCTGCTAGTGTTAGAGGATCTCCTGCCAATTGTACAGTTTTATTTAAAGTGTATTTATCGTATTCTTACCAAGAATCAGCTGTGCTCTTCCGACACTCATTCATGCCACTTGAAATTTATATGTATTATATAATTAATGTTCAACTTCATATTATTTAAAACAGCAAAATATGAGTGTCGAAGAGAGGTATTTCTGTGAAAATTAAGTTGAATGTTTCAGAAAGACAGAATAAAGATTAATTGCTAAGTGAAAAATACTTTTAAATTTAGAGTGTTATAGATAATTACAACATACTGAAAGACATTATAAATATTGAGAAGGATTTTTTGCCTTCATATTTAAAACAAATTCTATCTTGCTTAAAGAAAAATACCCTGGAAACAATTGCAGATGCATTTTGGTTTTGCTTTCCACAATAAAGTAAATGTGGAAATTTATTGATGGGCTAATACTCAAAATGTTGCCTAGTGGTAGAAGCCAGAGATGCTGCTAAACATCTTACAATACACAAAACAGCCCCCAAGAACAAAGAATTATCTGACCCAAAATGTCAATAGTGCTGGACTGAAAAAAAAGCTTATTGTTGTAAAGAAGTAAATAGGATACCTTGAGGAAACCAGAGACACACACAAAAAACTCAGAACTTAAGAATGTTTAAAACAGGAAGTCACAAATGAATTTTCCGTGGGAAAGAAGAGAAAGCCTAATGTATACAACATTGTTATTAGATAATTATATACACTTAAAAATGAATGTGCATTGAACTGCCCTCTACACACTTTCATTAAAAAGGTCTGTGGGGTATTAAGAAGATCTTGCTGGTAGAGAATTCTACTGACTGAGTGAAATAGTCTTTGCAGAAATTTCTCAGACGTTTGATATAAATGGTAGTTCCCAAGGTAGAGGAAATATCTTGTAAAGTTTCCTTCAAGTGGAAATCAGATCTCAGTTATATCAGAGATCTATTCAAAGATACATCACTCACGCTCTTCACTCTATGGCCCCCAGAGAAGTAGGTTTTAACAATAGTTTTGCATGGGAAGTATTAGAGTTATCATATTTAACAAATAAAAATACAGGATGATATTTATACTGGAAAAGTAATCATTGTATATCTGAAATTCAAAATTAGCTGACCATCCTGTATTATCAGACAACATTTATATGTATTTTAATTACTTTTAATTAATTTTTAATATAAAGAAAGCAATTTTTATTGTGTTACATTTTCCACTACAAATTCTATTTAATTACCACAGAATCAAAACTCTTAATTCACTAATTTTCTCTGTTTAAATGTTGGCTTTTGTGGGAATGGTTCTAATTTAAAATACATTCCAAATATGAACTCTGAGCTTAAGAAGTAGTATTTCACAGTAAGAAGGCTGTATGGTATTGGACAGTGAGGTGTGGTGTGGACAATAAAAACAAACAAAGTAAAAACTGCTGTCAAAGAAAACCCACAGAGGAGAGAGGGGAAACCCAAACCTCTCCTCAGGCCTGCCACTTGGTATAGAACAGTGTTTCTCAAAGTACTGTCTCTGGGCCACGTTGTCTCAGAATCACATTGGCTGCATTTAAATGTGAATTCCTGGGCTTGCATCAGAATCTCCATTTTGGTTAAATGTCCCAGGGGAATCTTAGTGTAACAGAAGTTTAAGTACAACTAGGTTAGATTTTTTGTTGTGCATGTGTGCACAGTACTGGAAAGTGTTGAAAACGAATGGTTTCTTTAGTCTTAGATTTTATTTGGAAATCTGTTTTTTCTTAAACCATTCTGAAACAATGTCCATGAACTCCCTTTTCTCCTTACAAGTGAGTATAAACTCACTTCCCACAACATTTATTTTCATTCGTCCATTCATTCATTCAACAAACATGGACAGGTGCAAGCCTCTGTGACTATTTTAAATGGAAATGTTATAAATATAAACCTTATCATTACCTTCCTGAAGGACAGTGTCTTTATATTTTACATTTACGTCTTTCTCCACATTGCTGGCAACCAGAAAAAATACAGGTTTATTTTACTTATTTGCTTTCCTGTCACCTGTGGCAAATATTTAATTTGTTACTAAATGACATTTACTATTTTGAACTTGCTTGTTTCTGTGTCCATAACATGCACTGGGACCCAACATGCATTGACAATATGTGTGTATGCTTATCAAAGTGGCCTTGGGAAATGAAATAACATGTGAAACTCGTTTTTTATTTTCCAGCAAACTTCATAACGTTCTCTGTGATTCTATCCTTTGGATAGATTTCTAGTTTATCTTACATGTGAGAAATGACCTTATAACCTGTGTGTGACAGTTGTTTGGGTTTTATTAAGTGCCCTTCTAGCTGGCGATATAGGGGCATTACTCATAGATATTTGTTTGCTACTCCAGAAAGCCAAGAAAATTTATTTTTATATATTTAACTACATGTCTTTCTTCTCCTGCATGTCATTTAAAAGTAGTTCACAGAATAAGGAGAATACTTCCAATTTTAGCTTTAGATGTGGGAAAGAGATGGATTGCCATCATGAATCCCAGAGGTGAAACTTTGTAATACACTATCTTCTAGGACAAAGTAAGCTTGATGAAAATGAAATATAAATTCAAACCAAGAGGAGTTTCTATTTTTTTTTTCTATATGCAAAGGAACAATCAGTTCACTACCTCCCCCTACTTCTACCACAAAGCATCAGTGGAAAAGGGCCTGCAGAATCTTTCCCTTGAATCTCTGACACTTGCCCTTACAGGAAATCAAGCCACTCCTGTAGAGTGTGTGGGCTTCTGCTAGTTTTGAAACAATGACATCTTAGTGGCCATTTTGAAGTTGTGGCTAATTTCTGTCATGTGAAAAGAGTCTATGGTCAGGAAATTATTAGGGCTTCTAAAACAAATTCTTAATCATGTACTGTTTCTTCATATATTATACCTAGACTCATATCAGGTATTTTTTCGGTGGATCTCATACTGTTGAATAGAGAGAAATTTTAATAAAACTGTATTATTTCAGTGTAACTCTGTACACTGATACCAAAGCAGATAGAATCAGTATCCACTGTCACAAAGGATTTGTGCATTCCACTCCACTTTGCTGGCAATTAGATATGGCATTTGGTTAAGCAAAAGTGAGGGTGTGTAGTGAATTATCTATGCCTTAGGAGGTGGCTGAGTAGGGGTGGTATTGAGCTAGTTCTAGCCGTAGGTGTTAGATAATACCCCTCCCGCCCAGGCCTTCTTCACATATTCATTTGGATCCAGATGTGCCTGTGGAGACTTGCTTTTTTTCTTTTGTTCATTTGTTTGTTCATTTTCACAGAGATGCCTGGAAACAATGAAGCACAGAAAACGGTTAACGATTATGATGATGGGAATGCCTGAGGGGCACTGTACTTGGAAATGAACAGCAAGATTTTGGTTTCAGACAGCTATCCAAACTTGGGAAAAGTACTCAATTTCTCTGAACCTCAGTTTCATATTTAAATAGAGGTCATAGTATCAGAGGTGCGTGGTGAGATTTGAATTAAAGGCAAACTGTAATAACAAAAGATTGGAAACAACACAAAGGGACATTCATAGGGGGATGGTTGAGTCAACCATAGTATGTGCCTTTAATGAAGCACCGCAGAGCTGTAACTAAAGGAAGCCTTCTGAGTGAGAACGAATTTAACTCTATGCCAAGTTGGAAACAACCACACGCAAAGAAAAGTATTTCTAATGGTTTTAGACTCTGAATACATTTACTGGTATATATTCTAAGGACAAAAAACAACTGTGAAAAATATTAAACTACAGCCAGTAGTTTCACCATTAGTATTGATAATACTGGTACAGTTATTTAGAATTTATTTTTGTTAATATTGTAGGATAGAGCAAGAATGAATACTAAGGTTAGTAGGAAACAAATTTTAAGTATAAGAGAAAAGAAATATAAGTACAGAATCCAAGAAATGAAGTAAAACTCTGAAATGTTACGTTTGAATGGGAACTATCCATATGAACTCATGATATTAGAATGTATATTTTTTCTAACTCTGTCCACTGAGAAAACCTAGAATCGCTGATACCCCAGGAGGAAAGAAACTCTTGGTGTCCAAACCATGATTTCTAAACACTTTACATAGAAAAAATTCTTGGAAAAATAGCTGTTTCCAGGTTTCAGATATTTTGTGTCAGAAAGTAAAAAAGTAATCAAAGAAATCATGTCAAATGGATATGGGAACCAATTTGAAAGGACGCCAACTTACCAAATTTGATCATCATAAATAATGCAATTAATTGAAAGTCATTGAATATATCAAAATCATGAATTTATATTGATATTTAACAACTACAATAAAACAGAACACTAAACTCTCTTTTGTCACCATTGGCAAGTACTATTAAATGAACTCCTTACGTTAGAAGTTGGTAATTAAAAAAAGAGAATTAAGTATTTATCCTACAATTTTGCTAGGACTATAGTTCAGGGTAAGCAAATAACTCATGTTGAAGTTCTCTCAAGAACTTCATAGCAGAATGCCAACTTAAATGCAGAAGGAATGATGCAATTAAACAAATCATTTTTAACCCCTAACATAATATTTGATTCAAGTAAGTATTATCATTTGATGCTAAACCATTAGGCAAAAGACTTCGCATGATGCCAAAGTATCACCCTATTGATTGTTTGTTAACCACAAATGGAAAAACTTATCTTGATAATAGAGAGATCCTAGTGTCACCATCTTAATCCAGTGATCAAATTTACAGCACTAGTGGGAAAACCAAACATCAGCACTAGTGGGAAAACCAAACATGATGTGATGTATGTATCTACAGAAGACATAGGGATCAGAGGAACCAGTAAAATGATATCACAGGAAATGAACACATCTGTGCTGTGGGACATTCTTCAGACAACTAGCCTGATGCCAACTTTTTGATGGTTAAAGAGGTGGTGGGGGGCCAGAGACTCCATGATTAAAGTACTATTGTGAAAGTGATCTCATTTGAATTTTCAGGCTTATGTATCTTGGTTTCTGTCCTGGGACATAGTGGTATATTAATACCCCTAAAATACTTCAAAATGGACCTAACACTAAGAATTTCATTGTTTGAAATAATAGAAATCAGCATAAACTGAATTTGCCAGCCGCATCTTGTTGTTTTTTTTCTAATAGTGCTATTTTGGTTAATGTATTAACAATTTAGAAATGGTTATTTTGTCAAAACATCCTTAAATATACACAAATATCTGTTGAACTTATATATTGTTAAGATATTTAAAAATGTAAACTATTTAGTGAATGTTTTATGTTTACAATTCTGTGAACACTAAGTTGTGTTATCATGATTACAATAGAATACAATAGAATAAAGTTAGGCTTTGTCTCCATATTCTTTGTTTAAAATTTAGCTTCTTTTATAATAATATGTAAAATAACAATATAGTTTAATAATTTTTATATTTATTATAAAATTTATACATGTGCATTATTGTTCCCAGTGGGTTTTAGTTCATACAGCTTTATGCTTTTTCAGATGGGAATATTTCCACTAACCCCTTAAAAATTTAGAATTCAATCTTCCAGTTGTTGAAGTATAAGTAACCCTTGCTTTGTATATCTGTGTATATAAGACATTTTCTTAATTTAAAAATTTGTTCTTGAATGAAGCAAAATCTCTGAGAACCAAAATTGACAATTATAAATACATTTCTAAGGATGGATGTTTAAACAATCAATGATGGTTTTAAATGAAGCCTAACTAATAGGAACCACTATGATTTCAAATGAGTTGAGTATAAAAGGAGACAGAACAATAACTGAGATCCCGTTTAATAAACGTACAGTGATAACACCACTATCACAAACACAACTTTATGCAAGTCAAGCCTGAAACTAATTTATATTTCATGACTTTTATTAACTTATATCTAATGAGAATTATTCACATTTTTCACAGTATCATATCAAACTCTCCTAATAAAACTCTGCCCTGTTTTGCATGTGAATTGCACCATTTCATAAAATTTTCAGCAGTCTTTGACTTGCTAAATAAAGTTGTCACTCAAATCTCATTTCCTGTCTGAGCGCAGAAAGCTGAATGGACATTGAATTAATCCTGCATATTGTCTCCGCTTGATGAGGTCTCCAAGAGATCTTTGTCTTGTCACCTTTAATGGACTCATTAGTGAATTTCTTATCATTTTTAGGAGAAAGATGCACTCTTACAAAGCTGTCCTTCATGTGTTTGGAAATTATTATAATTTATGCCTTAAACACTTATTCAAAAATTAAGAATGAGGAGACTCTACTTTATTTGGGTACCATAATATTGTAACAATGACATGCTGATTACAATGAGGGGTCTAAGAATACTATTTCATGCTGATTACTTATGTTATATTCAAAACTAGTAGTTAAAGCAGACAACACTCTTCAATTCAACAGCTTAATATTACACCATAGTCAGAAAATTTGCAGCCAGGAAAATGGAGATTTTCTTGGCTACATTTATCTCTAAGTGCAGAAAAACTAATAATAAATGACATTGATATCATGCAAATCTCTCTAAATTCATGCTATGGGGATTTACATTTTAATATTACTTTGCGTTACAGTCCAATAATGAGTACTCATGTTTGTTATCTTATACCACACTCTTCCTTCTCTGTCTCTTTTCTTGGCTTCTCATGTTATTTTGGTTAATGAAATTCATGGCAGTGGAGAAAATGGATATTAGACAAATATTTAATTCTGAAGAAAACCTGTACAGTTTACTATTTTTATTGTGCTTGAGTGTGTTCTTATACTCATAATTAATTTGTAAAAACTTGCCATTCATAGGCCTATCACTTGAGAAAATTTGTTGAAGTTTCATTACCTGGCTTTCTTTGAACTCTAATATTTTAATGACTGTTGCTTTTATATTTAATAAGGGGGAAAAGGCCAATATTAATACTCTTGATGACTCTAACACATTTTTTCTTTGCTTGAAACCACTCTTTGACTTTGTTTTGCTAATTGCCTGATCTAAGTGTCTGATGAGGAAGGCTGGGGGAGTGGAGACCCAGCAGGTAACTGCTATGTAACCTAAAGCAGGGTGTGTGTGTGTATGGGCGGTGGGGAGATGGGGGTGGGAAGAGGAGGGCATAAAGTTCTCTCCAGAGATCATGGTCAATAGAACCAGAAGGCATATACAAAAGTCAAGTTCTGGAGGGAGATCAGTGTGGAGGTTGAGTCATCAGTCCATTAAAGTTGTCTATACAAAGGGCAGTCAGAGAGGGAGCTAGGGAAAGACTGGGCTTTCCTGGCCCTGGAACAATTATCTGTGGTGGACAATTAGAGAAATTCCAGATGAAAAAAACAAAGCCAACAGTGTTTATTTTTGTTTGTTTTAATATTTTTAGCACACCATTTACTGAACAAACTTTCTAAAAGGATTTAATAGGACTGTTATCTTTGGAGTAGTCCTTCAACAACTTGCCCTTATAACCTCTCCACATGTTACAGAATTTTTTAACTTTTCACTGTACACAAAAGATACTCAGTTATTTCCCTTTTTGAGTCTTGAATGCAGTGTTTTCTCTACCTAGAATGTTATTTCCCTTCTTATTTGTCTGACAAACTCTTGCTCTTCCTTCATGATGCAATTCAAACATCACCTCTTCCATGATGCTTTCTTAAGAAAATCCTACACACCTCCATGCCCAGAGTTACTCACTCCACTGTGTTTAGTACTCTCTTAAGGTACTTCTTTTTAAAAATGTGTCACTTATTATCATTTGGAGAAGTCATTGGGGTTAACCAAAGCTCAGTCTCTCATGACAACCAGCATGGTTAACAATGGTTAACAAAGCTAACTATGTCATAAATTTTAGAACAGTTTTTGAACAGGTGAAATGTTTATTGCACTCAACATCAATGCAGTGCACAGTGTAGAGAGTGTGAAGAAAAGGAACAAACCACCATCTGGTAGGTGTAAGTGTCTGTGATGAGAGGACAGTTAGTGGAAGGCTGAACCTGAAAATGAGGAGGAATGAAAGTAGTGGAGATAGGACTATTGAGAAGCAGAACTGATGGGGATGAGAGAGAGATGTGGATGAAAAAAAAAACATTTGAAGAAATAATAGCCCCAAATTTCCAAATTTAATGAAAAGTATAAACTGACAGATTGAGGAAGCTTATCAGACATGAAACACAAAGAAACATGAAGAAAACTACACTGACACTTCAAAATCAAATTGCTTGACACCAGTGACAAATAGAAAACCTAAGAAGGAGCCAGAGGGAAAAAAGAACATTTTATGTAGAGAGAAACAAAAATAAGGATGACAGCAGATTTTTCATGTGAAAGAATATAAGTTAGAAGACAGTGGTGCAATATCATTAAAATAATGAAAGAAAAAAAACCTATCACACTAGAATTCTTCACCCAGTAAAAATCTCTTTCAAAAATGAAGTTAATACTCATAAGAGAAATAACACATATGTCAACACAAAGACACATGCACAAATGTCCATAGAAACATTCTTCGTCATCATCCAAAACTGTAAACAACTCAAATGCTCATCAACTGGTGAAAGGAAGAATGAAATGTGGTATATCCATATAATGAAGTAATACTTAGCAATAAAAATTATGAACCACTTACACTTACTATAGTATGGATGAGCCACAAAAACATTATATTACTTCAGAGAAGGCAAATACAAAAGACCGTATTGTAGAATCCCATTTATATGAAGTGCTTAGAAGGGGCAAATTTATAGACAGAAAAAAATTCGTGGTTGCCTGGGGCTGAGACCTGGAGCAGGGATTAACTGAAAAAAGGAATGATAGAATTTTTTGGATGATGGAAGTGTTCAAAACTTGATTTTAGAATGTTTGCACAATTTTATAAATGTACTGAATTATAAATATATTGACTTGTATACTTACAAAGGGTGAACTTTATACTATGTATATTATACCTCAATAAATCTGTTTAAAAAATGAAGGTGAAATAAAGGCCTTTTCAGACATACAGAAGCTGAAAGAATTCAACAGCAGACATTCACTTCCAGAAATGTTAATGTAAGTCCTTTAAGCACAAGAAAAATATAATTAGTCAAAAAGATGGATCTACACAAAGAATCTCTTTAATAGATAATCTATAGTTTAAAACCAAAATAGCAATAATATACTTACTATAATATTTATGGCATATGTAAAAGTAAAATGTATGACAACGATTGCACAAAACAAGGAGGGAAAACATAAGTATATTGTTTTATTGTTCTTATACGAAAATGTGAAATAATATAATATCACATGACAGTAGATTTTAATGTTAAAAATGTATTATAAATCCTGAAGTAATCATTAATGTTAACACAAGAATTCTAGCTAATATGCCACCAAAAGAGATAAAATGGAATTATAAAAATGACTTGATCCAAAAGAAAGGCAATTAAAGAGGAGAAGGGAACAAAGGAAAGATGGGACAAATAAAAGACAAATATCAAGATGACAGATCTAAGCACAGCAATATCAATAATAAAATGGAATGTAAATGGTCTAAATATTCCAATAAAAAGGCAGTGAATGTAATGTTGGATAAAACAGAATAGCCAGCTATATGCTGCTTATAAGAAATACACTTTAGTATAAAGATGTAAATAAGTTAAAGTAAAAAAATGAGAAAAAGATATGCCATTCTAACATGAAGCAAAGGAAAGCCAGGGTGTTATATCACTATCAGATGAAATAGATTTTAAGACAAATATATTATAAAAGATAAAAGTGTCTCTTGAAGATTATAAAAGGACCAGTTTATTAAGAGCATATAACAATCCTAAATATATTATGTACCTAATAACAGAGCTTCAGAATACTTGATATAAAAATTGCAAGGAGAAGTAGACAAGTTTACATTTACAGTTGGAGATTTCAACACCCAATATCAATAGTTGATCAAACAAGTGGACAGAAAATCAGTAAGAATATCAAACACTGTCAATCAACTTGACCTAATTTATAGGACACTGAACCCAACAACAACAGAATACACATTCTTTTCAAGCACACTTAGAACATTTATAGACAGACCAAATTCTGGGTCACAAAGCAAGTCTAAAATATTTTAGGATTAGATCATATAAAGAATGTTATTAATGACAGGTAATTAAATATAAATCAATAACAAAGATATTATACAATTTATAAATATTTAGAACATAATTGCACACTTTTAAATAACCTGTAGGTCAAAGAATACTTCAAAAAGGAAATAAGAAAGTATTTAGAATAGAATGAAAATTAAAATATAACATACCAAAATGTATGGGATGCCACTTGTGTTAGAATAACAGCCTCCCAAAATATGTACATGTCCTAGTCCCCAGAACCTGGAAATATGTTACCTTACATGGCAAAAAGGACTTTGCAGTTGGGATTAATTTGAGGATTTTGAGGTGAGGAGATTATCTAAATGAGCTCAGATCATGTGTATATTTGCTCTCTGTATACCTTCTTTGACTAAGGGTCTGTTCAAATATTTTGCCTACTTTTTATTGGATTGTTTCCCTATTATTGGGTTTTGAGAATTCTTTTTATAATTCCTTCAGATATTGGTTTGCAAGTATTTTTCATAAAGGGACATGAAAAGATGTTGAATATCATTAGTCATTAGGAAATGTGAATAGAAGCACAGTGACATACCACTGCACACTTACAGGAATGCCTTAAATTAAAAAGATTGATTATACCAAGTGTTGGTAAGAATGGAGTTACTAGAATTCTAATACCTTGGGTGAGAACATAAAATATAGCCATTTTGGGAGACAATTTGGCAGTTTCTTAAAGAGTTAAACATACACTTACCTATGTTCCAGCCATTCAACACCTAGGTGTTTACTCTTGAGAAATGCAAACATATGAACATACAAAGTCTTAGACATTAATGTTCATAGAAGCTTTATTTGTAATAGCCAAAAATTAGGGAAAAAAATCACCCTAAATGCTTTTCAACTTGTAAATTGGTAAACCATAGTCCCTACAATGCACTACTATTTAGCAATAAAGAAGACGGAATTATGAGAGACTCAAGAACATAGATGAATCTCAAAATAATTATGCTGAGTGAAATTATGCCAGATAAAAAAGAATGTATATTGTATGAATTTTTTTATATAAAATTCTAGAAAACGCAACTAACTCACAGTAACAGAAAGTAGATCAATGGTTTCCTGGGCATGGAGTAGAGATGGCAATGTGGGATGGAGGAATTACCCAGAGGCAAAATTAAACTTTTGTTTGTGATGGATATCTTTGTTATCTTGATTGTGGTGATTATTTCATGGTTGTATACATACGTCAAAACTTAACAAATTATATACTTTAAACATACTCAGTTTATCGTATCTTAATTATATGTCCAGAGAGCTACCAATAAAACACACACACAGTGAGATACAGCTAAATATACACCCACTAAATTAATTATAATAAAAACATTGAAAATACTAAATGTTGGAGAAAATGTGTAGAAACCAGAACCCTCATACATGCCTTGTGGTACTGCAAAATGGTACAGTTACTTTGGGAAACAATTTGGCAGTTCCATAAAAGGTTAAACATATGATTATCATTTGACCTAGTAATTTCATTCCTTGGTACATATCTTGGAGAAAAATAACATATGTTCCTGAGACTTGTAATGCAAATGTTCATTGGAACTTCATTCATAATAGACAAAAAGTGAAAACAGTCCACAGTTCATCAACTGGTGAAGGGATAAACACAATGTGGCATATTCATACGATCAAACACTACCCAACGATAAAAAAAAAAAAACAGTTCCATGCAAAAACATGAATGAAACTAAAGAACATACTAGGTGAAAAAATTCAGATGTAAAATATTATATAGTGTATCATTCAATTTATATGAAATTTCTAAAAAATGCAAAACTATAAGGACAGAAAACAGATCAGTGTTTCTTGGGACTAGGGGAGGGCAAGGAAATTAACTACAAAAGGACACGATGGAACTTTTGGGGATGATAGAAATGTTCTAATCCTGGAATGTGATAATAATGTGTCACTTTGTAAATTTACTAAAAATCATTCTCCATATGTTAAATGGGTGAATTTTATAATATGTCATGTATGCCTCAATAAAAGTGTTAAAATGCAAAAATATGTGGAGTACCTAGCATGTGTCATATAGGGGATACAAAGGGAGATATGGTGTTACATGTGATAATTGAGAATGTCAAATTTGGGTGAATGGTTAGCTAAATCCCTCTCCTTTCTCTCATGTAATTGGCCTACTTGAAGTCACCTAGCTGGTGATGTCTGAGGTTCAGAGGCCACAGCCTTGGAACAAGGCTCTGTACTCTTCCCTGTCCTTGGCTGTTTAGTAAAGAGATGTCTTCCTTTTTCTCTGTTAGAGATATTTCTTTTTCTAACTCCAAAAAGGAAGTGGTGATGCCATTATTCTTCTTGCATCAGGATCAGACAGATTTAATAAATAACAGTTGTAAAGTCCTTGGAGGTATTCAGGGAAAGGAGCTTGACAGAGTCTATACAGGTTTAATGACTAAAAAGTCCTGTTTGCTACTTCCCAACAGTCACCTCTTCCCTGTATTCATTAGTTTCGTCTACTGTAAATGCAATTGCTCACATCAATGAGCTGGTGAATAAACTCACACATATCAAGTCTGCCAGTAAAACTGAAGACAAGTTCAATTTCTTTGAGGGAGAAATAATGAAGTTAGCACCATATTCCTGCTTGTTTCTTTAATGTAATTAGAGAGGATGTTTTCCCCAAACATTCCATTCTCTGAGAAGTTCTGTTGCTTTCAAGCACTTTAATGTGCTTGATTCAGGGTGCTGTGAAACATTACAAAAGCACACTTGTGTGTTATCATTATATGTTGAAAAATACTGGTTTAAAAACTGGTTAATCTAATGCATTAGGGTGATTATCAAAATGACTTAAATAATTTCTCTTGGATAAATACCCAGGAATGGAATGACTGAGACATATGGTAAGTTCACATTTAACATTATAAGAAACTGCCAAACAAGTTTCTTAGTGATTGTGCCATTTTACATCCCTACCAGCAGTGTATGAGACTTCCAGGTACTAGAGCAAATGACACAGAAACCTTAAATGGTCAAATGGTATAAATGGAGATTTACACACACACACACACACACACACACACACCAGGGAGAATGACTTAAAAATTCAGCTGTTTATATAATGTTATATATTATGTACTTGAGTCACTTTAGGCAGTGCTACCTTAGTTACTTGGAGCAAGGAATCCGGTGGCCAGTTAGGTGACTCGAGTAATAGTATACCTGAAAGGTAATGAGAACTTGAACAAAGACAGCTGGGCTAGGAATGATCAGGAAGAAAGAAATAGAATAATGTAGACATAAACTACAGGATGGAACTAATTTGATGTGGGGGTCAAGGAAGGGAAAAAATTAACAATGATTTGAGATTTGGGCAATAGTGTCTGGAAAAGGTATTTATAAGGCAAAGAGATGTCAAGAGGAGATTACTGGGGGGGAGGGGAAGCACATACATATTGTTCAGATATGTTATTTTAATAAAGAGTTCTAGATGGCAGGTCTGGAATTAGAAGAGAATTTAGGATTGGAATGTAGATTTAGGGAGTCACATCCGTAGCAGTATAGTTGAAGAGGTGGGGAATTGTTGAGATGACAGAGGAAATAAAATGTGATTGCCAAGCTCTAAGACAGTACATTAAACAGCATTTATATTTATAAAACTGGAGGAAAAGGGACCACAGCAAGAGTCAGCAGAGAAAAAAAAAGAAGACAATTAGGATTGTGGACTCCTTGGGAAGCTAAGGAAGGAGAGAAACCACATCAATCGGATGCTTTAGAAACCTATTTTTAATATGTTTTGCAAAATGATTTGATCAAAAACCATACAATTCATGAATTTCATGTTCAGAAAGATCTTTTTTAAAGTTGGATTCAAAGAAACTGTGATTATCTCTAAGTAAGCTGGGGAAATGGTCACTGAGCTTAGGTAACAAGTTTCTCAGCATTTTGATCTGGAGTTATTTACAATCTAGCCACCTAGGAAGGGTTTCAAATACACATGGACTCATGGCTGACTGAGACTGTGTAGTAGCCAAACTTGGAAAACACACACACACACACACACACATACCACACATGAAGTGAAGAATTAATCTTTTCTCAGTGAAAATATAGTGCCATATTATTAAGAGATTTTGTTTTTGGTTCATAGAATTTTGATTAGTAATTATAAATAGAAAGCACAATTAAAACCATAGTCTCCAAGGTAGAAGTACCATCTAATGATAAAAATATTTACTGACTCAGGCCTTATCACCAATAGTGCACACTAGAGTGTTTAAAGCAGCCTGCATTTTGCCTCAAGCTGTGTAGTTACCTCAGAGCAGATATTAATTTAAGATATTAATTACTTATGTCATCAGATGTTCATATTTACAGAATGCGACCCTGTTAATTTGCAGTCCTTGATTAAAATCGTAATTTTTATTGGTTCATTTTATGAACACATAGCTTCTTTGCTTTCCTTACTTGCTGGAACCTTCACGGGATGGTTTGACTGGTAGTTTTACCTAATCTTTAGAAAAATCTCTCCTAAAAACAGCTAAAAATAAACTGTGATAAACAGATGGAATATATCTGGAAACGTTTCGCATATCAGAAGACTTTCTGATTAAATTTATTCATGTCTTACGCACTTATCTTATTCACACCAAAACACTATGAGGTGCCATGTGCCTGTCATTATGCTAGTCAGGCATGTGCTGATTGCTGGATGTGTATGAAGATGAAGAAAGCAGTTTCTGTCCTTTGAGGTATTCATAGGGTAGCAGTTTACAAAGTTATCTACCATAGCATGTAGTTTGTCATATAAATAGGACATAGAAGGTGTTAATGCAACAAATCAACCACAGTACTGCATAACCCATGACATATGCTGTTACTGAATCTAATCCTTCTGTAAAATAATATGTTTAAGAAAAATGCACTCAGAGATGCCACTCAGAGTGCAAAGAAGATCACTTCTCTGCAGTGATAGGAAACTTGCCCTTCTTGCATCCTCTTATCTTTTTTTAAAAAAAATAATTTATTTATTTATTTATTTTTGGCTGCATTGGGTCTTTGTTGCTGCACGCAGGCTTTCTTTAGTTGCGGCAAGTGGGGGCTACTCTTTGTTGCAGTGCACGGGCTTCTCATTACGGTGGCTTCTCTTGTTGTGGAACATGGGCCCTAGGTGCGTGGGCTTCAGTAGTTGTGGTGTGCGGGCTTAGTTGCTCCGCAGCATGTGGGATCTTCCCAAACCAGGGCTCGAACCCATGTCCCCTGCATTGGTAGGTGGATTCTTAACCACTGTGCCACCAGGGAAGCCCCTCTCCTTATCTTCTGAGACAGTGAGAGTTAGAATCGAAGCTCCAGGAGGCTGGTGGGTGACCTGCTGGGTGAGTTTGGGCTGAGCTGGGGCTCCTGGCAGGAGTGTCACTCTGGGGGAGAGGTGTCCACTCTCTGTAAGTCAGTTTTCTTTTCTTTTCAAAGACCCAGGAATTATTCGGTTTGTTTCTCTTCCATTGCCTCCATAAAGAGTCAAATATTAGCGTGCCGATTCAGCTATACCAATTTATACAGTATTTAATCTGTGGAGGAAGTGTAAAGCTCGACCCTGCTAAATTTAGACAGAGCCTGTTCAGTCTTCTCAGATTTCAGGAGCTCAAACTGCTTATTAAAAACCTCTCAGTTGGAAATAAGACCATAGATCTGTTGGCCTTTTGCTGAACCATTAAGCCATAGATACCACTTTTACTGAATAGGGTATAACTTCAGTCGTTGAGAAGGAGATTATTTGCAGTGGTACATATCACCATAGTAACTGGATTTTCAAGCAGGGCTGTTGAAATGGAACTTAAAAGTCACACAGAAACAGGTCTACCTTGCACTGGCTTCAAAAGCATCATGCCGGAGAAAGGCAGAGATTCAGTCATAGATTACATGCCATTTGATCTATGATTGCTCAAAGGCATGGGGGAAAGATATGGGCAATATGCATGTTCATAACAATATGTTGCAAAATTAAGATGAAATAATATGTATTCCACCACTGACTTGCCCTAAGCAAACAATCCAATAAACAGCCTCTTCTCTCATAGCCTTGTGGCTTGAATTAATGCAACATTTATGAATACATAAAACTAACATTAGATTTGATTCTTTCAACAATTTTAATTAGCATTCCAGGACTTATTCACCCTAAAACAGCAAATCTTTACTGTGTCCTCCCATGTACTGTGTAGTCTTTGCAGGGCAGAGAGTGTGCTTATTGCTGTAGCAAAGTTACAAAACGTGTAATAAGAATTTAGTAGGAAAATCAATATCAAATTTTAGAACTAAAAGGAAGTATAGATTGTAAAGTTGTAAAATCTTAAATATGAGAGGGGCTCAGAGAGAGATCACTGACAATGACTCTAATTTTCAAGGGAGGAAACAAAGTTACACAGTGATTAAGCAGCTTGATGGAAGTCACACAGCTAGTTACATGTGGAACTGAGGCTAGAAGCCAGTTTTTAAAACAGGAGATTAAGAGAAACATGGCAAATTAAAGATGGAGGGATTCTACATTAGTTGCTCACAATTTAAAGAAGAAAACCAAATGAATACACATGAGACAACTAGAATATAATTATAAAATGTCAAGGGCTTAGAATTAAGGGTGAAGGTGTTCCTGCTGAATTTCCTTTAAAATTCCTTATTAATTTTCAAGTCCCATGGCTTCTAAAATTATGGGTTGCAGTTTATGAGACTGCATTTTTTTTAAAGCTAAACAACACAGAAAAGCAGATGGAAGCTATAAAAGACATCCATGGACCAATTAACAACTGAAACTTGTTAACTTACTAATATTTACAAGTCTTTTTTCCCCTCCTTCCTTTCCTCTCTCTCTTTCTCACTCTCTTTTGTTCTTTCTTTCCAGATAAGAGGAATATTTCATTACAGATTAAGTTGATGCTCTTGTTTCCCACTCCCCATTTAATTTCCTTCCCAGGCCAACTCCCAGGCAATCACTATCATAAATGCATTTTCCGGTAAGTATTTAGTGAACCCCTACTATGTGTCAGAGGGAATTCTAGATGCTTGAAAGACATCGTTAAAAAAAAAAAATACTAACATTTCTGACCAAGAATATTTTACATTTTAGTTGAAGAATTTGATGTGTATCCAGTTTTAATTTGTACGATGCCTATAAGTATATATGCAAATGAATAACATGTTGTTTCTATTTCTGTGTGCTTTTAAATGCATGCAGTTTATCTCACACTCTATGTACTAATCTGAAACTGCAGCTTGCTTTTTCTTCTCAGCATTGTTTTTGAGATCTAGTAGTGCTGGTAGATATAGATCACATTTATTTTTAGCTGCTTTAAAGTACTGATATTTTATTTATTGATTCCTCTACTGAAAGTCATTTGGAATATATCAGATTTTAACCATTGGAAGAATGCTGTAATGACATCCTTGTAAGTGTCTCCTATGCACATATTTAAGTCTGTTTAAGGTATTTACCTAGACATGGGTTTGCTAGCTAACTCCGTTTCAATTTTCTAAATGCTGCTGAATTATTTACTCTAGTGATCATACTGTTTGATACTCCCATCAGCCGTGATTTCTACTTAGAAAGTATCTATAGACTACAGTCATATATTTGACATTGACATATATTTGACATTGACATATGTCAGAATTCATGTTTTTGTGTTTTGCGTGGAGGAGAGTATTTATGTGAAGAGCACTTTGACAAAAGTAAATCTGGAGTTTTTACTGATTTACTAAAGAATGACCTAAGATCTACATTCTAGAAAGTGACTAGGAAAGTCATTTTTATATTATGGAACAGAAATCTTAACTCCCAGCTTTAATAAATAGGAAAAGCTGGACTCAGTCCTTCCCTATGTAGGTTAGTTTGACTGAAATAAAATAAAGCCAAACCTTTAAAGAAATAAAATCATAGGTGATACAAAAATACTAGAAATAATGCATCATCAAATGAGGGTACAAATTTAATAAAATGATAAATTGAAAATTGCAAGAAAATTGTCTAAAAATTGGATTCCAGAGAGTATTTTTGAAGTTGTGCTATAAGACTGAGTTCTATAGTTAAAACCAGACTAGCTTGAGAAAAAAAATTCTTCTAAATACTGGTAAAGAGCTGATGCTGAGAAAGAGCTAGAAAACAGACTTAGAAAAAAAAATTTTTTAAACAAGAGAACACTTTTTCCAATCAAGAAAGCACAATGTCATATTTAAGTTGAAATTATTTATAATTCAGAGAAAATTATACAGCTGCTGGTTATTAAGGTAAGAGATTATCTGATAATAAAATTGGATGGATTTATATGTTTAATTATATAAGTTATAGTCTTTTAAATTCCAGACTATTTTATTTTATTTTATTATTTTATTTTTTATTTTATTATTATTTTTTTTTTTGCGGTACGCGGGCCTCTCACTGTTGCGGCCTCTCCCGTTCCGGAGCACAGCCTCCGGACGCGCAGGCTCAGTGGCCATGGCTCACGGGCCCAGCCGCTCCGCGGCATGTGGCATCTTCCCGGACCGGGGCACGAACCTGTGTCCCCTGCATCGGCAGATGGACTCTCAACCCCAGAGTATTTTAAAATGATCTAATACATCCTTGAATCATATAATGATTTTTAAAATTCATGGCAGAAATAAAAGTTTACAGAGAACATTTTTGAGTCTCAATACCTCCCTCCACAATTTTATTGGGGAATAATTGACAAATATAACTGTATATATTTAAAATGTAAAATGTGATCATTTGATATACATATACATCATGAAATAATTACAATGTCTTTCTTTTTTTATCTCAAAATCCATGGCCCTGGAGGACTTATGGCCAAGGGGTTTTTCCATAAACATCTTGTAAGAGAAGTGCATGATGTTATCAAGAAGATAAAAATTCCCCAGGGAGGGACTATGGGGCAAGTTTTGAACAAGAGGGAGCTTAGATGCTAATAAATATCTAAGAAGGGCTTGTTGTTTTCCTATGTACAAGAAAATTAACCATTCACCTGGACTCACAGGAATCTGGTGTATACAATGAATTTATAGTTATTGACGAACAGAACACAATGCCCTGAGGACTGATACTTCTCGGCCATCACTCTCAGCCTCCCCATGCTCATGCAGCCTGCTGTGAGCACATTCCTCCACCAGTCTTGGTGGAATAAGATCAGTCAATTACCCAGACATGTTAGGAAGTCACACCAAGAGCCCTAACCTAAGTCATAGGGCTGCCCCTCCAGGTATCTGATCAGAGAAGGAAGGAGATAGCCCAGTGTGTTTTGCGTAGGTCTGGAGGGGTTTTGGACAGCATCTGAATATTACCCATGCACAAGAGAAAAGCACAGCAGTAGTTGATAAAGATCTTATAGACCAGAAGTAGCATTACATTACTTGGGAGAATAATGCAGCAGCAAGTTTGACTGCAATCTGTGAATGGAGACTGAATGAGAAATCAGATGGCCTCCAGGTTCTAAAAACTGGAGACCAGCCATGCACAAGGACAGTCAGGGGAGCTGGCATGAGTCTATGTAAGACTCATTGTGTGAGCCTTCTCAAAACTTGTACACAATGGTAGGGGCTGAAAGGGAAATAAAAGTTGACTCAGAAAATGTGTAAATTGACTGAGAAAACTCTGAATTGACAAAGATTAAGTAAATATCAGATAGAATAGAGGTTCAAGACAGAAAGTAAGTGCAATTATAGAAAATTAAATTGACATTTTTTGCACATTTGAGTCTATAGCCTAAGAAATCTGTATTCCTCTCAGATGAGGTTAATACTCTTGATAACATATATTTATATGACAGGACTAAGAAAGATAAAAGAGTTGAAAGCACCGATTAGCTTTTAAAATATAATTGAACTGAGCTTACTTCAAATTTTAATTTCCTAATTCCTGTAGGTTAAAGAGTAATATAAGCTAATATGAGTTATTATGTGCTTCTGAAGTCTCTGATAGCAGAAAACTTTTAAAATTATTTCAAATCAATTTCAGTGAATGATGTTTTAGAAACATGAAATCTTTATTGATTTTTGAGAGGCTAACAAATCTGGTTCCAAATATAAAAGATGCCTTAGTTGAAAAAAATCTCAAAATATGTAACAGCTAGTTTTATAATGAATTTAAAATGGCTATAATTTCCCTTTGATGATCATTTATTATTCATTTGCATAATTATAAAACAAGAAGAGGAGTATGTTTTCTATTAATTGTATTATCAGTGTAAGTACAACAAATTGCCATACTTATCTCTCTAAAACCGTGTGTCCCTGGGGACTTCCTTGGTGGTCCAGCAGTTAAGACTCCACCCTCCCAATGCAGGGGGCCCAGGTTCCATCCCCGGTCAGGGAACTGTATCCCGCACACCACAACAAAGATCCTAAGTGCTGCAACTAAGACCTGGCACAGTCAAGTAAATAAATGAATATTAAAAACAAAAAATAAAACCATGTGTCCCTGATTTTACATATCCATTTGAAAATTCAATGGAGACTGTCAAAATTTAAAATTCAAGACAATATTTATAGATACCGTCAGGAGAAACACTGCTTTTTTCCCCAATTCTGTGGCTCACTTTCTGAGGCAAATATTGTTAGTCACTTATGTAATTTTCATTATCCCCTTCCTTTCTCCTAAGGAAATCCAAGTTTGCATCTCCCTTAAATCCACCAAACACAACACTTAGAAGTGACATTTTAAGAAAATTTCCCTGAAGACCTGAGGATTCCATAATAAGATTATACACCAGAATATGATAATTTAGAGTTCTATGAGAGAAATAGGGACTCCTAGAGTTCATCACCCTGCCCTTCTCATCTTAGGGGTCCCCCAGTCTGGCTCCTTCTCAGCCCCAGGCCTGTGTCCTTATGACTGTGGCCTATTCTCTGAACCTGGGCTCTTTGAAAGAGTCCTCCATCCCTGGACTTCAGAATCCATTCCTCCTGGTCCTAGATCTTTTCCCATCATTAATTATCACCCATTTTCTTCAAGGGAAACATCCCACTCATTTCACAGTATGTGGCCAGGCCTCCATGTCTCAGACAGAGCATATCTCTATTATGTAGGAATGAGGTCAAAAAATGTTGTACCCTGATATGGAAAAAAAAATTTTTACTGAAATAAATGTGGTATTTTTGAATATTAACAATATTAAATATTTAAAGTATATTTAATTTACCATGAAATTTGAAATTACAATATTAGGAAGCCCTGTGGCTAAAAATGTAGGTGATTAGTTGGTAACGTTGAGAAAAGAAATTTGAAAAATAAAACCTGGATAGTCTGCTTCAAACATATCTGAGATTTAATGCTATAATCTTAGTGTGCATTTTAAAAAAACTTCTTAGCTTGAAATATCTCTAGACAAAGACTAAAAGTTAAGCTATTTTATATTTATGTAAATATCATTTTGGCATCATAGACTCCTTTTTCAGTGATTTGATTTGTGACCTGGTCTTCCAGTGTTTGTGCAATCAATGGTGGGCATCAGTAGTCCTTCCACAATAGATCTTCCACTAAAAGTAGTAAATTAAACTTTACATTTATAAATTAGATTCTGAAGAGTTCAGTTACTGAGAATCCATTTTCCAGAGTCTGATCATCTCTTGGTCAAGTTATTCAACCTCTTTGAGCTTCAGCACTCTGTCTGTGAAATGTCAATTTTAAATACCATCTGTTTTATTTATATCTTGCCTCATCGGAAAACACTTCTAGAAGAGCAAATATAAAAAAGTATAAAAATATGAATACTGAAAGAGAATATATATTAGGGAATTCAAGAGTACACATGGAAACTTAGTGCCTGGGAAAGTAATCATATAGTCAGTCTCTACGTGTAAAAGGATAAAACTGACTATCTGTTTAAAAACATTACCTGTTTTATAGAGTTGATGAATGACATAATCTATGTCATATCCCTGGGACATCACAGGATTTATCAAATGTAAGTTTTCTTCCTCCTGGGAAATTGAGGAAATGTGGGTTTGTCACAGAACCTTGGACCTGTGGTGATGTCAAGACATGGAGCTTGGTGGGGTCTCTGCTCCATTGTAGAGATAAAAGAGGAGATGGATTATAATAACACAGTATATAATGTTTGTGTATTTGTTCCATACATTCGTATGAGAAAGTAAAAAATACAGAACTGAGCAGAGCTGGGAGGCTGTGCGACCCTAAGAGAGTAGAATAGGCACAATGGGAAGAAGCTGTATCAGATTGATTTCTGCTTAATGTAAGACTTTTATCACATGCAAAGTCACCAAATGTGGCATATCTTGCTTCAGGAAACCATGACTATCTCATCCCTGGAGGTGTCTATATGTAAGCCAGACATTCCATTGGCTGGAATGCTGTTGAAAGGATTGAAGGAGTGGATGGCTAAATGAACTACTTGAAATATGTATCATGGTTCTGTGATTTTTCTGAAAAAAAAAAAAAAAAAGACATACTGAGTAAAGTGAATTTTAAACAAGTTTTAATGTCAGGAATGAACTTAGATCAATAGAGAACAGGATTATAGCGTAACTCTTTGCTAGTCTTAATATTTATCCTAGCCTGTCATTCTAACCTGTAGGAAGCTCCTTATCCATCCCATTGCTTTAACTTGCAATTTCTCTATTGTGTTTGACTCTATCCAATTACCATTCTCTCCTCAAAGGAATCTTGCTGACAAATTCAGATGTTGTTTCTATATAACATATCAGAATCTATTTGTAGATTGCCTTTCTGGCTTGTAAGACTCTCTTCCTTTTAGTAATGTTTTCTTTGATACAGGCAAAATACTTCTATCTCAATCAAAGCTTCACATAGTTTTCTGAAGTAGGGTCTTTACTTTTACCTTTCTTCTTTCTCAGTTGCTTTCAAGAGCTTCTTTCCCAACTTATGCAAAAACAAAACAATCAGTCAACACGTTTTTCCTAGCCTGTGTTGTAGTTGCTGTTTTGTTCTCTAGCTTCTTGAGTCATCACATTGCTCCTTTCCTCACTTCATGACATTCTCTGGATTCTTTCAATTTTGAAATAAGTAGGTTTAACACCTACGAAGCCACCCATTGTCTTTTGTTTCAAGTTCCTACTGAAAGCTTATTCTTATGACCCTATTATTTTCTTTAAATTCCGTAAGAGATAAAAGTCAGTTTAAAAAATTCTAGAAGCAAAAAGAATAATGAATAAGCTCTCACCTAAAAGATGTAATGATGACCCTCTGAAGTTTGCTCATAGAGTAGGATACGGCTAGCACTTGAGAGGAGATAGCACCTCATTAATTGGCTGGACCACAGTTCTCTCTTCACTTTGCAAGCTTTAAAATGGAGTTAATATTTTATTATTGATATCTTTGTATATGAAATTATGGAGCCCAAGATTTGGTTTTCTAATATCACTAAGCTATAGAGTATTTTATGTTTTAAGAGGTTTTTTTTAATGTTTCATAATCTCACTGTATGTTCACCATAAACCAGAGGAGTGGGCAAAACAAGTATCATGATTCCCATTTACCAGGTTAGGTCGCTGATGTCTAAAGAGATTACAGGGTTTTATGAAGACTGCAAGACTACATGATGCATCCAGAACTCACGTTCAGGTCTTTTGTCTTCTGTCCCATCACTGCTCCCTAAAATTTAAATATCATTTCATTTCAAGTCAGGCAGACCATTTTATCTGTAATCTTTAAAAATTTTTTCTCAGAATTCATTCCTCTGCCCAACATCTTTTAGTAAAAACCTAACATTAATTGCCATTTGTGTAAATCTTAAATGAAAAAAATCTGAAGATCTCTAGATCTAGAGACATTTAATTTGATTACAAGTACATTTTTAAGTCACCTGTTTCTATTTGTTCGAGTGTAACTGTATGATTGGCTGCAACAGACATTCGATTGATAGAATTTGAGGAACAGTTATTTTCAGTATTTCACATGCACACGTTTGCTGAATACATTGAGGGAAGAATACATTTTAGCTAACTAGGGTATTTAGAAATGGACAAGAGTAGCTCCAATCATAACTCTTTTTTTCTATTTTAATTTCCATGTGTCAGAGAAGCTTGTTTATTTATCACCTATCTCAGACAAACAACCTACTATTTAAAGGATTTTTAACTTCTCAGAGCCTGATGACTAATCAATCACTGTAAAGTTATTCCAACACGAAAAATGAACATTGTTTATAATTCTGAAGTATTTTTAACTTAATACCAAGGGTTCTCCCTAATGAAGTAACAATTTTTATAGGAATAAGTGTAGTAAGTAAACTCTGAGTGAAAACTAGAATGAAAAGTTTACATATTTTTATGCTGACTATTGAAATAAGAATGGCAAACACACACATATTCACTTTCTTTGTATGAAATAAATATGTAGTTTTTTTAAAAAAGAAAAATCTGAATATTATGGCCTCCCCATGGAAAAATACAGCTTTCTCCTAACACTGTAAGTAAAGAGTTTCTGAAAAATAACAGAATAAAATATATTAAAAAAAAAACAAAAAGCTTTTACTCCAGGCTATTATAATGAAGAAAAAGTCTTACAAATGTGAACTAATGAAGTACAAAGTAATGAATATTTAATTTGTATAATTTACCAAAGTGCTTTTAGAAATCAGAGCTACATTCTTCATAAACATAGTGTTCATTAGGCCTTAACTGTAGCTTGCATGCAATTACCATATCCTCCTATACAGCTTCAGCATCATATGGCATTGAATAAAGCCCCTCGGAGAATATCTTGAGGGCAAAGAGAGAAAAAGAGAAGAAAAACTGTTAGGGCTGTGAAATTTGAATAGCTTAGCTTTGACAAGGAAAACATAGAAGATGCATACCTGGAGGGTGGGCAGCCAGCACTTGTGTAGCAAACAGAATGGCCTTCCCTGGGCTCCCTACCCTTCTGGCAACAGTGTCTTGTAGGGTTAAACTAAACAAAATACAAAATGAGTTTGATGGCTTCGTAGGACACATCACATTCTTAAAGGTAAGAGGAGTGCTGCTTAAAATCTGACTGATAACATAGATTAAGCAGAGCAGTTTTCAGCAGAAACAAACTTGCAATGTGATATGAATTTTAATAAGACCACTGATGTAGCTCACATAGACTTCAGAGCCCAAGAACCTTCACCCTTGATCTATTATTATATAATGGAAGGTGATGATTTTTTCTCTTAAAGCACATCTTCTCTCCCTTTCTATTCCTAATCAAGTTGGCAGCCAAATGGCCCTGTCATTAGGGGATGAGGTAAAATTTTTAAATTTTATTTGAGGAAAGTTTTTGAAATAGCTAAAGAAAATCAAACTTATCAGTAAAATGCACGATATTCTAATATTTTTGAAATCTGGAAATCACATTTAATAAGGTAAATTTGACAAAAGGTATTTCATAACTTTGAAAACTCTTTCCCCTTTCCCTTGTTAATGTTTATCTTCATTATTCTGGGTCCACATAATTCAACATGCAAGAAGTTATTCAGTGTTGCCCTGCAGTTGATCCAGCCTCTAATTACTAATTTCAGCACAAGCCATCCAAGGAGAATCACAGAGCACTTTAAATGTAACAGAGATGCCCTCTTCCTTGGAAAATGGTCTGTATGTGATTATAATAAAAGCATAATAGCACTACCTGAGAGATGCAAAGAGTTTGAGGATAAAATGAAAGACCTGAGTCTAAATTAACATGGAAATCATTAGTGTATAGGCCTACCAAGGATTTCCATTAAAAATGTTTAGAGAAAAATAATTTGACAAATTATATATTTTGTGAGCAAAAATATGCAACCTGTTGCATTTGGCACTCCGTCCTTCCATTTGTGAAAGAAAGGTAAATTGCCTTTGCCGTGAGTCACTGTAATTGGATTTCAATTCCTCCAACAGCACTGACGATTAGCTGAGATGCCCACCTGGAAGCACTCGGTGACAGCTGGCAGGTATGGCCTTCAGGGAGCTCGTGTCTATCACACTTAGATCCTATTCGAGTGAAGGGAGAATTCTCAGGAGAGCATTTTGGCAACTTTAAGTTATCATTTAAGAAATCTATTGGCAAGGATCTTTCATTTAGCTTGTCGTTTGGAGAAGCAGGGAAATGCAAACTCACTTTAGAACAGGAATAAACTCATAATTGAGATGGCCAAAGTGAATGCATTATGTGACTAAGTCCTGGAGGAAGAATTTGATAGGGTATTGGATTCTACACAATAAAAGGATTATGGAATTCTAGTGCCAGAGATTAAAAAAAAAAAACAACCCTCTCACCTATCTTGACCTGAATAAATGAATTGTAGGATAAAGACTACCATCCAGATAATTTTATAGACCCCACAACATTTTATAGAATTGGAAGGAATCTTAAAGAACTTAAGGGCACTCAGTTTAAAGCATAAACAGAAAGTCTAGTTGGGGACACCCAGTAGTCAAATGACAGCTTGTGCCATTATAGCGTAGGAATGAGTGAGATTGCCAAGGGACAGAGTGAGGAAAATCCTGAAGTCAGAGGAAAGTAAGAGAGAAAGAGGGGTGATATTCACTGTGGCTGAATTGAGCTAAGTGGAGGCAATTCATGTAATATGGTTTTATCTTCTCAAGTAGGAGGCAAGATGCCCATTTGCTGAAAGTGACGAGATGCACATGCATTTGGGAACTCTATATGAGTGGAAAAAGCAGGAAAACTGTTTAACAAAAATTGCATGAAGTTAGAGTCAGCTAGAGATAAACGATTGCCCAGCTGTCTTGATAGGCCCGCGGATGTTGGGTAACGTGGATTGGTTGTAACGGCAGCTGGCACGATTGAGTGGTTTTTTATCTAACAATGCTCAGCTGTCAATAGTAAGAGAAGAGTGATCTGATGATTCACATTACCCAAGGCTGGAAATGGCCATGATGGATATTTTCAGGTTCAGAGGGACCTTTAAAACACCAAATAGCAAGAGTTAACACATATGTAGGATGTACAGGGTAAAAAGATTTAGGCAAAATCAAGCTGTCCTCATAAACAGTTCTGACAGTCATGTGTCTCTTTTCCTTGACTGTACTTGTCAATTTTACAGTCTTATACAGTAGAGCTACTCTTAACTAATGTTATCTGGAATAGCCATTTGGTGGGTTAATTTAAAAAATTCTATTAAAGTGAAGAATCATAAACAAAATTAGAGTATACAAACATCGTTTTATTTTACCTTAAAACATGTTTATTTTCCAAAATGTTTAATGTAGAACATAGATTTTTTTAGGATATAAATCTAATCATATTCATAAGATCTTTTATCCCCTCTTTTACATAAACCATACACATAATATATCATCTATAATTTCCATACACGGCATCTGAGTTCAAAATTCTTGTGGATTTCTCTAATTTTAAAATAAATGCCACAATGATGATGCTGTGATGGTTAATTTTAGGTGTCAGCTTGCCTGGGCCACAGAGAGCCCAGACATTTGGTCAAACATTATTCTGGATATATCTGTGAGGGTGTTTCTGGATGAGATTAACATTTGAATTGTTAGACTCAAGTAAAGCTGATGTCCCTCCCTAATGTGGGTGGGCCTCATCCAATCAATTGAAGACTTGAATAGAACAAAAAGGCTGAGTACAGTAAGTCCCCTACATATGAACGAGTTCCATTCTGAGAATGGTTCATAAGTCCAATTTGTTCGTAAGTTCAACCAAGTTAGCCTGCAATAGGTTTATAATACTTTCACACAAATAATACATAAAAAACAAACAAAAAATAAAGAAAACATTTTTAATCGTACAGTACAGTACCTTGAAAAGTACAGTAGTACAGTACAACAGCTGGCATCCAGGGGCTGACATCGAGTGAACAGGCAAGAAGAGTTACTGACTGAGGAGGGAGAGGAGGTGGGAGATGGTAGAGCTGCAGGATTGTCAGCAATAGGGGATGGAGGGCAAGCTGCATTTTCACTCACACCTGACATTGATGGCACAGGTTCTGGCTCCTTGCTGGATTCAGTTCGATCTACCCTCTCGAAGAAACGATCCAGTGATGTCCGGATAGTAACTCTTTTTTTCTCCTCATAAATGACACGGTAGCACTGGATTGCATTCTGAATGGCTGCTGCAACCTCGGTGTACCATTCTACATTTGGATGCTGTGCCTCAAAAATGAACAGTGCCTCCTCACATAAAGAAAATCCCCTTGTCATTTCCTGTGTCGTGAATCTCTTCAGTTCTTCAGTTACTTCTTCTTCCTCTTGTCTCTCCTCGTCCTTTCTCTGGGCCTCCAATTCCAACAGGTCTTCATTAGTAAGCTCTTTGTGTTGCACAGCAAGGAGTTCAATGAACTCTGCAGATCTAGCTTGAAATAAAGATACTGTACTACTGTACTCTATACAGTACTGTACAGTAAAGTACACAAAGCACAACCACTTGGAAAGGATGCACGCATGTGACAATGTACGCCAGACACGTGAGCTAATTTATGTGATTGGACATGTGAATGCACTTTCGCATCTTTGAAAGTTTGCAACTTGAGGTTCGTATGTAGGGGACTTGCTGTAAAAGGGAATTCCTCCTGCCCGACTGTTTGAGATAGGACATTGGTATATTCTGATCTCTGGTCTCCAACTGAAATATTGACTCTTCTTGGGTCTTAACCCTGCTGGCTTTCAGACTGGAACTACACAGCCCTCCTGTGTCTCCAGCTTGCCAACTGCAGATCCTGGGACTTCTCAGTTTTCATAATTCTCTGAGCCAATTTCCTAAATATTTTTCTATATATGTAATGTATACATACACGACTGGTTCTGTTTCTCCGGAGAACTCTGACTAATACAGATGTCTAAATTTTTAATAATTAATTATTCTTTATAACCCTGTCTTTCCAAAGCATTCAATTACTCATAAAAACAATTTTCTTTCTTCCCACACTCACGTTTTATTAGTATACATGCTCTTTAATTAAAAGATGAAACTTTGATAACAGCTACACTGTCATGATCAGTTTGAGAATAAATTCAAGTTGTGGAAATAGAAGTACGTGGAAGATCCAGTGGAAGGAAACAGTTCTGGCTATAAATGGGGGGAGAGAGTAAACCCAATCATGAACAAGCATGTTACCTTGAAAATCAAGGTAAGGTATTGTAACCCAGCCTGGTATGCTTCTCAAGATACTAGATCAACAACCTATGGAGTGGTGTATTAGATCTTCCACTTCACTTTTGGAAAACCTGTCTTATTTGTGTAAAGGAAGACTGGCGAGCCAAGGCTTTGAGGTTTTAATAAAGTCATCATCTGGTACCGCAATCTACTGCCAAAGATCCAAAATATTCCAGACCAGCTCAGGGTTTCATTTACTCCTTATTCAGGCCACCTTACTGGTGTCCGCATATATTCTCTCTCTCTCTTTCTCTTTCTTAAAGTCTTCAGGACATATATCCTTCAAGGCCATAGCTTTTTAAATCTTTTCTTGCGGGACACTTTCTCTCCTGGTGAGAACTTCAGGTACTCATGCAGAATGGATTGTCACCATTCATGCTGCCACCGTCAAGATAACGTGGCTCACAAGATGTCTTGGTCTAGACCCATAATACACTGCAGTTTTGGTGAAAGGAATAAAGGTGTTTTGAGGTGCTATGGAAACCAAACTAGAAAGAAATGATCAGAGGATCCAAGCTGGATAATGAACTTAGAGAAAAGGGAAGGGTTAAGTGTTTGAAAGTGAACGGAAGAGGTAATGGTTAGAAAAGAATCTTTCCCTTGTGAGAAGCAGAATAAGTGATTGAAAGTGATGATGAAGCCTGTGGAAAGAATGAGGAAACACCACTTGGAAACATATTTGAAACGAATTTGGAAATCACAAGGCCAAGGATCTGTGAGGCCAGTGTGTTTAATATTTTCACATAATGAGCTTATTGTTGATTAAAATTTTCAGTTACTTTTTATGCTAGTGCTTTTAATAGTAGAAAATATTTTCATCATAATACATCTAAGAAAGCTAGGATTTTATGTTTCTGGATAATTACCCCAGATCTCTACTTCAGTTTATGGTGAGCCTATGTAGAAGCCAAAAAATCAGAAATGTTAATTCATTGTGATTTTCTAATCTAGGAAGAATATAAAACAATGTCCCTTGAATTCAGCTAATTGTCCATATACCTCAAGGTTAGACCACTTAAAATTACATGAAGGGAGGGCTTTTGAGAGGGAAGAGGTATCTTCCAGGGTATAATCTTCAAAAGTTCTTGTTGTTCCTAAATATCTTTTGTTTCTGACTAATAAACTATTGCAATCTATGATCTAAATGTACCAAGTGTGGAGCTTAAATAGCCTATTGACAGTGTCGAGTTCCAAATATCTATTGCTCATTAGTAGAATATACATTAGTAATTAGTTCATTATGATTTAGAAATTGTTTAAATAAGAATGAAGCCATTATTAAAGGTCATTATATAAGATGTCTGCATCATTGCCCTTGGGACCTCACTGTTTTTCAGGGGCATCAGTACTAGGAAGGCAGTAGGCAAATGTGGGAAGTCAATAGAAACTTCAGCCTGGAAATCAGAAGAGAAAAGTAGGACCAAAGAACCAGTGATTGTTACGTGATCAATTAGGTTGGTTTTGTTTCCAGGACGTCAGTACTTCCATCGAGCTAAATAACAGTTTCCTCCCCAGTCTTTATCTCACAGGCTTAAAAACAATGATCAAAGACCCTTTGGGACATATTCAACCTCCACTGCCCAGATATGACTTTAATTCCTGCATGACCCTGGTTCTTCTTCCTATTTTCCTACCTGGTTATGTGAAGATCTTTCTTGTCCTTTCATGTGTTTGAGGTCTTCTGATGGTGTTCAGTAGGTGTTCTGTGAGAATTGTTCCATTTTTAGATGTATTTTTGATATATTTGTAGGAGGAGGTGAGCTCCACATCCTACTACTCCCATCTTGATTGGAGACCCTGGTTCTGATAGCTTTAGAAAACTATAAAATTGCACACTGATAATCATTACATAAACCTGCTGCCCACTCATTTGACTCTCATCTTGACACTGCAACTCCCTGTTGCCTATAGCCTCTTGAGTCCCACATTACACCGTATACCCTAGACACACTGGAAATAGTAGGAGACATTTGAGGCACTCCACTTTCAAACCAAGTCTTCAGTAAAAATTATGCTCCAATGTACAATCCAAACTTCTTTCTTTTAAAATATTCTTATGAGAGTCGGGATCTTGGGGCTGGATTTACCACAGCTAAATAAAGATGAGGGGAAAAAAAGCTATATATATATTTCCAAAGTGTGTGTGTGTGTGTGTGTGTATATATATATATATATATGTGATATATGTATCATCTGTATAATTGCTTTAAACTCCAAATTTCTTGTGCCAATATATAAATAACAGACGTGGTTTACATTTCCTAACTTATAAAATAGGAGGGATAAAGTATTTATTTTTCTAAGTGCTTTAAATCATAGCTAATGATAAGTAATTACAAGTAATCTCTCAAGATGAAAAACATCATTTAAAAACATAATTTTTTATGATTTAACTTTTTCATTGCTCTAAAACGGGTGCAGATATATACCTTCTATTACTGTGGGCAAACTCCTTTCCTTAAGTCTCACTGTTTGAAATAAACTTTGTCTCAGTCTAGTTTGAGGAAAGTTCAGCCTTGACTGGTAACCTTGACTGTTACTACCTTTGTGTCACTTAAGAAAGGAAACTGTAGCAAAAAAAAAAAAAAAAAAGAAAGAAAGAAAGATAAAAGTGAACTTATTTACAAAACAGAAACAGACTCACAGATGTAGAAAACAAACTTATGGGGAAATTCACCAAAGGGGAAATGTCAGGGGGGACAGATAAACTGGGAGTTTGGAATTGACATATACACACGACTTCACTACTTTATTTAAAATAGATAGCCAACAAGGACCTACTATATAGCACAGGGAACTCTGCTCAATATTCTGTAACAACCTAAATGGGAAAAGAATTTGAAAAAGAATAGATACATGTATATGTAAAAGAAAAAGAAAAAAATTGAATCAAATCAAAACCCTATAAATAAATCACATATGAAAACTGAGCAAATCATCATTGTCATATATATAAAAAGAATGACATTTCAAGTCAATGAAGAAAATATGTATCATACACTGAATAGCATTGTGACAATGTGGGAAACCATCTGAAAAGAAAAAAGTTGGATATAACCTCATAGTTTATAACAAAGTAAAATTCTGTTGAATTAAAAAGAAAAAGCACAACAGTAATCTCTCTGGGTCACAAAGCACTCTTTGAACTTTTGTTACTAATCAAATAACAAAATGAAGCTAAGCCATAGTTTGGGGAACCCAGAGTATGATATAGTGGTTAAGAACACAGGCTTTGGAGTCAGACAGACTACCGCCACAGGGCACTGCATTATTATTCCAAAATATTTGCCCCCTACCGTCTCTGCCCATGGGGGATAGGCAAATCCTATCACTTTCTTGGTCAGTGGAATGTGAGAAGGAGTGATCCATTTCATGGTCAACCACCTGTGCTCTTTCTCCTCTGCCTTGGGACCAGTGATGTCCCAGATAAAGACTACTCCTTCAGCTCTAATCCCTGAATGAAGGAGGAGTGAAGCAGGGCCACAATTCCCTTGCAACCAACATTAACATAAGTGAGAAATAAACTTTAATAAACTCTGTTAGCGTAATCTATTGAGATTTGGGGATATTCTTACCATTAAACTAACCTGTTCAGAATGATACAGAAAATTGTCCCAGAAGTAGAATCTCTACCGGTAAAAAATGCTTGAAATATGTGACTTGTTTTGGGACTGGTCAGAGGGTGGCAAAGAGACTGTCATTGTAAGCAGGAAGCCATTGAATGCAGTAGTGAAACAATTAGCAAACCCGTTGCCCACAGTAGCTTGGAAAGCAGATAATGTATTTAATTAACTTGTAACTTTAGGTGATGAGATGGGAAAATAGAATGTTTGTAGCATAAACTGGTCACTATTGGTTGTATTTGATAAGGTACTTGAAGATAGAGATGAGCTCAAGAAAGAATCAACTGATTTATAAGAAGAAGTAAAAAGGAATAGAGAGAATCCAGAAATTCTGGGACTCGTGTTAAAAACCAAAAATAACAAAACTGAGAAAAGCTTTGAGCTACAGGACTGATTAAAACCCCAGTTCTTGGCAAAAACCAAACCAAGGGTGTGGCTTCCATATTCTTTTTTGAAATCTGAATCAGTTCAGCTGGTCTCCAGGAAATTCTTTCAAACAGAAAACATGGCTCAAGGTAAAGAGACTTCCAGACTATCCCACAGAAGCCTGATAGGCTCAAATTATTAGCCATTAAAGGGGACATATGTGGAAAAGAACTGATGGTGTGACTACTGGCATATGGAACTGACTGGAATTAAACAGATACAGAGCTAATCTTCTGGGGGCAAGAAGCAGGCAGCCAGAGCTACACAACCTCTAAGGAGCACCGTTTCCAATGTATTTTTTAGATGAAACCAAGGAGGAAAAGGAAAACAAAGGATCACCTGGAGGGCAGAGACAAGGCGACTGAGAACATTGAGAGCAGTCTCCTGGAGAGCTACTTCCAGGGAACAGAAACAGTTAATAGAGGAACGTTCCCCACCTCTAGGGTGAGGGACTCTTGCAAAAACTGCCTAGCGTCATTCCAGAATTCTTGTGGGCCAAGGACTGCTGTGTGGTTTTCCTTTGTCTTCTTTCCAAATGGGAGAATTTATTGCCGTTATCCTGTTCCTATGCCGTCAGTCTATGCCAAATGTGCAGTGATATGCTGATAAATGTGGTACAATTTTCTCTAGTGAAAAAAGCCACATTGTATAGCATTTGCCTCTTTCTGTGGTGTAAATACTCCAATGACGACCAATTTTAAACTACCAATGTGATGTTTGCAAAATTCCTGAAAATTTTAACAATCGACTCTCCTAAGGATAAGCTGGTTCCAACACACCACTGGTGTGAGGATGAAGCAGACATATTTAATTTGACTGACCGATTGATTGATTGTTCATAGGTCTCAACAACCACAGGAGCGATACCCAGACTAGGTACAGACCCTCACAAAATCCTAGACTTTCGGTCTGGTCTTATGTCAAGATAAAATTTGAGGGTTGACTCCAATAAAGGAAGAAGCAAATGGCTGTAACCCAGATTATAGACTTTGGTAAAGTGTGATTGTGTGCAAAATACATGCTGCCTCTCTATGGAGGGATGATATATCCCCACCCCACTGAGGTCAGACTTGCTCAGGTGTCTTGCTTCAGGCTGTGAGAAGAAGGGATATGAACTTCTGAGCAGACCATAAGGTCCCAGAAAGGGCTGCCTCAACGGCTGGGATCCTGGAGTGAGCAGGGCAGGGAGCAGAGCCACACCAGAGCTGCTGCCAACAAATAATAAGTACACCTCTGTAGTGAAGAGCCATGGAGTGTTTATTGTCTGATTGTTTTTATTTTTTGTTTTTAACTGCAGCATAGTCTGATGACATAATTACTTAATAGCATTGCTAAGATAATTACTTCTCTCAGCCTCTTCTGTAGGGAAGGGAATAATGATACCTACCTCATTAGGGTTTTTGTGATGACTGAAAAGGTTAAAATTTGAAAATGTCTAACACAGAGGAACCCAGGAAGTGAACTTTGTTGTGATCTGGGGATGAAGATGTTGATGATGTCCTATCCTTGGAATTTCGTACTGTGAAATGTTGTGGCATGAGTAGTATGTAGTGAGAAGCATTAATCTTCAGGAAAAACCCCAAGGGAGCTTTCTGTTTAGAGAAATAATTTCCCATAAAAGCCTCCAGATAATAAACATTTTATCAATATTAAATCTTGATGGAATCAAAATACCTGTGCTGGAGCCCAGTATTATCACTTAAAATCCAGGTAACCATGGGCAAGCACCTAGACCTTCTTGAGCCTCTATTTTTTCTGCTAAATGAGCAGGATAAAATCTGCCCCACCCAACTCAAGGGATCTTAACCAAAATGCATGAATTTTATCTGAAAGTGCTGTATAAACTGTCAAGTGCTATAGTAATGTAAGAGCTTATAAATAGTTAACAAATTATCTACTTAGTTTTCCCTATTTATGTTCCACATTAAAAAATAACTCCTTTCTATTTCCTGCTTTTCTAAGGAAAAAGACTGAATCTTTTGTTGACATGTCAGTTTCTGCAAAGAAAAATGCCGTTTGACTTGCGTGCGCTGAAAATATTATTCTAGTTCCCCCTTTACCAAAACAACCTAAAGGAATACATTCTGCCAGATCATCCCTAATGAGCTGGAGCCTGTTGTGTTCCCACAGTGAGGATATGAGGCCAATTTCCTTCGTGCACCTTATAGGATGCAGTTCCAGAGTGGATACTCCACCTTGTTTTTTTAAGAAAGTTGTAGCTTTTGAATGTTGCAGGCTAATAACCACCTCTGACACTTTTCTGAGAGCTTCTAGAAGGTAAAAGTGATACAAGAATTGGTATCACAGCCTCTGGGAAAATTCTTTTCAAATTGTGCCCAAATTGTGCCAATATATATCTGATTTTAATGGGTATGCAGTCTCATGTTCAGACTTAATACTATTCTATATATTTTGAGAGGATTTTTTAATAAAGAAAAATAGATTTTAAGAAATGATCTTTGTATTAAATAAGTCTGGCATCAGACTGACTTGAATTTATATCCTGCCAAGGCTGCTTACTAGCTGTGTGATCTTATGCAAGTTACTTCACCTCTCTGGACTTTAGTCTCTTCATCTGTAGACTAGGAATAATAATAGGATCTATCTCATAGAGCTCTATGAGGATAAATGAGCAATACAAGTGAAGTATTTAGCACATTCCTGGGCTCATAGTTCAATACAAATTCTGTCATACTTTACTGAGTTACTAGTTTTTGCTTATGTAAACAGGGGAAGTGGTTTTGTTTTGTTTTGTTTTTAGACTTTTACTGCTTATTTGCTTTAGTAACTCTTTCCTCAAAATAGCCAATTTTTCCTATTTATTATTACTTGTATTCACAGCCACTAACTGGCCTAAAATGTTATTTGAATAGGCAACATTTCAGGCTTGGTTGTCTCTATTCTAAATTGTGTGATGAAGTACAGAAACACACACTACTTTCTCACACCAATACGAATCTATAGAGAATGCATCAGAAAAATGTTTTTTCAATTTTGTATATTGCTGTTCCCTGTTTATGTATTCATTTTATTGGTTGATTCATCTTTATTGTTAATTAAACCCTTAAATTACTATCCAAATTGGAATTAAAGTAAAATGACAAAGGCATTTACATTTCAAAACTAGACATTCCACAAGTACAATTAATCTCAGAGCATTAAAAAGAAAGAAAAGATCACATGAGTGTTAGAATCCTAGATCCAGCAAGAAAAGCAGCTTGTGAAATAAGCTGTGTGGTAGCGAGCTTTAGCCAGGGCATGAGGCAAAAAGTTCTACCTGTGGAGAGTGTTGGGGGTCCCCTGCTGAATGAATGGGGCTTGGGAAAATAAATAAGGCTGAGGAAAATAATGAAAATGAAGCCTTTCTCCTCACCTCATTTTCAGACCAATTATAAATTATCTTTGATCGTAATCTCCAATATTAGAAATTTCATCAGTTTATTTTTATCATGTGCTAGCATATTCTTGCTCCTTCTTGGGAATAAATGATCTGTTTTGGCCCAAGCCTTTCATTTTGCAAAATTACGATTCCTTTTGCATCTCTCCTGCTATTCCATATCACTACAGAATATTTGTTAAGTACAGGAAAAATTCATGTTTTCCTCCTGCTTGTCAGGTATAATGTGGAAGAAGGACTAATGAAAACCATTTTTCATGCTTATTCAACAGAGACCGTTAAAATGAAACGAATAAAATGCTTTTTGCTTAAATTGAAACCTGCCCAAATGTTTCTGTAGAGAGACTTTTTTTTTTTCAAACTAAACAAGCTGACCTCCCATTTGTTTAGATAACCATTTCTCACATTTCCTTGGGAGTGACTTACTCAAGATGGTAAACTCAGCATGTTGACTAGGTCTTTACAGCACCATTAACCATCTGGACTGTGAAAGAAGTGGTCCAATTCGAGGTGAGGAGCACAGACTCCGTGATGCAGTCTGTCACCTCATGTCATTCACAGCCGAAACTGCCTCCAAATTGGCTTCTGGATGAAGGAGAAAGGCAGACTCAGAAAGCAGGGTGGTGTAGATGGGGTTCTGGTACCTCTGGCTTCATCTCTCTGTGATATTCAGTTCATTCTTATTTTATTTGAGAACAGGTCTCTGCAGTAGGACTCTTTGCTCAAATCCATATTCTGAACTCCCTGAATCCAGGTATGATCCAGACTAGTGGCTGCAGACAGGGTTTAACAGGAGGAATGTGGAGAGACAGAGAACTGGGAAGCTGGCTCAGAGGCTGCTGGGCTTGTGTTGTTGAAACCAAGTTTGTGTGCCCAGTGAACAGTGAGGCCAAACAAATGGAAACACCTAAGCTTGGAGCAGAGAAAATTTACTGCAGGGCTAAGCAAGGAGAATGGGTGGCTTATGCTCAAAAAGCCCAAACTCCCTGAAGGGCTTCAGCAAAGAGTTTTTAAAGGCAAAATTGGCAGAGGGAGGGCTGCAGAGTGTGTGAATTTCTTCTGTTTGGTAGGTGGAGAGGTAACAGGGGGTGTTCCAGGAATCTCAATCATCAGCCTTCTGGTTCCAACTAGTCTGGGGTCCACAAGCTTGTGCTTAGCCTGAGATTACCATCCTCCACCTGAATGGGGGCCCCAGGTCCTGTGGAAGTTATGTATCATATTGCTATGCACATCCCCTAAGGAGGACCCAGGACCCTGCCCGATGCTGTATGATTGTTTCTTGACTGCCTTTCCTCTGTTTCTTCATTCCCACACTTCCTTAATTATTGATTGCTTGAATCTGCCATTTGGAACTCAGGGAAGGCCTAGGAGGTTGAAGCCTTTTTCCTCCAAACAAGAAACAGGGGACACAGAAAGGCTTTTGTACCTGGGAGGGCCCCACAGGGTCCTGCTCAGTTTCATTTGCACTTGAGGAAAATTGGAACCATATCCTTCAGAGACCAAGTGGGAATAAGATGAAATCTTGGCAAAGGAGGTGGGTGCTATGGGGGAACCAGGTATAGATAATGGGTTTGGAACCAAAGGAGTGAGAGTAAGTGAATTTAGAGTGGCTGTGGGAGGCCAAATCCACAGGGATTCATCAGTCTCAAGAGCATCTGTGGGAAAGGAGACCATTCAAATAATCAAGACTTTAATGGCAAGATCATGATCAATGAAAATGAGATTTCTTAAAACCCAACTTTCTGTCTATTTCACACCTGCCCTTGTATCTTCTCAGCTGACCATGGCTTGAGAAAAACATACAAACATGCTAACTGGTTTAAGTTCATGAGCTCAAGTGGTTCCTCAGAGCAGCATGGAAGTAATATTCTACTTCCAGTCTATTTACTCATCCACACTCTAGGTGATAAGTCATCATCTCTTCTCTCTTCATTCTAGTTCTAGGTGATAACTTTTATTCCTATTTCACTGAGAAAATAGAAGCACTCAGAGGATTGTCCCACATGTTCCCACCGTCACCCCTTCCCACCCACCTGCGTTTGTGCCCAGACACTTTGTCTTCTTTCTACTTCAGTAGATGAAACTATTATTTTCCACTCAGAGATGAACCCCTCCCACCCTCCCACCAATGCATCAGATCCTATTTCTTCTAATCTACCTGATACATCATGCCAGGCATTCCCCCCTGCCCTTCCTGGGTATTCCTCTATTCTCATTCTGATGGATCATCCTCATCAGCATACATCCACTTTGAATTTCTCCATATCCCACTCCAACTACCACCTCATTTTGCTGCTCCCAAAAAACTTTTGGCTTTAGTCTTCCCCACTCCACAAAATGGCTCCTGTCAAGGTCAGCAATGACCTCCATGTAGCTAAATCCAATGGTCAATTATCAATCCTTATCTAACTTGATCTATCAGCAGGATTTGGCAGTGTGGATTTGACTCTCACCTTGCAGTATCCTTTTTGCTTGGTTTCTGGAACACTGTACACTGCTGATTTTTCTACTAATTCATAGCTGTTCTTCTCAAGTTCCTTTGTCTGCCCTTCTTATTTATCATACTTATAAACATTGGAGTGCCTCAGAGTTCAGTCCTTGGAAATTTCCTCTTCTCTACCCGCACTCACTCTTTAGGTCTCTTGTGTCACATTGTTGTAAATACTATCACTATGTTGATGGTTCCTAAAATTATTTCTCTCTTGAACTCTAGACGCATATACCCAACTGTCTATTCAACATCTCAACTTGGATATCCCATAAAAAATTTAGTGTTGTAAAACCAAACTCTTGCCATGCCCCTTGAACATGTTACTCCTGAATTCTTCTCTAATCAGTAAATGGTAACTCCATGCTTTCAATTTTCTTCCTATCTAAAATCCCTCATTTAAACCAAACGTTATACCCAACGTTCCAACCTTCAAAATGTATCCAGAATCTGACTCTTGCTACCAAAATGGTTCAAATAATTGTCATCTCCCTTCCTGGATAATTGCAATATTCTCTTACTGGCTTTGCTGCTTCTACATTTGTCCCAGTGGTAGACATTCCTAGTGCTCATTGAAATCTGGTTTTCCTTTCCTCCTGAGAGGACTCTATTTCTTGGGTCTTCTGACTAGTTCTTTGCAATGGAGTGTGAGTAGAAGAAAAAGTTGTCTGTGGACTTTCCAGTTCACTTTCTCCTTCTTAATGAATACGTCAGCTGTGTTAAAATAATAAAGCCACAAGTAGAGGCTGGGTCATCGTGGATCCAGCTGAATCACCATGCAGAGGACGGCCAGCTGGAGCATCACCAGACAACTTACTTCACATTTCAAATGAATGTCAGTTAAATCATGTCTCTGTATTTCACTCAGAGTGAAAACCACAGTCCTTAGAGTAGCCTACAAAACCTGTATAATTTTCACCATTAGTTCTCTGCACTTATCTCCTACTACTCTTCCCTTTGCTCACTCTGTTCCAGGCACACTGCTTCTGGGTTAGCCTTAGGACATCATGCACAATTTTGCCTCAAGGCCTTTGCTCTAACTGTTTCCTCTACCTGCCATGTTCCCAAGATGTCTGTATTGCTTGCTTCTTCATCTTCCTTGGGTCTATTCAGAAATGATAGCTTCTCAGAAAGGCCACAATTTATTTAAAATTGCAACAGCTTAGAACTCCCCAGCACTTTCTGTGCCTTAGTTTCCTCTTTAGTATATCTAGCTGTGTGGCATATTATATATTTCACTAGTTTGTTTATTTATTGCCTGTCTTCCCCAATTAGAATGAATGTTTCATCACAGCAGGGATAAGTTATCTTTTTTTTTTTTTCCTAATGATCTTTCATCAGTGCCTAAAATAGTGCCTGGTACATAGTAGGCAGGCAATAAATGTTTGTGAAATGGATGAATAAATAAATGAAACCTTCTTTTTCCAACTGCAACATATGAAGATGGCAGATGCTTATTTACGTGCTTTGATTAGAATGGGTACAACATAATAGCAGAAATTCACATCCTGGCCTACCTATAATGCAAAGGTAATGCACAAAGAGTTCCAAATGCGAATCTGACCCTTCATATAATTTAGATCCAAGCCAAAGTGTGCAAGTTGTAAATTCTTAACTACTTACAATTAAAATAAACAGCAGTAGGCAAGGACTTAATATTTTTTTCTATAATTGAATCTATTCATTCTTATAATATACCTACAATGAAATCTAGAAAGGATATTACACAGCCCATTAGTATATAATAATCATGCAGAAAATATATTGCACAATAAATAGAGTAGGGAATGAGGCGGAGATTATGTGTGTGATGTGTGTGCATGTAAGTGGGCGGTCAGTAAGTGGTAATGAATGTCCCCTTCGTGTTAAAGCTGTCACCCATTGAAGTTTTTTGCTATTTACACAGAGTTATTTTCATATCCACAGTTTAATTGGGAAAATTCAAGACTTTAATGTGAAAAAAGACCAAGAAAGTTCTTGGGGATACAACATATTGCCAAAAATGCAAATGTTATTAAACAAAGATTTTTCTTAAAAACATTTTTAATTGCCATTTTCCTAAAAATATTTAATGAAGTCTGCTAAAGGATTTCTGTAGTATATAAACAGGCTGCTATAATGAACCATTGGGGAAGAACTTTTTTCTTGGGTTTTATTTGGATTTAGAACCTAAGAGGTAAGAATATGCACTTGAATTGCATGGAAAATCAGACCAAATAGCATAAGGGCCTTCTGCCTAGCAAATGAGACGGAGTTTCTCCAGCCTAACCGCCCAGAAGTTACTTCTGACCAACACTGCCTTTATATTCAGAGACCAATTTTCAGCTGAATCTTTCGGGGTATAAGGATTGTTAAATTGATCTATGCCCTTGGGATTTTGTAAATATGAGCTATTTGCCAACCAAAAAAGACAATGCCTGTTTTTTTTTTTTTAGAATTAGTTATGAGACAGTGTGGGAGTAGTAGAAGGGACACCTGTGTTCTAGAACTTGTCCTGCAGTAAACAAAAATAGCATCAATTTTTTAAGCAGTTTCTTTACCAAACAGGATGCAATGGCTATTTTTAGTAACTCTTGGGGATTTTGTGAGCTCCAAAGAAGATAACAAATATTAAGGGCTATAAACAACTCTCTAGAAAAATCCGAAATGATAGTATATGTTGTCATTTATAGTTGAAGATTCTGGTCACTTTCCAGAGTGGACTTTGCCTCCAAACCTAGGCATTTATAGTTGAAGATTCTGGTCACTTTCCAGAGTGGACTTTCCCTCCAAACCTAGGCAGAATCTGATCATCTTTACTCCATGCACAATAGTTTGTGGGATGATTTAGAGAGAAAGAAAGAGATTGTTTAGAATATGATTAGAATATAATATTCACTATCATCCTCTGGATTCAGGACAGATATGATGTCTAAGAACAAATGAAATCTTATAGTTTGTTTATTACATGAACAAATTTATCATTCGATCTTTTGTTCATTTCTTGTTGGCTCTCTAATTATGGCTGCTTGCTGAGCAATCATTAAGATCCTTGTTTGGTTCTTCTGACGTGGTCATTCAGATAGGCCTAAGTGACCAAAATGGTTTTACACAACAAGCATTATCAGGTTTCTACATGTGAAGAAAATCTAAGGTAAGATTATAACTGGAAAATGCCTACCAAATGAGGAAGAATATAACCTCCAAAATGTCACATAAAAATATTTAAGACAAGAGTTGCTGGATTTTAGCGTATAAGGCTAGATAATTAGTAGGAAGTTTCTCTGTAGGGAATATGCATCTAGTTTTGGCAATCTGTGTATTTTCTGAAGTTTTTAAAAAAAGTAAATAAAAATTACATTCCTAACAGCACAAACAATTATTTAAAATGACCTTTCCCCATTTCTCCTATTTGTTCTTCAACCTGTCTTAATTCTTCCCTTTACTCACCGCTTTTCTAGATCTATTATTTTCTTGCACAGAAAGCTCTTTGCATTTTCTAATGTATAAATGACTGGTTTTTCTTGGTTTCTTTTTATTCTCTTCAGACCAATATGACAAAAAATTTAGAGAGCAAAGAGTCAAGTTTACATAGAAACTTCCCATATAGTAGGAGAAGCTGCTCCATTACCTAGACAAAGGTCCTTCTACAACTGGAAGTCTATAAACAAATACAGATTAATTTTTTTCCCTTCTATGTTTATGAGATACAGAAAACCTGAGAATTTTTCATTGTGGCCCTCACACCTAACCTCTTTGCCTGCAGACGTTCTCCATCTGCAAATGCTGTGTGTGATTTTAGCCCCTAACTGTTCCCTCCCATCCATTGGAATAAAGTTTATACTGTTGGCTGCTAAGCCACAGGATCAATCCTGCCTCTTCCAAGAACCCTCATTGACCAACTGTTCCCAAAGGTAGATGAGCTTTAGTTGACCGTTCCACCTTAAGCCTTATATAAATTTACATCCTCTTGCCCTGAGTTAGAATATTCCTTTTGAGTCTTCTCTGCCTGGCATTTTCACAAACAGGCTTATGCTAATGGTGCTTTGGTTGATTTTCTTCCATATGCTTATTCAAACAGAGTGGGAGCCACAAGAAGAAATGTACTGTTCTGTGATGAGTTTGGTGGGCTGAATAATGGCCTCCAAATATATTGAGGTCCTAATCCCTGGAACTGGTGACTATTGCTTTATATGGCAAAAGAGACTTTGCAGGTGTGATTAGGTTAAGGATCTTGAGATGTGGAAATTATCTTGGATTATATGGGTGGACCCAATGTACTCACAAGTGTCTTTACAAGAAGGAGGCAGATGGAGAATTCACACAGAAGAGGAGAAGGCAATGAGACCATGGAGATGGAGCCTGGAATGATGCAACCAAGATCTCAGGAGTGCTGGCAGCCACCAGAAGTGGGTAGAGGCAAGCAATCTCTTCTCCTTCAGAAATTTTCAAGGGAGTGTGTCTCTGCTGACACCTTGAATTTGGCCCAGTAAAACTGATTTTGAACTTCTGACCTCCAGAAGTCAAAGGGAATGAATTTTTTTTAAAAAAAATTAATTTTTTAATTTATTTTTGGTTGCATTGGGTCTTCGCTGCTGCACCCGGGTTTTCTTTAGTTGCGTAAAGCAGGGGCTACTCTTCGTTGTGATGTACAGACTTCTCATTGCGATGGCTTCTCTTGTTATGGAGCAGGGCCTTAGGCATGCGGGCTTCAGTAGTTGTGGCACACAGGCTCAGTAGTTGCAGCTCGCAGGCTCTAGAGCGCAGGCTTGGTAGTTGTGGCGCATGGGCTTAGTTGCTCTGCGGCATGTGGGATCTTCCCGGACCAGGGATCGAACCGTGTCTCCTGCACTGGCAGACAGATTCTTTCTCTTTTTTTTTGCGGTACGTGGGCCTCTCACTGTTGTGGCCTCTCCCGTTGTGGAGCACAGGCTCCGGATGTGCAGGCTCAGTGGCCATGGCTCACGGGCCCAGCCGCTCCGCGGCATGTGGGATCTTCCCGGACCGGGGCACGAAACCCATGTCCCCTGCATCGGCAGGCGGACTCTCAACCACTGCACCACCAGGGAAGCCCCCAGACAGATTCTTAACCACTGTGCCACCAGGGAAGTCCCATGAATGTTGTTTTTAAGCCACTGGGTTTGTGGAAATTTGTGGCAGCAGCCGTAAGAAACTAACTTGTATACAGAAAGTCCTAGTAAGTGGCAAAGCAAATATTTTGGAGATTGGATGTTGATAAAACCAACTGTGCATAGCTGGGGACATTCTTTATCACTTAATTACATTTCCATTTCCTTCTAAATTGGTCCATGTGTACTTATTTGTCAACTAAGAGAAGAAGAAAAGAGCTTTATTTTTTGTGTTTTGTAGAATATAGTCTAGAAAAAATGTTTTTACACATCAAGTGTGCAGGTCCATTGCAAAAGAGAAAGTGGTAGATTGCACTACAGATCTCCAATATCTATCCCCTTGAAATCAGGCAAATCCATGTGATTTGCTTTAACTAATGACACGTGCCAAGAGGTCTCATATGTCCCTCCCATGTGGAAGCTTAAGAGACAGTACTTGCTAGCAATGCTCTATGTCCCCAAATGAGGCTGACAGTGAAGAGCAGAGACCCCGCTGCCCACCATAGGCATGGAGTGTGAGCAGGAAACACAAACAACAACAGTGTTGGTGTTTCAAACATAAGATTTGGTGACTCTGTTACTGTAGCACAATTTAGACCATCTCAACTGATATGCAGAAATAGCCTTTCTTGTCCCCAAATCCACCTCCAGTTTTTAATTCTGGAATCATCTCAAGCATTCATATATATTAGATAGAAAGCCCTGTCCATGTTTCTTCCACAATATCTCTCAAAATATCCTTTTCTAGCCATGATCACTACCAACACCTGTGTTCAGCAACTTCTCATTTCACTCTTGAACCACTACAGTTAAAGTATGTCCCTACATTCAGACCCTTCTCTGTAAGGTATCTCCTGCTAACAACAGCCAGATCACTCTTCAGAAAATGCTGCCTACCTTACACACCACCCCACGCAAAATTCACAGTGGCCTACTCTGGATTGAACGTGTACCCTCCAAATTCATATGTTGAACTGCCCTCCCCCACAGTGATATAGTATTAGGAGGTGGAGCCTTTGGGAGGTAGTTAGGGTTATATCAAGGCATGAGGGTGAAGCCCTCATGAATGGGATCAGTGCCCTCGAAGAGTCACGAGAGAGCTTGCTTCCTCTCTGCTGTCAGCCACGTGAGGATGTCGGCAATTTGCAACCCAGAAAGAGAATTCTCACCAGAACATGACCATCCTGATCTTGGACTTCTATGAGAAATAAATTTATGTTGTTTATAAACCACCCAGCATATGGTACTTTGTTATAGAAGCCTGAACTGACTAAGGCAGCTCCCCATTACTTATAAATTAAATGTCTCATCCTTATCCCTTTTACAACGTAGCCATAGCTTTCTGTTCCAATTTTATCATCCTTTACATCATATTATTTTTTCTCCACATCAGCCAGGCAAGTCTCCTTGCTCTCAATGAAATGTGTCACACAACTTTAGTTTTCAGTTCTGTCTTTCAAATGATACTTTTTATCTTGTTGTGTTTAATCCTAATAGGTGAATACTGCCTAGGTCTGGTAATATTTTGAAGTTTATTTCAAGTATTAGGTAAAGGTTTTCTAGTTAAACAGCTAATGTCTTTGCCTGAGTGAGAAAGAAAAGAGAGCTGGTCTGAAGACCAACGCTTTCTGGACTTAGAGCAATTTATCAGCCTGATGTGTGATGGCCCTCTCAGTTCATGTAATCACAATGCATATATATATGATTTATCAGAGCTGCCACAAATTATTGCTATGCTTAACTTATTCAGAATCTAGTTCTCTATTTATGTACCTAAATGACATACTAAACACAGGGAAGGAAAAAAATCTGTGTTCAATAAATTGAAACATGATTTGTTATATACCTCATAAAGTTTAGTGGCCTTTAGCTAGAGTCTATTTTTGATTGAACAAAGGGTTTAATTATTATAACCAACACCATTTCAGCATTATCTTCCCTTTGAAATATTGCAGTTAATTTTTCAGTCCAAGCAATTACTTATTTGTAAAAAAAAATTGGCTACCTTTGAGGCTTAAATTAAAGATGATAAAAATTAGCCATCTAAAACCATTTCAATTTTATGAAAAATAAAACTGAGTGCAATGTTTCAGCTTGAAAGCTCAGATGATCTTTAGGGGAAATTAGTGATGTTGCTAATAGTGGTTCCAATTTATAAGGCACTAGAAGGAAGCAATCAAAGAGGCTAAAACAAGATAAATAATCCTTAAAATGGAACAATTAAATAAAGATCAGTTGTGACAAAAACCATAAGATAATTTTCCTAGGCTTTAAAAGGCAATGTCTTCCTTTTTGTTAATTAGAAATAATCTACATATTATAATATGCAACTATTTACCAGGCAACGGAGTGTTTTCTGTTTATATAAAAATGAATGCATTTCCAGGTGAACTTCTATTCAACAGGGAAGGTGGCTAGGGTGATAATTTCTCATTTCTCTTGGTGTAACTTTGATAATCTCCAGGCTCTCTATCATTTTCTTCTTCAAAATTAAACTACATATATAAACCACGTGCATCAGAATTCAAAGTAGTGCAATATATTTTTTCATTTGGTACAGATATTAAAATACCTGCTTATTTACACACACAGCAGAGTGTAAATATGAAATGAAAAAAAAATGTCACATAAGGTTCTCTATGTGAGAGAACCCCTCATATATTCTCCTTCATAACTCTCCTGCCTGTATTTCAAACCTCATGAAAGGAACACTATTTACTGTGAACCTGACAGATGTTGAACGTGCTGCTGTTACCTCATTTACATATGCAGATTAAAATGCTTCACTTTGTTTTGCACTAGCTTGATATCTTAATTTTGATAATCTCAAACTGTTGTTATTAGGTTTACAAGAAAAAAGTCAATTATTTCATAAAGAAATTTATCCACATAATATTTATCTATTCCTACATAGAATACATTTTAAATGTATATATTACTTTATTCTCTGTTCCATTATAGAGAGTCAGAATGATAATATTAGAAGCTCTCTTGATTCATATTGCTTTAAAATTCATGCAAATGGGCATAAATACAGGTTTTGCACTTTTGTTTAGCATTTTCATGCATATTTATTCCCACATAAGTAAATACTTCTCACTTTCGAATTCCTTTTTTTCTTTCTGAGAAAGTAACAGGCCAGGAAATGAAACGGCAAGCAAAATAAATTTCTAGACTCCACCCACACATTTACTTTATTGGGATAAATAAAGTTCTGCATTCTAGTATAGCCTTCTTTCCTCAGGATATTACGGCTAGGAGAACAACAATAAGGGCTTAACTTACAGACCTTGGCTCTAGGTGGTCTGCAGTTTGTTCCTGGGGTACCAGCTCCCTGGTACCTCTCCCATCTCGAACCCAGAGATTCCCTCCCTGGCTGTGTCCCTTCTATGGGGTCTTCATGATGCTCGCTGGGGCCATTTGCATTCCTCGTCCTCAGTCATAGCACCCAGGTGTTTCATGCTGGATAGACCCCCAAATCTTGTAGGTAAAAGGAAAATTTTTCTAAACATGAGAACTCTTTCAAACATTCTTTGTCTGCCTGGTCTTTTTGAAACCTCAGAAAGTACTCTTCCAGCTTCTGACTCTCTTTTAAAGAACATATCCTAAATCCCTCCAAGAAGCAGGCTGGATGGCAGCAAGAGTTAATTGTGTGACTCTACCCTGTATCACAGTCTCTGCCTTCTCAACAATTGCTTACATCTGGACACATGTTTTCTCCCTGAGAGAGCACTTCCTGCCCTCTAGGTAGGGTATTTTCTTTCCCCTTGGAGGGGGTTCTTTGGTCTGTCTTTGTTATTTTGAAAGTCTGAATTCCAGACCTCCACTGTTTCTATAGGAGAGATAAAAACCTCCCTTGTACACATGGTTGCTGGGAGTATTGTGCTACACTGAAACTTCAGCTACAATGGCAGTCACTTCCTCCCCTTCACTTCTCAGAATCTGTAATCACATTCATTTTAGGTTGCCAAGTTATTTTGTTTTGTGTTTTATCATGAAAGTCACTGATTGAATTTCCTCTATGAAGAAGGCATTGGGTAAAAAGACAGAGCTCCTAAGAAGATACTAATCTAAAGAGGAGAGAGGAGATACGTACAGACAAATATAACAAACGAAGTTAGCATAGGCTGTCTTATATATCAAAGGCCCGATAAAGAAAATTAGTGTAGCTGCTGCTTAGAGGAAAGAGAGGTCAGCGAGGGCAGGAGTGGCTTCTGGTGAGTTCTTAGAAAAGTATGTATCTAACTGGGTTTTGAAGGACAGATAACACTTTAGGTTTAGTGAAGGCAGAATCATACTTCAGGCCATGGAAATCTGGGGAGAAAATGTGAAGTAAGAACATATATGTATAGGAAACAAAGAATAAGTCGAATTTTGGAATGGATGGAGGATTTGTTTAGTAGGAAACAACACTGAAAATAGTGGTGGGAGATGGTTCATAGAAGACCTCATATTGCAAGCATTTAGACTCTTAGACCAAACTGTGTTCCAATCCTGTGTCCCATCCCATGAGGTCTTAATAATGATTCTCACAAAATGGTTCCAGAGTTAAAATGTCTGAAAAGCACTCTATTACTCTTTTAGATACTCACAGTGCATTTTAGTGCAGTAAAAGTTCTGAGAAGTGCTGAAATAAAGAAATCTGTTAAACATTATTTAACCCAGAACTTCTCAGACATTTTTGACCATGGAACACGCCCTTTTTTCCCCCCACAGAATACTTTTTTGCCTTTAGTAAAACTACTGTCCTAGGGAACAAAGCTGCCTTAGGCCCTATATGGATTTTGCAGGAATTTGAGGAAGGAACTATTCCCCTATACAAATGGAGATCTACAGAGTGGGATACCTGCATAATCTTGGAACCATTTGAATTTAGCAGGCCTTTTTTTTTTTTTTTAGCATTTTCTTTATAGAAATTGAGACTGTAAATATTAATGAATCAAGATATATTTATGACAAAACTTTCCTGTGCAAAACAATGGATCTAGGTGCTACGTGGAATGCATATACAAATACAATTGGTTACTACCCATAATAAGCTTCAAGCTCATGAGACTCATAAGACAATTTCATAAATAACTATAATATGAGGAGGAATATAATGTATGAGAATAAAGTTACAACAAAGTGCTGTGGGGTGAAGATGTGGCAGAAGGGATGGACTTTCTCAAAAGAAGAGCATTTGGAATAAGAACATGGCTCAAGGAGGAACCAGGAGATACACTGGTGGAAACGGAGTGAGTGAAGAAACCATCTGGTTCTGACCACAAATGTGGCAAACTAGCATCCTAACCCTCACACTTAGAGGGTTTGAGTTTGACCTACACAGTGTTGCCAACATTTAAAAATTCAGAGATTACATAAAATCTGGCTTTCTAGCACCTGTTGCAAATAACAAGACTTGTGAACAATAACCTGAAGCTGGGTAGAAACTTCCTCTTTAGGTAGAATTTGTGGACTCTGGGTTGCCATAGTCTCACCATAATCTGTTTTCTTGGGACCAAGTGTCTGGAGCTAATTATCATCTAGGTGATAGCTGTTTTTCTTACAGTATAGGTAAGAGGAAAGTGAAACTTTTCTTGTATCCATGTTTCCATCAAAAGTGGGAAAATTAAGGACAGGCATGTGGGTCACAAATTTCAAGAACAATGGGCAAGACCATGTTAGCTGCAGGAGATAAGAATACTCTTACGTGTTTGATAGATGTACAAATGCAACTGTTTTGAAAGAATGTAACATAAGAGACCACTTCAGGGGCTTCCCTGGAGGCGCAGTGGTTGAGAGTCTGCCTGCCGATGCAGGGGACACGGGTTCGTGCCCCGGTCCGGGAGGGTCCCACATGCCGCGGAGCGGTTAGGCCTGTGAGCGATGGCCACTGAGCCTGCACGTCCGGAGGGAGAGGCCACAACAGTGAGAGGCCCACGTACCGCAAAAGAAAAAAAAAAGAGACCACTTCAGTCATTTATGTCATCTGCTTGGCCCCTGTAAGCATTCGAGTTTGACTCATGCTGTAAGAGAACAAGGAAAGTGCTCTCAGGGAGTCAAAGGGAGGAGAGGATTTCCAAAAACAAGGATCAGCCTAGAAAGATCAAGTGGGTTAAAAGGATTGAAAAATGGCCATTGGACTTGAATTTGGAGGCCATTGGTAAATGTAACGGTAAAAGTTCCTGTGGAATATGAGGGTGGAAGCCAATGATTGAGGAAGATGAAAAAGAGATGAAGGAACTAGAACCCATGAGAAATGCTTAATGCAGGGTTTCAGTGGAAGGTTTTTTGGTTTTGTTTTGACTGTTTGTTTTAAATGTAGAAGGGCTACATGAGTGTTCGGGCCACTATCCCTCTTCCTCTGGGGCATTCCCTGTCAAGGGAATCTCAAGCACAAAGACTGTGGTCAAATGGTAGAAAAATTATTGTTTTCATTAACTTGAGAGAACTTCCCAAACCTCTTAATGCAGAGCTTAAATTAACAACTACATTATAGCATACAGTTTAGGTCTAATGCCAAATTGGAGCTTTCTACTTCTTTTTCCTTGTGTCTATGCCTATTATACATCTCAGATTTGAGGATAGAATTTTACCATTGCATTGCAAGAAAAAGTGAATCTGAAGTTTATCCACTACTCCAAGGGTAAAAGGAACAAGATTGCAAGAGAGTAAGAATTTACCCCAATGACTGGCTGCATAGTCTATGGTGGGAAAATGGCCTTTTCCTTTGAGAGATTGGAGAGGAGATGACCTGTACTTCTCTCTTTAAGAGTCGGTGTCCCTGTAGCTAAAAGGAGAAAAGGAAGCAGGAACAGGATGAGAAAGTATCTGAACTCTAAACTTCAGTACTGTCACTTTACTTGTTAGTAAAACGTGACCCAAGGAATGTTTGGATCTGGGCAGAAGGCTATTCCCCACAAAAATAACTTATATTCAATGTACATGACACTTCCTGTCCCTCATGACTGTTCAAGATCACCAGTATGTCCTTATCACGAGACAATATACTAAGTGCATAAACCAGTTGCAGAAAGACAAATGTTGCATGATCCCCCTTATATGAGGTATCTAAAATAGCTGAATTCATAGAAGCAAAGATTGGTAGAATGGTGGTTTCCAGGGGCTGGGAGAAGGGAGAAATGGTGAGTTACTAACCAATGGACGTAAAGTTTCAGTTAAGCAAGATGATAGCCCTTGAGATCTTTGGGACAACACTGTGCAGCACAATGTATTGTACACTTAAAAACTTAGTAGGGTAGATCTTATATTGTGTTCTTTTCACAATAAAATGAAATAAAATAAAATTTAAAATAAGACAGTAAAAAGACAGCTTAGCATAGTGAAGCTTCCAAAGCAACTGACTGCAGTTCTACCACTTGTGAGCTGTGCAACTTTGCCAAGGACTCTACTGTCTCTGAACCACCTTACGTCTACATGGAAGGCAGTTATGAGGATTGAATGTGACAGTAGATGTAAAGTATTAAATGTATGTTTAGCACATAATAGTATTCAGTAAATTATACACATACACACCACATATTTATATGTGATTTTATAAACCTGAACAGTGGTATTTCCCAGACCATATTCTATGGAAACTACTTTTGATAAACTTATCTGAGAAAAATTGTTTCCTTACTGGGAAAGCAATGTATTTCACTGGGGGAAGAAACTGAGGTTGAGAAAGACTAAACACTAAATCAAAGCCCATAATTAATAAATGGCAGAACTGGAAATTGTCATCTAGATGTGGGGTCAGTAAATTACCATCTGCTGGCCACATCTGTAAGTACAGTCTTACTGGAACATGTGCCCATTGTTTTATTGTCTGTGGTTGCTTCTGTGCTCCAATGGCAGAGTTGAGTAGTTGCTACAGAAACAGAATGGCCTGCAAAGTGTAAAATGTTACTACCTGACCTTCCAAGAGAAAGCTTGCCAGCACCTGGTCTAGAATAGACTAGCGTAGGAGTGAAGTATAGTGAGCAGACATTGGAATAATCCCTACTACCAACAATGGTCAGTGAGATTTCAAGTAATTCAAGTATCCTAAACCCTATGTTCTCAAGTGAAAACCCCTAATCTTGCATTTTCTCTTCCTTAACCGCTGTGGTGCCTTTTTAGATGCACATTTGTATGCTCAGCAGGTATCTGAATATTATATCCTTAGGAGCAAAAGTTTACACTGAATTGGAGTGGTTATAATAATTCATTTTCAGTTTCTGCTTTACCATTCACTTCTACAAGTATTTTACTGCTGGTGTATATCTTGAAAGTTCCCTTGGGTACCACGATTATGTTGAAGATGCTTCCAAACATGTGGCCATTCCTCATCCTGAGACCCTGCAAGGATTGAGCCTCCAGCCTTCTTTCTCTGTCTATTTGTAGCTTTCTCTGGAGACTCTGTAACAAGGAGGGCACAGCGGGATCAGAGTGATGCATTATCACAAAGTCAAATCAGATCTGAGACAAATGAAGGGAGAAAGAGATTAATGGACTCACTACTTAGAACACATGATAACCCAGTGATTTGCAGTTTCCGTTCAAAGGGGAAAAGTGAGATTGGAAGATTCTGAGTAGACTTGTGATAATTTTGTTATGGAAAGATTTACTGTTCTGCCTTTTGCCTCTTTTCTGGACAAATGGCATTGCATGTTACCTGCTTGATTTAAGACTATTTAAATTTTTCTGAATTTAGTACTATCTTCCCTTCCTTCACAATTTCTTATAAATAAATTTGCACAAAATCAAGGGCAGGAGCAAATTGATTTAGGTCATTTGTTTCTTTGAAATGAAATAAAACTGTTCTTCCTTCACAGAACTTCAGATAAAAGACACCTGTTTCTGATGGGTTTTGCCTGACTGCCAAATTGGAAAAGAAAAATTGAATCCCAACCCCATCATTTACCACCAACCATGTGACCTCAGCCAAGTTACTGTGCTTCTTACAGTTTCCTTATAAGTAAGATGGAGATAAAAACAGTAGCTTTCTCATATGCTTGCTGTAAGAATTAATGCAATAATGCATGGGAGGTGCTTGGCACAATGTCTAGCAAAAGTAAGAACTCAGAAAAAAAAAAAAGTAAGAACTCAGTAATTTTATTTTTTCAAAAATTTTTAAATTTTTTATAACTTTCTTTTTTAAATTGGAGTATAGTTGATTCACAATATCATGTTAGTTTCAGGTATACAGCACAGTGATTCAGTTATACATATACATATATATATATATATATATATATATATGTATATGTATACATTCTTTGTCAGATTCTCTTCCCTTATAGGTTATAAAAAGATATTGAGTGTAGTTCCCTGTGCTATACAGTAGGTCTTTGTTGGTTATCTTTTTTTTTTTAATTCAATGACACTTTTAATTTTAACTGTTATCTATTTTTTAAATTAACATTTATTGGAGTATAGTTGCTTTACAATATTGTGTTAGTTTCTGCTGTACAGCAAAGTGAATCAGTTATATGTATACATAATATATCCACTCTTTTTTAGATTTCCTTCCCATTAGTTCACCACAGAGCATTGAGTAGATTTCCCTGTGCTATACAGTAGGTTCTCATTAGTTATCTATTTTATACATAGTAGTGTCTATATATCAATTCCAATCTCCCAATTTGTCCCGCCCCTCCACCTTGGTAGCCATAAGTTTGTTCTCTACATCTATGACTCTATTTCTGCTTTGCAAATAAGTTCACCTGTACCACTTTTCTAGGTTCCACATATAAGTGAAATTATATGATATTTGTTTTTCTCTTTCTGACTTCAGTCTGTATGACAATCTCTAGGTCCATGGCACTATTTCATTAAGAACTCGGTGATTTTAGACCAAGACATGCTTTCTTAATTCTTTAAGACTTGACAGCTGAAATGACTGAAGGAATTTTCCTCTTTTTCATGTAAATTTCAACTGAGAGAAGGTGCTGGACAATGTATTCTTGGTTGATAAGGGAAAATTAAGGGAATGGAGCATCATTTTTTTAACCAACAAAATCCAGACTGAAGTGATCTTTGTTGTCCCTGCCATTACGTTGATATGTGTTTGTCTTCTGCTTCTTTACCGCATAAATACCTGAAAAGTCAAGTGTAGAATATCAGAAAATTCATTGTTTACATAATTTATCAAGAATTTAAAAATCCTTTAACTCAGAATTTCTTAACCTGGGCTGGGCATCCAGAGAATAGCTTTCTGGGGAACCACAAAAACCCTGAAGCTTTAGGTAACATTCTCTGTTTACGTTCATTTTCTTGGGAGAAGATTCATAGCTTTAATAAGATTCTCATTATGGTCTTTGATCTATAGATCAAAAGTAAAATTCTATGTAGTATCAGAGGGCCAAGAAACTTTAAGAACTTTGGAATTTTGTGGGTATATAACTCTAACTAAGAACTCTGCACTTTACAATAATCTTTTTTGTTTTCAAGTAAAACTAATGAAAAAGCACTTCATACTGTGTAAAAGGCAAAAAAACAGCCTAATAAAATAAATAATTACACATCTGTGGCACTGATGAGCCAGCTAAGTATGTTCAGGTGACACTTCTGTGGAAGGAAAGCTAATTCAATATAATTTAACAGCACTTTACAATAGATGCTTGACAAACCAGGAAATAAAACATAATCGGTAGAAGCCTTTTAGACGCTAATGTTGAATATTACAAAAACCCCACATATTATTTAATGATTGTGTATTCCCTTCAATTAGCCATTGCTACTCTCCCTGAGAGGCAATAGGAATTGTAAATCCTCAACATTTTGCTCCAGTGTCTATTACTTTCAGTTGGGTTTACCGTACGCATATGTAGCCTCTTGTAAAAGAGTTCCTTCTTTTCTAATCTGAAGGAAGTTCCTTGCTTAACTTGGGTGGTGGTGGAGGGGAGGGGGTGAGGCAGGCCTGGGGGGTTGCAATCAAAGAATTAATCTCCAGCCTCCCTTGTCAAGAGTAGCCCTGGAAAGTTGATTGGAGAGCAGCTGCCATCTTTTCTTTGAGTAACTACTGTATTGACTGTCTTCCTTGAGACCAAACCTTCTGTAACGGAAGTGTACAAAGTTTTATACACTACCATATGTAAAATAGATAGCTAGTGGGAAGCAGCTGCATAGCACAGGGAGATCAGCTCGGTGCTTTGTGACCACGTAGAGGGGTGGGATAGGGAGGGTGGGAGGGAGATGCAAGAGGGAGGGGCTATGGGGATATATGTATACATATAGCTGATTCACTTTGTTATACAGCAGCACCTAACACAACAATGTAAAGCAATTACACTCTAATAAAGACGTTAAAAAAAAAAAAAGGCAATACGGTCTATGGGAGCACAGAGGTGGTAATTTACTCTGAGTCATGTTCTTGAACTACATAAGGGAAGGTTTTGTTTATGGCTTAGTCCTCCCAAAAGGAAAATACTCTGTGTGCCTTTCTCTGGCCTCATTCCCCTTTCCTAGTTGAGAGACCCCACCCACTTTTTGAGGAACTCTGTTATGCCCTGAAGGAAGTTATTCCTCCTTTCCTGTCCCTTCTTGTGTCCTGCAAAGTTGCAAGTTAAATGTGAAGGCGTCAGTCTTGTAAGTGCAGCTGAAAGGAGGTGCTTCAATACCAGACCAGTCTCCCGGTTAGCAAATGGCACAGCTTATTGGCTCATTAGTTTTCCTAAAGAAAACAAGTCATTTTGCCACATTCCTATTTATTTTCTCATCTTATGAAGAAAGGGCAGAATTCCTATGATTATGACTTTGAACTTGCCTCTAGCAAAACAATAATATCGCTGTTATTGTGCTAGTGTATTGGGAGAGTGTTTTTCCAGTTCATTTTGTCACCAAAACATCTTTTCCCTAAAACAATAACTATCATTGTCATAATTTACATAGGAACAAACTGAAGGATTATAAACACCAGTTATTTATTTGACCCATCTCAGAAACCCAGAGACTGCACTTATTCTAAAACCACCTAAATATTTTCTACTAAACTAGTATTTGGATGCATGACAGAGACAATTCAACAAGAGTTACTTTTAAAAATTCAGACATCTTACAAGAAAACCTTGTACATGTTTTTAAATTTCAATTTTTTAGGTTAATAAGGAAGTGCAATAATAATGTAGTCAGAGAGCAGTAGATTTGGATTTAGATTCTGGTGTGTGACAGGTGGCAGTGACCTTGGTCAGCTTATTTTATCTATCTGTAGTCTCTGTAACCTCCAGGTACCATGCTGCTGATAATATCTAGTAAGGAATACTAAATGAAGTAACTGCTGAAAGCCCTGAACACACAATGCCTATTGAATCAGTGTCATTTAATTCAATACAGTTTTTTATTTTTAAAGGAAGTAAGGTGTTCAGCCTCCATTGTTTCTGAAGTGGCCGTAAGGCTAAGTTAATGCCAAAAGTACAAGGTGGAAGTGATGTGTACCGCTCCTAGGTCTTGCCATCAAAGGGATTATGAGGGCACTTCTCTGGTCCTCTCCCCACTTCTTGCTGACTAAAAGATAATGAGAGCTAGACTAACCAACTGGGACACACAAGTAGAAGCCATGATAAGGAAGGGCGAGGCACCCTACCAGTCTCAGACCCCCCTATCTACCTGTGGACTGTCATGTGATAGATAAACTTCCAGCTAGGTTAAGCTGCTGTCTTATCTTTTTTTTCTTTTCCCTCCCTTCCTTCCGTCCTTCCTTATTTTCTTTCTTTCCAGTATCTTAGGCTGTACTCTATTCCAAAGTCCAAACACCAAACACAAGGAAAGGAGTTGTCAAGGAAGTCTCTGTTTTTCTTTTCTTAATGAACCTATTTATTATGAAGCCATTAAAACACCTTTTAAGCATAAAATGGTATGAAAAAATGCTTGTTCTATGAAAAAAGCAAAACCAAAATCATAATTAAAACCATTTTAAAAGCACCTAAATAAGAGAAAAAAAAAAGACTGGAGGGAAATATAATAAATATAGCCATGTTTGTATTTGAATAATGGCATTATGTTATTTTTTTTTTTGCTGTGTTTTCTAAAATTTTCTAAATAAATTTATGTTATTTTTGTACTGGTAAATATTTTAAAGATTTTCTAAGGACATAGTCAATCTGAAAAAATTTCTTTGTGATGATGTACATCACAATACTGTTTTAAATGAAGAGAAATTGGCATCTAACAGTAGGCAAGTGGTTAGATAAATTACATGAAGTGATATACAGGTCCCTAGCAAGAAGTAGGGATGGTAAGTCCCCCTGGGAGTAGGGAAAGTGTGATTCACCCTCATCCTTGAACTCTCGGTACAATACCTGACACACAACAGGCAAAAGATAAGTCCAACGAGTGGACAAAGGAATTAACTAATGAAAAAAGAAACGGTCTCCCAATTCGCACATATTTTTACCACATGATGCTACTTAAAAGAGAATGCAATATTTTTAGTTGGACATCTTATACATACTGCTAAAGGAAAAAAAAAAGATTCTTAAGAAAAAAAAAGATTCCTTTCATCTGTAGACGCCTTCACATTATCCTACCAAGCTCACATTTTCCCTTTCCACATCACTCAGTGCTTCTTTGGTTTTGTTTTAGCTTTGTGCTGAAAATTGAAATTGGAATATTAGAACTCAGTCGGGGAGCACACTAATTTAATTAAATATTAAAAGGCAGCTGGTTTTACGTTATGTGGGCAAATTAGAGAATTAATGATTTGGTACACTTTCTTGTTCCTGTCAAGCTACAAGAACATGAAGAATAGCTCATTCATACTCAGTTACAAAAGGTGAGATTGAAAAACTTGGTCTGCTCTATTAAAGTGTTTCCATCTAGAGTCTTTTGAGAATAGGGTAACTTATTTATAAAATGCCTCCGAAGACATGAGTCCTGGGCCAATGTGAAAGAACCCAAGAGGCCTTATTATTAGGCACCTCGAGGAAAGCCTCACGTGGGAAAACTAATCCACTTGAGAATCTTGAAGTACTGTTATCTTTTGTGCAACCTTGTCGGGAGTCAACTGGGTGCCTGTTGATGTCAATTGACTCTGTAAGCTGATCAGCTCCTGTAAGACTTGAGAAATATTTTCTCAGAAACACACATTGTGAAACACACTCATTTCACACTGTGAGTGACACGCAATCAGTAGAAAGGATTTTCAGTCGTTAGTAGTAAAGTAGTACTGTAGTAGATTTCCCAAACCTCTTGGTCTTATGAGTACATACATGATACACAACGCATACAGTAAGAGAGCAGAGAGTGCTCCTTTCACCCCAGGGTCAGATGCCAGACTTGGTGTCCAGTGTCCTTGGTTTGTTAGACTCACGATCGCCTCACTTATTCTGGATCTTTTCCATTTTCCTCTTATAGTAGTTATAATCTTTATTATTTCTGCCTCTAAAAGGATGATGGGGAGTGCTTCAGTTATATATTGCTGTATAACAAAACTTCGTGACTTCAAACAAGCATTTTATTTGTGACAATTCTGCAATCTTTACTGAGCTCACTCCAGCGGCCTCTCAGGCAGCTGCACTCAGTGTGGGCCACCTGGGGTTAGGTTTGGCTAAGACTTCGGAGCAGCTGGGACTCTCTCTTCCTGTAATTGCAGGACTCCTCTCCAGATGGCCTCCCTGCATGGTCTGTTCACCATGGTCTCTTAATCAGAGTAGCTGGACATCTTACGAAGTGGTTCAAGGTTTCCAGGACCATAGACAAAAAGGCTCAGAATATGTACAGTAACATATTTGCCAAATTCTCTTGGCTAAAGCCAAACCATAGTTTTCTTTCAAATTCAAGTGAGGAGATGCTACAAGGGTGTAAACATGAATGATGTGATTCACTGGGGGCTCCCAATGTAACTGACTACCTCGGTAAACTTAGACAATGTCCTGCTGGTTTAGTACCTATACCTTCTACATGTAGTGCTATATCTTTCTTTCTTTCTTTATATATATTTTTTAATTTTTTAATTTAATTTTATTTATTTTGTTATACAGCAGGTTCTTATTAGTCATCAATTTTATACACATCAGTGTATACATGTCAATCCCAATTGCCCAATTCATCACACCACCATCCCCACACCCCCTGAGGTTTTCCCCCCATGGTGTCCATACGTTTGTCCTCTACATTTGTGTCTCAACTTCTGCCCTGCAAACTGGTTCACCTGTACCATTTTTCTAACTTCCACATACATGTGTTAATATACGATATTTGTTTTTCTCTTTCTGACTTACTTCACTCTGTATGACAGTCTCTAGATCCATCCACGACTCAACAAATGACTCAAATTCGTTCCTTTTTATGGCTGAGTAATATTCCATTGTATATATGTACCAAAACATTTGTCTGTCGATGGGCATTTAGGTTGCTTCCATGACCTCACTATTGTAAATAGTGCTGCAATGAACATTGGGGAGCATTTGTCTTTTTGAATTATGGTTTTCTCAGGGTATATACTCAGTAGTGGGATTGCTGGATCATATGGTAGTTCTATTTTTAGTTTTTTATGGAGCCTCCATGCTGCTCTCCATAGTGGCTGTATCAATTTACATTCCCACCAACAGTGCAAGAGGGTTCCCTTTCCTCCACACCCTCTCCAGCATTTGTTGTTTGTAGATTTTCTGATGATATCCATTCTAACTGGTGTGAAGTGATACCTCATTGTAGTTTTGATTTTCATTTCTCTAATAATTAGTGATGTTGAGCAGCTTTTCATGTGCTTCTTGGCCATCTGTATGGGTTCTTTGGAGAAATGTCTATTTACGTCTTCTGCCCATTTTTGGATTGGGTTGTTTGTTTCCTTACTATTGAGCTACATGAGCTGTTTATATACTTTGGAGATTAATCCTTTGTCCATTGATTCATTTGTAAATATATTCTCCCATTCTGAGGGTTGTCTTTTCATCGTGTGTATGGTTTCCTTTGCTGTGCAAAAGCTTTGAAATTTCATTAGGTCCCATTTGTTTATTTTTGTTTTTATTTCAATTACTCTAGGAGGTGGATCAAAAAAGATCTTGCTGTGATTTATGTCAAGGAGTGTTCTTCCTATGCTTTCCTCTAAGAGTTTTATAGTGTCCGGTCTAACATTGAGGTCTCGAATCCATTTTGAGTTTATTTTTCTGTATGATATTAGGGAGTGTTCTAATTTCATTCTTTTACATGTAGCTGTCCAGTTTTCCCAGCACCACTTATTGAAGAGACTGTCTTTTCTCCATTGTATATCCTTGCCCCCTTTGTCACAGATTAGTTGACCATAGGTGCATGGGTTTATCTCTGGGCTTTCTATCTTGTTCCATTGATCTATGTTTCTGTTTTAGTGCCAGTACCATATTGTCTTGATTACTGTAGCTTTGTAGTATAGTCTGAAGTCAGGGAGTCTGATTCCTCCAGCTCTGTCTTTTTCCCTCAAGACTGCTTTGGCTATTCAGGGTCTTTTGTATCTCCATACAAATTATAAGAATTTTTGTTCTAGTTCCTTTAAAAATGTCATTGGTGAATTGATAGGGATTGCATTGAATCTGTAGATTGCTTTGGGTAGTATATTCATTTTCACAATGTTGATTCTTCCAACCCAAGAACATGGTATATCTCTCCATCTGTTGGTATCATCTTTAATTTCTTTCATCAGTGTCTTATAGTTTACTGCATACAGGTCTTTTTTCTCCCTAGGTAGGTTTATTCCTAGTATTTTATTCTTTTTGTTGCAATGGTAAATGGGAATGTTTCCTTAATTTCTCTTTCAGATTTTTCATCACTAATGTATAGGAATGCAAGAGATTTCTGTGCATTAATTTTGCATCCTGCAAATTTACAAAATTCATTGATGAGCTCTAGTAGTTTTCTGGTGGTATTTTTAGGATTCTCTATGTATAGTATCATGTCATCTGCAAACAGTGACAGTTTTACTTCTTCTTTTCCAATTTGTACTCCTTTTATTTCTTTTTCTTCTCTGATTGCCATGGCTAGGACTTCCAAATCTATGTTGAATAATAGTGGTGAGAGTGGACATTCTTGTCTTGTTCCTGATCTTAGAGGAAATGCTTTCAGTTTTTCAACATTGAGAATGATGTTTGCTGTGGGTTTGTCATATAAAGCCTTTATTATGTTGAGGTAGGTTCCCTCTATGCCCACTTTCTGGAGAGTTTTTATCATAAATGGGTGTTGAATTGTGTCCAAAGCTTTTTCTGCATCTATTGAGATGGTCATATGGTTTTTATTCTTCAATTTTTTAATATGCTGTGTCACATTGATTGATTTGCATATATTGAAGAATCCTTGCATCACTGGGATAAATCCCACTTGATCATGGTGTATGATCCTTTTAATGTGTTGTTGGATTCTGTTTGCTAGTATTTTGTTGAGAATTTTTGCATCTATATTCATCAGTGATATTGGCCTGTAATATTCTTTTTTCTAGTATCTTTGACTGGTATTGGTATCAGGGTGATGATGGCCTCATAGAATGAGTTTGGGAGTGTTCCTTCCTCTGCAGTTTTTTGGAAGAGTTTGAGAAGGATGGATGTTAACTCTTTAAATGTTTGATCAAATTCACCTGTGAATTCATCTGGTCCTGGACTTTTACTTGTTGGAAGATTTTTAATCACAGTTTCAATTTCATTGCTTATGATTTGTCTGTTCATATTTTCTATTTCTTCCTGGTTCAGTCTTGGAAGGTTATACGTTTATAAGAATTTGTCCATTTCTTCCAGGTTGTCCATTTTATTGGCATAGAGCTGCTTGTAGTAGTGTCTTAGGATGCTTTGTATTTCTGCAATGTCTGTTGTAACTTCTCCTTTTTCATTTCTAATTTTATTGATTTGAGTCCTCTCCCTCTTTTTCTTGATGAGTCTGGCTAATGGTTTATCAATTTTGTTTATTTTCTCAAAGAACAAGCTTTTAGTTTTATTGATCTTTGTTATTGTTTTCTTTGTTTCTATTTCATTTATTTCTGCTCCGATCTTTACGCTTTCTTTCCTGCTGCTATCTTTGGGTTTTGCTTGTTCTTATTTCTCTAGTTCCTTTAGGTGTAAGGTTAGATTGTTTATTTGAGATTTTTCTTGTTTCTGGAGGTAGGCTTGTATAGCTATAAACTTCCCTCTTAGAACGCTTTTGCTGCATCCCATAGATTTTTGATAGTCGCGTTTTCATTGTCATGTGTCTAGCTATTTTTTGATTTCCTCTTTGATTTCTTCAGTGATCTCTTGGTTATTTAGTAATGTACTGTTTGGCCTCCATGTGTTTGTGATTTTTATGTTTTTTTTCCCCTGTAATTGATTTGTAATCTCATAGAGTTGTGGTCAGAAAAGATGCTTGATATGATTTCAATTTTCTTAAATTTACTGAAGCTTCATTTGTGACCTAAGATGTGATCTATCCTGGAGAATGTTCTGTGCACAGTTGAGAAGAAAGTGTAATCTGCTGTTTTTGGATGGAATGTCCTATAAATATCAATTAAATCTATCTGGTCTATTGTGTCATTTAAAGCTTCTGTTTCCTTATTTATTTTCATTTTGGATGATCTGTCCATTGGTGTAAGTGAGGTGTTAATGTCCCCCACTATTTTTGTGGTACTTTCAATTTCCTCTTTTATAGCTGTTAGCAGTTGCCTTATGTATTGAGGTGCTCCTATGTTGGGTGCATATATATTTATAATTGTTATATCTTCTTCTTGGATTGATCCCTTGATCATTATGTAGAGTCCTTCCTTGTCTCTTGTAACATTCTTTATTTTAAAGTCTAATTTATCTGGTATGAGATTTGCTACTCCAGCTTTCTTTTGATTTCCATTTGCATGGACTATCTTTTTCCATCCCTTCACTTTCAGTCTGTATGTGTTCCTAGGTCTGAAGTGGGTCTCTTGTAGACAGCATATATATGGGTCCTGTTTTTGTAACCATTAAGCAAGCCTGTGTCCTTTGGTTGGAGCATTTAATCCATTCACGTTTAAGGTAATTATCGATATGTATGTTCCTATTACCATTTTCTTAATAGTTCTGGGTTTGGTTTTGTAGATTCTTTTCTTCTCTTGTGTTTCCCACTTAGAGAAGTTTCTTTAGCTTTTGTTGTAGAGCTGGTTTGGTGTATCCTGTGTGGGACTTGCTGTGCTTCCTGGACCTGGGTGGCTATTTCCTTTCCCATGTTAGGGAAGTTGTTGACTATAATCTCTTCAAATATTTTCTTGGGTCCTTTCTCTCTCTCTTCTCCTTCTGAGACCCCTATAATGCAATGTTGTTGTGTTTAATGTTGTCCCAGAGGTCTCTTAGGCTGTCTTCATTTCTTTTCATTCTTTTTTCTTTAGTCTGTTCTGCAGCAGTGAATTCCACCATTCTGTCTTCCAGGTCATTTATCCGTTCTTCTGCCTCAGTTATTCTGCTATTGATTCCTTCTAGTGTAATTTTCATTTCAGTTATTGCATTGTTCATCTCTGTTTGTTTGTTCTTTAATTCTTCTAGGTCTTTGTTAAACATTTCTTGCATCTTCTCAATCTTTGCCTCCATTCTTTTTCCAAGGTCCTGGATCATCTTCACTATCATTATTCTGAATTATTTTTCTGGAAGGTTGCCTATCTCCACTTCATTTAGTTGTTTTTCTGGGGTTTTGTCATGTTCCTTCATCTGGTACATAGCCCTCTCTGCCTTTTCATCTTGTCTGTCTTTCTGTGAATGTGGTTTTTGTTCCACAGGTTGCAGGATTGTAGTTCTTTTTGCTTCTGCTATCTGCCCTCTGTAGTGCTATTTCTAATATCATGTTTTAAATAGCTGTGATCTTTTTTAATGATCATCACTAACAAGTTAAATCATTTTGCCTAAAGGTTGTATCATGGTGTTCCCATTCCTGAAGAAAACTCCTTTTTAATACTTTCTTACGTTACTCTGGTTACTTTGGCTTCCGTATAATGACTGGTAAGTTGACTATTTTGGGTGGGTAAAGCTTTGGCTAATTTTTAATTGATAGTTTTAGCTTGAGTTAACTAAGGGCTAAATCTCCATAGGTAAGGTCATGTATCTTTACTTGACTCAGAAATAATTCCTTGTGAGAGCAAGGCCAAACCTAGCACAACATCCTTACTGCTCTGAGCTGACACCATCATTTTAAATTGACTGTCTGATTATATTTCTTCTCATGGCTCCACATTTTCTTCTGGATAAAGACTATAATTTTTAAGATGGCTTTTATCACTACCCATGACCTACCCTTCCTTTTGGTTTGAATATATCCTAATTATTTGTCAAGTCTCAGCTTATACAATGCTTCCTCTAGAAAACTGCCCCAGACCCGCTCTAAATCAGATTACATGTCCTAATGTGTATCCATGAATCATAAACTTCCCCTAGTTTTTATAAGCTAGCACTTTTCACACCATATTGTAATATTCTTCTTACTTTCTGTACCTTTCTGCCCCACTAACCTCTAAGCCCTATGAGGACAGACACCATGTTTGTTTTGTTCATTCTTGTATTCTTAACATTTAATATGGAAATAGGAACACCATAGATACTTGTTGAGTGACTGAATGAATAAATCTCAGGACTACAATATCAATGGCTTGTGTTTTTAACTCTTCTTACTTGAGCCTGCAATACAGAAATAATGCTTGGTTTTCTTGTTCACTTTAACTCCTTCTCACTCCCAAATGTCTCTAAATGCCAACAGTATGAATAGGAATGGATAGAAGCCCTTTCAGGATATTTATGTTTTAAAAACAGAGTGCTTTTAAACTTAGACAAATCTCTGATTGATGGATTTAGACAGTGTAACAAAGGATAATTTAAAAAGAATCAGACAATGTCCAAAGGTTAAGGAGAAGGCAGTTGAGTGATCCATTGGGTGGGGAGTCTTCTCAGACTATTTAATTTTATCCCAAAGTTATATTTATTCTTTGTCTAGGGGTTGTGTCTGTCCGATGCTGCATCCTTTTCCTCCTGACATGTACTCTTTGCTATCATGGTACCACTAGGCTGTTGTAACCATGAAAGTCATTCACAGAAAGATTCAAGAGATATTTTGTTTCTTGTGGTCTTTCAGATCACTTTCCAGATAGGGAAATTTATGGTAAGGTCATGGACGTTATTAATTGTCTTGCCATGTGTATTTGTTTTCTAAGGCTGTTGTAACAAAGCATCACAAACTGAGTGGCTTAAACAACAGTGATTTATTATCTCATCGGATAGAAGTATGAGATCAAGGTGTTTGGCAGTGTTGGTTCCTTCTGAGGGCTGTGACAGCAAATCTGTTCCATGCTTCTCCTCATGTTTCTGGTGGTTTGCTGGCAGTCTTTGGCTTTCCTTGGCTTCTAGAAGCATCATCCCAATCTTTGCTTTCATCTTCATATGGTATTCTCCCTATGTGTGAGTCTCTCTCCAACTTTTCCCTTTTAATAAGAACACCAGTCATATTGGATTAGGGTCCACCTTAATAACCTCATTTTTAACTTAGTTACCTCTGTAAAGACCACATCTTCAAATACAATCACATTCTGAGGTACTGGGAACTAGAACTTCAATGTATGAATTTGGTGGGGATGCAACCCATAACACTGTGTACATTTTCTCTTTACTCTGTCCTAACGATAGAGCAATCATATCTACTCTTATGAATCTCTCCCATGCAGACCACTAATCTGATTAATCTACAGACTGTCCCATGCTCTGGGCCACGGTGGGTTTAAGCCTACCAGTTCGGCATTATATGGCCACAGATTGCTTTATTTACGGCTATGTGGCCTAATGAGATGTCAAGAGATTTACCGACATTGTAGGAAAGAAGTTTCTTAGCTCTCAAGAAAGAGCCACAAGAAGAGTTGACAGCCCAGCTTTGTTTGTAAAGGGGCAGACAGTGCCTACTTCAGGCTTTGTGGGCCATGCAGTATCTGTTGCAACTATTCAACTCTGCCCTCACAGTGAGAAGGCAGCCATAGACACTTTGTAAATGGATGAGAGTACATTCCTTTATACAAACATGTGACAGCCTGGATTTAGCTCATGGGGCATAGTTTGTCAACCCCTGACATAAGATGTGAGAAGATATTCTTTCTTCCATTCTGAGGATGAAGCTGACACTCAGTGGACAGGGATGAAGAAAACAGAAAATAGGCTGTGGCTCCACTCAAACCATGCCTAGTTATAACTCTAACTTTGGACTTTTTCAGTTACTTTAGTCAGTAAGTGCTCTTTATTACTCAAGTTGGTTTGGGATGGATTTTCTTATGTTTACAAGCCAAAGGACTCTAACTGATAAAGGAATTCATCAAGTCCAAAATAATACGAAAACTTAAGGGCAAACATAAAAGCATAAGCTTGCCTCCTGGGCTGACAGACTCTTCCTAAAATGAGAATGTTTAGGCTGAGTCTGAGATAAGTGAAATATGCATAGAGTCACAAGAGATTCTTACTCTGGAAAAAAATATATGTGGCAGTTTATGAATCATTTGTGTAATCGTTTGCACCCAGCTTCTTGAAATAAGCAGAAGAAAACATCCATAAAACAAGTTGGATTCCCAGTTCTTCTACATAAATACATACCTCAGAGTGCATAGGCCAGTGCCCCAAATAGATTCTCAACATATACTTGGTGATTATTGATTTCTCACTTTGAAATCTCCTTTGTTTTTTTGAAATGAGGTTAAAATATTTTTGCTATCTATGTATGATAAAAAAAGATATTCACTTTTCTTTTACTGGATATAAAGAAAGTAAAGCAAACATCCTCACCAAGATAAATCATAGGTCAGAGAGAATATTTTTGCTTTTTAAGATTATTACCAGCATATAGCAGAATTTTAGGGGTATAAAAGAAAAATATGAGCAAAATGGTCAATTTGATGTTTGAAAGACAAAGGAACTTACAGGGAACATAAAAAATAATGATTTTTATTTTGCATACTCTTATGGTGCTATACAGTCTAAAAGGTGTGGTGAGGACAATTAGATGAAATCTTCCTTGAGGTGTAAAGAGAAATGCAGGTTTAAGTCTCCTGGACAGGCATATTCTCAGCACTCAAAATGAAGAAAAGCATTTAGTTATAAATTACTCAAAGCACATACATCATACAAAGAGATATCACTCCTGACAACAAAGGAAAGCAGCTCACAAATGAATGAAGCCGAATTGTAGCAGTTTTTCCTTTAGGCTTCATAAAATCAGTGCAGAAGGGCTTTGATTTCATAAGGATGTCAGTGATCCTGAAAAAAACTGACTTTAGGAAATGATTGTACTGCAAAGATCAAACAGAAGGTTCCATAGGTTTTCAGGAAGAAATAGTTGGTAAGTTACTGGTAAACTGCCATTTTTAGGGAGGAAGCTGCTTGCCAATGTCAGGGTCTGGCCACAAAGGTGGCCTCACCATCCCCTTCATATTATGACCTTTGCATGGCTTTTTTTCCAAGGAGCTGCACAGGAGCAGCGTCCTCTAATGATGCATTAACAGGAAGTTTTGGAGAAACTTGCTGTGCACATGAGCATCACAAGACATGGCTTTGCAACTGTGGTTTATAAGAGTGAGCAGAATTATTAATTGAAGAAATTAAACATGCTGTAAGAGAAAGCGTACTCATGCTTGAAGGATCCAGGCTTTAGCTCTAGCATTTGCTGGAAGTAAGTCACTGATGAAAATGTTTCAGTGGTGTACATGTTGGGCACTGTTTCTCTCCATTTCCCCACTTTCTTGCCAAAGAAAAACACCTGAATGTTGCTAACTCTCATTCAGAAGATAAAGGGAAAGGGTCCAAGTGCCTGATTTGTATTTTGCACGTGTATCAATTGCTGGGCTGCTGAGAGCATCTGTTCTATCAGAAAGTGTGAGTAGAGTCCTCCTAGAAATTGTGAATTGGGCTAGCTTAGGAAATTCTGTAACTACTCTGAAAAATCAGGGTGCCCATAATGCACTTGTAAAATAATGATTTTTCTCATTATCCTTCCCAGTTCCCCTTCCCTCTCTACTTCCCATTGTTTTGCTCTCCTCCCCCACCTCCTCTTCTTTTCTTCCTAAAACAGCAGTGCTGCTGAATACTAATGAGGAGATTCTTGGCCCTACCCCATTCATTTATTTTCAGGCAATTAATTCAACTTTCTGACATCTAGCCAGAATGTTATGCAGGTAATTTGTGGGTCTGCTTAATTTCTCAGGACCCTGTGGTTATCAGCCAGCAAAGCTCATTGTGAAGATGAGCTAATTCAGCTGGTAGGCAACTTTGATTTCCACTGGTAATACCATCCCATCATTAAAGCCACTGAGTCCTTGAGCTTGGCAAGCTTCCCCTGTTGCATACTTCACTTTCTGATTACAAATGGTTTGCAGCTTCTACATGTTTGCCTCAAGAGCTCATTTTCTCCCCTGAAGGACACTGGGCCTGATGGCATCATTAACAGTTTTTCAACATAAAATTTCACAGGGCTGTGATAGCCCTTCCTGGCTTTCCGATGTTGTGTATTTGTGAGCAAGGCAAACCAGTGCATTCACTCATCCGCCCTGAAAGCATGTGGAATGCAGCATAATAGGTTCTTGGGGAGGTTGAAGGAAGGCAGAAATATAAAAGGGAAAAGACATTATTCAAGCTCTCAAGAATTTGCTGTGAGCTCCTTGAATCAGTGACCTATCCTGCTCGTTGCTAGGCATATAATAGGTGCTCATTAAATCTGTGTTACTTTCTCTTGTGAATGAATGAATAAGATTGTGAGGTGGGAGAAAATAAAACATATACATGTGAAATATCTTAGAAAGTAATTGTGGAACAATGTGTGATTTGTGGCAAGAATATATATCTTTAAAACTTTTGCTGAGGGCAATTAAATGGTAGTGTGGGGTAGTCAGGAACTCTTCTTAAAGAATTTGGCAAAGATCAGCCGGGAAGAAAAGAATCTTTCAGGCGAAGAAATAATTTGAGAAGATAGTCGAGGATCAAGTGAAGTAAAACTTGAAGGACTTTATAAAGAGTTTAGAAGTTAAAAGAACAGGGCTTGGAGACTAGGTTTAAATCCCATTTTAGCCTTGATTGATGTCTGATCTTAGGAAACTTAATTACTCCTTTGGGCCTCAGTTTTCTCATTTGTAAAATGGGGATAAATCTACATCATAGAATTGCTGTCAGGATTAAATAGAAATAATAAGAGATAATTTAGCATGGGGTATAAAATGTAATAAAAATAAAGAGTAAATACTAGGTTTATTAATATTAGTTTGGAATGAATGGAGATTTCTAAGTCATGAAGATGAAAACGGTATGTAGGATAGTCAATAATTTTGAGGCATTGGAAACAGATACGATAAAAAATGGGAAACCACTGAAGATTTCTTATCAGAGGAAAGAAAATGATATTTAAAGATGATATTACAAAAAGACAAACTACTTGCTATAGGCAGGCAAACTAGCTAGTAGGACATAGTGATTGATTTGTGAAAAGGGGAAAGCATGGTAGCTAAAAAAATGAGAAAGAGAAAGTGAATATGAAAGATATGACATAGGAAAATTTGGCAGAACTTGGTAATTGATTAGAAATGCAATACTGCAGAATGTAAGAAGTGAAGTCAAGGATAGGGAGATAATGATAATCAAGGATCAGAAGAAAGGTGATTCCACCGATTATGATGGATTAATTACTAAAGAGTTTTTATTTAGGGGCAAAATAAGACAAGTGGAAATATCAGATAAGGTGAAATTCAGTTACTCTAGATCTCTATGGATTTATTTTCTTTTTAATTTGCACACCACACAGTTCACACTTCTTGGTATACAGTGCTATAAGTTTTGACAAGTGCACAGATCATGTAAATATCACCACCTCAGTCTCACGCCCCACAAATTCCCTCATCCTGCCTCTATGCATTTGACACCTCTACCCAGTCCTAATCTTTGGAAACTACTGATTGGTTCTTCGCCCATACAATTGTGACTTTTCAAAATGGCAACATACAGTAGGTCACGTTTTGAGCTTGTCTTTTTCCGTCATGCATGAAGCATTTGAAATTCATCTTGTTGTAACATCAGTTCATTCCTTAATATTACTGAATAATTTGCTTATCTATTCATGAGTTGAAGGATTTTGAGATTGTTTCCAGCTTCAAATTATTGTAAATGAGGCTATTTTAAACATTTGCATACAGGTTTTACTATATGACCATATATTTTCTCCTGGGTAAATATCTAGGAGTGGAATTTCTGGGTCATACGGTAAGTGAATGTTTAACTTTATAAGAAACCATCAAACTGCAAAATGGTTATCTCATTTTGCATTTCCTCCAGCAATGTATGAGAGTTCCAATTGCTTTGCAACCTTGACAACATTTGGAATTGTCTGTTTTCGTTAGTCATTCAAATAGATATGTGGTAGTATCTATTTAACCGTGGTTTTAATTTGTATTTTTCTAGTGATGATCTATGTTGAACATCTTTTCATGAGCTTAATTATCATCCTTATATCTTCTTTGGTAAAGTGTCTGTTTAAATCATTTCCAATTTTTTATGAGGTTGTTTTCTTAATGTTGAGTTTTGAGAGTTCTTTATATAATCTGCTAATAAATCATTTGTCAGATATGTGAATTGCTAAGCCAGTATGTGGCTTGTATTTTCATTCTCTCAACAGTGTCTTTCTCAGACCCAGAGTTTTAAATTTTGATGATGGCCAGTTTATCAATTTTTTTCTTTTGTGGATCATGATTTTAGAGTCATATCTAAAAACTCTTTACATTTTTGTCAAATGTTTTTATTGTATATATTGAGATGATCATGTGGCTTTTCTTCTTTAAACTGTTAATATCCTGAATTTCATTGATTTTCGAATGTGGAACCAAGCTTGCATTCCCAGCATAAACCCTACTTTGGTGTCACATGTTATCCTTTTTACATATTGGTGGATTCAATTTTGATAGCATTTTGTTAAAGATTTTTGCTTATTTTCATGAGGAATATTGATAGGTAGTATTCTTTTCTTGTAATGTTTTTGTCTTTTTTTTTTTTATCAAGGTAATGCTGGCCTCACAAGATTAGTAAGTATTCCCTTCTATTTTCTGTGAAAGATTGTGTAAAATTTATATTAATTCTTGTTTAAATGTTCAGTAAAATTTTCCAGTAAATTCATCTGGGCATGGAGTTTTCTTTGTTGTACAGCTTTTAACTACAAAATCAATTGCTTTAATAGATTTAGGACTATTCAAGTTACCTATTTCTTCTTGAGTGAGTTTTGATAGTTTGCATCATTCAAGTGGTTCATCCACTTTAAGCTGTTGAATTTATGGACATAGAGTTATTCATAATATTCCCCGATTATCCTTTTCTACTGTTATACTTATAAAAACATATCCTCTTTAATTCCTGTTATTGGTAATTTATGTATTCTCTTTTTCTTGGCCACTTCAGGTAGGGATTAATAAATTTTATTGCTCTTTTCAAAGAAACACTTTTTTTGGTTTAATTTATTTCTTTATTGTTTTTCTGTTTTTAGGAGTTTTTTCCCCCTTTTACCTTTCTTATTTCCTTTCTCCTGCTGACTTTGGGTTGGATTTGCTCTTCTTTTTCTGGTTTATTAATATGTAAGTTTAGGTTATTGATTTGGGACCTTTCTCTCTCTTTTTTCAATATAAGCCTTTCATGCTACATGTAAATGCAGCAGAGAATATCTGAGTTTTCAGTAGTATCTAGTTAAAACTAAACATTTGGATATGGATTTCATTTAATTTGAATGGAGTTTCTTTCAGTCAATGGGAAACAATGCTTCCCTGGGTTTCAAATACACACAAAGCAGCAAAGAGTCATGTAAATGCTGCTACTAAATTTATTCAAGTGCTTCTTGAATACAAAAATAAAATGACCATTATGGAAAGAGACAAGTGAAATGAATCCTAGCCACCTCAGTTCTGTCCGCTAGTCACGGAAGCAGGACATTCTCAGGATCAATTGAATCTTCAGGTTGAAAAACTTAAAAGTGCAATGTATGAAACTCATAAAAAATGATACACTTCACCCAGACTCTAGAATCAACAAGAATTTAATAAAGTTAATCAAATAATTGTAGTTCAATTGCACATAAATTTGAATTGTTTTCCCATTAAAGAATGCCTGTCTGTAAATTATTGCAGGGAAGGCCATTTTCGAGTTAATGTTTCAACCATTAGAAAATACAAAGGGCATTTTCCTTAATTAGACACAGCTCTCTTTCCTTCTAGTTTATCATTACCTTTGTTAGGTGGAATCAGATTAGTACTCAAATTTATTGACATGTGTGATTCAATGACACTATTTGTTTAGAGTTCATCATATACCTGGTGGAATAAACTCATTAATTATAAATGAATTGTTATGTAGTCATCATCTAAAATGAGTCAGTGCCGTTCTCCAGAGTCATTATAATGAATGTGAACACAGCTGGAATAAATATCTCTGTGAAGGTTACAGGCTTTATTCTGAAATATTTAAGGCTCCAGTTTCTTCTTATTTTTTGAAGACCTCTTGTTCAGGAAAAATGATTTGACCTCCCTTTGAGGAAGACTGTTACATGCATTTACTTTCTATTTTATCAAAGCTATGTATATTCCATTGTGGCACCTTAGGAACTATGGGAATGTGGAAAAGCCAGGATTACCCTGGCTGTTTTTGTTTGGTCAGTTTTCTGTACTCAAGAGGATCTGGCTAAGAATGACCTTTGTGGTTTCTGATGGCTGCTAAGTGATATTGTTGTGATACAAGATTCTCCTATCTTCAATCCTCTCCCTGATTTCTGTTTCCTTAATAATGGGGAATCATATGCCGCATGAAAGAGTCAGCCTTGTCGTTTTGGTTTTGAGATTTACAATCTAGCCTGGAATTTGGTGCTACAATTCTTTCTAGTGTCTAACGGTAAAAGTGGGTAGAACCTGAAAATGTAACCATGGGTGGAGAGATTCACCAGAATAGTGTTACAAAACACTGCTTTAGAATTATGCAAATGCATACAGTATTCTAGAACCTTGCTTTTAATTAATAGTCACCAATATGTCATTATGACATGCATGTTATATACCAATTAATGTTCAAAATCGGAGAAGACAATCAATAATCAAAGGAATTATATTTCATCAGTGCACAAAACTATTCCATTTTTCTAGGATGTGATAGCAGATAGCCCATTTCACAGTTAACACCACCATGAGAATGTCAGGAGAGAGTCCAGAGTGAAACAAATTGACTTAGAATTACTGTGTTATATGTTATATAACTCAACCATGCAGATTAAGCTCCTGGGTGTGAGAGTGATGAAATGATGTGTCTTGAAGGAATTCCTGAGATGCAAAATCACTTTTCATCACCGCCCCCTTCTCTACCTTTCAGACTATCTGACAAATTTGCCAGGACATTTTTTTAGAATACAGTGATAGTCAGATACATTGGGTATGATGGGCATATGGTCACAGTGTGAAGCTTCTTTTAGGAAATGTTTTTCTTCATCTTATGAAAAAACATGGATATTGTATCAAGCAAGTGAATGGTTTCTGCTTTTTGAATCCTTGTTAATAAATATTAAATATTATTTATTCAAGTGGAAATACTTCATTAGGTACAAAAAATTAAACATTGAACCGACAAGAAATTAAATGTAAATACTTATGTTGTTAATGAAAAAGGATCAGGAAAAGGAGGGAGGCAAGGAATATATTCTGTAAATAATATTTTCATTTATAAAACTACCACTATGTATTGTTACATGTATTCACTCTCACTGGTGCCTTTATTCTCTGTCCTTCCCTCTTTCCTCACTCTCTCCTTTCTGGTTTTCCCCTTCCTCACAAGCCCCATTGCCTGGCCTGCTTCCTGTTGTCAAATACAGTTGCAGATTAATGCCTCTGTCCTCTCCTGAGACTTTCTGCGATGCTCTTGTCTTCCCTGCAGGGGTGAAAACTACACCAGTTATCACTCTAAATATTCATGTATTTGATAAGACATGGTCTTAGTGAGCTGAGTATGGAGTCTATTGCCTAAAAAATCAAAACAAAAAATAAGAGAAGCTCTTCACAGTTACAGATGGGTGGTTGATGCACATAGGAGAGAACAATTTATTGCTCCTCATTCATTCATTCAATAAATGTGTGTTTTAGTATCACTCTGTGCTTAACAGATGAAGGTACTGGGGATATAAAGAAGAATAAGGTTCTACGGGAGATTAAATGAGTTTTACATATCATTTTTCTTTGAGAAATCAGGAGAAACTTAAAAACAAACAAATTGAAAGTGGAATGAAGGAATAACCTGAAGTTAAGTTAGGTAAGTGTGGTTTTCCAAATGAAATGTCTGTTATAGTCTCCCCTCAACATTCCTTCCGGAAGCGTGGGGGAGGAGTGTGGAGTAGGGACCAAGCCCTCAGACTCCCGAGTCACTGCACTGTCTGTACCCTAGCTTGTCATTTACTATCTGAGAGATAGTATGATTTCTGAGGGGGGTGATTTTCTCTGTTTCACTCACTGATGTAGCCTAAGTGACTGAAACAGTAGGTGTTCGGTAAACGTGCAAAGAGTATTTGAAGAAAGAACTGAATTTGGGTTGTAGCTTCACCCCTCTTCCTCGGTGTCTTCATCTGTAGAAGAAATTTCTCCCTAATAGAGTTTGAGCCTTAGTTGAGGATGGAAAGCTTAGAAGAGTGTCTGGCACAGAGTAAGTGCTCAATAACTGTTAGCTCTGTAGCTCTTCAGCAACTGTTCATCATGCATGTACTTCCTGCCAGGCACCATGTTGGACAGTGAGTACATGAAAGTGAAACAAACAAGCATACACATTCCTTGCCTTCCAGGGGGAGCAAGGGGCACAGACAGCAAACACACACATACACACATGTCTAATGACAAATTGTGATGAGTGCCAGGAAAGGAAAGAACATGAGAGGTAATAGGGAGGACAACCTAACTTGGATAATGGGTCAAGCAAGATGTCCTTGAAGAATAATATTTAAATTGGTACCTGATGGTTGAGAAGAAATTAATCCAGAGTAGGTGAGAGGCATGCTCCATAGACAAAAGGAATAGGGATGTAGGGGTGCAGGCCCCAAAGCAGTAAAGTGATCGATGCTTTCAAGAAGAAACGGCACTATGTGCCTGGACTGCACATAGCCAGACTTTTATACGAGAAAGAGAAAGACTCCTTTATTGTTAAGGCCACTGCTGTTTTTGTTTTGTTGTTGTTATTAGCTGCCAAACTTAATCATAATTACTCTAAATGCCCTTCTCCCCCACCCCACCAGATTTTTTAGCATCTCTAAAATCTGAATGCTTCTTACAACTAATGACATCTTATAATAATTACAGTGTTCTTGCCTTTCTTAGTGGAACATATAATTATGTAACCTATTTTAATTGATGGCATTTATATTTGATGAAATAAGGTGACATATTGTAACATAATACCAAACATTGTAAAATATACACAAAGATAAAAATAAATTTTTATGTAAAGAAAGTAAATATTTAAATATGTTAATTAAAAATTTATTAGTGGCATAAAACTTCTTAGCTCTCATAATATATTTAGAACAATGTGGTTGAATATGCTTCATTATTTAAAAAAATTTTCTTTATTTAAGTACTAAATTCAGTTTATTTAAGTACTTGGTATTATGTCATAATTGAGGAAGATATTTCACAAGGATATGTACATCTAAACTAAAGAAGTTTAGTAAAGATGAGCTACACTTACTAAATCACAATATTCATTATTTAATCCTAACCAACAGTAAAGGCAACATTTTTGCTTAAAGCCAGCTCATAAATTTTCATCTTTCCTTATGTCAATCAGTTGTTTTTGCAAACTAAATAGAAGATGCTGAATTTTTACATTGGTTTAAACTCAGTGTAATTCATTCTATTTAGAAGACTTTTTTAAAGTTAGAAATTTGTTTGCAAGAGTTTCAAATATGCATATATGCAAATTTTTATAGAAGACACACTTACATTATTATTGTCAACAAAAACACAATCCATATTTCCTGACATCCATTTTTGACATGCGAACTTCATGACATAAGTCTCTTTGAAAAACAGTTATATTTTTCATTTGTTGGCTGCCTTCTTGTCAGAGTTGGTAAGATTGTCATAATTTTCCCCTTGTGATGTGGCTAAGAGCTTTCATCAGATGCTAAGGGGAGGATTAGCTCTACTATTTTCTTTTTCATTTTTGCTGCATTTTTAATCCTCTATCCGATGTGAGTGTATGTGTGTGTACTGGTATGTGCACATGTGTACCTGCACAGTTCTTACTCAGGAATCACTTAGAACCACTTGTCCACTTTGTGAATGTTATTTTAATTAAAATGATATAATTAATACCAGTGTTTTCTTAGGTAAAGCATGCCTATATTTCAATACCCAGTGTATGAACACGGACAATAAAATTGTGGTTTTCCCTGTGACATACCTGAATTGAAACCTGAGTAACAGACCTGGTGAGGGTATGGTGGTCTGTCTGAATATTAAATATCAGTAAAGTCAAATTCCTTTCTTGTTTTTAGATAAAAATTAAATATTAATGAGTTCTAAAGTTTACTTCCCACATCCTAGTGGATTGATTACCTAGTGCACCGCTAGGGGTCAAGACACTCTGGAAACCCTGGTTTATAAGAGAAGTTCCTTAGCTTTGAATTCATAGTATTCCTCAAAGTGCTTCCCACTCACATCTCCACATTTATTCTTCATTGTTCTCTTTCACAAATCTCCAGAATTCTCTAATTTATCTTCTTCTTCCAGGATACAGTGAAGATAGTGTTGTGCTTCTCCAACTTTAAAGTGTATACAAATCATTTGGGGATCTGGTTACAGCGCAGATTCTGAATCAGTAGGTCTGGGGTGGGGCCTGAGATTCCGAATCTCTAATAAACTGCCGGCTGATATTGCTGCTGCTGGTCCATGGATGACTTTGAGTAAAAAGGAAATAGAGGTGAAAACACTGTCAGAGGGCTTCCCTGGTGGCGCAGTGGTTGAGAGTCCGCCTGCCGATGCAGGGGACACGGGTTCGTGCCCCGGTCTGGGAGGATCTCACATGCCGCGGAGCGGCTAGTCCCGTGAGCCATGGCCGCTGAGCCTGCGTGTCCGGAGCCTGTGCTCTGCAACGGGAAAGGCCACAGCAGTTAGGGGCCTGCGTACCGCAAAAAAACAAAAACAAAAAAAAAACAAGAAAAAAAAACAAAAAACACTGTCAGAAATACATTCTACTAATTCCTTAATTTAGGAAAGCCACACCTTGACTCTCAGGTTTTTCATACCTATCCTACTGTGTCCATTCATTCATTCATTTTTTAATTCATTCAACAAATATTTATTGAACACCTAATATATATCAGACATTATGACAGTTGCTGACAAATATGAGGTTTCAGGTATCAAGGAGTTGAGTCTAGTGGATTGTTGGGTGAACTAAATGACTTACTTAAACGGATGCACATATCAATATATTTATATGTATGCATACATTTAAGTAGCATGGATACACAGATACACGTTTCATAACACACACACACGCATATGTGTATGCACGCACACACTTTCCTACCTGAGGCCTTTGGTTCACATTGTCCCTTCAGACTGCAATATCCTACCCTCATCTCTTTCCTTGCCTAATTCTACCCCACTTTTCTGCACCAAGCCTTTTCCTTTCCCTCCAAACTGAGCAAATGTTCTTTCTTCTTTTGTTCCTGCTTATTTTGTGCACCATTCATCAGACACAAGTACAAGAAAGAGACAAAACAGAAAAAAAAAAGGTAACAGGAAGATCTTCCTTGCATTATGTCATTTTAAAATGAGCCTTATATATATATATACTTTTTTTTTTTTTTTGCGGTATTGGGGCCTCTCACTGTTGCGGCTCTCCCATTGCGGAACACAGGCTCCGGACGCGCAGGCTCAGCGGCCATGGCTCACGGGCCCAGCTACTCCCCGGCACGTGGGATCCTCCCAGACCAGGGCACGAAACCACGTCCCCTGCATCGGCAGGCAGACTCTCAACCACTGCGCCAACAGGGAAGCCCCGAGCCTTATATTTTATGTCCTGTTCCTTTACTACTTAAAAAAAAATTAATTAGAAAATTTTAAATGTTTGCTTTATTTTTTGAAAATTTTCTTTCTTTATACAATTTTTAAAGGTTGCTTTCCACTTACAGTTATTATAAATACTGGCTATACCCCATGGTGTACAATACATCCTTGAGCCTATCTTACACCCAACAGTTTGTACCTCACACTCCCCCACCCCTATATTGCCCCTCCCTACTTCCACTGGTAATATTCACTAGTCTGTTGTATTTCTTAGATTCCACATATAAGTGACAGCATATGTTATTTGTCTTTCTCTGTCAGACATATTTCACCTAGCATAATGCCTTCCAAGTCCATCCATGTTCCTACAAATGGCAAAATATCATTCTTTTGTTTTTTGGCTGCATAGCATTCCATTGTGTGTGTGTGTGTGTGTGTGTGTGTGTGTGTGTATATATATATACATACATCACATCTTCTTCATCCATTCTTCTGTTGATGGACACCTAGGTTGCTTCCATATCTTGGCAATTGTAAATAATGTTGCTATGAACATTGGGGTTCATGTATCTTTTTGAATTAGTGTTTTTGAATTTTTCAGATATATACTCAGGAGTGGAATTGCTGAGTCATACAGTAATTCTATTTTAGTTTCTTAAGAAACCTCCACACTGTTTCCTACAGTGGTTGCACCAATTTACATTCCCACCAATAGTATACAAGGATTCCGTTTTCTCTACATCCTCACCAATATTTGTTATCTGTAGATATTATTTTTAACATATTTTTTTCAATATTTTTTTCTTTATTGGAGTATAATTGCTTTACAATGGTGTGTTAGTTTCTGTTTTATAACAAAGTGAATCAGCTATACATATACATATATCCCCATATCTCCTCCCTCTTTCATCTCCCTCCCACCCACCCTATCCCACCCCTCTAGTTGGTCACAAACCACCTAGCTGATCTCCCTGTGCTATGCAGCTGCTTCCTACTAGCTATCTATTTTACATTTGGTAGTGTATATATGCCCATGCCAGTCTCTCACTTTGTCCCAGCTTACCCTTCCCCCTCCTCATGTCCTCAAATCCATTCTGTACATCTACATCTTTATTCCTGTCCTGCCCCTAGGTTCTTCAGAACCATTTTTTTTGTTGTTGTAGATTCCATATATATGTGTTAGCATACGGTATTTGTCTTTCTCTTTCTGACTTACTTCACTCTGTATGATAGACTCTAGGTCCATCCACCTCCTACAAATAACTCAATTTTGTTTCGTTTTATGGCTGAGTAATATTCCATTGTATATATGTGCCACATCTTCTTTATCCATTCATCTGTTAGATGGACACTTAGGTTGCTTCCATGTCCTGGCTATTGTAAATAGAGAAGAAATGAACACTGTGGTACATGACTCTTTTTGAATTGCGGTTTTCTCAGGGTTTATGCCCAGTAGTGGGATTACTGGGTCATATGGTAGTTCTATTTTTAGTTTTTTAAGGAATCTCCATACTGTTCTCCATAGTGGCTCTATCAATTTATAATCCCACCAACAGTGCAAGAGGGTTCCCTTTTCTCTGCACCCTCTCCAGCATTTATTGTTTCTAGATTTTTTGATGATGACCATTCTGACCGCTGTGAGGTGATACTTCATTCTAGTTTTGATTTGCATTTCTCTAATGATTAGTGATGTTGAGCATCCTTTCATGTGTTTGTTGGCAATCTGTATATCTTCTTTGGAGAAATGTCTATTTATATCTTCTGCCCATGTTTGGATTGGGTTGCTTTGATTTTTGATATTGAGTTGCATGAGCTGCTTGTAAATTTTGGAGATTAATCCTTTGTCAGTTGCTTTGTTTGCAAATATTTTCTCCCATTCTGAGGGTTGTCTTTTGGTCTTGTTTATGGTTTCCTTTGCTGTGCAAAAGCTTTTACATTTCATTAGGTCCCATTTGTTTATTTTTGTTTTTATTTCCATTTCTCAAGGAGGTGGGTCAAAAAGGATCTTGCTGTGACTTATGTCATAGAGTGTTCTGCCTATGTTTTCCTCTAAGAGTTTTACAGTGTTTGGCCTTACATTTAGGTCTTTAATACATTTTGAGTTTATTTTTGTATATGGTGTTAGGGAGTGATCTAATCTCATACTTTTACATGTACCTGTCCAGTTTTCCCAGCACCACTTATTGAAGAGGCTGTCCTTTCTCCACTGTACATTCCTGCCACCTTTATCAAAGATAAGGTGACCATATGTGTGTGGGTTTATCTCTGGGCTTTCTATCCTGTTCCATTGATTTATATTTCTGTTTTTGTGCCAGTACCATACTGTCATGATTACTGTAGATTTGTAGTATAGTCTGAATTCTGGGAGCCTGATTCCTCCAGCTCCATTTTTCTTTCTCAAGATTACTTTGGCTGTTTGGGGTCTTTTGTGATTCCATAAAAATTGTGTAATTTTTTGTTCTAGTTCTGTGAAAAATGCCATTGGTAGTTTGATAGGGATGGCACTGAATCTGTAGATTGCTTTAGGTAGTAGAGTCATTTTCACAATGTTGATTCTTCCAATCAAGAACATGGTATATCTCTCCATCTGTTGGTATCATCCTTAATTTCTTTCATCAGTGTCTTATAGTTTTCTGCATACAGGTCCTTTGTCTCCTTAGTAGGTTTATTCCTAGGTATTTTATTCTTTTTATTGCACTGGTAAATGGGAGTGTTTCCTTAATTTCTCTTTCAGTTTTTTCATCATTAGTGTATAGGAATGCAAGAGATTTCTGTGCATTAATTTTGTATCCTGCTACTTTACCAAATTCATTGATTAGCTCTAGTAGTTTTCTGTTAGAGTCTTTAGGATTCTCTATGTATAGTATCATGTCATCTGCAAACAGTGACAGTTTTACTTCTTCTTTTCTGATTTGGATTCCTTTTATTTCTTTTTCTTCTCTGATTGCTGTGGCTAAAACTTCCCAAATTATGCTGAATGATCGTGGTGAGAGTGGAGAACCTTGTCATGTTCCTGATGTTACAGGAAATGATTTCAGTTTTTCACCATTGAGAACGATGTTTGCTGTGGGTTTGTCATATATGGCCTTTATTAAGTTGAGGTAAGTTCCCTCTATGCCTACTTTCTGGAGAGTTTTTATCACAAATGGGTGTTGAATTTTGTCCAAAGATTTTTCTGCATCTATTGAGATGATCATATGATTTTTCTCCTTCAATTTAATTGAAGGAGAAAAATCCGTTAATACGGTTTATCACATTGATTTGCGTGTATTGAAAAATCCTTGCATTCCTGGAATAAACCCATTTTGATCATGGTTTATGATCCTTTTAATGTGCTGTTTGATTCTGTTTGCTAGTATTTTGTTGAGGATTTTTGCATCTATGTTTATCAGTGATATTGGCCTGTAGTTTTCTTTATTTGTGACATCTTTATCTGGTTTTTGTATCAGGGTGATGGTGGCCTTGTAGAATGAGTTTGGGAGTGTTCCTCCCTCTGTTATATTTTGGAAGAGCTTGAGAAGGACAGGTGTTAGCTCTTCTCTATATGTTTGATAGAATTTGCCTGTGAAGCCTTCTGGTCCTGGGTTTTTGTTTGTTGGAAGATTTTTAATCACAGTTTCAATTTCAGTGCTTTTGATTGGTCTGTTTATATTTTCTATTTCTTCCTGGTTCAGTCTCGGAAGGTTGTGCTTTGCTAAGAATTTGTCCATTTCTTTCAGGTTGTCCACTCTATTGGCATATAGTTGATTGTAGTAATCTCTCATGATCATCTGTATTTCTGCAGTGACAGTTGTTACTTCTTTTTCATTTCTATTTCTATTGATTTGAGTCTTCTCCCTATTTTTCTTGATAAGTCTGGCTAATGTTTTATCAATTTTGTTTATCTTCTCAAAGAATCAGCTTTTAGTTTTATTGTTCTTTGTATTTTTCCTTCACTTCTTTTTCATTTATTTCTATCTGTGCTTTATGATTTCTTTCATTCTGCTAACTTTGTTTTTTGTTTGTTTGTTCTCCTTTCTCTAATTGCTTTACATTTAAGATTAGGTAGTTTATTTTAGATGTTTTTGTTTCTTGAGGTAGGATTGTATTGCTATCAACTTCCCCCTTAGAACAGCTTTTGTTGCATACCATAGGTTTTGAGTCATCATGTTTTCATTGTCATATGTTTCTAGGTATTTTTTGATTTCCTCTTTGATTTCTTCAGTGATCTCTTGGTTATTTTGTAGTGTATTGTTTAGACTCCACGTGTTTCTATTTCTTACAGATTTTTTCTGTAATTGATATCTAGTCTCATAGCATTGTGGTCGGAAAAGATACTTGATCCAATTTCAATTTTCTTAAATTTACCAAGGCTTGATTTGTGACCCGAGATGTGATCTATCCTGGAGAATGTTCCAACCACACTTGAGACGAAAGTGTATTCTGTTGTTTTTGGATGGAATGCCTTATAAATATCAATTAAGGCCATCTTGTTTAGTGTGTCATTTAAAGCCTGTGTTTCCTTATTTACTTTCATTTGGGGTCATCCATTCATTGGTGAAAGTGGGGTGTTAAAGTCTGCTACTATGATTGTGTTACTGTTGATTTTCCCGTTTATGGCTGTTAGCATTGGCCTTATGTGCTGAGGTGCTCCTATGTTGGGGGCATAAATATTTACAATTGTTCTATTTTCTTCTTGGATTGATCCCTTGGTCATTATGTAGTGTCTTTCTTTTGTAATTGTAATTGTCTCTTGTAATTGTCTTTATTTTAAAGTCTATTTTGTCTGATATGAGAATTGCTACTCCAGCTTTATTTTGATTTCCGTTTGCATGGACTAACTTTTTCCATCCCCTCACTTTCAGTCTGTATGTGTCCCTATGTCTGAAGTGGGTCTCTTGTAGACAGCATATATATGGGTCTTCTTTTTGTATCCATTCAGCCAGTCTATGTCTTTTGGCTGGAGCATTTAATCCATTTACATTTAAGGTAGTTAGCAATATGTATGTTCCTATTACCATTTTCTTAATTGTTTTGGGTTTGTTATTGTAGATCTTTTCCTTCTCTTGTGCTTCCTGCCTAGAGAAATTCCTTTAGCATTGGTTGTAAAGCTGGTTTGGTGGTGCTGAATTCTCTTAGCTTTTGCTTGTCTGTTAAGCTTTTAATTTCTCCATTGAATCTGAATGAGATCCTTTCTGGGCAGAGTAATCTTGGTTGCACATTTTTCCCTTTCATCACTTTAAACATGTCCTGCCACTCCCTTCTGTCTTGCAGAGTTTCTGTTGAAAGCTCAGCTGTTAACTTTATGGGAATTCTGATGTATGTTATTTATTGTTTTTCCCTTGCTGCTTTTAATATTTTTTCTTTGTTTTTAATTTTTGATAGTTTGATTAATATATGTCTTGGTGTGTTTCTCCTTGGATTTATCCTATATGGGACTCTCTGCACTTCCTGGACTTGACTAACTGTTTTCTTTCCCATATTAGGGAAGTTTTCAACTATAGTCTCTTCAAATATTTTCTCTGTCCTTTTTTTTTCTCTTCTTCTTCTGGGACCTCTATAATTCGAATGTTGGTACATCTAATGTTGTGTCAGAGGTCTCTGAGACTGTCCTCAATTTTTGTCTTTTTTTTTCTTTATTCTGGTCTGCAGTAGTTATTTCCACTATTTTATCTTCCAGGTCACTTTTCCGTTCTTCTGCCTCAGTTATTCTGCTATTGACTCCTTCTAGAGAATTTTTAATTTCAAGTATTGTGTTTTTCATCACTGTTTGTTTGCTCTTTAGTTCTCCTAGGTCCTTTTTAAATGTTTCTTTTATTTTCTCCATTCTATTTCCAAGGTTTTGGATCATCTTTACCATCATTAATCTGAATTCTTTTTCAGGTTGACTGCCTATTTCCTTTTCATTTGTTAGGTCTGGTGGGTTTTTGCCTTGCTCCTTCATCTGCTGTGTGTTTCTCTGTCTTCTCATTTTGCTTATCTTACTGTGTTTGAGGTCTCCTTTTCACAGGCTGCAGGTTGGTAGTTCCCCTTGTTTTTGGTGCCTGCCCCCAGTGGCTATGTTTGGTTCAGTAAGTTGTGTAGGCTTCCTGGTAGACAAGCCTGACACCTGTGTTCTGGTGGATGAGGCTGGACCTTGTCTTTCTGGTGGGCAGGACTGCATCCTGTGGTGTGTTTTGAGGTGTCTGTGACCTTATTATGATTTTAGGCAGCCTCTCTGCTAATGGGTGGGGTTCTGTTCCTGTCTTGGTAGTTGTTGGCATAGGGTGTCCAGCACTGTAGCTTGTTGGTCGTTGATTGGGGCTCGGTCTTAGCATTGAGATGGAGATCTCTGGGAGAACTTTTGCTGTTTGATATTATGTGGAGCCAGGAGGTCTCTGGTGGATGAATGTCCTTAACTCTGCTCTCCCACGTCAGAGGCACTGGCCTGACACCCGGCCAGAGCACCAAGACCTTGTTAGCCACACGGCTCAGAAGAAAAGAGAGAAAGAAAGAAAGAAAGAAAGAAAGAAAGAAAGAAAGAAAGAAAGAAAGAAAGAAAGAAAGAAAGAAAGAAAGAAAGAAAGAAAGAAAGAAAGAAAAGAAGAAAGAAAGAAAGAAAGAAAGGAAGGAAGAGAAAGAAAGAAGGAAAGAAAGAAGGAAAGAAAGAAAGAAAGAAAAGAAAGTTATTAAAAAATAAACATTATTAAAAATTAAAAAATTAGAAAGTAATAAAAAAAGAGGAAAGATAGAAAGAAGAGAGCAACCAAACCAAAAAACAAATTCACCAATGATAACAAGCGCTAAAAACTCTACGTAAAAAAACCTCCAAAAAACAGACAGACAGAACCCTAGGACAAATGGTAAAAGCAAAGCTATACAAACAAAATCATACAAAGTCCACCACCTCAATTTTGGGATGATTCATTGTCTATTCAGGTATTGCAGAGATGCAGGGTGCATCAAGTTGATTTTGAAGATTTAATCCGCTGCTCCTGAGGCTGTTGGGAGAAATTTCCCTTTCTTTTCTTTGTTCTCACAGCTCGTGGGGTTCAGTTTTGGATTTGACCCTGGCTCTGAATGTAGGTTGCCCTTTGGCATCTGTTCCCTTCTCAGACAGGATGGGGTTAATGTAGCAGCTGATTTGGGGGCTCCGGCTCACTCAGGCCGGGGGGAGGGAGGGGTACGTATGCGGGGCGAGTCTGTGGCTGCAGAGGCCGGCATGACATTGCACCAGCCTGAGGCTCGCCATGCGTTCTCCTGGGGAAGTTTTCCCTGGACCACGGGACCCTGGCCGTGGTGGGCTGCACAGCCTCCAGGAGGGGAGGTGGGGATAGTGACCTGGGCTCGCACACAGGCTTCTTGGTGGCTGCAGCAGCAGCCTTAGCGTCTCATGCCCGTCTCTGGTGTCTGTGCTGATAGCCGCGGCTCGTGCCCGTCTCTGGAGCTTGTTTAGGTGGTGCTCTGAATTCCCTCTCCTCGCGCACCCTGAAACAATGGTCTCTTGCTTCTTCGGCAGGTCCAGACTTTTTCCCAGACTCCCTCCTGGCTAGCTGTGGCGCACTAGCCCCCTTCAGGCTGTGTTCACACAGCCAACCCCAGTCCTCTCCTTGGGGTCTGACCTCCGAAGCCCAAGCTTCAGCTCCCAGCCCCCACCTTCCCTGACAGGTGAGTAGACAAGCCTCTCGGGCTGGTGGGTGCTGGTCGGCACAAATCCTCTGTGCAGGAATCTCTCTGCTTTGCCCTCTGCACCCCTGCTCCTGAGCTCTCCTTGGTGGCTCTGAAGTTTCCCACACTGCCACCCCACCCCCCCGCCCCTGTCTCCGCCAGTGAAGGGGCTTCCTAATGTTCAGAAACTTTTCCTCCTTCACAGCTCCCTCCCAGAAGTGCAGGTCCCATCCCTATTCTTTTGTCTATGATTTTTCTTTTTTCTTTTGCCCTACCCTGGTACGTGGGAGGTTTCTTGCCTTTTGGGCAGTCTGAAGTCTTCTGCCAGCATTCAGTAGGTGTTCTGTAGGAGTTGTTCCACATGTAGATGTATTTCTGATGTATTTGTTGGGGGAAGGTGATCTCCATGTCTTAGTCCTCTGCCATCTTGAAGGTCTCCCTGTAGAGTTTTTGATAATACCCATTCTGACAAGTGTGAGGTGATATCTCATTGTGATTTTGATCTGCATTTCCCTGATGATTAGCAATACTGACCATCTTTTCATGTTTCTGTTGGCCGTCTGCAATAGTTGGGGAAAAATGTCTATTCAGTTCTTCTACCCTCTTTTTAATTGAGTTGTTTGTTTTTTTGATGTTGAATTGTATAAGCTATTTATATATGTTGGGTATTAATCCTTTATCAGTCATATTATTTGCAAATATTTTCTCCCATTCAGTAAGTTGCCTTTTTGTTTTTGTGTTGTTTTCTTTTGCTATGCAAAAGCATCTAAGTTTAATTAGATCCTATTTGTTCATTTTTGCCTCTACTTCCTTTACTTTAGGAGAAGGATCCAAAAAAAACATTGCTGTGATTTATGTCAAAGAGTGTTCCGCCTATGTTTTCCTCTAGGAGTTGTATCGTATCTGGTATCACATTTAGGTTTTTAACCCATTTTTGAGTTTAGTTTTGTACATGGTGTTAGAGAACATTCTAATTTCATTCCTTGACATTCAAGGAGTCAAACAAACTCTTTATGCCTCTTCAAGGTATCTTTCATGAATCATCTGTATGGCTGTGGCAGGAATGTAAACCTTCATGACACACACCTTTATCACTGCAGAATCATCTTAAAATTCTATATCTTTTTTGGTTTAGAATCACACCAAATATCTAGTTTAGATCTAGTCGGTCTCCTATATTGAGAATTAGTGAGTGCATGGTTCATTCTCTTAAAAATAATGATATTTAAAAATTGGCGATACCTGTATATCATAAAAAAATCTAGAAGGTCTACAGTGAAATCTATTTCTCAGTCCATCCCAATTCATATGAACCAAAATTCATACCCCAAGATAATCCTTGCTGTCAGTTGTCATATATTCTTCTTTATCAGCTAGCTATTGATATATAACAAACCATCCCAAACCCAGTCACTTAAAATAGTAAGCATTTATAGTTTTATGAGCCAGCTGGGCAGTTTTCTGGTCTCAGCTGGGCTCATTCATGAATCTTTGGTTTGTGGGGTGGGGGGGGAGGTTGGTCAGTTTGTGGCTGGCCTGTGATGACCATGGTTGGGACAGGTAGGATGATGAGTACCCCAATGTAGCCTCTCCTTACTCAGCGGGCTAACCCAGGCTTGTTCCTATGGTGGCAATGGCAGGGGTCTGAGAGAAAGAGAGCAGAAGCACAAAAGGCCTCATGAGGCCTAGGTTCTGAACTGGCAAACTGCCACTCCTGCTGCATTCTAATATTTAGGGCCAGCCCAGATTCAAGGGCTGAGGAAATAGATTCCATGTCTTGATGGGAGGAGCTGTAAATCACCTTGTAAAAGAACAGATACAGGGAGGGGTAAAGGATCAGAGATGCTTTTGCTATCACTCCACTGTACCTTCAAACTATATGTTATGAGATATATATATATATATATATATATATATACACACACACACACATACATATTTATGTATGTGAGGGTTTTTTAATTTTGTCTTTTTTTTTTTTTGCTTTAAATGTTAACAAATAAACATTTATGAGCACATGGTGCCAGGCAGTATTTTAGGCACTTTTCTTGTATTCATTCATTTAATCCTTCCAAAAACTCTAAGAAATAGGTACTTAATTCTTGTTCGCATTTTACAAGTGAAGATGAAGAGATGTTAAGTAACTTACCTTAAGGTCAAGAAACTAGTAGGAGTTTTAGCCAGGATTCATTCAAACAGACTAACATGAGAACTTGAGTTCTTACGACTGTGGCACTCTGCTTTCCATGGACCTGATAACATATACTCTATTCATTATTCTGAACCTTGCTTTGTTCACTTAGAACTAAATCTTTGAGTTTGTCGCTAATTAGTACATATAGGGTTTTCTCATTATTTTCAATGAGTATACATGTTTGATTGTATGGATGTATATAAATTATTTAACTAAGCCCTTACTGATGGACCTTTAGTCTGCCTCAAATCTTTTCTGTCACAAACAACATCTCATTAAGTATCCCAGTATATTGGTTTATTACATGAAACCAGAGGGTCAGTTTTGCTGCTGAAGACACAATGATTATGAATATTTACATCCTGAATATCACAGTATTAAAATTTAAAAGTAGAACTACTGCAACTATAAAAAAGGAATTAACAGAAATATGATAGCATTAGAAGATCTTACACAATGTTCTCAGTTATTTTCAAATAAAATGCTCAAGGAATAACTAGGGCATGGATAATCTGAATGATAACTAAACTTGTTTAAATTGATACTCATCAAACTTTATACTATAAGAACAGCAAAAGCATTTTATTTCAAGTACTTATGTGATGAAATATTAGACAACATTCTGAACTGCATTCTATTGAAACTGGAATGCATATTGAAAGTATAAACAGAGAAAAACCTGAATCATTTGGGAAACATTGCTCTAAAAAATTCTTAGATAAAGAAGGATCTCAAAACTGCTTAAAATACAGAATACCTAGGAAAATAATCATGAGATACAGCCAAGGAAGAAAATTCACAGGATTTAAAGAGGAAAAATTACAATTAAAAATTACTATTTAACTCAAAAAATTATAAAAAGAAGAAAAATATACCTATGTAGAGCAAGTAGAACAATTAATGAGCATAAAAACAGTAATGAATGAATTAATAAATAAAGAACATTGAAAAACAAATGTAAGAATTGACAGTTTGAATAAAATGGTTCTTTGAAGAACCATAAAGAAGATAACCAAAAAACAATAAGGGAGATAAGATACTAATGAATCTGATCAAGTGAAAAAAGAAAAAGCAAATTAAAAAAAAGCATTGGGGCTTCCCTGGTGGCGCAGTGGGTGAGAGTCCGCCTGCTGATGCAGGGGATGCGGGTTCATGCCCCGGTCCGGGAAGATCCCACAGGCCGCAGAGCGGCTGGGCCTGTGAGCCATGGTCACTGGGCCTGCGCGTCCGGAGCCTGTGCTCCACAACGGGAGAGGCCACAACAGTGAGAGGCCGCGTACTGCAAAAAAACAAAAAAAAACAAAAATAAGCATTAAAAGTTAGAAATAATTGCAGATGTCAAGATTAATTTGGTTATAAAGATATATTTTGATTGCATTTATGATATATTTTGGAAAAAATATCTAGGAAAATAGCAAAATTTAATAATATCATGAAAGAGATTACCAGAGTGAGCCAGAAGATCCTTTTTTAAAATGTTCTGGTTCCATACAGTTTCAAAGTGAAGTCTTTTCAACCTTCAAGGTACAGATTGTTCTTATGCTGCTGTACATTCTCCACTCTAAGAATCAAGCTTCTCACAATTCCATAGAAGTGAAATCAGGACACATTGTATAGCATATAATGGCTACATTTAATGTTGTCTTATTTCAATTTTTATTTAAAAGCTTCTATTAAATTAATAATGTACTCTACAATGGGTAAATTCATAAAAGTTGAATACGTTATTCAAACAGAGATAAATGTCTGCAAATAATCCTGTCCCTTTCCTCCTCAACATGCACACTTCATGTCCATGGACTATAAACTTAGCTGTCCAAAGAAAATTTAAAACTAGTTGTTTCATAAGTGTGTAATTTTCTCCCAATAGACTGGAAATCTTAAGTGAGGGATGTGCCTTCTGTTCCTATTTTTACACCCTATTTTACACCTTACACCTATTTTACACCCACCATAGTGTATAAACTAAAATTTGAACAAATACAAGATGATGATATGTGCTTTTGAGACAATGAACAGCAGAAGCAGTATAACACAGGAGTTTTAGTCCAGAAAACTTAGTTTTGAATTCTACCTCTGCCACATTGTATCTGTGGGTTTAGGACAAATTAACTTCTAAGCTTTAGTTATTCTGTCAGCGGCAAAGCCCATTAACAATTCCTGGGGAATAAAAACAGAATCTGAGTAATAAAATGATATCTAAGCTTTCTTCCCTTTGTGCTTAGCCTAGTTTTACTTACTTATAGGGGAACATGTGCAGAGGTCTCGCCAGCGCTGAGAGGAGCCGCACGGCTGCACATGCCCAGAGAGAACTCCACTCCCTCCCCACCTGATGAGATCCCTATAAAGCAGCCCCACCCACCGCCTGCCTGGGAGAACATGGGCCTCATAGCCTGAGCTCGCAACTCCGTCATTCTCTGATCAAAGAATAAAGCTTTCCTTTGCTACGGAACAGAAGAAGGACCTTTCTTGGGGACCAAATGGGGGAGGGTCAGTAACAAATTTATCTATAAAATGTGTATGATAATAACCTAGAAGGAAAGTGTTAAGCATGAGGATTGAAATATGTAAATGGAAAGCATTTAGCACAGTGGTGAGCACACAGTAAGAGTTCAATAAATGATCAGGAAGATGCTGACAGACTCTATTTATAATTTCAAGTTTGCATCTCCCTCCATGGGAATCTCCATGAGGGCACGGGAGTTTGTCTTGTTCACTGATTTATCAGTTATACTTAAAGTAGTGGTTAGCACATAGCAGGCATAGAATAAATACCTGTTGAATGAATGAATAAATTTCTAGTATTTGCCAGACATGATTTGCTTAGTCTGTCTTAAAATAACTCAATGGTAAGTATTTTCATTATTGCAACACTGAGCAAGATTTTATTTCTTCTATGGTTAATAAAAGATTGGTTTAAAAGGATTTGATAAGTACACATTTATCTCTTATATGTGCCATACCTTTAGTTCTTCTGGCAGTTTTTCTCATTTGGTGTCAAAAAAATATATATGTATTGCGCAAATTTTTCTATCAATATTTTGTAGTAATAAAAGAAGCTGAATGAAATACACTGGAGACTGACAGAGGAAAATATATAGCCCAGCATCTGGGTAGCATGATTAATTTTTTTAACACAAACTTGTTCATTTAGTGTGTGCCTACATTCATCTTCCATCACTCCATTCTAATAATGAGTTTTAAAGATGAAAATAATTACTTCACCAAAAATATACTTTAGTGCAGGGGCTGTATTAGTTTTCAAGAGGCATGAGCCATCATCTGCTTTCAATTGTCATCAAAATCCTTCCTTTTAATGGTCATTTAAAAAGCCATCCCCCCCTTTATTCGGGATGAATGTGAAGGTACCTATCCAGGGAGAGCACCAATCAATTTAGTAGTTAATGATTATTGTTTCCATTTCAGAGTGTTTACATTTTCCTCCAGCTTCTCCTAGTGTGGTATTGTATGATTTATGGGAGAAGTCACCACTCTTTCAGCATATGTGAGCATTTCTTTGCCTCTTCTTCGTGGAAACATTTAGTTTGAATTTAATAGAGAAACAACAACAACTAGAAATGTCTTTCCCCACCCCAGTGAACACAAAAAATTAATCATCTCAGAGATTCTGCATTAGACCCAACGCTGCATAATGCAAATATGGCACAAAGTCTATCTTTACATTTATTTGCTAATGTGTACAGATATGCTTCATATAAATTAATCTTCCATTTCATTATAAGAAAAGAATTACATCTGTGGTCAAAAGTGGTGGTGGTGGGGGGAGAGTTAATCTGATTTAGTGCAGCATGTGAAAAATTAATTGAAAGTCAGAACTCCATAGTGTTTATTATAAAGTAATTTCACACCAGCTCAGGATTAGCATGGTAATGGGTGACAATAGGTCATCACTATGTTAATTGAAAGACAGCACGCTTTATAAAGGGGAGGGAGAAAGAGAAGGAGAAAGAGAAGAAGAGAGAAAGAGAGAGATTATTTTAGTGGCACAGGATGTAATATGAGTAGGTGGTGGTATGGGATTAAGTGCATAGAAAGGATGGAACCTCAGTGAAAAAGATAGGCTTTTGCAAAATCAAAGGTCTCTCTTTGGGTAGCCTAAGCAAATACTATGTCTGGTGACATGAAACTTTGAGACTTTCTGAGATCCCTGGAAATTGAAATGTTTTCCAATTACTGCACCATTTAGCCGCTGTCTTCTAACTGAAGACACTGGCTTGCTCTCTGGTGGTGATGCCGGAGCCAGTGGAGAAAAGGAAAATCCCAGCAGGTGCTTTAAGTTCTCCTCACCTTTTGTTCTCGGAGGACACAGCTTGGCTCTCAGAGACTCAGCTCTCACCTGGACAGATTAGTGCAATAGCATTAGTGGTAAAGTAAAGGCATCTTTCACTTTTTTTTTTCATCTTTTATTAAGGTTCACCAACCTTAATAAAGCCAAGGGTTAATAAAGCCAATAGTGGAGGACAAATAACAGAAAAATAACCTGTCATTTTGCCATCATGCTGACTGAGCAGCCAAGTCAGGCTCAGCCTTCTAGTCGAGGGCAGAATCCACTGAGCATCCGTCTCTGCAGCAACCTGCGGCCCAGCACACTCTGCCCGTCCCACTGACGGGCTGTGGGCTGGGCTGTGCAACCCGGCCCACAACTGTACATCAGCAGCTGAAATAGGGCACCTGTGGTATTGGCAGAATGGGACGAGGTATTAAAGAAGTTTCAGGGCTAGGAGACCAGGCACAGACACAGACCACATGCTCCGTGTAGTGAGCGTGAGAACTCTGTGTTGTTAACTAGGCATTGTCCACGTCTGGGCCAGTGGCTCATTAATGATTTAAAGAGCATTTCCATCAGAGCAAACAAACAAACAGAAAAGGTAGAACGATGGAACACCTATTTAATAAAGCGAGGAACTGGCTCAAAGACTTAAATTCACAGAAACAGGTAGGAGAGAAAGTAGCTGTTCCTGTAGCTGGACAGTGGGTAGCGTGGTGTGTATGTAAGTCCAGTGTATAGGCAGGAGAGGGTGGTGGCTGGAGCAACAGGAAATCAGTGACTTATTTATAAGGAGAAGAAATCATCTTTTAGAATTCTGCAGTGCTCTGTGGTACAAGCTGACGAGTGTGACCTTTCAGCGTGCCCTTTCTTCAGGAAAGTTTGCAACCCAGGCTGACATAAGCAGTTGTAATATGTTAATTTTGACCCAGCTCTGCTACAAATACTAACCATGATCTCTTAGACATTTTTACTAAAAAATATAGTCCTTTCAGACATAGCTTTAAGCACTAAGTATCCTCATGAAGTGTACTAACCTTTCCAATGAAGGTCAAAATTAACAAAAAACAAAAAGCAAAATGAGGAAAGAAAAAGTGGTGTAGAGAAATGTGAACACCATGGAGATTGTTAACTGGGAGGTTAGCATTCCAGGCCTAGTCCTTCCTCCTTCATCTTGCAGGAAGGAAGCTTTGTTCTTTGGGTGAGCATGGTGGGAGGTCAGCTGGAAATTATCTGGAAAAAATTGAATAGAGATGAATTCAGAGAGAATGGGATGAATTTGGAATCTCCTGTCAAGGAATGAGGTGTAATATTAGAGGCTGGAAGGAAATGGGAAAAGCAGGCTGAGAGTGTTCTGTGACACTGTGTCAAAAGCCACTTTTTCAAAGGCTGCCCGTATGTCCAGGGGCTAACTACAATGGGTCACAAGCTCCAATGCCAACTCTACCTACTAGAAATGAGTAAGAGTGAAGTAGGTGCTCCTGGGGATTACAGTGAGCTGGAGAAACAGGTAGTGGCTACTTGGCCCCTATGGTTTGTTGCTACACAGAAGTATGGGCCAGTTGTGCCTGTATCTTCTGACTTTTCAAGAGGAGACAGAAAAAGAAAATTTTGCAGGTAATTTCCCAATTTCTAAGTGTGTACGACTAATTTAAATTGAAATTACTGTGTGGAACTAACAAAGACTGTCTGTGAGCAAGACACAGCTTTAGGCTCACAGTTTGCCACTGTGATACAAGGGGTCTGCCCCCGACCCTCTCATTCTTTGAAATCTATTTGCTGGAAGATAGATGTCTATCCTTCAGTGTATGCGCTTGTGGAATTGCTGTTCATTATTATATATTATTACATTTTTAAATCTAAAGGTTAAATGAATTTTTCCCTCTATGATTAGTGACTCTCAATTGTCAATTCTCAGGTAAAATAAAAGGCAAAATGTGGAATATGGGTTCTGTGACATACAAAACTGAAGTGCTGAATGAGAAAGCAATGTTGAAACTCCAATGTTGTATCTTTTGTTCATTCTTAAAGAACAAATGTTCTTTGTTGTAGAGCAGGAATTCTTAATACTGGGCTCACTCATGAGCTTCAGCTGGGCTCTAAGCTCTCTGATATGGTACACATCATGTTGAATGTAAATGTGGATTGTGCACTTCCATTTTTGGAGGGAGAGTCCATAACTTTCACTGGCTCTCAAAAGGAGTTCATATCTCCCCCAAAAAAGATTAGTATCTGCTGCTCTAGATCCTATTGATAATCTTCAACTATTTATGCTCCAGAAAAAAAGTACATTTTCTCTGTTTCATCTGTGTCACTTGAAGTTCACAGAAAAATTAAAATGACAAGGAGCTCTTCTATCACTCGTTTAGCATAAAATCTAGAGTCCCACATTTGATGAATGTGTCAGGTCACCAGGACAATTATTAGTAAGTTATTTCTGAACAGATCAAATTAGTTTTTTATACACTCAACTAGACATGTATTTAAAACTTGGTAGAATCCATACTTTCCTAGATTTTAAACTTTTTAGATAATATACTAGGTGAGCATTTGTCATTCTTTTTAGTTTCCCAGAATCTGAACCCCCTTCTTAGATTTTGAGAATACATGGAATTAATTAAAATTCCTGCATAGAATGGGAATAAAGGGTAAAAACTCAGCTTTGAATAAGTTCAATCTATGATTATATTAAGGTAATCCTCCCAAATAACTTTCTTCAAGAAAATAAACATACTCTGGAGGATATAACATCATCTAGAGCCTCAAGTTCTTTTGTAGTTTTTCACACACACAAAAGGTATGACAGACTTTAAAAATAATAAGATAAAAAAGGTAAAAACTAGCCAGAAATCAAGAGACAAAAACAAACAAATAAAACCATTGAAACAGGTCCACAAGAAATATGGATATTGGAGTAGACTTAAAGTGAGTATGATTAATACAAGTTCCAAAAATTATATGACAATTGAAGAATTTTGGAAGAGAGCAGTAATACATCTTCCCTTACTAAAATGGAAAATCTAGAACTAACAAATATATACTTCCAAATAAGAGGTCAGCTGGTGTGTTTAATGGCAGATTAGATTCAGCTGGAGAGAGAATTATTCATTTAAGTAAAGTACAGGTTAGGAGAAAATATCTTGACTAAATCAAAAAGGGACAATAGATTGGAAAGTTCAGGAAAAAGCATTGGAGGTATGGGATGCCCCCAAAAAGTCTAACATATAAGTAATTGGGTTTATAAAAGGAAGAAAAAGTGAGGGAAGAAGGAAAGGAGAGGGAGGCAGAGAGAGAATAAATGAATGGGAGAAAAGAAATATTTGAAGGATCAATGTCAGAAAATTGTACAAATGTAAAAAAGACATCAAGCAATAGATTCAAGAGGTGCTATAATCTCAAAGCAGAATAAATACAAAGAGATCTACATAGAGACATATAATAATACTGCCGAATACAAAAGACTAAGAAAAAAATGTTAAAATAAGCCAGAGAAAAATGTTATAGTACATTTTAAGGAGCAAAAATAGGGCTGAGAGATGACTCATCAACAGAAATGATGCAAGTCAGAACACAGGATGTTATTTTCAAAGTGCTGAAGATTTTTATGTGCAGCAAAAGTAGGATTAAAATAGGGCAAAACAGATATGGGCCTCTTCTTCCAGTCAATATGAAGTTTCAGGGACCATATTTAGCCTCCTGTCTGAAACAAACAAACAAACAAAAAAATCCCCCAAATTGGAAAAGATAAATAAAACAAAAGTTTTGCAGACACTGGACATAAAGGCAGTGAAAGAGTGATCCCTGAGACATGTAAAACAAATGAAGTAAACACTATAGTTACTCCAGCTTAATGACTTGAAAGATTTTCCAGCTGAGAGCACAGGGAGGAGAAACCCTCAAAAGTTAATGATAAAAAACCCAAATAATCCAATAAGGAATGAGCAAAATATTTGAATAGACTTTTCACTAAAGAATATATAGAAACTGCAAATAAGAACACAAAAGAGCTTACCATCACTAATCATTAGAGGAGAGACTATTAAAACCACAATTTTAATCTGACTACAAAGCTATTAGAAAGGCTGAAATTAAACCAGCAGATCATACCAAGTTTTGGCAAGGATGTGTAGAGATTGGAGCTCTCATACACTTCTGGTAGAGTGTAAAATGTCATAACCACTTTGGAAAAGTTTGGCAGTTTCTCAGAAAGTTGACATATGCCTACCATATGAATCAAACATGCCATTCCTAGATATTTACCTAAGAAAAATGAAAGCATGTGCCCATACAAATATTTGTACACACATTTTCAAAGCACTTTTATTTTTATTAGCCTTAAACTGGAAACAGCCCAAGTGTCCATTAAAAGGTAAATGGATAGATACTTTGTGATATATCCATACAATGAAATACTACTCAGCAATTCAAAATAATGAACTATTGAAACACATAACAAAATAGATGATCTTAAAATAATTATGCTGAGTGAAAAAGGTCAGACAGAAAAGAATACATACTTGCATGATTCTATGTATATAAAAATCTAGAAAATGCAAGCAAATGTGACAAAGAGCAGATTAGTGATTGTTTGGAATGGGAGAGCAGTTAGGGGCAAGAGGGGAATAATACAAGGGCCGTATGAAAACTTTTGGGATTTATGGATATGTTCACTCTCTTGATTGTGGTATAGTTTCATGGGTGAATATGTATGTCAAAACTTATGAAACTGCATACTATAAACTGAATATATTCAGCTTTTTTTGTCAATTATACTTCAATTAAGACATTAAAAATAAAGGAAAATGGAAATATATTAAAAATACAATAATGAGATAATTCTTCATGAATATAATTTAACTAAAGAAACCACAAAAGGGATTTATTCAGGTGAAAGGAAAATTATCCCAGATGGAACAGACAGATGTGAAAAAGAATGAAGAATGATAAAATGTGTAAGTATGTGGGTAAGTCTAGATGAATAATGATTGATTAAAATAACAAAAACAATGTCAATTGCCATTAAAAATGTATGTAGTAATACATATAAACTGTAGCATAAAGATGGGAGATGGGTAAATGGAGTTAAAATGTTCTAAGTTCCCTCCATTGTTTGGGAAGTTGTAAATTATATTAGACTTTAGTAAGTCAGTGATGCATATGGAATAAAATAGTAAATATAATAATAAAACTTATATAGAAGGAAATAATCACAACAATAATAAATTATTCTAATGAAGGCAAGAAAAGAGAAAAAACGGGACATAGCACAACCAGAACAAGTAGAAAACAAGTAACAAGATGGTAGATTTAATGCCACATATGTCAGTAATTATATTTAAATTAATAGGACTAAATATTTCTATTAAAAACCGAAGGTAATATTGGTCTATTATAGTCTGGATAAAACAACAAAACTTAACTATAGGCTGTTTGGTGTAGATTATGTAAAGATTAAACTAAAGGAATGGAAAAAGATAACTTTACATACACTAACCAAAGCAGGCTAGTATCATTTTAATAATAAAAAACAAAGTAAATGTTAAGGTAGGAAGAAATACTAACGATAAAGAGAGACCAAAAGTGCCATTCTACCCAAAATTATCACAATTCTAAATTTGTATGGATCTAATAATATAGCCTCAAGATATGTGAAACAAAAATTGAAAGAACTAAAAGCAGAAAAAGTTGTAAACACAATCATGAAGAGAAATTTAACATACTTCTCTTTCTCTTTATAAGTGATAGAACAAGCAGCAAAATGATTAATAAAAACAAGAGATAGCAAGAATGTAGAGAAATTGTAACCTTTATACACAGCTAATAGGAATGTAAAATTGTGAAAACACTTTAAAAAACAGTCCAAAGTTCATCAAAAGTTTACACATAGAATATCATATGTCCCAGAAATTTTATTCCTAGGTATATAATCAAGAGAAATAAAAATATAACCCATGGAAAAACTTGCATATGATTGTTCATAGCAATAGTATTCATAATGGCCTCAAATTGGAAACAACTCAAATGTCCATCAAAAGATGAACTGGTATGTAAAATGTGGTATATCACACAATGAGGTGTTATTTGGACATAAAAAAGGAATCGAGTTCTAGTACATGCTACAGCATGGATGAATCAAAGAAAATTATGTTAAGTGAAAGAAGCCAGACCCAAAAGACTGCATATTGTATGATTCAATTTATATGATGTCTGGAATAGGCAAATCTATATAGACAAAAAATAAATTAGCTGTTGCCTATGGATGCGAAGATTGGGGAAATATAAACTTTTTTCTGCAGAGATAAAAATGTTCTAAAAATAATTATGGTAATGGTTGCACAACTGTAAATATACTAAAAACCATTGAATTTCACCTTTAAGGGGCTCCATTGTATATTATGTGAATTTTATCTCAATAAAGCTTTTCTTTTTGTAAAAAGGCAATGGTTCCACCTGGTTCTCATAGGACACTTGCTTTTGGAACCCACTGCCATGTGCCAAGAAAGCCCAAACTAGCCACCTGGAGAGGCCACATGTAGGTGTGAAAACCAACACAAAATAAGAGGGTAAAGGAAATCAATGTATAATAGAGATTATTAAAAATGACAAACTTGGTTTCTTGAAAAGAATAATAAAACTGATAAATCTCTGGCAAGACTGATGAGGAAAAAAAAAAAAACTAAAGAAAGTTAAAGTTATCAAAAACAGAAACATGAAGGGGAATATTGCTATAGATCCTACAGACATTAAAAAAGATATTAAGATGTTCTATAGCCCTTTAAACAAATATATTTGAAAATTTTAAATGTAGACAAATTCCTAGAAAAAGTTTGCACATATTCAAGATGAAATAATCCCATATTTATTAAATGAATTGAATCTATAAATAAAAGCCCTCTCTCTCACAATGAGAACTCCAAGTCCAAATATATTAATTGTTGAATTCTATCAAATATTTGAGAAAGAAATTCTTTCAGTTTTAGACAGAAATATTCCAGAGAAAAAAAAATGGCAATACAACTCATTTTATGAAGGCTGCATAACTTTCATACCAAATCCTGTAAATAACATTATAAGAAGGGACAATTACAGAACAATCTTTCTAAATATAGATGTAAGAAATCCTCATAAAGTATTACAAGACCAAGTCTAGAAATGATAATATTTAAGACCAAGCTGAAATTATTTCAGCCATGCAAGTTTCCTTTGACATATGAAAGTTACTTGATATAACACATTAATAGAATAAATGAGAAAAATCATACAATTATTTCAATATATGCAGAAAATGCACTTGATAAAATTGAACATCTATTTATAACTAAAAATTGCTGGTAGAGAGGAGGTTCAAGATGATAGTGTAGGAAGATCTTGAACTCAACTTTTCCCACAAACACACCAAATCTATAGCTACATTTAGAACAATTCCTCTGAAAAAGACCTGAAAACTAGCTAACATCTCCTCTGCAACAAAGGATAAGAGGGCTACATTGAGATGAGTAGGAGAATCAGAGTCATGGTCTTGCCAAAAACCCCACCTCTGGAACCATGACCCACAGTTGGGAAAGATCTCACAATATGGAGCTTCTCCCTGAGGAATAAGGGATTTGTGCCTCACATTAGGCACCCCAACACTTGGAACCTGCATCAGAGAGATCAGCACCCAAAATGTCTCCCAGTTTTACTAAAGCTGGAGGGCATGCCTCAGTCTTGTGCTCTACCACTGCCTCACTAAACTTGGCAGGTGCATGCAGCCCACACAGGGGATGCCCCTTGAGTGCCTTTTCCATTCAAGACTGTCTTCCTCTGGCCATGACCCTGACCACTGTGGTTTTCAGTTCAAATATTGGTCCTTGTCCATCTCTCTGTCAGTTGGGCACCATCCACTGGACTTCTCATTTGTCTCCCTCAACTCACTGCAGCCCCTCTGACCTCTTCCCTACATTTCAGCCAAGAAGATTTTTAAAAGTGCATTGGGAGCCATCGAAGGTTTTCAGTTCCAAGACTTGAGGAGATCATTGATCAGATCTGCAAATTTACAAGACACTACCGAAAGGGAAAAAAAGCTAAGCCATAACTAGAAGATATTTGTAATAGACATATCCACAGAAGGTTCATATCTTATTAAGAGAACTACAGACAACCCAAGAGAAACACAGGCAAAATTACTGAGCAGGACCATCACTAAAGAGGATTTCCAACTGGCTGATAAACACATGATAAGTGCCGAACTTTATTATTCATTGAGAAAATAAAAATTAAATCCACAGTGATACATTTCTATATCCCCACCAGAATGGCTAAAATCAAAATACCTGTCATTAGCAAGTGGGATATGGTTGATATTAAAAATAATTGGAAAGGAGGATACAGTCAAGCCTTCATATCAGTGGGTTCCACATCCACAGGCAAGAAGGGCTGACTGTACTTTGCCATTTTATGTAAACATTCGTGGATTTTGGTATCCACGTGGGGCTCCTGGAACCAATCCCCTGTGGATACCAAGGGACAACTGTATATGATATTCTTATCACTGATGGTATAAATGTAAACTGGTTAAATTACTTTGAAAAACTATTTGGCAATATCTTCTATAGTTGAACATATGCACACTCTATAACCCAATAATTCTATGCTTCATTTTTATAACAGAAATATGTACGTTTGTGACCTAAAAGATAATCATAGCAATGTTATTCTTTTTTAATATCTTTAAATTTTATTGAAGTATAGCTGATTTACAATGTTGTGTTTAATTTCTGCTGTACAGCAAAATGACTCAGTTATACATATATATATATATATTCTTTTACATATTCTTTTCCATTATGGTTTGTCACAAGATATTGAAACATTATTCTTAATAAACAAAAACTGGAAACATCCCAAATGTTCATCAAAATAGAATGGATAAATAAATTGTGGCATACTTATATAATAAATATCCTTTGAATATCTAAAAACCCTCTGAATTTCAGGACTCCCTATTCTTGTTTCAAAGTCATATGAATATTTCAAAGTCATATGTGTGTAAATGGGAGGGGAGAGAGTGTAAGGCTTTTAAGGTATCCTCAAAGGTATCTGTGGCCCAAAATAGTCTAATTTCCGTTTCATGGGTTGATCCAATGAGCACGGGCTAGTATTTCTCAAAGAATATTGATAAGTGTTTTAAGATGTTCAGTGGAAATAGGAGCCCATGATCAAAAATGTTTAGGTAACACTGCTAAATGCAACCGCTCTTTTGGAGATTAGCATACTTAAGGCTTTCACAGAAATCCTGCTGTGAAGAATCATGTATTATTTTTGTTTTAGTATCCACAAACTAGTTTGACAAAGGAATAGAAATCCCCTTCCTCTGACTGTTTTTATTTGTTTATTTGTTTGTTTGTTGTTTTTGAAAGATATCTGATATCCCAGTGGACTGGTCTTTCTTGTGAAACATTTTGGAAAAACATTGATGTATAGCAATTCTGGGTGTGAGGTAATTAAATGAAAGACTTTATAAAAAATGCATAATTGAGAGATGACTCAATTAATTAAGCTACTGAGTGCAAAACCCAGGCATTAGTTGAAATCATCCAGCTCTTGTTTATACACAGTTGACTCAACAATCCTCCCTGGTTTTAAGAAATCCAATTTCTAGTCAGTGTGTATAATAGACCTTTCTGATGTTTGGTTGCACTGACTGAGGAGTTTAAGGCATAGAAAAGCAAACATCTTAAAACCTCTTGAGATCCTTGGTCTCAAAAGTCTTTCATCCCCTTGTTCACTAAAAATTTTCTAGCTAGCCACCTCTTGCGAAAGGCTCCTACTTCCTACCATGTGGCTCTGGGAGTTATCTCCCTCCCTGCCATCTGTCCAGAGCTTTTCTCTCTCCAATTCATGTTTCCTGTTTTTAAACCATGGAGAGTGGTGTAGTCATCACCTGTCTTTTTCTATCTATGACCTAGGATCTCATCTTTTACTCTTGAAGGGCTTTCTGAGCTCTGTTCTAAACAAATTCCTCTTTTCTGTTTTTATTTTTTCTTTCTCATCAGTCAACAAGTATTTTTTGAGTATCTCCCATGTACCAGGCATATTGGTATTTTTTGACTTTTTATTTGAGTTGTAGCTCTGTGTCATTGCAGCTTTCTCTGATTTCTGTTTCCTAACTCTATAGTTTTATATGCACACACACAGGTAGGTATTTATAAATCTTTTTCATAGAACACAACACTTTTTCTTGGGATATAACTAAGAAACATATGGACAAAATATGGAGAGAAATATGCAGTCATGACATTCCCTGTGTATAATGTTAAATCTTTCTTTAAGATACAACAGCTCAAGTGTTTAATTCAACCATTTCTTATGTGTTATTGTTTGGCTTCTGGACATAGTAATTTTTTCTTGGCCATAAGACTGACAAAAGGGTTTTATATTTATTACTTTATCCAATCTTCAATACCATGCACTCACACAGAAAGGGAAGGAAGACAATCACCTCTTTCCATCACCCATCTTTCTCACCTCTAAAAATAAATAATCACAAAGTTGTCTTTTCACTATGATCACTTTCATTTTGTGATTTAGAAATTATCTTCCTGAGAATGTGTGTGAGATTCATTCATTGGTTCATTCACTGTTTAACTCACAAAGCATACCTTGAGCACCACCAGGAACTATGTGAGGCAATAGATCATAAAATCAGTCAGTGATGGTGTGTGCCAGGGGACTGTGGCTTTTCCCCTTTCAGGATGGTGCCTTCACTAATTTTGGGTGATCTTTTATTACTGAAACAAAAGACAAAGCTCAAATCTGATAATGTACCTAGAAATTTGATTGATAACCACAGTTTTAAGTCTGAGAAAATTTTCACTTAGAGATTGATGTACCTACAACTAGAGCATTCCTTTCCACATAACTATTTGACATTTTTTGTTTTTTAATTTCAAAATTCCCTAAAAGAGCTGATAGAAGTAAAGACCATCGAGTTAGATTGAACTTTACTTCATGGGAAGGGAGCATTTATGAGCTGAATTTTCTTCCCGGATAATGAAATTTCATGTGAGGCACTTGGTGTTCTGGGATTCAAAAAGGTTATCAGCCAAGCATTTATAATAAAAGCCCTCCTGCTCTTCCCTTGCATGCACTGGGAAGATGGGAGTGCTATCAGTTTGACATTTCTGTCAGAACTGGTATTTGAACCACTGGATGATTCTGACAAATGCCACTGCTGTCATTGGCTCAGTTTTAATTATACCTGACTGAAGCTTCCAATGGCAGCAAGCAGAAAACTTAATTAGTTGGAGTTAGAGCCTGAGCTGGCTGGAGGATTCCCAAACAATGTACGGGTTTTCAGTGGAGAAGTGACCATGCTGAAATCCACCACACTTGGCAGGAAGCTGTTCTGGCTGGACAGTTTTCAAAGCCTCTAAAGATTATTGTTGAATTTAAATTGCTTTTGAGAGCACATTATATTTATTACATTTATATATTTCTTTTTCCTCAGTAGTATATGACAGTAGGTGAAATAAATAAATACAAAAAGGGAAAGGAAAAAGGCCTGTTTAGAAAATCTTTATTTCCATGAGGTCTGGCAAAAGGAATATATATATATATATATATATATATATATATATATATATATATATATACACACACACACACACACATATATATACACATATATATATATATATATATATGTGTAGGTGGATGCTCTGTTCAAAGAAACAACAAAGCAAGTTGGAATTAATGCCTCTGTTACATTTTTTAAACATCTTTATTGGAGTATTATTGCTTTACAATGTTGTGTTAGTTTCTGCTTTATAACAAAGTGAATCAGCTATACATATACATATATCCCCATATCTCCTCCCTCTTGCGTATGCTTCCCACCCTCCCTATCCCACCCCTCTAGGCGGTCACAAAGCACCGAGCTGATCTCCCTGTGTGATGCAGCTACTTTCCACTAGCTAGCTATTTTACATTTGGTAGTGTATATATGTCCATGCTACTCTCTCACTTTGCCCCAGCTTACCCGTCCCCCTCCACGTGGCCTCAGGTCCATTCCCTACGTCTTTATTCCTGTCCTGCCCCTAGGTTCTTCTGAACCATTTTTCTTTTTTTTTAGATCCCATATATTGTGTTAGCATACGGTATTTATTTTTCTCTTTCTGACTTACTTCACTCTGTTTGACAGACTCTATGTCCATCTACCTCACTACAAATAACTCAATTTCATTTCTTTTTATGGCTGAGTAATATTCCACTGTATATATGTACCATATCTTCTTTATCCATTCATCTGTCGATTGACACTTAGGTTGCTTCCATGACCTGGTTATTGTAAATAGTGTTGCAATGAACATTGTGGTACATGACTCTTTTTGCATTATGGTTTTCTGAGGGTATATGCCCAGTAATGGGATTGCTGGGTTGTATGGGATTTCTACTTTTAGTTTTTTCAGGAACCTCCATATTGTTCTCCATAGTGGCTGTATCGATTTACATTCCCACCAGCAGTGCAAGAGGGTTCCCTTTACTCCACACCTCTCCAGCATTTATTGTTTATAGATTTTTTGATGTTGGCCATCTGAATGGTATGAGGTGATACCTCATTGTAGCTTTGATTTGCATTTCTCTAATAATTAGTGATGTTGAGCATCTTTTCATGTGTTTGTTGGCAATCTGTATATCTTCTTTGGAGAAATGTCTATTTAGGTCTTCTGCCCATTTTTGGATTGGGCTGTTTGTTGTTTTGATATTGAGCTGCATGGGCTGCTTGTAAAGTTTGGAGATTAATCCTTTGTCAGTTGCTTCATTTGCAAATATTTTCTCCCATTCTGAGGGTTGTCTTTTCCTCTTGTTTATGGTTTCCTTTGTTGTGCCAAAGCTTTTAAGTTTCATCAGGTCCCATTTGTTTATTTTCATTTTTATTTCCTTTTCTCTAGGAGGTGGGTCGAAAAGGATCTTTCTGTGATTTATGTCATATTCTCCCTATGTTTTCCTCTAAGAGTTTTACAGTGTCTGGCCTTACATTTAAGTCTTTAATCCATTTTATTTTTGTGTATGGTGTTAGGGAGTGTTCTAATTTCATTTTATACATGTAGCTATCCAGTTTTCCCAGCACCACTATTGAAGAGGCTGTCTTTTCTCCATTGTATATTCTTGCCTCCTTTATCAAAAATAAGGTGACCATATGTGCATGGGTTTATCTCCAGGCTTTCTATCCTGTTCCACTGCTCTATATTTCTGTTTTCCTGCCAGTACCATACTGTCTTGATTACTATAGCTTTACAGCATACTCTGAAGTCCAGGAGCCTGATTCCTCTAGCTCTGTTTTTTCTTTTTCAAGATTGCTTTGGCTCTTCAGGGTCTTTTGTGTTTCCATACAAATTGTGCAATTTTTTGTTCTGTGAAAAATGCCATTGGTAGTTTGATAGGGATTGCATTGAATCTGTAAATTGCTTTCTCCATCTGTTTGTATCATCTTTAATTTCTTTCATCAGTGTCTTATAGTTTTCTGCATACAGGTCTTTTGTCTCCTTAGGTATGTTTATTCCTAGGTATTTTATTCTTTTTGTTGCAATGGTAAATGGGAGTGTTTCCTTAATTTCTCTTTCAGATTTTTCATAATTAGTGTATAGGAATGCAAGAGATTTCTGTGCATTAATTTTGTATCCTGCTACTTTACCAAATTTAGTGATTAGCTCTAGTAGTTTTCTGGTAGCATCTTTAGGATTCTCCATGTATAGTAACATGTCATCTGCAAACAATGACACATTTACTTCTTCTTTTCCCATTTGTATTCCTTTTATTTCTTCTTCTTCTCTGACTACTGCGGCTAAAACTTCCAAAACTATGTTGAATAATAGTTTTGAGGAAAACCTTGTCTTGTTCCTGACCTTAGAGGGAAAGGTTTCAGTTTTTCACCATTGAGAGCGATGTTGGTTGTGGGTCTGTCATATATGACCCTTATTATGTTTAAGTAAGTTCCCTCTATGCCTATTTTCTGGAGAGTTTTTATCAAAATTGGTGTTGAATTTTGTCCAAAGCTTTTTCTGCATCTATTGAGACGATCATATGGTTTTTCTCCCTCAATTTGTTTATATGGTTTATCACATTGATTGATTTATGTATATTGAAGAATCTGTGCATTCCTGAGATAAACTCCACTTGATCATGGTGTATGATCCTTTTACTGTGCTGTTGGATTCTGTTTGCTAGTATTTTGTTGAGGATTCTTGTATCTATGTTCATCAGTGATATTGGCCTGTAGTTTTCTTTCTTTGTGACGTATTTTTCTGGTTTTGGTATCAGGGTGATGGTGGCCTCGTAGAATGAGTTTGGGAGTGTTTCTCCCTCTAGTATATTTGGGAAGAGTTTGAGAAGGATAGGTGTTAGCTCTTCTCTAAATATTTGGTAAAATTTGCCTGTGAAGCCATCTGGTCCTGGACTTTTGTTTGTTGGAAAATTTTAATCACAGTCTCAATTTCAGTGCTTGTTATTGTTCAGTTTATATTTTCAATTTCTTCCTGGTTCAGTTTTGGAAGGTTGTGTTTGTCTAAAAATTTGTCCATTTCTTCCAGGTTGTCCATTTTATTGGCATGTAGTTGTTTGTAGTAATCTCTCATGATCTTTTGTATTTCTGGAGTGTCAGTTGTTACTTCTACTTTTTTATTTCTAATTCTACTGATTTGAGTCTTCTCCCATTTCTTGATGAGTCTGGCTAATGGTTTATCAATTTTGTTTATCTCCTCAAAGAACCAGCTTTTAGTTTTACTGATCTTTGCTATTGTTTCCTTCATTTCTTTTCGTTTATTTCTGATCTGATCTTTATGATTTCTTTTCTTCTGCGAACTTTGGGGGTTTTTTGTTCTTCATTCTCTAATTGCTTTAGATGTAAGGTTAGGTTGTTTATTTGAGATGTTTCTTGTTTCTTGAGGTAGGAATTTATTGCTATAAACTTCCCTCTTAGAACTGCTTTTGCTGCATCCCATCGACTTTGGGTCATTGTGTTTTCATTGTCATTTGTTTCTAGGTATTTTTTGATTTCCTCTTTGATTTCTGCAGTGATCTCCTGGTTACTTAGTAGTGTATTGTATAGCCTCCATGTGTTTGTATTTCTTACAGATTTTTTCCTGTAATTGATATCTAATCTCATAGCATTGTGGTCGGAAAAGATACTTGATCCAATTTCAATTTTCTTAAATTTACCAAGGCTTGATTTGATCTATACTGGAGAATATTCTATGAGCACTTGAGAAGAAAGTGTAATCTGTTGTTTTTGGATGGAATGTCCTATAAATATCAATTAATTCCATCTTTTTTTAATGTATCATTTAAAGCTTGTGTTTCCTCATTTATTCTCATTTTGGATGATCTGTCCATTGGTGAAAGTGGGGTGTTAAAATCCCCTACAATGATTGTGTTATTGTCAATTTCCCCTTTTATGGCTGCGAGCATTTGCCTTAGGTATTGAGGTGCTCCTATATTGGGTACATAAATATTTACAATTGTTCTATCTTCTTCTTGGATTGATCCATTGATCATTATGTAGTGTCCTTCTTTGTCTTTTGTAATAGTCTTTATTTTAAAGTCTTTTTTTTTCTGATATGAGAGTTGCTACTCTAGCTTTCTTTTGATTTCCATTTGCATGGAATATCTTTTTCCCTCCCCTCACTTTCAATCTGTACGTATCTCTAGGTCTGAAGTGGGTCTCTTGTAGACAGCATATATACGGGTCTTGTTCTGCATCCATTCAGCCATTTTATGTCTTTTGGTTGGAGCATTTAATCCATTTACATTTAAGGTAGTTTTCAGTATGTATGTTCCTACTACCATTTCCTTAATTGTTTTGGGTTTGTTTTTGTAGGTCTTTTCCTTCTCTTGTGTTTCCTGCCTAGAGAATTTCCTTTAGCATTTGTCGTATAGCTCGTTTGGTGATGCTGAACTCTCTTGGCTTTTGCTTGTCTGTAAAGGTTTTAATTTCTTCATTGAATCTGAATGAGATCCTTACTGGGTAGAGTAATCTTGGTTGGAGGTTTTTCCCTTTCATCCCTTTAAATATGTCCTGCCACTCCGTTCTGCCTTGTACAGTTTCTGCTGAACGATCAGCTGTTAACCTTATGGGGATTCCCTTCTATGTTATTTGTTGTTTTTACCTTGTTGTTTTTAATATTTGCTCTTTGTATTTAATTTTTGATAGTTTGATTAGTATGTGTCTTGGTGTGTTTCTCCTTGGGTTTTCCTGTATGAGAGTCTCTGCACTTCCTGGACTTGATTAACTCTTTCCTTTCCCACATTAGGGAAGTTTTCAACTATAATCTCTTCAAATATTTTCTCAGTCCCTTTCTTTTTCTCTTCTTTTCCTGGGACCCCTATAATTCAAATATTGGTGTGTTTAATGTTGTCCCAGAAATCTCTGAGACTGTCCTCAATTCTTCTCATTCTTTTTTCTTTATTCTGCTCTGCAGTAGTTATTTCCACTATTTTATCTTCCAGGTCACTAATCTGTTCTTTTGCCTCAGTTATTCTGCTATTGATTCCTTCTATAGAATATTTAATTTAATTTATTGTGTTGTTCCTCATTGTTTGTTTGCTCTTTAGTTCTTCTAGGTCTTTGTTAAACATTTCTTGTATTTTCTCCATTCTATTTTCAAGATTTTGGATTATCTTTATTATCATTACTCTGAATTCTTTTTCAGGTAGACTGCCTATTTCCTCTTCATTTGTTCGGTCTGGTGGGTTTTTACCTTGCTCCTTCATCTGCTGTGTGTTTCTCTGTCTTTTCATTTCACTTAACTTACGGTTTTTGGGTTCTCCTTTTTGCAGGCTCCAGGTTCATATTTCTCATTGCTTTTGGTATCTGCCCTCATGGGCTAAGGTTGGCTCAGTGGGCTGTGTATGCTTCCTGGTGGAGGGGACTGGTGCCTTTGTTCTGGTGGATGAGGCTGGATATTGTCTTTGTGGTGGGCTGGACCACGTCTTGTAGTGTGTTTTGGGGTGTCTGTGACCTTATTATGATTTTAGGCAGCCTCTCTTCTAATGGGTGGGGTTGCGTTCCTGTTTTGGTAGTTGTTTGGCAAAGGGTGTTCAGCACTGGACCTTGCTGGTTGTTGAGTGGAGCTGGGTTTTAGTGATGAGATGGAGATCTCTGGGAGAGCTTTCACTGTTTGATATTATGTGGAGCCGGGAGGTCTCTGGTGGTCCAATGTCCTGAAGTTGGTTCTCCCACCTCAGAGGCATGGGCCTGACACCTGGCAGGAGCACCTAGACCCTGTCAGCCACACGACTGAGAGGAAAAGGGAGAAAAAAAGAAAGAAAGAAAGAAAAATAAATAAAGTTATTAAAATAAAAGATAGAAAAGTTATTAAAAATGAAAAATTTAAAAGTAATACAAAAAAGGAAAGAAAGAAGAGAGCCACCAAACTAAGAAGAAATCCACCCATGATAATAAGTGCTAAAAACTATACTAAATAAATAAATAAATAAATAAATAACTGACAGACAGAACTCTTGGGCAAATGATAAAAGCAAAGCTATACAGACAAAATCACACAAAGAAGCATACACATACACACTCACATAAAGATAAAAAGGAAAGAGAGCAGCCAAATCAATAAACAAATCTATCAATGATAATAAACTTTAAATACTAAACTAAGATAAACATAAAACCAGAAACAAATTAGATGCAGAAAGCAAACCCCAAGTCTATAGTTGCTCCAAAAGTCCAGTGCCTCAATTTTGGGATGATTTGCTGTCTATTCAGGTATTCCAGAGATGCAAGGTACATCAAATTGATTGTGGAAATTTAATCCACTGCTTCTGAAGCTTCTGGGAGGATTTCCCTTTCTATTCTTTGTTTGCACAGCTCCTGGGCTTCAGCTTTGGATTTGGTCCCGCCTCTGCCTGTACGTCGCCTGAGGGCATTGTTTTTCCCTCAGAGAGGACGGGGTTAAGGTAGCAGCTGATTAGGGGGCTCTGACTCACTCAGGCCAGGGAGAGGGAGGGGTATGGACTGCAGGGTGAGCCTGTGGTTGCAGAGACCGGCATGACATTGCAATAAACTGAGTTCTCCCAGGAAAGTTGTCCCTGGATCATGGGATCCTGGCAGTGGCGGGCTGCACAGGTTCCTGGGACGGGAGGTGTGGAGAGTGACCTGTGCTTGCACACAGGCTTCTTGGTGGCTGCAGCATCAGCCTTAGTGTCTCATGCCCGTCTTTGGTGTCCGTGCTGATAGTCACAGCTTGCGCCTGTCTCTGGAGCTCGTTTAGGCGGTGCTCTGAATCCCCTCTCCTCACGCACCCCAAAACAATGGTCTTTTGCTTCTTAGGCAGTTCCAGACTTTTTCCCTAGACTCCCTCCCAGCTAGTTGTGGTGCAATAGCCCCCTTCAGGCTGTGTTCATGCAGCCAACCCCAGTCCTCTCCCTGGGATCCGACCTCCGAAGCCTGAGCCTCAGCTCCCAACCCCCACCCGTCCTGGCGGGCGAGCAGATAAGCCTCTCAGGCTGGTGAGTGCTGGTCGGCACTTATCCTCTGTGCAGGAATCTCTGCGCTTTGCCCTCTGCACCCCTGTTGCTGAGCTCTGCTCAGCATCTCTGAAACTTCCCCCTCCACCACCCGCAGTCTCCGCCCACGAAGTGGCTTCCAAGTGTGTGGAAACCTTTCCTCCTTCACAGCTCCCTCCCACTGATGCAGGTTCCGTCCCTATTCTTTTGTCTCTGTTTTTTCTTTTGTCCTACCCAGGTACGTGGGGAGTTTCTTACCTTTTGGGAGGTCTGAGGTCTTCTGCCAGCGTTCAGTAGGTGTTCTGTAGCAGTTGTTCCACATGTAGATGTATTTCTGATGTATTTGTGGGGAGGAAGGTGATCTCCATGTTTTACTCCTCCACCATCTTGAAGGTCTCCTCTCTATCACATCTTATATTCTCAATATTTGCTTTCAAGGTGTAAATATGTTTATACGTTTTACTTTACATTCCTATGGAAACCTGCATTAGCAAGCTGTGATGTCAAACTGCTAATGTGCAGCATTTAAACATAACTCTTGCTTGCTGGTTAAAGTCTCCTTTCATTCAAGGAGTAATCTCTCAGAAGCGATGTTCTGAACAGTATTACTGAGATCCCACTTGACGTTATTACAGCTCATCGTAACTCAGACCCAGTTTACTCTGCTTTTTAATTTACTCATGGGTTTGAGATACATCATTTATCTTCACTCACACAGTCTAAGCAGTGCAGAAAGCACTGTGCTGAATATTGAGCTTTGTCAAATGTCAAGGATGCTATTGTGCTTCATTTCATAAATAAAATATGATGATGCTTGACAAGACTGACAACTTTTGATGACTCAGCCAAGACTCAGGATCTTCTACTATTGTCAGCTGTCTAGTTTGATTCTTTTGCCACTGTCATTGCTGCCTGAAATCCAGTGATGCCTCAGGAAGAGAACATTACTGGATGTGGATTGATTACTTGGATAAAATAACAGCCTACGGGGAATTCGACTTCTGAAGGAAGGTAGGGCAGTGTCGGGCTTTGAAATTTTCTCAAGAGGGTTCCTGTGGGAATAGCTGTAATTCCTCACTTTCAGGAATACTAAAATGCTAGTACTTGGTCTAAGTTAGCGTCATTGCACACTGGAGTTTTTGACCTTAGAACAAGATCTGGGTGGAGCCTGGTCTCAGCATTCTCAGCAACTTTGAAGAAGAACAAATCTTAGGTTTGGTTGTTTAGTCAAGAAATATTAATTTCCAGTGGTAAAATTACTACTGAGTTACTTCTCAATATTTTGCAGTACGTGAGCTAATTTTCAGCATTGTGTTTTTTTCATGCGTGTGCTGCGTTGGAACGCAGCAGTCTTTTTGAAGGCTAATGTGGTTAAGAGGTGCTTACTTTTGATCATTTTATGAGTTTTCAAGGAACATGCTCCTATACCTCGACTTTCTGGAGTCTGCTGATCCAAACTACAAAATAAAGTTGATGGAGTCCTTTATCATCATCCCTTTGAAAATGGAATGGAATTAAAATTGGTACTTAAAATTAAATGAGGTGAGGTTCCACGTATCAAGTAAATATAAAGTATTTAAAAGAAAATGCTACAGATGACAAGAAAGCACAAAAATTGTCCTGACATGAATAATTCACCAATTCTTAGATGGTATAAGTCACCTACTAATGTGCATTACTTGCCATTTAATAGTGGCTGTATCTGAAGAAATATGGAAATTGGAATATTTTAATAACTTTCTATATGAAAGATGATGAGACTGCCTAAATGATTAAGAGGAAGATATGTTATAATGAACTAAAGCCACTCGAGTGTAAGGTAATTTTAATTCAAATCTCCATCTGCTTATGTATAATTAAGACTCATTTAACAAGTTAATGCCTAACAGAGAGAACTGATAAGTTTGGTATTAAAGATCTTAAGAGAAGTAAATTAAACTGTCGGGTTGAACTGGTCTTTAGTTTTAATGTTTTACACCTTGATATGAATTTCAGGGTCCATTTCTTTATCCTCACTGTTCACTTAAGTATGAAGTCAAAGACAAAAAGGGAGGGAAATGGGATTATCCTTTTTATATTTTAATTTTGGAGATCCCATCCTGTCTAAGGTGTGACAGCATCTTGACTGATATGAATATTTATACACATCATACTGTTCATTGTATAGCACCTATATGCCAATAAGATGGTGATTTCAAAGCAACAAAAATATTTATGCACAGTTGAGATTGGCAGCAAGGTTAAATAACCTCAGAAAATAAGAGGAAAACCTTTAAAGTGCCAAAGGGACTGTTTTGATCTCTAGTGAATTTCACGAGCTTGCTGACTGCTCAACTTCCTACTTGAATTTTTTCTACAGTTACCGCCAAAGAAGGTCCAGCCATCATAAATATGGTGTCAACCTTTTTGTCTTCTAGCATAAAAATTTAATTCACAGTGTATGACTTCTCATTTAGGAAGAAGATGAATGCATCTTCTATTTACACACTTCTCAACACTTTCAGGACTAAATTAAAACAGTGGACTCAAGAATTCATGCAGCCTTCTTGGCAGGATTCTCACTGGAAGCCATGGGTTTTTAGCAATGCCTGTGTGATGCCAGTGCCACTGGGGACCACAGAGTGAAGCCTCAGCCTTCTAGCTCATTGTCAGTCACCACATAGGGCTCTTGTCAGGTTACCTTGATTGACAACTTACACAGGTCACAAATTAAATCACTGAAGCTTTTTTGAGTCCTCTCAAGAAATTCATAGGTCTAATCACCTTCTATTGATAATATGCATTGTCTGATTCATTTCTTATAATTTAAAAGCTAGAAAGTATCCTGTTGCTTAATTCTTTTATTTTATTGCCTCTAAAAGTTCAAGTAATTTGCTCAAGTTCACAGTTTGTAGAGAGCTGTGTCTAGTATTTTGATTGCTAGTTCAGTACTCTTTCCACCATATCACACTACCTCTTAGATATATGAAATAAACACTCTTTCATACACACATACTATTTATACAAATATGTATTTTTCCAAATATATTTATTTACACAATTGAAATATCCATATATTAAAATGCCTCATTTTGTCTTTCATTACTTAGAAATATACCTCAAGAGGAAAGTAAATAGTTACTAGAACTTTCAAACTTTCCTGTGTAAGGAAAGAAAAACTCATATATGAAAGAAATTCTGGTTAACCCTCCATGAAGTACATACTATTTTTCCTAAAAAGTGTTTAGAAAGCTGTGTCTCCAGCAACTTTTCATCCACCAAATTATTGAAAATTTGACTAGCCACTTAGCATGTTTATGTTCAATAGACCTATTCACCGCCAAATCCCTCCCTCAATAATAGGCTTCCCTTGGCATGTGTAGTCACTGCAACTGGGGATATTCCTCAGAGATAGTGAGATCCTAAGGTAAATATTTATTTTTTCATGCAAATAGATATTCTCATGCATTGCTTTTGAGAATGCAATTGTTAATAACTTTTGGGAGGTCATTTTAAGAACATGATTGAAAAGTCTTTTAAATGATCATATTCTTTAGTCCAGCAGGCTTACTCCTGGTTATTTATCCAAAAGAAATAATCCAATACACACATAGAATACATACATACAAAGTATACATAGAATACACACTCAGAATATAGACATATATAGAATACATACATAGATGTGTGAACAAGTATGATTATTGAATCGTTATTTATTATACCAGCAGCAAATAGTAAGAGAAAGGGAAAAGGGTGATTGTTAAATAAGTTATGATTCAGCCATATAATGGATATTGTAAACACTGAACGTACTGCATATAAACATTTATTGTTATAAATGTTTAAAATATATTAGGACATGAACATTTGTATCATGATCTGATTTTGTAAAAAAAAGTTATACATATGCATAGAAAGGTTTAGAAGGACATTGTTTTAGGTGGGTTCTTCTGGTTGCAGTTAATGGAAACTTCTTCAGGTTAATATAATGGTGACCCATCACGAACATACACATAAACATAGGGAATATAGGAATCTCAATCACACATTCAGACCTCATGTTAAAACAGAAGAAACTTTATACCAGTTATTACTAAAAAAGCATAAACTGCAATGTTCAAGCTTTATGGAGACAGAAACTAGATAACCACTCACAGGACTGTCCTTCTTTGAGAACACATGCATCCCTGCTATAGTTCTTCACCATTATGGAGACTCCTTTTTTTTCTCTGAGTGTCTATTGGCTTGAACATCAGCTAGTAATTAACTGATGACCTCCTCAAAGCTCCAGTTGAAATTTGATTGATCCACTTGATCACTATTCTTGTTTGGACAGTGTTTATATTCTAGGTTACTTCTTAGACAGATGGCTGGCCTGAAGTTTGGATACTTTGGGGTTAGATGCCCACCCTCTGGTCCAATCAGTATGGTTAGAGATGACCTATAAAGATGGACTGCTTTATAAAGGATGCCCAACATCACTAATCATTAGAGAAATGCAAATCAAAGCTACAATGAGGTATCACCTCACACCGGTCAGAATGGCCATCATCAAAAAATCTACAAACAATAAATGCTGGAGAGGGTGTGGCGAAAAGGGAACTCTTTCCACTGTTGGTGGGAATGTAAATTGATACAGCCACTATGGAGAACAGTATGGAGGTTCCTTAAAAAACTAAACATAGAGCTACCATATGACTCCAGCAATCCCACTACTGGGCATATACCCTGAGAAAACCATAATTCAAAAAGAATCATGTACCACAATGTTCATTGCAGCTCTACTTACAATAGCCAGGACATGGAAGCAACCTAAGTGTCCATCGACAGATGAATGGATAAAGATAAGGCACATATATACAATGGAATATTACTCAGCCATAACAAGAAATGAAAGAGTCATCTGTAGTGAGATGGGTGGACATAGAGTCTGTCATACAGAGTGAAGTAAGTCAGAAAGAGATAAACAAATACCGTAGGTTAACACATATATATGGAATCTAAAAAAAAAAGGTTCTGAAGAACCTAGGGGCAGGACAGGAATAAAGACGTAGATGTAGAGAGTGGACTTGAGGACACGGGGAGTGGGAAGGGTAAGCTGGGACAAAGTGAGAGAGTAGTATTGACATATATACGCTACCAAATGTAAAATAGATAGCTAGTGGAAAGCAGCTGCATCGCACAGGGTGATCAGCTCTGTGCTTTGTGACCACCTAGAGGGGTGGGATAGGGAAGGTGGGAGGGAGATGCAAGAGGGAGGGGATATAGGGATATATGTATAGGTATAGCTGATTCACTTTGTTATACAGCAGAAACTGACACACCATTGTAAAGCAATTATACTCCAATAAAGATGTTAAAAAAAAAAGATGGACTACTATAACTCAATAGTAAAACAATAAATAATCCAATTAAAAATGGGCAAAGAACTTGCATAGGCAGTTTTTCAAAGAAGTTATATGAATGGCCAAAAAGTACATGAAAAAGTGTTCAACATAACTAATCATGAGAGAAATGCAAATCAAAATCACAATGAGTTATCGTCTCAAACGTGTTAGAATGGCTATTTAAAAAACAAGAAATAACAAGTCCTGACAAGAATGTGGACAAAAGGAAGCCCTCTTACACTGTTGGGGGAGAATGTAAACTGGTGAAGCCACTATGGAGAGCAGGATGGAAGCTCCTAAAAAAATTAAAGATATGACTACCACATGTTCTAGCAACCTGAATCATACCTGGTATATATCTGAAGGAAAAAAAATCGCTCTCTCAAGGAGATATCTTCACCCCCATGTTTACTGCAGTATTATTCACAGTAATCAAAACATGGAAACAACCTAAATATCCACTGACAGATGAATGGATAAAGAAAATGTATATATGTATGTACACAATGGAATGTTTTTCAGCAATAAAGAAGAAAGTCCTGTCATTTGTGACAACATGAATGGACTTGGAGGGTATTATGCTAAGTGAAATAAGCCAGCCAGAGAAAGACAAATACTGTATGATCTCATTTATATGTAGAATCTAAAAAAGTTGAACTCATAGAAACAGCAAGTAGACTAGTGGCTCCCAGGGCCTGAGGGGTGGAGAAAATGGGAAGATATTGTTCAAAGGGTATAAACTGCCAGCTATAAGGTGAATATGTCCTGGGAATCTAAGGTATAGCATGGTGACTCTAGTTAACAGTACTGTGTTGTATTCTTGAAAGTTGCTAAGGGAGTAGATCTTAATGTTTTCACCACACACAAAAATTGGTGATTATGTGAGGTGTTAATTAACCTTATCGTGGTAGTCATTTTTCTATGTATACATGTATCAAATTAAAATGTTGTACACTTTAAACAGTGTTATATGCCAGTTATAGATCAATAGAACTGGTAAAAATTTAAATAAGGAAAGACCAATAAGGGATGTTCTACTAAACTGGGTCAATTGTTTCAATAAACTGGATCATTTACATACTAAAAATAAGTATTTCTTATAGTCTTTGGATGTTCTGAGTTGGCATGCATAATTAATACTGTAAGAAAATAAATTCTGCCCCCCATTTTAAAAAATATCAAGTCTTAGTAATTATGTGGAATACTGAGAACTCACACACTGCTAGTGGTAATATAAATTGTTATAATCACTGTTTCATATCTCTAAAGTTGAACATATGCATAATCTAAGACCCAGTAATTCAACTTCTAGGTATATGCCCAATGAACAAGTGTGTACCATGTATAGAAAAATGTTCAAAATATTAAGTATAATAATCAATAATTGAAAACAACCCAAATGTTCATCAGCTATAGAATAGATATAGGAATTGTGGTCATCTCACAACAGAATACTGATAGTGATGAAAATAAACAAACTACAAATACATATAACTCCATCGATCAACCTCACAAAAAAAATGTTAAATAAAAGAAGCCAGATCCAAAGAATACACACTGTAGGGTCCCATTTATACAAACTTGAAAATAGGCAAAATTAATCTGTTTTGTTAGAAGCCTGAATAGTGTTTACAGCTGGAAAGGATGGAGGGGTAATATTTGGGAGGTGGATTCTGGAATGCCAGCCAAGTGTTGTTTCATGACCTGGGTACTGGTTATACAGGTGTGTCCATTTTGTGATAATTTTCTATAGACTTTTCTATGTGTGTTTTATTTTGACACAAAAGTTTAAAATGTAAATCATTAGTAAGTAATTTTTAAAAACCTACTTAGAAGGGAACTATGGATGTTTTAGGCATTCTGAAACTTAGCTTGTCCAGGAGAGATGCACTGTAAGACTGACAGTGGTTATTTCTGATGGCCCATCAATGAGTCTCTATTAAAAATAGGCCTTTTCCCTAGTGTTTTTCCCCTTATAAGTTCCCTAGTGCTGTCAAAAATAGTTATCTCATCCCACATTCTTTGTAATCATCAATACTTCCTTACTGGGCAAGTATAACAACCTAGCAACTATTTGGTTTCCTAAAATAATGATTTCAACAGGTACTTAATGCTAAGCAACTATAGGTGATATATTGCATTCCTACATTACTAAGGTCTCATTTTCCATCTTCAAGGAGGTTATGAATATGTTCACACACAAACAAGAGAGTAACTCTATTCTAGAATCTTATTTGGGGGTTTGTTTACTGGAACCATATCTAGTAAGTACCAAGAACCGTATTAGTTAATTAAAGCAGGAGAATAGAAATTGCTTAAAATAAGAGAGTTTAATAAAAGGAATTCATCAAGGGAGATGAACAAGTGTGAATGAGACAATCCATAAATTAGAAACAGTGGGAGGCCACTATCATTCCCAGGCAGGTTTTATAGGCATTCAGGGGCTAGGGTCCCTTGGAATCTGGAAGCTTGGTTGGCCTTGTCTGGTGGGAGATGTGGCCATGGAGGAGGTGCAGCTTCTGCCACAGATGTTGTCCCAGGAGAGAAGGAAGAGCCAGAGGAGGTGGAGGGTAGAGCCCAGGGAGGGTTGAGTTTCAGCCTCATTTGTTCTGTAAGTTCCTGGGAGGGGCTCGGTCAATGTGTTCACATGGTCTCATGTTTATGTAAAATTAGTAAAATTAAGATTATAACTGTAATCAGTTAAGACTGCAGGCTTTTTTCACTCAGCTTTCTCCCTGTCACATTTCCCTTCCTGTCAGGTGGTGATAGAATAGCCATGGACATTTTGGGGCTCAGACTAAAGAGAAGGTGAGTTGACAATATATTTATTTTTGGTTTGTTGGGATATATTTTCATGTTTCTCAGTTACTTATGTGTATAATTAGGTTATTTCTAGCTGTCTTGGCATAGGAATAACTTATAGAAATATCCTCTGTCCTAACTCACTGTGTGACATTATACAAAAGAGGAGGGCCAGAACTCCTATTGGGCTGTGAATTTGTTCTTCACTTCCTAGCAGTGAAAATATATGAGTCGTGGGTGAGAAACAAGCTTTAAAATATACAGTTAGAAGAGAATCTAGGGTCAAATTTTAAAAATAGTTTTCAGCTTATGTAAGAAAGAAACTTAAAAGAGGCTTTCCTTAAATTCACAACAATCCTAAAAATTTAGATGACATTACCAATAATGAGTTGAGAAAATGAAATATTTTAAACTATCAGGAATCAAATAATGTTGATCAACTATGATAAAGGAAATATTATCTTTTTATTCTAACCATACAGGTAATCACAAAATAATTGTCATACAAAGAGAAAATTTTAAAGTAGGCATCCAAAAACATAGGTGGAATGGATATTAAACCTGTTTGACAGATAATTAATAAAAATTAATTAAAAATTTTGTGATGTGACATTTATAAACTTTTCAAAATTTTTAGTTGTTTGCATTTTCTTTCCACATTCTAAATACATATTTTGTTTCGTGCCTAATTTTGAATTCAGAATTTTAAAATTTATCTTTCTAATTAGAACTTTTGAGTGTTTAAGCCACAGGTCCCACAAAACCTGAAGTATTCTCCTGAAAGAAGGAAAATGCCATGACTTTTCCTTCCTTTTGTCCTCTGTTCTTCTGTCATTGCCTCCATTGACTAAGACCAGCTGACCTGACAGCTTTAGGACATACAGTCCATGAGAATTTGAGGAGTAGGTGAAGAGAAATAGGGCCAAAATGTCACAGCAAGGAAGTGGGTGAAAAGGGTCCTTTCATACTCTGCTGACAGCAGTTGAAATAAAAATTGTGCCACCTCTGTGGAGGGGTAGTATTTATGATCACAGCCATACTAATTCCACTTCTAGAAACTTATCATGAAATGATATATTTATAAGTTTATTAATTAAGACATTGCAATAGTTAAAATTAGAGACAAAGTATACATAAATGGGTGATAGATTAATATATTTATGGTACATCAATACAATGGAATATTATTATCTTTAAAAAGGAGGACAGGGGCTTCCCTGGTGGCAAAGTGGTTGAGAGTCCACCTGCCGATGCAGGGGACACAGGTTCGTGCCCCGGTCTGGGAAGATCCCACATGCTGCGGAGCGGCTGGGCCCGTGAGCCATGGCCGCTGAGCCTGCGCGTCCGGAGCCTGTGCTCCGCAACGGGAGAGGCCACAACAGTGAGAGGCCCCCGTACCGCAAAAAACAAACAAAAAAAAAAATGAAAAAGGAGGACAATCAAAAGGAATGAGGAGACTCTTTATGGACTAATACAGAATGATACTAAGTAAAAAGTGGTTGTTCAGCTATGCTGTCATTGATGTAAATAAGGTTCATAATCCTTCAACTGAAATTCTAAAGTTTATGTTTCTGAAAACAGAACATTTTTCATAAATAATTGGGTTGCAAAACTTGAACCGAACTTGCAAGGGGATATTTATAACTTAAATAGTCATATGTTTCAGTAAAAACTATTAATGTATTTGGTTTTGGGGTGCTTTATCAGATGCTACTGTGAATGTTTCTAAAACCTGTTCTCTAGACTTGAAGGTGGCTCTAAAGAATCTGCGGAGCTGAGAGGGCATGTGAACAGGATGATCTAACCTTCCATTCTCAATGAGGCAGAGATGTGATATTTGCAAACCATGTCCCCCATATAAGCAGGACAGGGCACAGGAGGAGGAAGGGCAATGGCAATTTTACATACCTGTCACCTCCTTGACACCAACAGTTTCCTGTTCACTGTTCCTCTCCTGGTAACCAGACCTCTGTGGCCATGGAAGGGCCTTGGTAAAAGACAGAGAACCAGTGGATGGTACTATGCACACCCCCAACATGTATTCCTCAAGTTCCTGTCTCCTATTCTGAATTCCATATCTGCTTTTTAAATTGCCCATTAGACACTTTTCCCTGTATTGTCCTATTGGCACCCTAAAATCCACATACCTGAGACTGAATTATTCACCTTTTCTGCCAGAATATCTTTCTCATGTTAGGCATGTCCTGCTGAGTGGTACCATCATTCACTTAGTCCCCAACCAGAAAGCTGGACAACATCCTCAAACTCTTCCTCCATCTCCTTATCTTCCATTCTATTTTCCTATCAGCTTCCAAGACTCAGCTATTCTACTTCCCTAGCAGGATTGCCGGATAAAATTTAAGACGCCTAATTAAACGAAAGTTTCAGAAAAACAAGTAACTTTAATATAAGTATGTCCCCAATGTATACTTACATAGAAAAAATTATTGACTTTTTTCTTTCTGAAATTCAAATTTAACTGGGCATCCTGTATTTTATTTTCTAAATCTGTAACCCTAGTCCCTAACATCTGTCAAATCCTCTCTCTGTACTCACTGACTCTTTCTTTGTTCAAGCTCTTGTCTCTTCTCTTCTGTATCATTGGAACAACCTCCTAACTGGTTGTCCTTCCAAATATTTCCCCACCCAATATATATTGCTAACAGACTGATCTTTCTAAAACATACATTTGATCACTTTAACTCTCCCACTTCTTTGCACATGAAACCCTTCATGACTTGGCTTCTGCCTAACTGTCTTATCCTTCTTCTAATTTAATTCTACACGTTATGTGGAGAAACTAGCCAATATGTCTGCTAGATGACCACAGAGGCTGTCCCTCAAGGAGCCCAGCAACAAGCTTTCTCATAGTAGGAGGGCTGTAACCCTGACTGCAAAGCTAAGAGTTATCCAGTTGGAGGATGATTCCTTTCCCTTTTCATCTTCCCTATAAATATGCAAGTATCTGGGTGTATGCCCAGTAGTGGGATTGCTGGGTCGTATGGTAGTTCTATTTTTAGTTTTTAAGGAACCTCCATGCTGTTCTCCATAGTGGCTGTATCAATTTACATTCCCACCAACAGTGGAAAGAGTTCCCTTTTTGCCACACCCTCTCCAGCATTTATTGTTTGTAGATTTTTTGATGATGGCCATTCTGACCGGTGTGAGGTGATACCTCATTGTAGTTTTGATTTGCATTTCTCTAATGATTAGTGATGTTGAGCATCCTTTCATGTATTTGTTGGCAATCTGTATATCTTCTTTGGAGAAATGTCTATTTAGGTCTTCTGCCCATTTTTGGATTGGGCTGTTTGTTTTTTTGATATTGAGCTGCATGAGCTGCTTGTATATTTTGGAGATTAATCCTTTGTCAGTTGCTTTGTTTGCAAACTTTTTCTCCCATTCTGAGGGTTGTCTTTTCGTCTTGTTTATGGTTTCCTTTGCTGTGCAAAAGCTTTTAAGTTTCATTAGGTCCCATTTGTTTATTTTTGCTTTTATTTCCCCTTCTCTAGGAGGTGGGTCAAAAAGGATCTTGTTGTGATTTATGTCATAGAGTGTTCTGCTTATGTTTTCCTCTAAGAGTTTGATAGTGTCTGGCCTTACATTTAGGTGTTTAATCAATTTTGAGTTTATTATACCTGGAGAAAACCATAATTCAAAAAGAGTCATGTACCACAATGTTCATTGCAGCACTATTTACAATAGCCAGGACATGGAAGCAAGCTAAGTGTCCATCGACAGATGAATGGATAAAGAAGATGTGGCACATATATATACAGTGGAATATTACTCAGCCATAAAAAGAAACAAAATTGAGTTATTTGTAATGAGGTGGATGGATTGCTTTCTTATTTTTCCTTTTGAAAAATCTTTATTTTCTTCACTGGTAGATGATGAATTTACTTAAGATAGCTCCGTAAGAAATTGTGGTATGGCTGCAACAAAAGGAAATTTGGAATAAAATGTTTCATTATGTATTGCCAATTTTTAGAATTTTAGAAATAAAATGGGTGTTGGAAAGCACTTATTCCAATATTCTCATTTTACAGGTGAGAAAATGGAGGCTCATAGAAGGGACATACTGGCTCAAGATCACAGAATTGATGATAATTGTTCTATGCGTGAATCATTACTCAAGGCTGTGAGACCAGGAAAGGCTTCCCAAAGATAGTGATAACCCATAAATTCCCACTCCCCTTAACCCTCCTATGTTCCTCACTCTGTCACCCTACACTAATAGCTTTATACAGTTAGATTTCTTTTCACATGCTCACATTTCATCTTCCCAAGACAAGAAGTTTATTAATGCCCCATGTAAAGTATCTAACACAGTGAACATTGTAGGCTCTCAAATATGTTTCCTTCTCTTGACTGTTTTGTACCATTTCTATTTTTTTGTGTCCTCCATCTGATTGATTTTCTAATTAGCATTCTATTTCAAAAATGAAGTCAGACTAAATTAAATGGACACAAATAGAAATCTATGCTCTACCCGCTGACACTACCATAATGAGAACATCAGGGTAGAGCTAGTTTCTGGAAATATTTGAGTACATTTTGCTTCACAGAGTACCTCACAAATTTTCCAAGATGTGTTGGCAAGTTGCATCCCATCTAATATATTCTTATCACCATCAACGAGGTAAAGTTGAATAAATGTCTCGGTTTATTAAATTGCTTATTCAAACACATTTTAGGATTGAATATCTAGCATTGACAGTGTTTCATATTAAAATACTAGGCTTTAAGAATTTGTGACAGTTCTATAAATGGATATCCAATAGGTTCTTTACAAGTGTCACTTTTCTGATCATGGACATGGCAGGCAGCATAATGGAACGAGGTGATAATAAACTTGAGGCAGAATGTAGTTATATATTGGTTAGCTCTAGAGAAAGAATCATAGGCTTATTGATCAAAATCAAAATCTACCACCATAATCCTCATCATAGACAACACACACTTCAAGAAATAGGCTGACTGGTAAAAACAGAGCAAAATGAAGAAAGTCAGTGAAACCATGCAACTTAGATTGGGACTCGAACACATGGGCTGGGACTCGAACCCACCCTAAACACAGATTGGGACTTCAACCCATGGTCTTTTAATTGAGATCACACACCTGGTCCCAGGACCTGATGAAGCTCAGGTTCTTTATTCTTCTGCAATGTCTCATTGCAGAAAGAATTCAGTGAGAGACAGAGTGGCAGGTAAGAAGTGGATTTATTTAGAGAGGTACACATTCCATAGGTAGAATATGGTCCATCTTAAAAGACGAGAATGGCCTTGGGAGAAACATAATACACAGACTGAGTGTGGGCCATCTCAAAAGACTAGAGGCTCCGAAATATGGGGTGGTTAGTTTTTATGTGCTGTGTAATTTCATAGGCTAATGAGTGGGAGGATTATCCCAACTATTTTGGGGGAAAGGGTGAGATTTCCAGGAATTGGGTCACCGCCCACTTTTTGGCCTTTTATTGTCATCCTTGGAACAGTCATGATGCTGGTGGTTGTGTCATTTAGCATGCTGATGTATTACAATGAACATATAATGAGGATCAAGGTCTACTTGAAGCTGAATCTTCCACCATCTTGGACCTAGTTGGTTCTAACCAGTTTTTGTCATATTCTCAATGGCTATGTCATTCTTTTAAAGGTTGTGCCGTGCCCCCTTCCCTCCTGTTTCATCAGCACCTCTGATGACAGAAAAAATTGTGGCAGTGTCTGGACTTCTGCTTGAAGCAGAAGCAGATGGAGTTTAGTGAACAAGTTGCTGTTAACTCTCATGTCCATTCTTAATTAACTTAGATGCTGCAAGTAGTAGAAAGAAGAGAAATTTGGGGGGCAGACCATCACAGATTTGAATCCCTAATCTATGGCCTACTAGTCTTGGAATTTGTGGCAGATGACTAAAATTATATTAGCCACAGCTTGCTCATGTGTAAATAAAAATAATCTCTAATATCTACTGAGTGCCCACTCTGTGCCCACACTCATCTAGCTTCCTTATATGTATTAACTCAATTAATTCCCAACCAATGAAAAAGTCTACAATTATCTCCCCCGTACCCAGCAGCAGCAAACTTAAGCAACTTTCCTAAGAATACACACCTTGTAAGTGGCAGAGCTGGAAGGCAGTAAGTAAGTAGTGGTTACTAATAGGTTAAAAACTTGTGGTAGGGTACTGAATAACAAATGGGACCCTAGTTTATAGCTGGCCGGTGAACCCAGGGGCAGTGCTTGTTGCAACACAACACTGTTGACTGGGACATGTAAAAAATGCATGGCACTAAAACTCCTGAGCAGCCGTTTGTTGGTAAAACAGAAGAAATGCCAGAAGGATGTATGTGGCATTGGTTATTAACTGTGCAACACACTGCACTCATGAGAGACATATTATGGAAAAAAATATTAGACACTATTGGGTAGAAAGCCAAGGGAGTGATAAGACAATACCACCTATGTGTGTGCAGAAATAAGTGGCTGTTAGCAAGAGTTAACGCAAGTCTCCTGGAAAGATGGGAAGACGTGGACAAAGAGAAAGGAGAAGGGTTTATTTGACATGGAAAGCACCACAAGCAGTGTGGCAATGGAAATGAGAATGACCGTGTTTGAAAAACTGTAAGGAGTCCTGTCTGACTAAAGCAGAATCTGAGTGGGATGCTAGAAGTAACGCAAAACATACCCCAAATAATCAGCTTTATGGGCTCATTTACGCAGTTCTACAAGGAGACTTCTTACAAACCTGCTACAGTGTAAACTGGTCCTGCTGAAAAGGGTAGCATACTTGAGCAGAAACAGCAAAAAACAGAAGGACAAAAAAATCTCATAATAATACTTTATTGAGGACTATTTTGGTCAATTATTTTTGTCAGTAGTTTGCTGTAGCTACTATTCACTGAAATTCTGCTCTGAAGCCATTTCATGTATATTTACAGGAGCAAATGGTTTGTTTTATCTAGATTTTAAGTCCTTTTAATATACCTCCAAAGATATACGTTTGGAAAATAATGATGAGAAACTGTAGAGAGAACAGACTTCAGGTAAGTGGAAAATAATTTGCTGGAAAAAATTTTTTTTACTTTATTTTTTAAGAAGTGAATTAGTTGGTGAACCTATTGCAGTGTTCAACTTTATTAATCAAAAATTAATAGAAATTATTTAATAATAATTATTGTTTTATGATATCATACCAATTCTATTAATGATTATTCATAGAAATAGAAAAATAATGGAAATTAACTAATTAATAGAGTACAAATCAATAGAAAATAAAGTTTAATTAAATTTTAATTAAAATTGGAAGAATATTAAGTTTGAAGGTGCATCAAATTATTCGTCTACCTAAGACACAGGTTTCTTGAGGTCTGAGTTAGAAATTCTTCCTGGAGAGGTGTGAAATCAGGTGGAAAAAAAGGTTGAGGTTAAATTATGAAGTCCTTGATAAATGTCTCAGGCACCCAGATTTTATCCCATGCTCAGGACAAGACTCCTGAAGGTATCCGAGCACAGTGAGGAAAGTAATATTTAGGAGGCCCAGTGTTGCTGCCACACGTAGGAGAGACTGGAAAGAGTGCCCAGGGAGAGCATGTCTAGATCTGCGGTGGTAATTAGGTATGAGACGGAGACAGCCTAGCCCGAAAGGTGACTGGGTAAGGGTATCGAAGACAACCTGAAATACTTTGAAGAAAAATTCACACTGCTTTTTTGCCTTACCAGATAAAAGAGAAATTCAAGAAGACTCAGGTGATAAGCATGACAGAGCAGGCCAATGGTGCCACCAACGCAAAATAAAGAATTTGAGGCAGAGAGCAGCAGCTCACTGGAAGCATAAAAATGTGTTTAGGTGGAAGATTTAGACACACCAACAAGACATGGATTAAATCAGTATGTAGCTACGGAAAGGTTATATTAGAGGAGTCCATATTATGTGCTCCTAAAGGGACAGTCTGCACAAAACAAGATGGCAACAATAGTCTTCTTCATGGCACACAGTGAAGAAAAGCCCGTAGAATATACATTGTTTTTCCCCTCCTTAGGTCATTCACATATGGAGCCTAACACCAATTTCTGTCAATAAAAAATATGGAATTTCAGGGCAGAAATAGAGACACAGATGTAGAGAACAAAGATATGGACACCAAAGGGGGAAAGTGGTGGGGGGTGGGGGGGGGGATGAACTGGGAGATTGAGATTGACATGTATACACTAATATGTATAAAATGGATAACTAATAAGAACATGCTGTATAAAAAATAAATAAAATAAAATTCAAAACTTAAAAAAAAGATGGAATTTCTAATTACTTAAGCCTAAGTAAAATATTTTTCCCTTTCACATTCACGTATGTCTTCTGAACTAAAATGAAATATCTCACATACAGCCAACTACTTTTCTTTGCTGAGCAGCAGATTTATTATTCACTTACTAAAAAAAAAAAACATGTTTAGCACAAAGATATGTTATATAGAAAGGTAAAACATAACACTTCTCAGATTTTCACTGATTTTTGAAAAAGACATTTCTCAACTCATAGAATTGTATAAACACAGACATGAAAAACACCAACAGCACATTTTTAAAAAATTGGCAAGCACACTTGGCCTTAATAAAAATAAAATTAAACTGCTGACTTTGGAAACACTGCATTCTGTGAGATGTGTACATGTTTCTTCTGGAAAAAAATCTACATGTCGGTTCCAAATCCCATTTATCTATAGGAGTAATTTGAATTCAATGAATATTTAAACCCAGTTGTACCAAGAAGATAAACAATAACCATAGGTATTAGGTCAGGAAGGAAGTGAGCTTTTAAGATAGATAGGCATTCTTATTTAAAACTATCTGGTCAAAAATTAACTCTAGGTGCACTCAGAGTAGTTTTATCGATTGGATTAGCAATAGCTAAAGTTAGAAGTGGTGAAATTTTCAATTGCCTTAAGTTGCTAGTACTGTCACTATCTTAAAATTTTGGGGTCCAGCTTTTTGTTACATATAAATAAGATTCATTTCTTTCCATCTATGTAATAGCCCTTTAAAAGGTAAGAACTTAGAAGGGTAGATGAGTACGGAAAACAGTAACAAAAGGACCAATCTGTGAGATAAGTGAATAAAACATCTTAAATAGCATTCATAATTGTTTAAACAGCATTCTACCAGAGGTTTATAAAGACAGGGGTGACACAAGGGCCAAACTCCACGAACATAATATCCGTGCAGGGAGACAATAAGTTCTGTCTATGTGATTCAAATAACAGAAGAATAAAATTTCCAAGGTAAAATAAACTGCAGGTGCATCATGGTGTATGCCAAAATGCTGAGAAAACCCGGTGTCATCAAAATAGGCTCCAAAGAGAAAATGTATATGTGATTACCTTCTAAGAGGGGTGTAGGATTTGGCATAGAAACCGCAGACGAGAGAGTAGCATTAGATAACCTCAGTGAAAAGGGGCAAGCCGCTCAGGAGCCAGAATAACTCAGAAAATCTAAAGAAGTGGGGCAATAGGCAAGGTGGGCAAGTTAATGGAGGACCAGGAATATAAGGCTGAGGCATCAGAGTCTGATTCAAGAGCTAGTAAGGAGCCACTATATGTTTTTAAACAGGAAAGTAGCTTCAAAAATGTTTGGATGCTGTGCCTCCATTATGTTAAAACAATCTCTTGCATTGAATGAAAATTTGATCAAGCTCATGCATGCATTGATCTGGCCTTTCACTCTGGAGGCATTATGATTGATATATAATATAGTTGATGTTTATATGATAAAAAGCCAGATTAAAAAACCTATCTGATAATTTAACAAGCTCACTTTTTAATAAGGCGTTTATAGTTGACTATGCTGAAAATGATTAAAAAGATAGTTTCCAAAAATTTATTTCCAAAGGATGAACTAAATAAATGCACATAGAGCTGTGGACTGAACTGTGTCACCAACAAATTCATATGATGAAGCTCTAACCCCTAATGTGATGGTAGTTGGAAATGGGGCCTCTGGGTGGTAATCAGGTTTAGATGAGGTCATGAGGGTGAGGCCCTCATGATGGGATTAGTGTCTTAAAAGAAGTGACACCAGAGAGCTTTTTTTCTCTTTTTCTCTCTACCATGTGAGGACACAGCAAGGAGGTCATGAGCAAAACAGGAACAGAGCCCTCATCAGGGAGCTGAATTGGTTGGTGCCTTGATTTTGGACTTCCAGACTTGAGAGCTGTGAGAAATTCCTGTTGTTTAAGTCACACAGTCTATGGTATGTTGTTATGGTAATTTGAGCTGACTAATACAGTGCCCTTACAAACAATCTAAGACATTTTACTGATCTTCTCTGTCCATGTCATCCCCTAAGTTGTTCTTGGCTTTTCCTTACGTGGGTGGCAGTCATGGAGAGCATGAACTCATGTTTATTGAATGCTTAGTCAGCATCTGTTAGACGCTCTACACACATTATCTAACTTACTCCTGGTAAGAATATAGGACACAATTATCTGTGGGAAGTATTTCAGGACAATTTCTTGAATAAAAAGGGACAGAAAATGTATGCATTTTATAATCCACAATTAGGAGTCTTCTAAATAGTATATATATAAAATTAATTTATATCTGGCAACCACAGTGAACAATGGAAATAAAACACTCCTTGATAGCTTTTCTCAGGGATAATCAATAATTTATTTTGCTTTTATTGTCACAATTACCACAACTATCTAGCTACATGACCAATGTCACTACATACCACAGAAAGATTGTCCACCTACACTTTACTGAGACAAAGACAATGGCCATTTATGTGTTAAATGTACAACGGCATGTTAAAAAGAGGTGGCTTTTATGTATAAGACAAGATGTGGCACATGATTTATCAACAGGTTTGACTTCATATGTATTATGCCAAGAAGCAAGCAGAGAAATGTTTTGGCATTGAGTTGTTATTAAAGTAGAAAATAAGTAAACTAGAGCAATAAATCCAGATCTACAATAGATACATTAAAATAGGAAATTAATTAGCTCCTCAGTATTTTTGTTCATTTTTTTTTTGTTTTCTTTCCTTTTGTTTGTTTTTATATATAAATGAGTAATACGAATATATCACAAGTTAAAGAAAAATCTCAGCCAAAAAGAAGGTACAAGTATATGAAAAACAAATGAAAAATTAGCAGGTATTTTTGCTTACAAAAAATTTAAACTATAAAGAGTCACAAAATATATATAAAAACGCCACATTGAACGAGGCAAGCATCCTCTACCCAAACTGGTAGCACCCTCTGAAAGTCAGCTGCCTTCCATCCATTCGGTCATACCGCGGTGACTGACAAAAAGGCATTAGGAACTTGTGTGCCATCAGGGGACTTGGCCCCATGGGTCATCAGTTCTTGGATTGTCATCCAGTTGTCCAAAATTTTCTTGTTTCTCTTCTTCATCATCTTTTTGTGACTCAGTTCAATGATGTTGACCTCCTTCTTGCCCTCGCTGCCGCTCTGGGGACTCTCCTTGAGACACTCCAACCGGCTCCGCATCATGAACTCTCGGCGGCGCCGCTGCTCTTTGGCCCGCACCAGGTGTTGCTTCCTCTCCTCTTTGCTCCAGTAGCGCCCCATTTTCATCTCACTCATGGTGTCATCGTCCGTCGTCATGCCACTCCGCTCCTCCTTGATCTTTAAGGCACGCTCCTTCAGAATGCGGTCCCTCACGGGTCTCTTGGTGATGTACCGTGTCCCGTCACTCCTGATTTTCACCTTCCATTCCATCTTGGGTTCTGAGCACTTCTGAGACTCCTTGCACACGCTCACCAAGCTGAGCTGGCTCTGAGCGTACTCGACTGCGGACTTCTGTTGAATTAACTGCATGTAACTTTGATAATGCCGGGCATGTGCTGGGATGTTTGCATATCTATAGGAGGAGCTGTGGTAAGGAGAGAGGTAAGGGATGTGTTCACCGCTGGTCTTCTCTGGATCAGAAAGCTTGCTGCTTTCTGAAGTCTTCTCTTTGCCTTCAATGCCGCAACCTTGTTCAGTGGTTTTGGCTTTGGTTGACTCTTTACTACTCTGTCCAGAAGAGGACTGATTGGCTGCCATTGTGCTTCTCAGGTTTTTCTTATTGGTGAGGTTGATCACTCTTGGGAGGGAACTGTCAGGGGAACGGTCCACAGTGAGTGGAGTGCTTCTGCAGCTTTCAGCTGTGTTGTAAGCACTAGAACTGTCTTTGTCTGACTTTTCTGGGTGTTCAAGGATGTCATCTAGTTTTCCCCTCTGCATATCTATGCTGGTGTTATAATTTCGGAATCCTCCCTCATGCAGTGCCCAGATGTCTCCATACTGGTCTGTCACTTTCCGGAGCCTGTGAGACTGCATGATATTTTGGCACTCAAGTTCAATGTTTCTTAGTTCTTCATTAAGCAACTGTAGTTCGTGCTCCACTCCCTCTCGTCCCCCTTGATTGCATTCTATTGTGCTGCTTGAGTAATACAGGTCATACTCTCCATGCTTCCGAATCTTGCATTTGAGCTCCAAGAGCTGCCGAAACCTTTCGCACTCCTCATCTTGGTTGCCAGTACAGTCTGAGTCAATGTATTCACCAGACACGAAGCTCTCATTACACTGAAGTTCAGTGCTTCCCAGAGTGTCTTGGCTCTGCCCCAGCTCTCTCTTGCTCTTCAAAGATGTGCCATTGGGATCCTCGGCTGCATTCTCCTGCTCTGAGCTCTCGTCGTTCCGCAAGCTTTCATCTGTGCGCCCCACTCCACTGTCCTTCTCATGGTTGTTGGATGAGGATGTTGCCGTGTCTGTTGTGCCTTCTTCTTCTTCTTGTTTTTTTGGCTAAGAAAATAAAGTTGAGAGAAGAAAGAAAGCTAATTATTTTGAAAAACACCAAGTGTTGGAAAACTTGCTTGAAAAAACAGTGCTTCTTGGCAAAAGTGCAGTTCCTAGAAAGCTGCCCTCATTTTAGTATCCATAACAATTTTAGAAATAAAGGCAATTAGCTCATGGCAGCTTTTTATGCTTGAATATAAAGAAAACAAAAGCTGCTTGAATATGGCTATGCTACTCACTTGAGGATAAATAAAACAGGACACATTTAAATAAGTGATTCTTGTCTTAAGGTTTTCTCTTAGTTGGGAAACTGGAGGGAAGGTGTGTAAATGAGGTGACTTTATGAGTTTCTGTGGTGAGTAAAAGGATGAGTAAGACAGAGTGCTGAAATAGTCTTCAGAAGTAGGAAGGCCTAGAGTTCAGAAGCCACATCATCTTGTTACTATTTTCTTTTTCCTGAACTTTTCTCAAGTTCAGAGGAAACTTCATTGGATCTAGTGATACACTGATAATGATAAGCCAAACATCACAAAATTTCAGGAATAGGTTCATTACTGGAGCCCAGGACCTTCCATCTATAGATGAGGAAACTTAATCCCAGATGGATGTAGCTTCTTAGGCTAGAGGTCTAGGGGGCCAATGCCATCCCCCAGGGCCAGGATTTCTTACCTGTCCAAGATGCTGTATTCTTGCATACATGTACTTTGACCTCAGTGCATCTCCAAATCACATTGCTCAAAAGCAACAGTAATGTCTTTGGACTCACTTGGGTTACTTTAAAAGATTTTTCTACTCTTAACCAGTAATTTCCTTCAGAGGTGAGTTTTATTCTACTGAGAGTAAAATGATGGTTCCCCTGAAAATCTGAGCAGCACTGATTGCCAGACATGGGCATAATGTCAAAAAACATATTTTGAGATAGGTATGTAAATATATGTGAAGTTCACTCCCTGGTAATTTTTGGCTTTTCATGTAGAACAATTAACTGTCACTGCCCTAGGGAAGTGCACATCTAATTGTTTCTCTGTGAATAGGATAAAGTTACTTTCTTCCACCACTTCTCTTATAAAAGTCTACATGGCAGTTTCTAGATTGTATTCTCCTTATGTCTAAGTTTACTTACTATTATATATATATATATTTATATTTTTTTCCCTTTAGCAGGAAATTATATAATTAAATATAATCAAGCTTGTTAGTGTCAAAGAAGGACAGAATGGGTGATAAAAGGTAAAACAGGTCTGGAAGGTTAAGATAATTGTTGTTTTCTTCCACCTAAGTAATGGCAGAACAAAGTGTAATGAATGGAGGGGAGAATATGAACACGTATCAGGTTATTCTAGGATTCTCCATCTTTCCCTAAAATATTTTTCCTCACTTTTTAAGAACATACTGAGATTGATTTAAAATGTCTTATTGATAAAAAATATTATACCTAAGTAACTGTAACTAACAATGGAAAGCTTGATACATCCCTATGTCCCTTGCTATAAGGTGACAACAGCATCAAATGTGGTGACATCTGCACAGTGTGCCATAAAACTCCCAGAGGATATTATTGATATTGGACACTTGAGTTTATATACCATATAACTTACATTTATATTTTTTCTCCTATCTAATGGTAAGCTGAAAAAATACAGGAAGGCAGTATTTTTTCTTATTTTTCATGCAATAAATGATACAGACAAATTAATTAGCAAAATGTGTGTTAACAACAGTTACAGGACCAAGGACAGCATGTGAAGTAAACCTTCAGATGGATATGTATTTTAGTTTTTAAATATGGATATGCAATTTTTAATTGAATTGCCCTTTCTTTTGTCACTGGTTTATGAGCACATGTGAAAACAGTTTTCTATTCTCAAACCTAGAATTCCTGGTTTCTGATATAATGCTACTCTATAATTTATCACTTTCCTATGGAATTATTATAGTGACAGGCAATGCTTCTACCAAGGCACTTCTAATGTAGTATTATTGTTTATAAGGGCAAAGGACTTTTAAAGGTTTCTGTACTTCTCATCATTTTTCAGTCTCATGGTGAAGAGAAATTTCTATACAATGAAAATCTCACCTCAGGGACATCTTGTGTTACCTCAAAAGACCTAGCATTTGTATTACATCTGATGAGTAGGCAGCATCTGACACCATATCACTTCACCTGGACAGGATTTCTCCCTTCTTTCTTTATTCCAACATCCTCCTGTCAATTTTGTATCAGGTCACATTTTTTATCTAAGAGAGAAAAAGCCTGGAGCAAGGACTTTCTTGCTTGTAACCAGCAGCTGCCACCAAAAATGTCTTTATTTGTGGCCAGTGTTGAAGTCATACATTAAAATTTCAACCTGTCCTCTTTATATTGAAAAGCAATTGCTACAGTAGCAGCATTGCTTTTGAGCATGAACTCTTGTTTGTGAAGTGGCCACTGAGCATCCATGGTGAGCACAGAGTGTAGCACACATGGCTCTGTCAACTGTAGTTTGCAACCTAATAATTTATTAGCATATACACATGAGCACGCATGCACAGACACACACACGCACACACACACACCTCTGTTATGGGATGCCAGCATGTCAGTGCATCTCATCATTCAGTTTGGCAAAGTGATAGGATGTTTGTGTTTTATATTCCTAAGCCTAACTGCCAGGATTTTTTTTAAATTACCTTTTAGGGTGAGTTAAGGATTAATGTTGAGAATAGGATGATAATTAAACAAATAAGCAGATTGACAGCGGAAGTGTTAATAAAATTATATTAGGCAAATGAATGACATGAATCTGACATAAAAAATCTAGGCTATATCGATCTTGATTTTATCTAGTAGAAAAACAACAAAAATGAAAAGAATACTAAGACTCGGTTTGCCACAAACCACACGGTGATCTTTCACTAGTTACGAATTACTTAAAGGCAGGAACTTTGCTCATTTTCTTTGTATTCTTAGGATCAAACATGGTACTTGAAACATATTAGGGGCTGAGAATTTTTTGTTGAATGAATATATGACCTTAAGACAAAATGATATCAATAATCGCAAGTTGAACTACTCTTAATTCAGGAGTATAAAGGTGTAATCACGATACCAAATACCCAAATAAGGTTGATGGCTTACATCATGTCATCATCTTCCTAAAGTTGCCTAAATATTCAAATACATGCATTAATATTTTAAAATACAAAATTACTTTTTTGGGGGGGAGGGGTTACCTCATGAGATATAGTTTATCTCTAGCTGGTATACTGAGAAGCAACATGCATATTTTACTATTAAATTTCCGAATTAGGTTGAACAGTGCCTGGGTCAGCATTTGAATACTACTGTACTCTCCACAATGGCCCCTAAGCTTCCCAAAGTAGAAGTATTCTTAATAGAAAAAAATTGTATTTATTCCCTCTGCTTCATTTGAGATGATCATTTGCTTTCAAAAATTACCATCACAGAGATGTTTGGTCAAACTCTTTGCTTTTTGTTTTTTTATTCCATTTATGGTTACACATTTAAAAAAGAACTAGCATCATTTCAAATGCTGGAGTTCAGATCGTGGCCCTACCTGCTCCACCTGACTGGCAGTGCGCTGCATTGCTTCATTATGTTGTTCTTCCAACATCGATAAGTTTAACTCCTCTAAATATTCATTCCTTTCATCTTCTAGCCAGCCTTCCTCCAGCTGCAAAAGAATACATTAGTACATTACATTCAGTTAATGAGAACTCAAGCTAAAATAGGGTAAACTTAAATGGTGACGCCTGACCAGTTCCTTTTATCATAATGATTCTCTTCAAAATACCAGCCTCCTATAGTTCACCTCTCAGAAGGAAGAAAAGGTGATAAAAAAAAAAATTGGACTCATGCCTTTTATCCTTCCCTGAAACAGAGCTACAGATTTTCTCTCATAACTGAGTAGACCTCAGCACAGAACATCACTGCCTTTCAAAGTGTATGAAAAGCATACTGCATAATCCACAGCTGTCATGCTCATTACCCCCAACAGTCCCTGTGTTAAAGAACAGCAATGGTCCTAATAGGGCTATGAGACAATCGGGCCTTTTTCCTTAACAAAAACCCCCAAAGCAACTCCATACAAAGCACCCCCCACCAACACACACACACACACACACACACACACACACACACACACACACTGATGCTACCCTCATTTTGCTTTTTTATTTTTAGATGGCTGACTTTCAAGTTAACAAGATGGCTGCTTGCCACAAATACGGACAACATTTATTTCATCTGAAAAAAAAAAAAGGAAAATTCTAAGTTACTCTCAATAAAGAGTGATGCTGTGCCATGACTACTGTGATTCATTTCTCAGACCCAGTTCCAAGGAAGAAGACCTTAAATGTGCACGTAAGGGTGAGGGAGCCGTGTGAAGTGTGCAGGGTTTTCTTTGTGGGTGCTGAAGGTAGGTATTCTTGTGGCAGTCTTACACAAACTAAACCAAACAAATCCTTTTGGTTTCTCAATACAAAAGGAAGTGGAAAACTGGTGGTTACCTTGCTAATATGATAAGTGTTGACAGTCAATTCAGATAATTTGCCTCAAAGTGGGTTTTTGGAGCTAGATTACATAAATTAACTGTCTATGCTGATTGAATTAACTGAATTATTGTCAAAGCTCCCCTTTACTCTGTGTTACAAAGAAACAGCAGCTTTCTAGTGAGTCAAAATTGACAACAGTGGGAGATGTTTTCACCACTGGACGAATGGGTAAGCACCAAACAAACACAAAAAATAAGCTTGTCTTTAAGAGAACTGAACTTCTAAAACTTAAAAACAAACGAACCTGAGAGGATATTAAATTGCACCAGAAGAGGCATGAGTGTATACGTATCACATTCATTAAATGAAGGCAATCATAGGTTTCTTTTTATTTACTAAAGGCTACCTAGACCTTAAATTATTTCAAACTTGACTGGGCCAAAAGCATCAATGCATTTATGCATCCTCATTTATCTCACGGTAGCCTGAATAACTTGACCAAGTTCCACTCCGGTGACTTTGATATACAGATGAGCTATGAAGATTAAGCTGACTAAGAATTTAAATTCAGTCCAATTCATAATTGTCCAAGTTTTACATTTTTTAATCCCTTTTAAGTTTCATGAAGCTGCAAATGCCAGGCTCCAAAAGAAATTACTTAAAGCTAGAAAAGTTTATTTTTTATAAGCACAGCAAGGACTTTTTCTTTAATCAGGTCAAAACAAAATATCTGCCAACACTGATACAGTGAATGATGGAACAGAGTCTTTTGAAATTGAAATGAAGGGATGGAGAAGACAAAGAGAACACATGCTGGAAATAAATGCTTTCCTATAACTCTTTTCTTATTGACTAACCCCACAGATCCCTGAGTTGCCATGTGTAGTTAGTGTATGTCTACTTTGATTAAGACTTCCCTCTAGGCTGGAGGAATACACAGCACACTAAGTCAGGAGAGATTCTTCTGGCTCACCTCCCTTCCCTGTAGCATTTCCCTTCCCCCTACACATACATTCATGGCAGTCTGAGTTCAATGCTGTGGCAGAGACAGACTTTTCCCTTGAGTTGAGTCATGGGAAAGGGGGGACTGTCATAATTATACAGGGGGATCTGTCTGCACAGTAGAGGCTCACACGTGGCATTTCCAAGAAAGAAACAACCTGCACTTGTCTCAAAAGTTCTCTACAGTTCTTACAAGAGTCCTCTCTGACCCAATGTCCCAAGGGGAATAGGACAAAATAGCAATATCTTTAATGGTCTGAGGAAGAAAATGGGCAGAAAATCAAAGTAAGTTGACAGGGAATGAAAGAAATGAGTTATTTAAAAATATTGCACAGTTGCACAATACTGCCCCCAGCAACTCTGATCATTTCCGAGAATGTAGAGAGAATTTGAAACATTAAAAAAAAAAAAAAAAAAAGAAAAGACTAGAAAAAGCACACTAAAACTTCTATACCCTCCCTAAATAAAATACACATGCAAAAAATGCAATAATGAGATATACTGAAACTGATGGGAAAATATGGTGATATAAATACAAGTTTTGTGTTGTTTTTGCCACCTTATAGCATGTATTGCTTAAATTACATTTTTAAATTATGATATTAAAATGCATTTTCTTTCCTTATTTTTCTAGAAATCTGATTTTCTAAAGACAATTAGCTGCCTTCCAGTGTCATGACAGCTTCTTTAGGATCAAGGGGCTAGGGCAGATCTTGATTTTGACAGACAGGATGATATGCTACAGAGTCAGACAACCATCTTTTATCAACTGTGGGAAGAAAGTCTTGCTTGAAAATTCATCCTCCAACATTGACTCTTGGGTCAGGAGTGTAACCAGATATTCAAAAACGCCAGGGGTTCTACCAAGCATATGTACGCCATTAAAGATTAACAGGATCTGGTTTTATGTTATTAATTTCTATTTTTTCCACAGTATGTTATAGCTGTTATGTGGCATAATAAAGAAAATGCTTTAATTATAAATAAGTGAGGTTCTCTAGCAGTTACATGGAAAGGGCAGGGAAACCACATTATAAAGTTGAAATATCTTTTCTACAACAAGGATGACTATTGAGTACTCGTCAATTTACCATTAATTTCACTAATATGTATTTAGCCCCTTTATTCTGTTATTTTTCAAGAAAATGGGATCATTGAGATTAACCAGTTTGCAAAATTTCCAGGTAATTATTGCAATTTCATATGTATTTTAATAATTCACTCCCACATAGACAGCACAGCCAGTTGTGGGGTTTCCTTTCCCACTCCTAGGACCTCAGGTGTGTAACTTTAGTCTGCCCTAGGCTATAGCAGGCTTTCTGGGAACCATTCAGAATGGTCAAGGGCATAATGGAAATATATGTGGAAAGGGTCATCTTTTTAAACCACTATATTCAAGACAGGATTCGGTCTGACCCTGAAATACACTTACTCAATGTAATTTATAGATAGTATGTAGTTATTGAGTCTGAAATATATCAGATCAATAACCTGAAAGACAAATGGTGATATAACCAACTTCACTCACTGAAGTTGGTTATCCAGCACTGACAGATGGATAGAATGGTGACAATGTAATGCCTTTCTGCATTGTGGTGGGGGATAAAAAGGATATAAAAAGAAGTACCAATAGTACTTTTCTTCTACCATTACCTCTCCTTTACTTTCATGACATCTCCCTCTGTAAAGATATAAAAAAATTCTTTAAAAGCTATCAATTTGTTTTTGTCACACTAAAGTTGGAAAAAATTCATTTACTATACATGGAACTACACTGTACTCTTAAGGTATTTTATTGGATAAAGTTACTCTAAAAAGATTTAAGTTGATAGCTAGATATGCTAATGTTTCTCTCATTAGAGATTCTTTCAAGATACCTTAATATGCCAATTAAGTATTTTTAGATGAAAAACTAAAGCAAGGATCCACACAGAATTAAATATCACATAAAGTCAATCATTTTTCATTTATGAATTAATTTAAATAACTGGCAAGTGGAAGGAGAGAGTAATGATTCAATTTTGTGTTTTCAAAAAAATAAAATGTTTAGCTGCCTTTCTGTGAAGCCATATTAAGGAGTCTTTACTTATAATTGTTTTGATAAGGTTGGCCAGTTGGGAAAGATGACTCAATTATATTTTGTATGCCTGGTTTTACAAACATCCATGGCACTGATCTGTTATAGAATAGCAGACAATGAACCTAAAGTGCAGTCTCAAGACTTTTGCTCTCTCTGTTCTGACCTGACTCTCCGGCCTTGCCACCAGCAGCACGATTCTCCGGCACTCATCACTAGATAGCAGGGCAACCGCCGCCTCTCGATCCTGGGCGTCTTCCCCATTTATCTAGAAAACAGATGAAAGTGGCGGATTAGTTTCCATTTCCACAATGCTGCACACAATAAATGGCAAATATCAGCTCATTTATGGTAAATGTATGGACAATGAAGCTCACACAATGGGCTCGTCTTCAGCCCCTCAGTGGTAAGTGCCTTCACTCAATTACGCGCTTACTGTAAGAGCCGTATCGATCCCTGAAGGATGGCGGACATCAGAGGAAGCAGTTATGTTCATAAATGTCCAACCTGCGCCCTGGCAACATACATCTAGCAACACAATTAACCAGCCCCTGACAGGTGACGTTCATCTTTCTCCGCTCAGAGTAATGGAAGTGTCACTCTGAGATAATGGTGCTGGGGGAAGTAGGACCAGCAATACCACAACTGAAATCCGTCATCCTGCACGCTTGCTGTGAGCCAATTAGCGAGCTGCCGCGTTATCTCTCACCGGGCGATGCTCCCGGGCTGCTGTGGCTTGCATTTTCATTTAATCATTTCGTATTTGCGTGTGGGTCTGACTCAGTTGCCCCAAATCACTCTCGGGATATCTTTCAGTGCTTAACTAATCAAACGAAGAACCAGTATCATTGTCATCTACTCCAGCTCCTTTCTCGGATCTATCCGCTTCCCTAAAACAACAAAACTAATGAAATATCCTAAGGCTCATCTCTTAAGTATATTTAAATAAAATTTTTAAAAATTAACATAAAATAAGAAAAAAATTAAATAAGAATGCTTACTGAAAGAAGCCAAGCTTGAGTAAACTTTCGATTAAAACAAGATTCTAGCGGTGTTTGAAATGCACCTTTTTCTTTTTTCTAAGTTCTACAGGGCAAATAAGGTTCCTAAAGTTTGTATTTTAAACTACATTTCATGTTCAAATGTATTTAGCTCTTATTGATACACTTTTTTCTTTGGCTATTTTAAATTTCTTTTATTTTATTGATTGCTCAATTCCATAGAGATGAGATTTTTGATCCATAACACATAATCAAAAATGTGGGAAGAAATTTCAATTGAAGAGGTCAAGTAATTCTGTCTAAAATAAGTATTTATTTCAGAAAGTGTGGCTGCATTGACCATTTTTTTTCAATAATTAATTTAACATCTTTCACTGAGAATTTCTGCTTAAAAGCATGAAGTAGACTCCTGACATTTTCTCCTTGTGGGTCTCTGGGATTCTGGCTGATGCATGAAGACAGACATAATTATCTGAAGACAAGCTCAGGAATCTCAACTGTGGACCACAATAAATGATTATTATTCCTAGACTCATATTTAGCACAAAGAAAGCAGACAGTGATAGTCAAGGGGGGGGGGGCGAATCATACAACCTCATGCTGTATTTTCTTACTGTGATCAAATGAATAGCTCCTTAGTTTTTCACTTGTATGTGTGGACAGGAAATTCAGCTTTTATAAAGTACATTCCCCCCCCTTTTTTTTTTTGGTAATTCTCAAATAAAATTCACCAAATTAGAAAATGAAAACTTTGATTCCAAACTGGGGACTAATGACCAAGAAGGATGTGTTGTGGGTTTTTTTTTTGTTTGGTAAATATGTATCTGAAAATTTTGTACTGAGTCCAAGCCCTTTTTTTCTTCAAATAAACATAAATTGGCAGTGATGGATTCCACTACACCTCCCCCACCTCAATTGCGTGTAGTTTAAAAATAATGATTTCTTTCAGTTTATCCATTTCATAGTAATTCTTAGTAGTATATCTGTGATGCATCTATTTGTCTATCAATTATGGACCTAATCATTCATCTTCCCTCCATTGTAGGCATTGATCCTAAGGAGACTGAGTTGGATGATCTCACACAACTTAACCTTTTCTGTTTGAAATATAATTCTCACTACTACTTTTTCACTTGAGTATATGCATACTTCCAAATTCTTCATCTAAACTTTACTTACCATTAGTCTAAACGCTCTTCAGTCATGATAATGTTATTGTTCATTTCCTCTATTAAAATGCAGATTATAGTGCCTTTCTCAGAGGACTGTTATAGGATTAAAAGAATTAATATATGTGAACAGTTTAAATAAGTGCCTGTTATACAGAAAGTGCTCAAGCTTGCACATATTACTGTTAATGCTATTGTTGTTATTATTATTACTATGATTATTTATATTTTAATCCCTCAGAAAGACTCTTTTCTTCTAAACAAAGCACATATATTAAAATTCATGTGGGTAGTGGTGGTGGTGGGATGAATTGGGAGATTGGGATTGACATATGGACACTAATATGTATAAAATGGATAACATAAGAACCTGCTGTATAAAAAATAAAATAAAATAAAATTCAAAAAAAAATAGAATAAAATTCATGCATAACATTGAAATCCATAGCAGGAAACATGGTTCTAGTTTAAAAGATATCTATCTCATATATATTTTAAATTTTTAGAGGGCCATCAAGAAACAATATGGCTGCATTTGATTTCCTTTATAGTTGGTGTTCTTCTCTCTCCTCTGTGAACTCATACTGACGAAAGCCATGGTCTCCAGTCCTGGCATTATGTTCTTATTTTTGGAGGACAGATCATACATTGTAGAAACAGTTTTACATCCAGAATCATATGTGGAATGACAGAAATCTGCCACAGAAAACTGGCATTAAAATGTAATCTTTGTTTATTTTTCAAAATAAAGGCCACCTTAGCCACTTGGTTGGTAGATCCCATTGTACTCGGGACATTAGTTTGATAACCAGATTGATACTGAGGCAAAAAATGCAGCCATAGGTTTCATCAAAGATGCCTTTCAAGGAATGACAAGACTTGAGGAATGGAATCAGAGAGAACTTTCCACCTTCATTTGCTCTTGTTGCTGAATGATGGCTCATAGCTACAGGATTGCTTGTGGGAAAGCAGCTTGCTGAGCCTGGAAACATCATGCAGACAGAAAGGTGAAGGACCCAGAAACAAGGGGAGAGCATAGATGAGAACTGGAGTTAGCACAATTTAATGGAAGACTTCCATTTCAAGAAAAGAGAGGGAAAGAGAGCAAGGAGGAACGTAATATTTAACCTTTGTTATCAATGAGGAAAAACTGCTAGATAATATATCTGTCTCATTTTCTGTGCATGGTATATGCAAATATTAGTTTCAAAATGTATATTATCTTGGCTTAGGAGAGATTTGTGGCAATTACAAAGAGAAATCAGCCGAAATTCCACTTTAGGCCTAATCTCCTGTACGGGCATATGAGTGTGTGTGTGTGTGTGTGTGTGTGTGTGTGTAAAACCCTAAAAGTCTAGAAATATATTTATATAGCCTTTTTTGCTTGAATATGCCAATTTTTAGGTTTCCTGTACCAGTGTACCATAGGCAGGTAGGCAACTACACTTCTTGGCATTCAACCACCTATAGAATTTCTTATTTGAAAACCTAGGAATCTTAGGCAAGAGAAAAAAAATTATTTCAAATGTGCTTATATTTTAGTGTGGAGAGAAAGAAGGTGAGTGAAGAATAGAAATACATAGGTGAAAAGAACAGAAATAGGGGGAAAACAGTTATCCAAAGGGAAGAAAGTAAGAGTAGGAAGAAACGGTAAGGACCAGTTTAAGGCAGAGAAAGAAAGAGAGCTGATTAGAAGTCTTATTGTTCCACTGTTGGAGCTTTTGCAGGGTTTTGTCAGGAATAATCCTTAGAAACATGACTGACTTTTCTGGCCAACATGAGATTAGATTGCTTACATGGAATAGTATATACCAAAGAGAACGTGAGACTAGAGCACTCTTTACTTTAGACAGCTGATCATGTATGTCTTTAATTTTTCTCCTGACTCAGCACGGCAATTTTGTAAAAGAACTTCCCCATATTAATTCCTGGGAACACATCTGATACCAGCAGTTTGTGGCAAGAGCACAGCAAATAGAACTGTCAAGCACTTGCAGAGAAAAAACACATGAGAGCTAGAATGTGTTCTCACGAAGGTGGGTCATGGTTTCTCTTCCGCATGACCCCTACCTTCTAACAATATCGTGTAATTACCTGTGTGTGTGGTGCCATTAGGTGAGGTTCTCTGACAGGACCGTGGAGCACCACAGTTAGAAAATTTTAGCTACACAATGAAGGCAGGACCATAGAAATACTCTACGTAGGTCATTGTGAACAGGAAATTAAAATCACGATTGCTCTAATGAGATTCATTTAAATCAAAGCCAGCCAAGAAACTTAAAGGATGAGAAGAAATCCTCTCTTTCTCCCACTCTCATCTCCCTGGGAAAGGAGTCATTAATTGTTCATTACAGGGTATCCCATAATCTCCTTACCTACACGGGAGCTATTTGTCTATCGGTACAATTTTGTCACAGTTTTCTTTTATATAATTTTACTATCACCCTCAAGATTCTTTGTTTCCTGTGTGTGCAGATAGAATTGAATTCTAGGCTTTTTAATGTGACAGGTATTTATTCATTAGATGTGACATATTTGTCACTAAACATAAACTAATCAGGCAAACCACAGCACTTTATCAATCCTGCTGTTGTTTTTTCAATGAATCAAGTCCATTAAGGAATGCCTTATTATCCAGAAAATATCTTATCTGAAAACTTTACCTGCCCACGATAGAGCCAAGAATAAGGAAGTGTCAAAATACACAGTATGCATCTGTGGAAACACATGTACTTTATTTCTATCAAACTCTACCCACAGAACTAATAGACACCATTTTACTAACTGTATTTGTGTATCTAGCCTATGGGAGGTGGTGACCTGGAAACTAGGAAGGGAGCCAGTGAGTGCACAGTAGTGGGTATGGGGCGTGGTGAGTAGATGGTGAGAGGAAGAAGTGACAGCTGGAAACAGCAAGGGGAAAATGACAAAACATAGACCCAATGCATCAGAAAAAGTAGCCAGCTAGGGTCATTTAATATCAGGGCACACAATCTTACAGATCTTTCAGCCATTGAGCATTTTACTCTATTATATATAACATTGCATGATGATTGCTGGGTGTGACGTGACCCTGAGCATCAAAGGAAGGTTACATTCTTTTCAGTATATTTAATTGGAGATGTTAACAAAGTAAACAACACATTTAAAATGATTTCTAAATCAAAAACTCAATGAAATATTTTTGAAGCTTTCATTATCTGGATGACACACGAAGATGGTACCCCTTTTTATTAACGAGGATGTATAAGTAAAGCTTTACTGCAGATTTTATTCTTCCATTTATCCTATCACTCTCTCTACTGAATACCCGTGTTTCTTTCACTCGTTTACTCACACGAGTGTGAGAAAAACATTGAAAGTATTGTAGCAAGTCTTGGTTTCTTGATTCACTTTTCCTGCCCCTGAGTTATCCAGTGATAGACACATCCCATTTTGTTTAACTACAGGTCATCACTTAGGGAGCTCATTAAAGTAGGAACTATGTATTCTTCAAGTTTTCTGAAGACTAGTGGGACCATAACCTCTAATTCATACTTTTATTCTTTCCTCATTGGAGCCTTAGTAGAGGGTCCTTGATGAAAAAGGAGTTCTGTGGCCTCTCGCTAGAGAAGGGAAGGGGTATGGAGAAGTGGTGTGATTCAGTGAGTACCCACCCCTAAAGAAAGGAAAGAAGACCAGCAGAAGTCTGGGCAGAATAGCCCTCGTGTGGCACAACTTTCTCATGACAGCGTCGCATTGTACTGTAATCATCTGTGTAAGCAGCTGTCTTCCTAAATACACAGGGAATGCCCCAAAGGCTGCCATGGCATCTTGTCTATTTTTAAAGCCCTGCTTCCAGGTAGAGTGTTGAATCCAAATGTATTAAATTGAAAGAAACATTCTTTAGGGGTTCATATCTAGGAAGGAGAAATGGGAACAACAGATCTGTCATAACAATTAAAACTTTTGCAGAATGTTTTAACAGTTTGTAACTTCTTCAATTTGTCATTTGAGTCCTCCTTCCGGTCTTGCAGTTGTTATCTGCAGTGAAACTCAACCCCCAAGGACCTCTGTTCTTATTTTGGGTTAAACTGGACATAAGAGCTGGGGCGCTGTGTGTCTTCCTCCAGCCACCCTTTATGAGAAAGGACTCAGAAGGGATAGCGCAGGTCAAGGGAGATTTAGGACAGAAACTTTGGCTTTTGCAGTTTTTCCTGGTTGGGCCGGAACTCTTTCCAGTCTACACACCCCCTATAAGGTGCTTACCATCTCTATTTTTAAACTGAAATTCAGTCAGCCTCTATGTTTTCACATTCCGTCCTCCACATGTCCCCAGCAACTCATTTATAAATAATTAAGACTTCTTCAGACTTCTAAACTTTCATAGTAATGGAACACTAGGATCCCTGTTTACCTAATTTATTGTGGAAAAGGCAGCAATAACTGCTGCTGATGCTAGTAACAACAGCAGTTAATGCTTATTACTCACCATGCACTGTGTGCTAAGCACATCACATGCTTAATCATATCTAACCTTTGCAGCAATATATTTTACTATTACCATTCTTTAAGATGAGGAAACAGGCTTACAATGAGAGGTTAAGTAAAGTGCCCAAGTAAGTGATGGAGCTGGAAGCTGAAGTTGAGGTATCTGAGTCCAGAGATTATGTCTTACTCACTAATTATTAGCTAATAATCCTTATTAAATGGCACTATCCTTATTTTTAAAAAGGTTTAAATGATCACTTTTAGTTTTGTAGATGTTACTATCCAGAAACAAACACAAATTATTTTCTCTAACATTTTTCAAGGAACAAAATAAAATTAAAACTATTGGACAGATAGTAGGAAATTAAAGGAAATAACCACCCCACATACTTGCAAAATACGATCCCCTTCTCGAATCCGGCCATCTTTGGCAGCAATGCTGTTTGGATCTACCTGTAAGGGAGAGGACACACAGCTTCAACTGGATATTCAATATCCTCCCAGGAACTTAAAAATATGGTTTTAAAAAATATTTTTAAAAAGATATTTCAAGTTTTTCTATTGATTTATAGAGTGCATGCCAAATTTTTCTTCTGTCAACTGATTCTAAAAATGTAAATGAACTATTTTAGAATTAATTACAATAAAATTAAAGAGTACTAGAGCATGTTAAAAAAAAAAAAAGAATATTCACAGGAATAAAAATAGCCACCTCCCAACAAGGCAAAATTCACAATGTTTGGCATCCAGTCAAGGATTACTAGACATACAAAGAAGCAGGAAAATATGACCCTTGATGAGGATTGAATCAATAAAAGAAAACTAAACTAGAACTTACACAGCTGTCAGATTAGCAGTCAATGACATTAAAAGAGTTATTATAGGAGATATGGGGATATATGTATATGTATAGCTGATTCACTTTGTTATAAAGCAGAAATGAACATACCATTGTAAAGCAATTATACTCCAATAAAGATGTTTTTTTAAAAAAAAAAAAGAGTACTAGAGCACATCTTGATTTGTGGACCACTTTTCTCTCCCTGCCTCTCTTTGTTTCTTCCTTCCTTTTATACTTCCCCCCTTTTTATTTTATTTTATTTATTTATTTTTATATCTGTTCACTCATTTCTGTATCCCAACTGTCAGACATGGTCTTCAGCTGACATGATCCTCAGCTGATGTTAATACTAGGACCCAGGAAATTTACTTTCTGCTAGGGTGATTTTTAAATCCTGTCTTAGCTGCCTGAGAAAACCTGATAGCTATACCCTAAGTCCAAACTTATTAAAGGGATTTCTGTGTTATGAGCACATTAAGTTATAAAGAGATTTATAATCTATGTAGCTCAAGAAATGAAAAAAATACTATCCATGTAGATTATTACTAGACACTACTTTACATATAGGGTGAAGTATATTAACTGTCACTTATTTTAGAATAAATAGATATTTAAAGCTCTATTAATAGTTTATCAACATTTTAATGGGCCAAACTTGAGTGATGACTTACTGTTCACTGGGGGTAATTCCATCTATCACATTTCACAGGAAGGCTTCAAACAATTTATTGGAGCTTATTCTAGCAAAGCCTTTTTTTTTTTTTTTCCTTTTTAAAGCAAAGTATTTCAAGTGTAGGGTAAGGTTGATCCATCCTAACCAGATGTTAGATATTACTTTTTAATTAGGTGGTGCCAGCCAATAAATGAGTTTTAAGTGATCAATCAAGAACAAAAGACACTATAATTACATGTAAGATGTATAGGGAAACATTTTTTCCAAGTAATTTTGTTCTGTTCCTGTGGCTTTTTTATTATCCCTGAAAAGTAAAGTTCCAAAGTTGACATGTTTAAATAGTAAACAGAGACTCACTTGAAGGAAATAAGGGATGATTAATCAATTGTATCCTATTTACAAGACATTCACAACTAAAACTTTGTCTTCAGAACAGTAATCAAACTAATATTAAAATTCTGCATTTGTACCTCCGTACATACTACAAAAGATAATGCTGCAGGTGTTTCCTTATACTTCCTCACCATAAGCAGAGGGGTTATCATAATTGTTTATTTAAAAGAAGTATATAAGTGAAGTATTCTCTGGAGATTTTTCCATAGTGAGAGCCAGTCAGTAGATTCTTTGGTAAACTGATACATTTATAGAGCTGAGTAGTTTTCTAAGTTCATTAATTATATTATCTCTGCCAAAGTCTAAACACCTCTATAAAAGTAATGTGATAAGCATTGTCATACTAAGTTTCTAGGTGAGGAAGCCGAAGCTCAGTAAGTTACGTAATGTTTTCAAAGTCATGGCCAAGAAACTTTGGAACAGCACAGAACAGCAATTAGTATTTAGTTTGGGTTCATACACATACATATATACATACATGGTTTCACACACATATATGTGTGTATACATACATATATGCAGGAGTTAGATAACATATCTATGTATACGTGCATATGCATATATGTGTTTGCATGTATATGTGTAATTATAAATATGTTTGTATGTGTATATGTATATGTATCTCACACACACATAATACCTTACTACTTCTCATAAAATGATTCTTTTGGGAGTTTCAAAAAATCACCTATAATAATAAATTTTGCTTCACATTTTTTCAAAGTTATTAACACTGAGGGTATTTCACATTTACGTACCTCACTTTTTTTAATTGAAGTATAGTTGATTTACAATGTTGTGTTAGTTTCTGGTGTACAACAAAGTGATTCAGTTATACATGTATGTACATATTCTTTTCCATTGTGGCTTATTACAGGATATTGAATACAGTTCCCTGGGTAAGTACCTCACTTCTTGAAAGTGATTATGGGGCTGAATAAAACAAACCAATGGATGCACTTCTTGGATATGATATTTAAATTTATCAATTCTGTCAGCAGAGTAAAATATCTGATTATTGTGAATATTAGATTTAAAAGTCAATGCTATTGTTAACAGGACAGTTAAAAGACACAGCGGGAACAGAAGGACAAATGTTTGCTGATCAAAAACTTTGCTCGGCTTCCTGCATACTTAAGGGACTTTATTCAGATTTAGACAATGTTACAAGTTTTGCACTTCTCCTTACTGGGATTCTGTGGTGAAAGCATCCACATTAAATAGGCTGATAATAATTCCACTACTTGGGCAACATAATTTACTTTCCTAATTGAAAGTGACAACTACTGGCACATTGCCAATTCTTCCCATTCCAGCCTCCCAAGGATTTTCTCATCGTGAGTCATTTCACTCCACTGCTCGCTGTCTGCCTCCCCTAACCTCTCCTCCATGGCATTTCTCACCTCGCTGACATAAATGCCGGTGTCTTCTTCATCATCCGTTCGGTAACAGACTGTCAGGCCCAGCTTCTCTTGACTGTTAACACGACACAACTCGACCTCCTGAGAGAAAAACACACACAGAACGACATTTATCTCAGAGAGAAATCAAATCCCGCAGCAGGATGGAGAACTCACTGATATTCTCTAGGCCATCCTGGGAAGTCTTCATAATCATTGCCCAACATCTGAAATTAACCCATGTTACCAGAATCCTCACAATTTACTCTCAACATGTATATCTGTATATTCAGGCCAGTGTTTTAACTTTTCATTGTAAAGTTGGAGATGTGCAGTTTTTTTATATTAAATCATAAAACTTTACAAAACCACAAATGAAGTTTAAATAAAATATGTATAAATCAAAAATGTGGAATCAAGAAAATATTTGAGAATGTTAAAGTAGGTAGCAAAATGTTTATGAAACTACTGTGTTTTTATTTGTATTTTAATAAAACAAAATTAAGTTCAAATAAAAAAAGACTAAACTGTACATCAATTCTTCTTTTGAGTTCTATACAACATTATAATAAGCAAGAGTTCTGTGTAGCTCAGGCCAAGATTTTCTATTATCTTGTAGCAGCTCTCACCCTTGGAAAGAAATGGGTTCATCCAGGCTGTAGGGAGAGACATCAACAGTCATATGGGCAGAGGCAATGATTCAAAAATGTAGCAGTAAATGAACAAGGAAACACATCTACTGCAACACATGGTTAAGGGGCTTAAAATGTCAGTGCTTAGGTAATGTATATTGAATCTATTTCTTGATTTATATTCAGTAAAATAATAGTAAATTTCGGTGTATTTCATTTTTATATAATAAAATAGACTTGTACTACTCTCAGAAGCAGATGACTTTTAGAATAAATTGCATAATTCCAAGCACTGAAACACAAATTGGTGCTCTCATCATGGAGAACGTGTTCCTATTGGATGGAGCTTATAAGGCCCTTTAGTAAAGAATCAGATGAGGAAGAACAGAATAAATTTAAATTGGAAATGAAATCTAGACCATCTTTCTAAAACTCAGGCTTTGTGGGAGTTATTTGTCTGTCTTGCTTAATGCTCTCTCTCTAGTGCCTGGAACAGGGGACTGTTCAGTGTGGGGACTCAGTTAATGCTGGTTGAAGGGTGATGGCTTTTATTTCAAAATATATCCTAGTGTTTATAACTTTTTGTAAAACAATAATTAAATAATATTTCCTCTTTAACTGGAGGTAGATTTCGTGTGTGTGTGTGTGTGTGTGCACGCGCGCACGTGTGTATGAATGAAGGGAATAAAGTTTGTTAATAAAGTATCCATTTAACTGTATATGATCTGAAATAGTTACCAGGACTAAATAAAGAGAAACTCACTTAATTTCAAACTAGAGGATATTTTCCTGTACACTATGCTACATTTGAAGAAGTATCTTCCCTTTTAACTTTGTATTTCAGTGAAGGTCTTGTCATTGGAAAATAACCATTTATTTTGGCGACATACTATAAACCAAAGGTAAATACTTAACAAGGATAGACTGTCATAAGCTCCAGTGACCAATAATTTCACAGCTAATAGCAAATAAAAGAAAATTTAAATCTTCTATCCTGAGACATGTACTGCAAATTGGTGAAGTACATGAAACCATGAAGAATGCTGACTTTACACCTGGTAGACAAAGATACTCTAAATTACACTACAGAGCTTAAAAAGGGCATGGTGTATGTTGAACAAGAAGAAAAAAAGTCTTTTCACCTAGAGGAAGAATAACAAACAGTGACATGTTTTGGCACCAGAAGCAAAAAGTACACCAATCAAGGGCATTTTCAAAATTGGCAACAATTAATGCCTCTAGAGGGAAAGAATACTTGACTAAAACTGTAACATTAGGAAGGAATTATAGCAACAAAAGAGCTTCGATTACAGCAATGAAGTATACAGTTCAGGAGTAAAGAAGCTTGTGATTCCTAAGAGGCCTACAAGGAAACCTAAACATCCCATACAAAATTGAAAGTGAGACCTTTAAATTAAAGCAAATGATCTGTATTCGGAGCTGAAATCCATTGACTTTCGATGTCCTTCCAATAGCACTGGAGAAAACACCCCATCCTGTGGGAAGTTGTTTCCAGAGGGAAGCATTCCTTTCGTGAGTATTTTCTCTACTCTCCATGTTGTACTATGGTTTGGTGTTTGTTTAGAAGATGCATATCTAAATATTTTGTGGTAAAATGGAACCAATCTATTAAAATAAAAAGGGTAGAACCACCCATACAACACCAATATCACCAAGAATCACGGGGAAACAGAAATCTGAGATCTTGAGGTCAAAATAACTCTTCAATCTGTCATCTTATTGAACCTAAGCAAAACTGTGAAGCAGGTCTCAAAGTTACCCACAGCATCTTTTTTTCAACGTCACCCCCTCCCCCTTTTAAGATACTGGGCATCCTCCTACTATTTCTTTTGCTTCCTGGATTTCCTAAGGCTGCCTACCTAGGAAACCATTGGGATTTCAGGCTTGCCATCCTAATTATCTCCTAGAAAAACCTGGTATTTGGTGTAGTCTTCCATTCTCTCACAAGTAGCTCTTTAGATATAAAGATAATTGATAAATAAATGTTTCTTAAAGGGATCATCATTAGTAATTATTTAAAATGTGGCCCCATCCAGGGTTTGGTTCACACCAATAAAGATTGAAAATACAATTTTTATTACAAGCCTTAACTCAAAGGACTGAACTTATGGAAGTAAGATTCCAAGCTCCAGAGGAGGCGCGAGTGAGATTTCTCGGATCCCACAAACCACCGAGCACCAGCCCCAAGTGCGGACTTGCAATTCTTTCTTTGGTTGAGAATGTTTCAGGTACTACAGATTTCATATTGGTACACAAAAGCATACATTTTAGAATCAAAGTTTCTTTAATTCTATGACAAAATAACTTATAAGCAGCTACCTGTTGACAATTTTGTTTGTATGAGGTAAAGGAGGCTTTGTAAAGGCTACTTATCTGAAAAGAATCCTCTAGCCCAGGTTTAACTTAGTATTCCCTTCACACAAGTGCACACAAGCCTCTGACTTCTGAAGAAATAACCTTCTGGTAATAGAGAATGTTTTCCCTAACAACTTTCATACCTTTCCCTCTGTCACGAGGAAGCTGTTTGATGAAAAACATAAAAGTGAAATGCTACCTCTGTACATTTTCTCCGTGGAGACAATGCTTGGGTATCTACAAATCAAAGGCAAGCCTGCACGGATGGCACTGCTAACCGTCCATAAGTCATTTGTGACTGCAGTGGAAGAATCACTTCATATACCCGATGAAACCACGTTCATTTTGGCTTAATGTGCTTTAAGATGCTATGTTCTGGGAATATGTACAGTCCCTTAGAAAAATCAAATCACAGTATCTAATCCTGTGAGAAACTGATTATTGAGATTGAGGGTGGAGTAGGAGATTAAAGTTAGTAAAGTTTGCTGTGAAATATCCTTCGAATTATAGACAGAATGGGATTTTACATAAATTGGTTGCACTACAGTGCTGTGAATATTTTATATATTTTTTTATGATTGGGTCTAAGGTGGAACAAGGAACTTAAAAAGAAAATAAAACACACTTTTGCTTTTTAGATGGAATTCTCTTGCTGGAAGAAGAACTGAGGCTTGAAGCTGCCTGCAATGGTTTTTTAAGCAAATTGTTTCCACGCTCTAAAGAGCTCTTGAGGCCCATGGCATGAGTGAGAAAATTTAGAGGCAATCAGTCTACGCAAGTCAGAATGAAAACCAGGGCTAAACAAGATGGTCACTGATATCAACTGATAATCCCGAGAGAGAGGTCTATTGTGTCCATTTCTTTCTTTTAATTTTATTTGTTGTTTGGTTTTTATTCATCAGACAACATAGCCATTACTACACAAGCTTAGTATTAATCATATATCATTGTCTTAAATTTTGTAATGTTGATTTGTAACTAGTGAAATACCATGCTTAGTTGTTCCAACAAGACCTTTATTAAAAATGAATTAAGTAGGAAATATGAAAACTTTAACCCTCACAGCTAAGAGAAGCCTAGATACTCTACCGTGAAAATATTGCTTCATTCCCTCTCTTCTGGATAGTGGAAATCAGGTATAAAACTCAGTAAAAAATAAACGACAAAACTCCTGGAATACCCAAATTGCTATGACTACAACATTTCAGGCTTGGACACCCCAACTCCAAACATTCAAAACAAGTTACTGCAACTAATAAATAAATTATATTTTATAGAGACATTAGGGTAAAAGCGAAAGCACGTGGTCCTGTCTTTACACTGACACCCCTAACCTCACCTCCTCACTCAACCACTTTCCCTTTTCAATGATATTGTTGTGAAATACAGGCACTGTTTAATCCTATCCTATTCTTAGCGACTTTCTCTTTCTGAATCCTTTGAGAAATAAAACTGCCACATTTTTCTAGATCCAGGTTGTCTGCTTCTCACTGTGGACTCTGAATTGCCTTAGGAAGTCTTAAATTACCCATTTGAGGTTTGTGGGAATGTAATCAATTTTACAGCCTAACAAAGAAAAAGATGTTAATTTTGTTTATACTTTTAACTGGGGAAGGGAATGGATTCACGAGGCCAGTAATTAAGAGTCCATGTCAGGAATAGAAATGGGAAACCTGAAATCAAGGTGAGTGTGACAAATGGTTTGTATTTTGTATGGTTACTTCTGCTGTGTCAACTAGAGAATCAGGCCAGCAGCATGGGCACCTGCCCTTTAATGGGCTTTCACTCAGTCCTGCTCTGTCTATACCAAAGAGCAAAGGCAGGGCAGGAAACCAGAAAAAAGTGCTGTTTGCATCAGACATGTTTTTTTCTTCCTTCCTATTTTGATATTGTATCTTTTGAGAAAGCTGCACTTGTTTTTAAGTATTAGGATCATGTGGTTTACCTTTGTAAGAATCCAGAAATTCAGGGTTTTTCACAGTTGACTCTTGAGATTTGAACAAAACATAAAATGATCATTTAGTAGCTTACGAATGGCACTGCTAAACATCCACAATCATCTGTGTCTAGATTTTGTGATTTATATGTTAGTTGTGGGAGGGTCTACATCAATATAGTTCAACATATCATAGCAATGTACAGAAAAGACTACTCACAAAATGTCATTTCCATAGTTGCTTTACTTCTAAAATATCCACTTTAAGCACTCCATGCTCTGATCAGCTTCCATTCCCACTCCACCATTTGTGCTCTCTCACTGGACCCTGAACCTGTTGACCCTTCCACTTTTCACTATCAATAATTCCCTCACACCCTCCCCTCTCTCCTTGCCCAGCTTGGAGCTGCAGTTAGTCACGATACTCATAAAAATCCACGTCCTTGCTGTTCTCTGCCTTCACCGTATCACCCAGCAAAGGTCAATCACTGTCAAGCCCAACTATTCACTTCCTTGTGTTCCCACCTAAGCAGCTGTATGGTCCTGGAGGAAAAGACACAGCCATGCTAACTACACGGACTGCTTTCACTGTAAACTCATTCCCGCAAACCTCAGACGGGCCATCAACACTGCCTGACAATCGCACATGCTTCCCTCGTCAAGCTCCTCCACTTTCCTCAATTTTCCGACACAACCTGCCCACTCTCAGTTCATGACCTCCCCTCAGATTTCATTGGATGCTAAGACATTGTTATTACCTCAACTTTCTGCTCTCCCAGATGAGTATTTCACACCCCTTTTCTCTGCAACTCTGCTAGGGTGCCTTCTCTCTCTTCACTCGTAGCCAATCATTCTATTCCACACTTGGAGAAAAAAGAAGCAATGAAATGGAAACCACTGTATCTTCCCTCCACTCAGCATATTAATCTAAGTTTATCTGTATCCACCCTGTAGGCAATAATTCTGTTACAGTGGAAGAAAGATCACCAATTCTATCAAAGGCCAATGCTTCCACTTGGTAAACCATTCCTTTTTTTTCTTTTCAATTTTTTTTCCTCCTGGAATTATTCCTTCTCTTTCTCCTGCATTATCAGCTTCTCTTTCCCTATGAGATCATTCCCATTGCCAGACACACACACACAAAGGAACAATATCATCCATATGGGATGGGGAGGGAGGAAACCCCACAAAGATGATGGTCAGCTATAGGTTGAGGGCTGCTGGAAGAATCAAATAAAAATGCCTTGGAAGACATAATGGAATTGACTTGGTGCTTACCAAGGCCAAATTTCCGAGCAGAGAACACTGACCGTGCAAAGGCACAGAGATAGGGAACAACATATCATGTTAGAGGAGCCTTAAGTAATTAATGTGTGTGAAGCTAAGGGTTGAAGATTGGAGTGGGTGAGTGGACATGATGAAGAATAAAACTGGAGAAGTGGCAAGATCATAGAAGAATGACTGCACTATACTGAATAATTTGGACTCTGTAAAAAAGTAAAGAAGACTCACGGAAAGGGAAATAGCATAGTCTGATTTGCAGTTTGGAAAATGGCTTCAACAGTAGCATGGAGGGTGAGTTGGAGGGGTTAAGATATGGAGAGACAATTTGGGAATGTTACCAGTTCATGCAAGAGAAGGTAGGAGCTTGAATGTAAACCATGTCATATAAGTCCTTAAACAACGTTACTATTATTTCTACTTTATTGATGAAGAAAATGAGGCATAGAGATAAGTAACTTGCCCAGAGTCACACAGCCAAGTCAGAAGCAGAGCTGCAATTCAAGGCCTAACTAAAGGACTCATCCTGAATTCTCAACAGCTCCTTGCTCTGGTTCCAGTTACAGCTCTTTCTCATTTTTCAGTTTTCAACTTAAATAATATCCTGGATAGTATCCCTCTCCATCACTCTTTCTGAAGCAGGGTCTCCAAAATTTTCTACAGAAATTTCACCAATGCTTAGTAACTTCTTGACAACTATGATTATTTATTCTTTTTTATTATCAAATTTGTATTTTATTAAGTTGCTTATTTTTATTGTTGGTTTCCTTTAATATTCTTTAAGCAGATATTTTCTGTTATGTTTATTATATCCCACAAGCCTTAGATATGAAAGAAGGAAACTCAGCTCTTGAGGACAGTGCCATGCCGTCTTCTTTACATTCCTAATACCAGCAGAATCTGGGGATTTATGAGAAGCCCCCCAGGCAACTGCTGGATGAGTTAACTACTATAGTGAAGTTGGATTTAGGCTATAATTGCTTTGGCTATGTTTGTACCTCAGTATAATCATATTAGATTAAGTAGAATAGATTCAGAAAGCTGTTCAAACAATAAATGTGACTGACTCTCTTATAATTTCTGCCAACAAGATAATTAATCACAGTGAACTAGAAAAATCAAGCCAAATTAACTATAAAGTACTCATTCTAAGAATTCTTCTAGCACGTTTAGTTTTTATTCACTTTATTCACCTGACACTTTCGTAGCACCTGCTATGTGCCAAGGCCCTCATTTAGCACAGGAAACTTTTAGGTACCAACCATTGTGATAAATGTTTTGGGAATACTGTCACATTTAGTTTTATAAAAATATGACAGGCTAATATAGTGTATCACAGTTATTTACGGTCTAACCAGCGTTCATTCTCTCTCTTTTTGAAAGCATGACCCTAAATTTCTTGTGCAGAATCACACCTTCTTCTTTCCTTGTCTATATGTCTGTTCAACACTGATTTCAGCTTTAGGGGCAGTCATGTGACCTAGATATCAGCCAATGAGTGTATTTTATTTCCTTAGCTGTAGTGATCATTTCAAGAATGGATATTTGATACGGTTCAAGCCCATAAATATCAGGCCTGAGAGTTTTGTTGAAACCATTGAGAAAAGAACACTTGCCTTCCCTGTTGTACTTGAACCTGCAAGACTATAGGAGCAGCTCAAATCTTCATCTTCCCACAATATATAGAGCCTGGGGGTAAATGCAACAAAGAGGAAATAAAAGCCAAAAGATGGAGAAAGACTAAAATTTAGTGGCATCGTTTGAGCCCCTGCATCAAGTTATACCTGAAATAGTAAACTTCTGGAATTTTCAATTCAGAAAGTCAATACATCTTCCTTTTCTCCGTAAGTATTTGTTTTGAGTCTTCTGTTTTTTGGATCAGAGTCCCAATTGATTTTGGTAGATAGTATAAATTTCATTTTATAGATAAAACAATTCAGGCCCAGCATTAAGTAATTCACCTAAGGTTACTTAGCAACTATTTGTCTGAGTCAGAAATTGAATATAGGCTTTTTTTTTCCTTGCTTTTACTCCAAAGCTTGTTTTTTCACTCAATACACTCTTCTAGTCCAACGATGATTTAAGAGCTCATTATTAGACTGAGGCTTAAACACTTAAAGAACTCAGAAAAGTGCAATGGGCTACATGGTAGAAAATAGATGAGTCAAGGGATGAACCAAAAGAGGGAAAGTTCCAGAGAGAAGCTACTTTCATGCAGTGGGTAAGAAGTTCATTGCAGCTATAGCAAAGGGTTGCTGAGGGGAGTATTAAGAGATGATGCTAGAGAGGAGAGTTAGGACCAAAGTTTAAAAGATCTCATAACCAAAGTCCTGGGCAGAAAAGGGAGAGGGAGATCAATATGCAAAATTTGGGGCATTGCAGCTTCTATAAACTACAAAGAGTTATGAAACTAGGACTACTGAGAGAAAGCAAGGACTTGATTTTCTGGTATTCAACTGAGACAGAAGCATAAATTTCTTCTATTTTATTTTTAATATTGATTAAATTTTAAGAAAATTAATATAATCATAAGTTACTTCATAGGATTACTTGGAAGGAAATTTTAGACACAATTTAACTTGTCCTCCAACTTTTATCAATAGAAATGACTTTCCCACATTTACCTGGTAATTTAGTGGCAGAGCTAAGATAGAAGCCAAGTCTCCTGACTTTCATTCAATCGCTCTTTTTTACTGTTATCTCGTTGATTCTCATATTATTCTTTAAGTAATTCTCACCTGGGATGGTCCTTTGGGGTGTGCAGGGAGGAGAGTGTGATGGGAATGGGAAAATCACTGCAGGAAATGAGAGAAGCTGATGGAAGTGGGTTACCTAGGTGAAATGTGTGGAAGCAGGAACAAGGTTGACAAGTGACGTTAGCTGTAAGGTAAACTGAATCAGGGTGATGACACAGGACTCAAGGAGAAAAGGGCTTGAGTTGACATCTTTTTTAAACTATTCTTTCAACCCTTTGTGTCTATAGTAGACTTAAAAAGAAGAAATAGCACACTAAACTTTTATATAAAATTATTGTCCATTCTCTGAGAGGCTCAAACACCTATTGTCATTCTCATAGTACTGCATTTCACCTGGTCCTGCTGTCTTTATTTTATCTCTACTCCTGCCATTTGTAAGCTCTCTTCTCTTTGAATTACGGAAACTAGCTTTTTCAAAAGAAAGTGTTAACAGCATTTCTTTGATATTGGTCATGTGCATTCTGAAGAGTAAATAGTCGAAAATGACAGGGTGACCCTTTGTGCCCTGGTAGTCCTTGATTCAGTGATTGTAATTCTTGGTTCCATTCACCTTCATGCTTTTGAGCTTGGCCATGTTTTCCATAAAGGAAATCAGCTAAAGAGATACCATTTACTATTTGGGGCGCTGTTTTAAAGTAAAAAAAAATCATTTTGAAAAGCAGACATTTACTTGAGAAAGAAAAATACCTTTTACTTAAATATAAGACAACCTATAGCTACTCTGGGTGGCAGAGTGAGCATAGTAGAGGAATAAAAGTAAAATCTACACATTCGCAAAATGATCCTCAGGAGCACCTACAAGGGGATTGAGTAAACTAGGACTGAAATAGGTTATAAATATTAACACTGGGTGACAGAGTTATCACTGCTTTATCTAAGAGAAAACAATGTCATTTGGAAGCTAACCTTTTGGAATATTGGAAGCCCTGTTAAATATTTGGCACAGAAGTTGATATACTGCCTATCCCTTGACAGGTAGGATATATAGATAAGAACAAAGTGACAAAGAAGGCAGAATGAAGAGCTACAGGGCTGTGGTCTAAGATAAACCCAAGAAGGAATATATTTATGTTTGGTGGCTAGGACTAAAAGACTGCTCCAAAGGGCTCAGAGTTTAGAAGAGATGGTAGATTTACTGTGAACCAAAGTTAAAGGAAGGAAAGAATCTGGGGCATGATAGCAAAAACTACATTTTTGAACTTGGAGATAGTAATCTAAATTTATCAGATAATATTCCATTTATCATGCTCCATGTTGGGTCAATACGTTGATACGCAATGGAAATTTTTTTGCTAAAAATAGTGCAAACCCACTGTGTTTTTCATAGGTAGGAAAATTAGGTGTAAAACTTACACAGAAACTACAAAGATTTTACATTGTAAAACATTACGTAGAATAAATTTGTGTTCTTGGAAGTGGATCAGAGGAAGAAGTGTTTTATGTTATTATATTTTTATACATAATATTTAAGACCTTGGTTGAAAATATGATCAAATAATGAATTAAATTTTCTTCTAACTACAAAAATCCAAAATATCATCTGCCTTACCATGATCATTCAAAAATATGGTATTTTATTCAAGCATCTCATGGTCAGTAACTTATTCCACAAGATTCGTTATGAAAAGATGTTTGGTGTCCCATGTCTCCAGATTAGTACCACAGTGTATAATAATAAATTTCTTTGTAAATACATAGTGATTAATTGTAGGTAACAGGCTGATCCTGAATTCATGCATTATTTCATATTTTGTAGGTTCTATGTTTTGCCACTGGCCATTATCCAAAGTGTTCAAAGAACTCATCTGATAGCACAGATTCTAGATTTTTCCTTTTCTATCCCTTCTTTATGGAGTCAGCTCTCCTAGTTATTTTTTAAGGCTGGTCTGTTTTGATACATGAAAGGCACTGCATCTTTATTGTACTGGCAATAAAATTCTAATAACATGCATTAAAACCAATTAGTAGACCTGAATATCTCCTGATCTAATGAATGAGAAAAGGAGGGCCTACATTTATCTATTTCAGATATTATACATTGAATTCTAGACTGGGAGACGCCCGTGTCTCTGTTGACACAACAGAAATTTGTCAATCCTTTTCAGAACTTCTCTTTATTTGAAAAGCATTTAGGAAGTTTTCCAGCATATGTTATTAAGGAAACATAAAAGGAAGATTAACAAAGCAGAAGAAGAGGGGAAATAAATAAACCTGTTGACAAAATTAACTTTATTTCCATCAACTGGTTATTGGAGCAGGAAATACAGGCTTTTCTAATGAGGCACTGGGCTATGATGGCGAGTTTTCTTCTAAGCCATTTTATGGTGGGGGCTAGGGAGCTTTTCCTGTGGTCATCATAACAGGAAAAGGTACAAGACTTTTAAACCTGTCAAGATCCCATAAAAGTTATAATAATTATTCCCAAATTATTTTTTCCCTGTTCTTTTTCTTGTTTGGTAAAGTAGCACTTTCATATAATCAAATGTGTTCACATTACCACCATAGATATTTCTGATCTAACCAAGGAAAACAAATCCTAAAAACATTTCTCTTACAAAAGACAACAAGGTTAAAAGTGTGGAAGTTAAAGTTTTGCATTTTATTCAACATTTTTACATTTTCTCCAAAAGATAGTTGGTGAGTTATTTATTTTTCTTAAATCAAGAAGCAATGCAAATAAAGCAACGGACAAAGGATTAATCTCCAAAATATACAAGTAGCTCATGTAGCTCAATATCAAAAAAACAAACAACCCAATCCAAAAATGGGCAGAAGACCTAAATAGACATTTCTCCAAAGAAGATATACAGATTGCCAACAAACACATGAAAGGACACTCAACATCACTAATTATTAGAGAAACACAAATCAAAACTACAATGAGGTATCACCTCACACTGGTCAGAATGGCCACCATCAAAAAATCTACAAACAATAAATGCTGGAGAGGGTGTGGAGCAAAGGGAACCCTCCTGCACTGTTGGTGGGAATGTAAATTGATACAGCCACTATGGAGAACAGTATGGAGGTTCCTTAAAAAACTAAAAATAGGGGGCTTCCCTGGTGGTGCAGTGGTTGAGAATCTGCCTACCAATGCAAGGGGCACGGGTTCGAACCCTGGTCTGCAAAGATCCCACATGCCGTGGAGCAACTAGGCCTGTGAGCCACAATTACTGAGCCTGCGCGTCTGGAGTCTGTGCTCTGCAACAAGAGAGGCTGCGACAGTGAGAGGTCCGCGCACCGCGATGAAGAGTAGCCCCCACTTGCTGCAACTAGAGAAAGCCCTCGCACAGAAACTAAGACCCAACACAGCCATAAATAAATAAATAAAATTTAAAAAAAACAAAACAAAACTAAAAATAGAACTACCATATGACCCAACAATCCCTCTACTGGACATCTACCCTGAGAAAACCATAATTCAAAAAGAGTCATGTACTACAATGTCATTGTAGGGAGATCAGCTCGGTGCTTTGTGTCCATCTAGAGGGGTGAGATAGGGAGTGTGGGAGGGAGGTGCAAGAGGGAGGGGATATGGGGATATATGTGTAGGTATAGCTGATTCACTTTGTTATACAGCAGAAACTAACACAACATTGTAAAGCAATTATACTGAAATAAAGATGTTAAAAAAATGCAATAAATATAATATTTCACTTTCACATTTTTAACTAAAAATAACTGTAGTTTATTCAAAAAAGAAGCAATGTATGCATTTGAAATACAACCATTCTTAGAAGGGAGAAAGTTCATTTGGGAGAGGTATGTGCATTTTAAACATTGGGGCAGCTTTCTCAAAATGTACATAACATTATTTGCAGGTATAATTTCATGTATACATATTTTCTAAGTTTGGTCATAGCTCCTTGTCTGTACTTATATGATTCATAATTAACAATTACCTGTAATATTTATCACATATTATCCTATGATCTATTTTTTAAAAATGGAAAATAAGTAATGGTATGGATTTTTCAGAGCTTGTAAAGTTTCATAAGAATGCACATATTCTCACATATATGTATCAATTTTTATTCTAGATGATATAATTTCCCCAGTGACTAGTGCATAGGTGTATAATTGTATGTTTGTATAACCATGATGCCATTTTGTGGCATTTAAAGTAGTAGTAATTTACTATATTGGATAGACAATTAAATAAATAATGATCAGATTAAATTATTTATTTATTTTAAATATTTATTTATTTAAATTATTTTATGGTTATTTGCCCAACTGCTTTATGAACTGCTTTTTCCTTGGGCCTTTGAAGAGTAGACATGTTTCTCTATTTGTTGTTAATGAGATCAGTCTGAATATTCTGACCACTTGAAAAGTAATTTCCATCATTGCATTATGTATTCTACAGCCTTATTTGATAACTACAAACAAAAACATGGATCATCAAAATTAATCTGAAACATCTGTTCACTACCGCATAATTTATAATAGCAAAGTATCATAAATGTCCTCAATGTCCACAATATGTGACTTCTTAAATAAATAAGGGAGTATCTGAACGATGGAATATTAAGACTCTGGAGAACTTTCATAACACGGGAAATGATCATTATAAATACTAAAGCAGGACACAAATTTATATAACATAACCATCTCCCTTTTGTGTGTTTTTTTATTCTTATATTCAAATAAAAATTCCTGGAAGAAAATATGAGTAGTTAGCTCTAGTTGCTGTTATTATGATCATGATTCCTTTCTTTTTAATATATCCTTGTATTTCCAAGCATATTTTCTGTGAGTATATACTTACCTAGAACCAGAAAAATAAGCATTATTTTAAAAAAAAACAAATATTAATCATTGAAAACAAATGGGTGCTCTGTACATCATGGTAGCCGGCAGATCTCTATTCCTTCCTTTCTACACAATCATCTTATTTACTAGAAAATACTAATTAAAAAGCAAGGAAAAAAAAGTAATTTGATCAATTCAGTGAAGTGAGAAGAAACTAAACATAAACATCAAAGAAACACTGTGTGAGGGTTAGAAGCTCAATGGCAGTACTATGGGCATTATCTTCATCTAAAGGAGACACAGACACTAAACCTTGGTTGTTGTTTTCTTTTTTTCTTGCGGTACGTGGGCCTCTCACTGTTGTGGCCTCTCCCGCTGCGGAGCACAGGATCCGGACGCGCAGGCTCAGCGGCCATGGCTCACAGGCCCAGCCGCTCTGCGGCATGTGGGATCTTCCCGGACCGGGGCACGAACCCGTGTCCCCTGCATCAGCAGGTAGACTCTTAACCACTGCGTCACCAGGGAAGCCCCTTGGTTGTTTTTTAATGCCCCAAATTTAGCCAAGCTTTTCATTTATGGAGCTCTAGAGCCTGAAGTTCTTTGTGCTCGTAGTAGGGCCAAATCTACATGAACACGTCAGACTTATCGACCCTCCACAATTCTGATCTTCTTTCCCAACTTGCTTAATGACATTACCATTGTGTCAGTCAGCCCCATTTAGGTCTTCACTGTTATCTTGTATTCTCCAACTGCGGCCTTTTACAGATAATGGACATTGCCTATAAAATGGTTCTCCTTTTTCCTTTTCTTCCTACTCCCTTTGCTGTTGCTCTGGTTCAGTCTTGTAATTTTTCTTCTCCACCTGTTCAATCCCCTTGAATCATCTGGAAGATTACTGCTTGATTAATCTTATTAATATGTCTTTAACACATTATTTCATGCTCAAAAGCATTAATGGTTCCCACTGATTACTGAATTAAGTCAAAAGTGCTCAGACTGACTCTCCAGACTCTCTGTAATCTGATCCCAAACGACATCTGTACAACATCTCTTATTCTTCTGCTTAAAGATCGATGACCTGGCCAAACTGGAGTAGAAATCATTTCCCAGATCTGTCAGACTTTCTTCCTCCTTACCAAAATGTATGGCGCTTCATTTACTATCCCTATTAAAATTCTGCCGATATTTAACATCTAATAAATTATGAACTTCCGAAAGGTGGAGGAAATGTATTCAACCTTGTATCTCAGTGTTGATAGTAGGAACTTGCAAGTAGTAAATGCTTGTGCCTGTTTGCTAAATAAATGAATCCATTTCAAACCACACCTGTATCACAGTCTCTTTATCACCTAGAAGTACTCTTCATCCCTCTGGGTACACAGTGGTCTCTGCATCTCTAATTCAATACAAATCATACTCGGCCTTACATGTCATTATGGAAGACAGGGACATTCCCAGTTTATAGGCATTAGGATTTCCTTGCATCTGGCCATGTCTAGAAGACTAGTATAGATGAACTGTTAGGAACTATTTGTAAGAAGGCTTAAGAATCTCCCTGTGAAAAAGGATACAAAGACTCAAAGAATAGGACTCAAAAAGTAAGACTTCTGTGTTTGACAGTTATGTTGTGCTAGGTACTTTGAAGAGCCTTCCTGCTGAAAACAACTGAGGCTGACCTACTTCTTTTATTTATTTTTAAAGTATTACTAGGATGACAAAATAACAGTAAATACTCAGAGGACAAAACAAATGAGTGAAGGTGAGAATTTGGAAAAGAATAATCAGGAATCAGATTTTATCCTTGAGAGTATTTACTGAGTTAAGTGAAGCTAGGCCTCAGTGTCCACAGTTTCACAGAGCACAAAGAATAGGAGACAATGTCCAGAGCCTATTCAAGATAAAGAGTCTAACAGGAGACCACAGGAAGGAAGCTGGGAGGCCCAAGAGCTATTGACTTAGTGTTATGGTGAAAAAGAAATACAACACCTCTCTCCCAGGGCATTGCAAAGAGAACTGTCTATCGTGAATTTTGGTCTTGAATGAAAGGGAGAAAAGTCTCACCTGAGAATAAGCAATAACAAGCTGGCCCCTACGCAAACTTCATGGATGTTTGCACCTCCAATTCAGACTACCTGGAGGGGTAACGGTGGTATCTACAACAGCTCAAGCTGATAATTAAGTTTAAAGTAGTCCTGGGAGGGTGATATCCCCAGGAGCCCAGCAGAAACTAACTCATGCTTTCTGGCTGGAGAAACCCAGGCCTCAAAGTGCGCCAGGGACAAAGTTGGAATTAAAATGTGCTTAGAGTCAAATTTCACAAAGTACACAAAGAAACAGTGCACCATGAGTGAGATCCAGCAGGAGAAAAAAAAAAATTAAATAGGAATCATAACTGGAAAGACATTGCGAATATATACAGAGAGATTTAACATAATGAAAGAAATAGGAACAAGGATGGTAAATATGAGTAATGAGCATAAAAATAACCAATAAAAAAGAATAAGAACGGGGCTTCCCTGGTGGCGCAGTGGTTGAGAGTCTGCCTGCCGATGCAGGGGACACGGGTTAGTGTCCCGGTCCGGGAAGATCCCACATGCCGCAGAGCGGCTGGGCCCGTGAGCCATGGCCGCTGAGCCTGTGTGTCCGGAGCCTGTGCTCTGCAACGGGAGAGGCCACAACAGTGAGAGGCCCGCATACCACAAAACAAAAACAAAAACAAACAAACAAAAATAGAATAAGAACTTATAGAAATGAAAATTATAATAATTGGAATTAAAATTTAAAGGATGTGTTTAAGAGCAGATTAGACAGACCTGAGGAATCGCTCAACTAGAAATTAGTGAACTAGAAGATAGATTTGACAAAATTATCTAGAATGCACACAAAGAGACAAGGAAATGAAAAGTAGGAAACAGGAGTTAAGAAATATGGAGATAAAGGCTGAAAATACTCCAGAACTGATGAAAACCACTAATCCACTGAAATCAGGAATCAGTACCTTTATTGTGTACCATACCTGTATCTGTATTGTGTATCAGTAAAGATACAGTGGAATGGTATTTTGTTGTGCTGAGATAAAACATCTGTTGACCTAGAGTTCTATACTTGGGAAAATGTTTTTTACGAGAGTAAAATAAAGATATTTTCAGATAAACAAAAAAACCAAACTATTTTGCCAGTAGCAGACTCTCACTAAAGAAAGCTAAAAGGTGTATGTTAAGTTCAGAAGGAAAACTCAGATGGAAGGTCTTAGGTGCAAATAGAAATGAAGAATAAAGAAAATCTAAAGAAATATGAAGTACTCATACTATATAATGGCTTAAGGGGTTAAAAGAAGGCCAGGAAAAATTAAAATGCTTATAAAGGTATCATATAAGTCAGGAAGGGTGTGGTTTGCTTAAGTGTTCTTGAGTCTCTATACAGTATTCCTGCTAAGGATGAGGGTAAAGATATTGTTAATTACAAAAAAAAAATCAATACACTAAGTTGTATAAGATAAGCACTAAAAGAACAGAAATAGTTCATATTACCATATTGTAATCCAGCAGAGGGGAAAAATTGGAATGAGAAAGACAATCAATTTACATTAAAGACAAGAAAGGATAGCAAAAGAAACAGAAAAGTGAAAACACAGCACAGTATAAGAAAATACAATTATGCCCAAATTTATAAATAATTATGAGTGTAAACAGACAAAATCATGTAGTTAAAAGACAAAAAAATGACAAAATATAAATGCAAACAGACCACCACTGCTGCTAGCACAAAAGAACAACATTCCAGCTCTATAAAAAGTGTACAAGAAAGGCTCGCAACAAGACATTGTCAAAAAGGCATGCAAAACATAACAATTCAGAAAAGGTGAAAGTAAAAATTGGCAAAAGTTATGCCACAAAATACTAAGACTAAGCTGGTGTAGCTATGTTATTAGTATAGTAGAATGTATTGTAGAACAAAGATAATCGCAAAAAATGTCACTACATGTTTTTTAAATGACCTAAAATTGTAGAAAACAAAAATGACAGAATTAGAGATAGAATTTGACAGATCTATCACTGTAATGGCAATTGATAGATAAATCAGCCAATGTAATTTTAAGGATAAAGAAGATTCGAACAGTATGATTAACAAGCTTGATCTAATGTATAGCTATAGAATATAATTCCCAATAAATGCAGAATATATATTATTTTCAGGCATGAATTGACCTTTTATGAAAAGGTTCACTTTAGCATAATAATAATAAACACATTAAATTCAATTTGTGCTAAGCAGTGTTTTAACCACGTTAGAATACATTTTATTTAATTAATTAATTTATTTATTTTTGGCTGTGTTGGGTCCCCGTTTCTGCGCGAGGGCCCTCTCCAGTTGCGGCAAGCGGGTGCCACCCTTCACCATGGTGCGCGGGCCTCTCACCATCGTGGCCTCTCCCGTTGCGGAGCACAGGCTCCAGACGCACAGGCTCAGCAATTGTGGCTCACGGGCCCAGTTGCTCCGCGGCACGTGGGATCCTCCCAGACCAGTGCCCAAACCCGTGTCCCCCGCATCGGCAGGCAGACTCTCAACCACCACACCACCAGGAAGCCCTAGAATACATTTAATCCTCACAGTCCTAAGGGTTTGGTATATAAATATCCCCATTTTATACATGAGAAAACTGAGACACAAAGATGTTAAGTGATTTTCTCAAGGTAACAACTAGAAAATGGAAGAGCTGGGATTAGAGTGTCCTCTTATCTGCCATGCACCCAGGAGCACTGCCAGGCTGTTGGCAGGAGTTAGAATTGTCTCAATTCTGAGCTCTCCTTCGTTCAGGACAGTGGGTACTTCTGAGGGAGAAAGTACAGAGACAGGATTGGGAGGGGGCATGCAATATCATGGTAATGTTCTTTTTCTAGAACCGAGTACTGAGCGGACAGGTATTTATTGCATCTCTGTTTGAAGGAAAGTTGACACTGTAGCATAGTATTACTCAGACTATTTTTAGAACTGACATTACAATTTTATGCCATTGTCCTAAAAGTGCAATGAGAACAAGTGAAAATGAAAGGTAGATTTTAGCTCTTTGTAACACCAAAAGCATAAAGATAGGCACTGGTTACTTTTCCTCCTGGAGGTAACTCTTGGAAAACGGCATGGCAGGTACACAGTGATCCAACAATCTGCCTGGGCCAGTAAGAAATGGAGAGAGGGAGAGAGACCAGGCCCCAGAACGTCAGGTCCATCAGGGGATACGATCATCATAGTTGAAGTCAGAAAGAAGGAAAATGCCAGATTTTATGGGGTAGCAACTTGGCAGTTTGAGAGTACATATGTGCCATACCATGAGGATTCCCAGAAGCTTCTAGAAGGATTTTGACAGGTGATTTGAAGAACCCAAAAAACTAGAGGAGAGGGTATAGCCAGAAAAATACTGTTTTATTACTGCCTGTGCTTTTTTCTAAACACAGGCATTTTCTAAGGAAAGTGGGTAACTCTTATCTATGCACTTAAAATGAATAATAGATATTAATTTGCTGAGGGCAGAGATTGTACATATTTTTATCATGATAATATTTTACATGATATAAAAAAATCATGAATGAATGCAAAAATCCATCAGAACTCCTAATAAAGCAACTTCTTTTTTTTTTTTTTTTTTTTTCGGCTGTACGCAGGCCTCTCTGTGGAGCACAGGCTCCGAACGCGCAGGCCCAGCGGCCATGGCTCACGGGCCCAGCCACTCCGTGGCATGCGGGATCCTCCCAGACCGGGGCACGAACCCGTGTGCCCTGCATCAGCAGGCGGACTGTCAACCACTGTGCCACCAGGGAAGCCCAAAGCAACTTTTAAGTATATCTGATACTAGATATTAGGGATATCATTTTTAAAAACAAAAGAAGGCACATGATTTTTTTGCAGAAAAAAGTGCCATTCTATTAGTCTCCTAATACCATTAAGTGTATCCAAATTTAACTCAATAGCTAATTTAGGACAAGTATGTGGGTTTGGGATGGGGCCTGTGCAAGCATGTCCATGAATCTATAAAGGGAACAAGAAATGTGTAATAGAAAGAGATAGTAATTTATGTACAGATGGAAATCCAGATATACACACACACACAAACACGTCCCTCTGGAATATATACCAGCCCTAAAAGGCTCTGTCCCTTCCAGCTTGGCTATGCCAATGGCATCCAGCACCCGAGGTAGTCGCACCTTCTGAATGCTCCTGGCTAAAATGCAGAAATCCTGCAAATTACTTCTATAATGGGCAATGGAGGGGAAAAACTGGATGAAACTCAACATAGGAAAAGCCAATTTAAGTACTATAAAATGTTTTCTAATAATGGAGTCTGTTAGGCTTTGGGGTAATCTCAGCAGGAGATATGAAGGCTGTATCATAGGAAGGACTTAAAAATATCAAGGAAAAATTTGATTTCAACTGTTTCAATTGGGCAGACTTCTGCAGCAGAGGAAAGGCAGTACCTTTAGAATATTACCAGGGTTACAACTATTGTTGAAAACTTATGTGTGACAGAGAAAACCTTGCAATTCGCTGCTGTGTACAGGAAGGTCAAAGGCATTGTAGTTTCAAAAAATCATTACTTGCTTTCTAGGGAAAAAATCAGTTTAATCTTCAAAATATGGTTTCCTGAAGTAAACAGTATGAGACAGGATGGTCTGGTAAAAGAGAAGCAGTGGACACCTACCATAATTAGAGTTTTACTAACTGTTGCTAGCATCTCATTTAAAGAGAAAGTTCACTTTAAGATTTTTTTTTGTTTCCACTGTGAATGCAAGTTTTATTAATACCACACTATGCGTAGACCACAGTCCGCTGTTACTCTATTCAGATTTTGGCTTTTTCCTTCCTAGATTTTTGAGCAATGTGTTCATGTACATAGATAATCACAATCCCATTTGTAAAGAGGAAAGAAAGAAAACGTTTATTGTACAGAACGGACTTCTCATCAGCACTGGGGTGGTCCTCTGAGACTTTCATTTATTTCCTTCACAAAAGCAGAAGATGAAGTTTAAGTGCCTTCCTGTGTATTAAATTTAAAAATACCAGCCACTCTATTGTTCAGAACTAAGTCCTTTTAATCAAAAAATGGCTTCTTATTCCTCAGATACCTTCCATGCATGAGGTAATGAGCATTTTAGGATCTTAGAAGGATGCTTCACAGTAATCCCTTGGGCTTTTCTATTTCACAGAATTTACTATTTATTTTGCTACATGCCTACAGAGAATTGGTCAAGTTCATCCTTTTCCTTTTAAAGCTGTTGAAACTCTTCAGTTGTGAAAACAGCCTAATGAAAGTGGCCTCTTTATCCTCCTCCTGCACTCGCAGACTACTCTGGAATGAATATATCACATAGGTAGGCATAGCCTCGATGTGTTTGGGGGCTATCTGGGTGGAAATAGAAAAGTCTTGAAGCGAGACAGACCAGTCTAGAGGTAAACAGGCTGCCAGTGCTGGCAGCTGTGCCGTTACGGAGAAAACTGCATTCCCCAATGTGGTCTCACTTATCAATTTTGACAGGTGACTGTCTTGACTCCCCAGAACATTTATCAAAGAGGACAAATCGTGCTGAATGTCAAGTTTGCCAGAATGACTTTGGTTAATAGTTGACTGTAAAGAAAATAGGGCTCATAACCACCTATCTATCATGCAGGGGAAGGAGAACATTCTACCTAAATAATTTTTGTTTATTTTTAAAAAGCCAACTATTTATTTATTTGAATCTATACTCTACCATTCCCACCATCTTAGTTCAAGGCCTTTTCATTTCACACATAGACTATAAAAATTTGGGTCTTTTATTTGGGTTTTGTTCCTTCAAATTTGTCCTCCATGCTCCTACAAAAATGGGTCAATCTGGGAAACAATCTGACTCCCTCAGGCCTCTTGTAACATGGAGGTGTCTTCCCATTGCTTGTAGTATAAAGTTGCCTGTAGTATAAAGTCCAAGTTCCCAGTTGTTACATAAAAGTTGTTTCTTTATCCGGCCCCTGCATACCTGTCCAGCCTTATCCTGTGTCTTTCTTCACTTCCCAAAACACTCTCCAGTTAGACTGAACTACTATGAACCTGCTGTGTTTGTTGATGCCATCACACATTTGACTTACTCTTGCCTTAAACATTGGCTTGCTCCAAATTCTCCTCAGGTACCATTCCCTCTCTGACCATTTCCCAAAGAGTTAGTCACTGGTTTCTCTGTACCACTTCTGTATTTTATTATTGTGTATGTCTCAGAGTAGTGTAATTATATATATATCTTCCTATTTCTGTAAGCAGCTTTTGCAGGAAAGAGCTCTCTGCAGGAGGCCCCTTTGTCTTGTCACTAACCTTTAACAAGGCACCCCCAAGCTCTACTTATCTCCAGCCGGAGCACACCTTTCAAATCTTTTGATCACACAGTACTTTGCCTAACTTGTTGGTTCTTCCTGGAGATCAAAGAAGTAGAAATGAAGAATAAGTAATTAGCAGATGGCCAGATCTCCTCCCTAGCTTCCCCTTCAGTAGTCTCAAACTGTGAACAAACTGTGTGAACAAACTGTGTGGACAACATAGCATCTAAAGAAAGATCACAAGAGGTTGACAAGCCTGCACACAGTGGGGGATGGCAACAACTCTGACCTCCATCTCAATGATTAACTGAGCTTACTTCCTTTTTTCCTTTTAAAAGCTTTCATGGCCAATCAGAATCTTCGGAGGTGGTTTTTGGGGGACACCGGAGTCCATCATTTCCCCAGATTGCCAACATTCTGATTACAGGCAACTTTCCTTTCTACCAACATTTGTTTCGCCCTCGTGTATTGATTTTCGAGCAGCAAGCGGCCAGACCTGATTCGGTAACATTTCTACATCTAGACTGTGAGCTCCTTGATGGAACACAGTATCTCATTTATTATTGGCTTATCAATACTCAGCATAGAATCTGAGATTGCACACATTGCTCAAAAATATTTATTTCTGAACTTAACTGGGTCACCATGGTTACCAGAAGCTGAAAGGAAAACATCTTTATATCACAGAAGCGGGAGTCATTAAAACATCTTTGGGTTTAAAAGCAAAATTTAATGGCATATGAAAAATAAAATGTAAAAAACCTGCATGTTTAATTATGTATTATGGAATACCATGATCTGTGTTGTATGCAGAAGGACTGAGACCTTAGAGTGCAATTTTATTTTATTTTCTGATTTTTCTCCAGCTTGTTGAGATATTATTGGCATATAATATGTATAAATTTAATGTGTACAATGTGATGATTTGATTATATATATATATATATATATATAGTGAAATGATTACCACAATAAGGTTCCTTAACACTTTCATTCTGTCACATAATTACCTTTTTTGTGGGGAGCACATATAATATCTATTCTCTTAACACTTTTCAATTGTATAATATGGTGCTGTTAATTATCATCACCATTAGATCCCCAGAACTTATTCATCTTGTAGCTGGAAGTTTGCACCCCTTGACCAACATCTCCCTATTTCCCCCACCTCCCAGACACTGGCAGCTGCCATTCTACTCTATTTATTTGAGTTTGGCATTTTTAGATTACACATATAAGTGAGAATACAGTGTTTGCCTTTCTCTGTCTGACTTATTTCACTTAGCATAATATCCTCAAGGCCCATTCATGTTTTGCAAATTTTCTTCTTTTTATGGCTGAAAAATATTTCATTGTATGTATACACCACATTTCCTTTATCTATTTATCCCTTAATATACACTTAGGTTATTTTCAGGTCTTGGCTATTGTAAATAATGGTGCAATGAACATGGGGGTGTAGATATCTCTTTGAGATAATGATTTCATTTCCTTTGGATATATACCCAAAAGTGGAATTGCTCGATCATGTGGCAGTTATTAGGGTGCGATTTAAAATCACTGACTACCATGTACGTGAAATTGTAAAACTAAGGATTGGGATAATTTTCTGATGTCGGGTTTTTGTGAAACTTAAAAAGCAATGAAACACTTAAGTAATTTAGTAAATGTTGGCAAATTTTTCTTTAATTTGTTGTAATTTAAGTTTAATAAGAACATCTAATATTGTGCCAGGCCTTTCCTTAATCTGCTACATTCTAATAATTACCCAGTCTTCAGATTTGCTTCTGATATATATGCTTCCATCCCTGACTTTCATTTTCCACTGCTACTACTACTACTAGTGTAGTCCTTACCCTATTCTGAAAAGAAAACTTATACTTTTCATCTTACTTTTAAAATATACACACAAAAAAAACATTCAACACATAAATAATTATGAGAGACATGCAAAGTTGGAAGTAAAGGGCCAAAAGTTGAATGGGAGAAACTACCATATATTGATGCTGGCATAGACTAACATCTCCTTTCCTGTTGCAAAACCCCAGAATGTATAAAAAAAGTATATATAGAAAAGAATCATAATCATGCTTTAAAAAAAGAAGAGAAACCCTTGATGGATTAGAAACTGTGAGAAGTCTCTGAAGGATGAAAAGCAGAAGGGATCACATAAAAGCCTGAAGCTGCAACAAGGGAGAATGAACACCAAGGGTTCGATTCTAAAGTAACAGTGGACTAGCAAGCCTCTGGACTGGGAGCCTCCAGACACACAGGAGGGTGGTGGTGCACTGCACACTAAGGATTCCTCCAGCTCCATTCTCCCTGCCAGCTTGGAACACCAAGAGCCACTGGGCAGTTTGCTTAACTCTCCCCAAAGCTCTAAGAAGTAAGCTTGTAGTAGCTCCAAACTTAGAGATAGGAAACTGAATTAAGCCCAGGTGGAGCTGTTCTGGGATTAGGAGGAAAGGCAGTGTGGTATTATGGAGACAAAGGAAGAAGACCATTTCAAGAAGATACACATGAGCAATAGCACCAAATGCAGCTGAAAGGTCAGGGAAGTAGACGGTACAACTGGATTTGGTCATTCTGTTATTACTTGTCATACTCATATCACATTTTAATGGACTGAGAAATAAATGAGATTTTTAAAAAGTGGCAGAGAGTCAAACTCCTCTTTTAACATGTTGAAGAAAAAGAATAGAGAAGATGAAAGTCAGAGATCCAAACAGGTTTCATTAAAGGTCTTTTTTTTTTTTTTTTTGCTTTTACATAAAGGACTTTTGAATGTGTTTGGGTCCACTGTGACACTCAGAGCATCTCTCTTTGTGTGCAGTTCATAACTCATGTTTCAAGGGCTTGCAGACCCTATCATCCATAAGATGTGGGGTTTCTTTTCTGAAGGTTCATTTTCTCCTTCCTTCTCTTTTTATTTTTATTATTTTTATTGGAGTATAATAGCTTCACAATGTTGTGTTAGTTTCTGCTGTACAATGAAGTGAATCAGCTATATGTATACATATAACCCCTCCCTTTTGGACCTCTCTCCCACCACCCCTATCCCACCCATCTAGGTCATCACAGAGCACTGAGCTGAGCTCTCTGTGCTTTAAAGCATGTTCCTGCTAGCTATCTATTTTACACATGGTAGTGTATATATGTCAGTCTGAATCTCCCAATTCATCCCACTCTCCCTTTCCTACCCCATGTCCACATGTCGGTTCTCTACGCCTCTGTCTTTATTTGTGCCCTAAAAATAGGCTTATTGGTAACATTTTTCTAGATTCCACATATATGTGTTAATAAACAATATTTGTTTTTCTCTTTCTGGCTTACCTCATTCTGCATGACGGACTCTAGGTCCATCCACATCTCTACAGATGACCCAATTTCGTTCTTTTTTATGGCTGAGTAACTCCATTGTATATATGTACCACATTTTCTTTATTCATTCATCTGTCCTTGGACATTTATGTTGTTTCCATGTCCTGGCTACTGTAAATAGTGCTATAATGAACATTGGGGTACATGTATCCTTTTGAGTGATGGTTTTCCCAGGGTATATGCCCAGTAGTGGGATTGCTAAGTCATATGGTAGTTCAATTTTTAGTTTTTTAAGGAACCTCCATACTGTTCTCCACAGTGGCTGTATCAATTTACATTCCCACCAACAGTGCAAGAGGGTTCCCTTTTCTCCACACCCTCTCCAGCATTAATTGTTTGTAGACTTTTTGATGATGGCCATTCTGACCAGTGTGAGGTGATACCTCATTGTAGTTTTAATTTGCATTTCTCTAATAATTAGTGATGTTGAGTATCTTTTCATGTGCCTCTTGGCCATCTGTATTTCTGTTTTGGAAAGATGTCTATTTAGGTCTTCTGCCCATTTATTGATTGGGTTGTTTGTTTTATTGATATTGAACTGTATGAGCTGTTTGTACATATTAGAGATTAATCCTTTGTCCGTTGCCTCATTTGCAAATATTTCCTCCCATTCTGAGGGTTGTCTTTTTGGCTTGTTTATGGTTTCCTTTGCTGTTCAAAAGCCTTTAAGTTTCATTTGGTTCCATTTGTTTATTTTTGTTTTTATTTTCATTACTCTAGGAGGTGGGTCATAAAAGATCTTGCTGTGGTTTATGTCAAAGAGTGTTTTTCCTATGTTTTCATCTAAGAGTTTTATAGTGTCCAGTCTTACTTTTAGGTCTTTAACCCATTTTTAGTTTCTTTTTGTGTATGGTGTTAGGTAGTGTTCTAATTTCATTCTGTTAGATGTAGCTGTCCAGTTTTCCCAGCACCACTTATTGAAGAGGCTGTCTTTTCTCCATTGTATATTCTTGCCACCTTTGTCATAGATTAGGTGACCACAGATGCATGGATTTATCTCTGGGCTTTCTATCCTGTACCATTGATCTATATTTCTGTTTTTGTGCCAGTACCATATTGTTTTGATTACTGTAGCTTTATATTATAGTTTGTATTGTACTTTGTACTATAGTTTGTATTATAGTCAGGCAGGGAGCCTGATTCCTCCAGCTCTGTTTTTCTTTATCAAGATTACTTTGGCTATTAAGGGTCTTTTGTGTTTCCATGTGAACTGTAAAATTTTTTGTTCTAATTCTGTGAAGAATGCCATTGGTAATTTGATCGGGATTGCATTGAATCTGTAGATTGCTTTGGGTAGTATAGTCATTTTTACAATATTGATTCTTCCAATCCAAGAACATGGTATATTTTTCCATCTGTGTCATCTTTGATTTCTTTCATCAGTGTTTTATAGTTTTCTGAGTATAGGTCTTTTGCCTCCTTAGGTAGGTTTATTCCTAGGTATTCTACTCCTTTTATTGCAATGGTAAATGGGATTGCTTCCTTAATTTCTCATTCTGATCTTTTGTTGTTAGTGTATAGGAATGCAAGAGATTTCTGTGCATTAAATTTGTGTCCTGCAACTTCCACAAGCCTCTTAGGTAGCCTCATCCACCAGAAGGCAGACAGCAGAAGAAAGAAGTACAATCCTGCAGCCTGTGGAACAAAAACCACATTCACAGAAAGACAGAAAAGATGAAAAGGCAGAGGGCTACGTACCAGATGAAGGAACAAGATAAAACCCCAGAAGAACAACTAAATGAAGTGGAGATAGGCAACCTTGCAGAAAAAGAATTCAGAATAATGATAGTGAAGGTGATCCAAGAGCAAGGAAAAAGAATGGAGGCAAAGATCAAGAAGACACAAGAGGACTTCCCTGGTGGTGCAGTGGTTGAGAGTCTGCCTGCTGATGCAGGGGACGTGGGATCGTGCCCTGATCCGGGAAGATCCCACATGCTGCAGAGCAGCTGGGCCCATGAGCCATGGCCATTGAGCCTGAGCGTCCAGAGCCTGTGCTCCATAGTGGGAGAGGCCACAACAGTGAGACGCCTGTGTACCACAAAAAAAAAAAAAAAAAAAAGAAGAAGAAGATGCAAGAAATGTTCACAGAAAAAGAATGGAGGCAAAGATCGAGAACATGCAAGAAATGTTCAACAAATATCTAGAAGAATTAAAGAACAAACAAACAGAGATGAACAATACAATAACTGAAATGAAAAATACATTAGAAGGAATCAATATCAGAATAACTGAGGCAGAAGAACAGATAAGTGACCTGGAAGACAGAATGGTGGAATTCACTGCTGCAGAACATAATAAAGAAAACAGAATGAAAAGAAATGAAGACAGCCTAAGAGACCTCTGGGACAACATTAAACTCAACAACATTTGCATGATAGGGGTCCCAGAAGGAGAAGAGAGAGAGAAAGGACCCGAGAAAATATTTGAAGAGATTATAGTCAAAAACTTCCCTAACATGGGAAAGGAAATAGCAACCCAAGTCCAGGAAGTGCTGAGAGTCCCATACAGAATAAACCCAAGGAGAAACAAGCCAAGACACATAGTAATCATATTGGCAAAAATTAAAGACAAATAAAAATTATTGAAAGCAGCAAGGGAAAAACAACAAATAATAAACAAAGGAACTCCCATAAGGTTAATAGCTGATTTCTCAGCAGAAATTCTACAAGCCAGAAGGGAGTGACATGATATACTTAAAGTGATGAAAGGGAAGAACCTACAACCAAGATTACTCTATCCAGCAAGGATATCATTCAGATTCGATGGAGAAATCAAAAGCTGTACAGACAAGCAAAAGGTAAGAGAATTCAGCACCACCAAACAAGCTGTACAACAAATGCTAAAGGAACTTCTGTAAGTGGGAAACACAAGAGAAGAAAAGGACCTACAAAAACAAACCCAAAACAATTAAGAAGATGATAATAGGAACATACATATCGATAATTACCTTAAACGTGAATGCTCCAACTAAAAGACACAGGCTTGCTAAATGGATACAAAAACAAGACCCATATATATGCTGTCTACAACAGACCCACTTCTGACCTAGGGACACATACAGACTGAAAGTGAGGGGATGGAAAAGATATTCCATGCAAATGGAAATCGAAAGAAAGCTGGAGTAGCAATATTCATAACAGATAAAATAGACTTTAAAATAAAGAATGTTAGAAGAGACAGGAAAGGACACTACATAAGGATCAAGGGATCAATCCAAGAAGAAGATATAAGAATTATAAATGAGGGCTTCCCTGGTGGCGCAGTGGTTGAGAGTCCGCCTGCCGATGCAGGGGACAAGGGTTCGTGCCCCAGTCTGGGAAGATCCCACATGCCGCAGAGCGGCTTGGCCTGTGCACCATGGCAGCCGGGCCTGTGCATCCGGAGCCTGTGCTCTGCAACGGGAGAGGCCACAACAGTGAGAGGCCTGCACACCGTAAAAAAAAAAAAAAAGAAAAAGGATTATAAATGTATATGCACCCAACACAGGATTACCTCAATACATAAAGCAACTGCTATCAGCTATAAAAGAGGAAATCGACAGTAACACAACAATAGTGGGGGACTTTAACACCTCACTTACACCAATGGACAGATCATCCAAACAGAAAATTAATAAGGAAACAGAAGCTTTATATGACACAATAGACCAGATAGATTTCATTGATATTTATAGGACATTCCATGCAAAAACAGCAGATTACACTTTCTTCTCAAGTGCACACAGAACATTCCCCAGGAAAGATCATATCTTAGGTCACAAATCAAGCCTCAGTAAATTTAAGAAAATTGAAATCATATCAAGCATCTTTTCTGACCACAACTCTATGAGATTACAAATCAATTACAGGGAAAAAAACGTAAAAAAACACAAACTCATGGAGGGTAAACAATATATTACTAAATAACTAAGAGATCACTGAAGAAATCAAAGAGGAAATCAGAAAATACCTAGACAAAAATGACTATGAAAACACGACAATCCAAAACCTATGAGATGTGGCAAAAGCAGGTCTAAAGAGCAAAAGCAGGTCTAAGAGCAGGTCTAAGTTTATAGTTATACAAGGCTACCTCAAGAAACAAGAAAAATCTCAAACAATCTAACCTTACACCTAAAGGAACTAGAGAAAGAACAAACAAAACCCAAAGTTAGCAGAAGGAAAGAAATCATAAAGATCAGAGGAGAAATAAATGAAATAGAAACAAAGAAAACAATAGCAAAGATCAATAAAACTAAAAGCTGGTTCTTTGAGAAGATAAACAAAATTGATAAACCATTAGCCAGACTCATCAAGAAAAAGAGGGAGAGGACTCAAATCAATAAAATTAGAAATGAAAAAGGGGAAGTTACAACAGACATTGCAGAAATACAAAGCATCCTAAGACACTACTACAAGCAACTCTATGCCAATAAAATCTTCCAGCTTACTTATTTGTTCTACTTCCTCAGTTATTCTGCTTTTGATTCCTTCTAGTGCATTTTTCATTTCAGGTATTGTGTTGTTCGTCTCTGTTTGTTCTTTAGTCTGTCTGGGTCTTTGTCAAACATTTCTTGCATTTTCTCAGTCTGTCCCTCCATTCTATTTCTGAGATTTTGGATCATCTTTAGTATCATTATTCTGAATTCTTTTTCAGGTAGGTTGCCTATTTCCTCTTCACTTATTTGGTTTTGTAGGTTTTTACCTTGCTCCTTCATCTGTAGTTTTTTGTTGTCTCATTTATTTGGTTGGGTGGGACTGTGTCCCTGTCTTACTGGTTGTTTGGCCTTAGGCTTCCAGCACTGGAGTTAGCAGGCAGTTGGGTAGAGCTGAGTCTTGGTGCCAAGATGAGGACCTCTGGGAGACCTCACTCCAATTTATATTCCCTGGGAGCTGAGGTTCTCTGTCAGTCCAGTGGTTCAGAATCAGTTCTCCCACCACAGGAGCTCAGGCCTGACCCCTGGCCTGTGAACCAAGATCCTGCAAGCCACACAGTGTGGCCAAAAAAAAAAAAAAAAAAAAAGGAGCAGAACAATAATAAAGAATAAAAAATAAAATAAGATTAGAAAACTAGCATATATACTAGAAAAGTGAAACAACTACTGGAAGGTAAAACAGAACTGCAGTAGCAAAAAAAAAAAAAAAAAGGTGGGAAAAGGCTTTGGCTGTGGGGGTGGATCTTAGGCTGGGGGGCTTAGTTGGGGGCTGGGTTTAGGCAGGGGTGGGGTCTAGACTCAGGACTTATGTGGCAGGAAAAGGCACTGGGGTGTGGGGGGCGGGGCTTAAGCTCAGAGAGGCAGGAGGGGGCCCCAAAGTGCCTTTGGCATCGGAGTGTGGAGGATCAGGCCTGGGACCTCAGCAGGCTCACTGGGGCCCAGCTGGGTGGGGGAAATGCTAGCCATGTTCCTCCCCCATCCTCTGATCCCCTAGGATTCCTCCCCATTCGCCTCTACTCTTCTTCCCCTCCTCCCTCCCTTGCCTCCAGGACCCACATTGCCAGAGAGGGCCCAGGAGTGCAGAGGACCAGGCCTGGGACACTAGCAGGCTCCCTGGGGCCTGAGTGGTTATGCAAAACACTAGCCCCATTCCCCTCCAATCCTCTGAACCCCCGAGGGTCTTTCCCTGTCCCTGTTGATCCCCTGTGGTGAGTGGGACTCTCCAGTCATGGGAACCCCTCCCCTCCCCCAGCCACCCCTCAGGGGTGCTGGTCCCATCCCGCCTCCATTTCTCCTCCCCACTCGCTCCCCCCACGTCCTACCCAGTCACTCGGGTGTTCCGCCCATACCCTTGGGTGTCGAGGTTCCTCACCAGCATCTGGTAGGTGCCCTAGTTGTGAGGAGACATCAACTCTCTCTCCTTCCTTCTTAAATATTCTTCACTCAAGGTGATGAAATTGAGCCTTACAATGGTTAAATGATGGAAAATACATATAAATACGCACACTTAAAATATAAATATATATCCCAGTCACTGTACTACAGGTTCTCATATATTATGTCATTTAATCTTAAGAAATACTTATTGTTAATATTATTTTCTTCACGCAGATGAGGAACCTTAGGCAGCAAGAGGTCACACAAATACTAAGCAGTGGAGTTTAACTTGAGCCCACTTCAGGCTGATTCCTAATATATCTAAATATAATTTTTCCTCCAATCAGAGTGATATAATTAGGCCTTCGTTTGTGAGTAATACAATTTTTAAGGGTTTTCTTCCAAATTAATGGATAAGTTAATTATAAGGGACAAAAACGAGGACCTAATGAAGGTAATTTATTTTATACAGTTGGAATATAAGCAAAATAATTCGGGTGTCAGAAAATCTTCTAGAATCTTTTTTAGGTGATTGATCTGATATCTATAAGACATTGATCACCTTCATTACTATATTACAGAAGTCTATACTTTGTTATATGGCTACTATAGTTATGCACATGTTCAAGACCTATAAGAAAAGTGACAAGAAATGATACTAAAAATAACTTCCCCACACCTGAGAGAAGTCCCTGAGAGAATATCTGGCTTTCTCTTCTTTTGACAGACATAAAGAATACAACTTGCATATGGAATGGCGAGTCTGGTTTTGAGTTGGGATAATGTTAATGCATTTCCTCCTCTGAGAATCAGAGAGTAAAACTAACTGAATATTCACATGTGCTGCCACCTCTGTGAATTACTATGAGTCCTATAGTTTACCTATCCTACATTAGGTTTTATTGCATTACTAAAAACTGTTTAAGGTGAATAAATGCATATCATTGGAAATTTTTGGACCTTTAAGTTAACACAGAAGAAAGTCAGTAATGGGAACTCTGATGATCATCTGGGATATCTGAAGGAGAGAAAAAAGGTTTGAGTCCCTTTCACTTTCATTTTGGAGGAAGAGATTATATTAATTTCTGTGCCTATCAGACAGGAAGTGATTAAATCATTCTTAACTACAAACAGTAGTGTCTTCACTTAGGGAAATCACAGTTTTCTTATGAATTTCCCAACTAAATTCTCTCATGTTCTTTTTTTCTTTTTCTTTTTTTAAAGAACTTAAAGAACTTTAAAACATTAAAAGAATTTAAAACTTTTGCTTAAGGGAATTCACAACTGCCTTTATTTGGCAGGTACTTGCGTATAAGTGAATGGAAGAAAAAATTCTTTAAGGATTATGAACTCCCTGGCTGCAAAAAGTTTCAACAGCTGTTTGTGGATTCTCTAGTTACTCATAAACATCCCCTCAAAACACACTATCCTTCCAATGGTTATTTAGGACTTTTAGACCTCTCTCAGAAGATAAATTACAAGTGATCACTTTTCAGGATGTGTTGGTTTGGGTTTGTTTATAAAAGAAAAGTGAATTATTGAGTATGTGTTCTTTTCTAGAGAGTATAATTTTCAAGAGTATAATATATGCCAAAGGGGAATATGAATAAGGAAACAAAATAATGAATATCTATTATTTTTGCTATAATAAATGTTTTGCTTTTTTTTTTTTAAGAAAAAGAGGAAATATTTGTCCAGCTTCTGCTAATAAGTAAATGTGCTAGGTGAATCTTTAACCTTCATGGGCTTTAGTTTTCTCTGTTAAGTAAATCAGATGTGCTTCTACAGCCTTCCTATGGTTCAAATTCCACCATGTCAAAGATGTTCCATATAAGTGGAAACCAAAAGGGACAATAGACTGTAAGTCAAAAGCCATTACAACAGACAAAGCAACTCATTATATAATGATAATGGGGTCGATTTGTCAAGAGGATATAACAATTGTAAAAATATACATATGTAGCAGCAGAGCAACTACATTTATTAAGCAAATACTAAAAGACCTGAAAGGAAAAATAGAGAACAATACAATAATAATAGAAGGGTCAATACCCCACTTTCAACAATGGACAGATCATCAACAAGAAATCAATAAGGAAACATTGAAAATCAGTAAGGATATGTTGAAAATCAATAAAGTAACATTGAACTTGAAATACAATTGACCTTTGAACAACACAATTTTGAACTACAGGGGCCCACTTACATGTGTATTTTTAAAAAATTAATGTGTATTACAATACTATACAATCTATGGGTGGTTGAATCTGTGGATGTGGAACCATGGATATGGAGGGCTGATTGTACAGTTACACACTTTTATATATATTTGACTGCATGGGGCAGTTGGTGTACCTACCCCCCCTCCACTGTTGAAGGGGGAACTGTATACTTTAGACCAAATGAACCTAATGCACATATACAGAACATTCAATCCAGCAGCTGCAGCAGAACACACTTTCATCTCAAGCACATACAGAACATTGTCCAGAGTAGATCATATGTCAGATCACAAACCAAGTTTGGCAAATTCAGAAGACTGATACCATACCAAGTATCTTTTCTGACCACAATTGTATAAATGTAGAAATCAATAATAGGAGGAAAAAATAGGAGGAAAGCTGGAAAATATACAGATATATGGAAATTAAAGAACGTACTGCCGAACAACCAATAATGAAAAAATAAATAAAAGAAGAAATCAAAAAATTTCTTGAAACAAATTAAAATGGAAATACAACATGCCCAAACTTACAGGATGCAGCAAAAGCAGTCCTAAGAGGAAAGTTAGTGATAAATGCTGACACTAAGGGGAAGAAAAAAACTAAAAAGAAAAAAACCCACCTAATTTTACACTTCAAGAAACTAGAAAAAGAAGAGCAAACTAAGCCTGAAGTTAGCAGAAGGAAGAACATAACAAAGATCAGAACAGAAATAAATAAAATAGAGCCCAGGAAAACAAGAAATTATCAGTGAAAGTAGGAGGTGATTTTTTTAGAAGATAAAAAATGGACAAACTTTTAGCTAGACTAAGAATAAAAAGAAGGAAAAGTCAAATAAATAAAATCAGAAATGAAAGAGAACACATTATAATTGAAATCACAGGAATACAAAGGATCATAAGAGACTACTATGAACAATTACACTCAACAAATTGGATAACCTTGAAAATACGGATAAGCTGCTGGAAACATGCAATCTACCAAGACTTAATCACGAAAATATAGAAAATCTGAATAAACCAATAATAAGTAGGAGATTGAATCAGTAATCAGAAACTTCCCAACAAAGAAAAGCCCAGGACCAGATGGTTTTTCTGGTGAATTCTACCAAACAGTTGAAGAAGAATTAATGTCAGTACTTCTCAGAATCTTCCAAAAAATTGAAGAGGAAAGAACACTTCCAAACTCATTTTATAAGGCCAGCATTACCCTAAAACCAAAATCAGATAAAGTCACTACAAAATAAGAAAACTACAAGCCAATATCCCTGATGAATGTAGGCACAAGAATTCTCAACAAAATACTAGCAAACCAAATTCAACAGTACATTAAAAGAATCATACACCATGATCAAGTGGGATTTATCCCTCAGATGCAAGAGTGGTTCAGCATACTCAAATCAATAACTGTATACACCATATTAATAGAATTAAAGATAAAAATCATATGATCATCTCAATAGACGCAGAAAAAGCATTAGACAAAATTCAACATCCTTTCATGATTAAAAGCTCTCAACAAATTGGGTATAGAAGGAATGTACTTCAACATAATACAGGCCAAATATCACTAGCCTACAGCTAACATATTCAATGGTGAAGGGTTGAAAGCTTTTCCTCTAAGATCAAGAACATGAAAAGGGTGTCCTCTCACATCACTCCTACTCAACACAGCACTGGAAATTCTAGCCCTAGTAATTAGGCAAAAAGAAGAAATAAAAAGCAGTAAGGAAAAAGTAAAGTTGTCTCTGTTTGTGGAAGATATGATCTTATATACAGAAAATCCTAAAGATCCCACTGAAAACTATTAGAATTAATCAGTGAATGCAATAAAATTGTTGGATACAAAATCAACATAGAGTAATCAGTTCTGTTTCTCTACACTAACAATGAAATAGCTGAAAAAGAAATAAAGAAAATATCCTATTCACAATAACATCAAAAACAGTAAAATTCTTAGGAGTAAATTTAACCAAGGGGATGAAAGATCTGTACACTGAAAACTGTAAGACTTTCATGAAAGAAATTGAAAAAGACACAGATAGGTGAAAAAATATCTCATGTTCATGGATCAGAAGAATTAATATTGTTATGTCCATATTATCCAAAGCCATATACAAATTTAATGCAATCACTATCAAAATTCCAATGGTATTTTTCACAGAAATAGAAAAAGAACTTAAAATCTGTATGGATCCAGAAAGGTCCCAAATAGCCAAATCAATCTTGAGAAAGAAGAACAAAGCTGGAGGCATCACACTTCCTGATTTCAAACCATATTACAAAGTTATAGTGATCAAAATAGTATGATGCTGCTATAAAAAACAGACACATAGACCAGTGGAACAGAGTGAAGAGCCTAGAAATAAACCCAAGCATTTATGGTCAACTATTATTTGACAAGGGAGCCAAGAATAATCAATAGGGAAAAGACAGTCTCTTTGATAAGTGCTACTGGGAAAACTGGGTATCACATGCACAAGAATGAAATTGGGTCCCTGTCTTATACCACTCACAAAATTAACTTCAAACAGATTAAATACGTAAATATAAGACCTGAAACTATAAAACTCTTAGAAGAAAATATGAGGACAAAGCCCCTTGACATTGGTCTTGGCAACTATCTTTTGGGTATGACACCGAAAGCACAAATAACAAAAGCAAAAATAATTAAGTGGGACTACATCAAACTAAAAACTTTCTGCACAGAATAAGAAACAATCAACAGAATAAAGAGGCATTGCACAGAATGGGAGAAAATATTTGCAAATCACGCATCACATAAAGGGTTAGTATCCAAAATACATAAGAAACTCATACAGTTCAACAGCAAAGACAACAACAAAACCACAAATAATCTGATTAAAAATGGGGGTAGAGGACTTGAATAGACACTTTCATAAAGAAGAGATACAATGGCCAACAGGTACATGAAAAAATGCTCAACTTCACTAATCATCAGGGAAATGCAAATCAAAGCCACAATGAAATATCAATCACTTCATACCTGTTAGAATGGCTATCGTCAAAATGACAGATAACGTGTTGGTGAGAATGGCGAGAAAAGGGAAGCTAGTGCACTGATAGTGGGAATGTAAATTGGTGCAGCCACTATGAAAACCAGTATGGAGGTTCCTCAAAAATTAAAAATAGAACTACAAAATGATCCAGCAATCCCGAAGGAAACAAAAACAAGATATCAAAGAGATATCAGCACCCCCATGTTCATTACACCATTATTCACAATAGCTAAATATGGAAACTACCTATGTGTCCATCAATCCACGAATGGATACATAAAATGTGATATATATGTGTGTATATATATATATATATATATATATCTCATACATACACATGATACGCACACACAAAATGAAATATTATTCAGCCATAAAAAGAAGGAAATCCTGCCATTTGCCACAACGTAGATGGACCCTGAGAGCGTTATGTTAAGTGAAATAAGCCAGACAGAGAAAGGCTGTACTGTGTTCTCACTTATAGGTGGAATCTAAAAAAGCCAAACTCAAAACCAGAGAGTAGAATAGTGGTTGCCAGGGACTGGGGTTGGGGGGTTTGAGGAGATGTGTGTCAAAGGTACAAACGGCCAGCAATAAGGTGAGTAAGTTCTGGGGATCCAATGCACAGCGTTTTGATTACAGTTAACAGTACTATGTTATATACTTGAAAGTGGCTAATAGAGTAGATCTTAAATGTTCTCATTACACACATAAAAATGGTGATCATGTGAGGGGATGGATGTATGAACTAGCCTTATTGTGGTAATCATTTTGCAACATATGCATGTATCAATCATTATGTGGTATATCTTTAATTTATACAATGTTATACAGCAGTTATATTGGGTTGGCCAAAAAGTTCATTTGGGATTTTCCATCTCTTACAGAAAAATCCAAACAAACTTTTTGGCCAACTCAATATTTCAGTAAAGCTGGAAAAAATACAGATAGATTTATGTATAAAGCACTTCACTGTAGCTTTTTATGATAGCCAAGAAAATCTGGAAAAATAAATACCCAACAAAAAGGTAAATTTTCAGTTATACAAAAAAAAACAATGTACATAAAGAGGGAAACACATTAAGTGTTGACTGTGGTTAACTCAGGTAATACAATTGCGGATAATAATATTTAAATTTTTTATTTTGGACTTCAAACACATAGATCAGATTTACCATAATTCTTGGCCCATCTGTATTGTACATGCAAGTTTCCCCTTTACCGATATTAAATTAGATTATTTAATACATAGTGAATACCGGTGGGCTCACCACATAACTGAGAACTAGGGCATCACCGATAGCTTATGTCTTAAGGGAGAAAAGGTAGAACGATATGCCAATACAAAACACATGCTCTTTAAAGATTCCAACATTTTTTTCAGAGATAATAAATTGATGGAAAAAAATCCAAACTAGAATAATTTTCCTAATTAAAAAATAAACACTGTATTTAAATAAAACCATTTGTTTCTAGTGCCTACAGACTGCATCTGACATTCTGAATTGGCAAATGTATATGAGTTAACTTGTTCTAAACACTAAAGCTAAAGCCAGGGCGAGAGGGCGTGTTGCTTGCTACAATTGGTACAACAGACCAGACTATTGTACAGTCTGTACAGACCAGAACAACTACTCACAATGTGGAGTCTTACATGTGTGTGTGCTCTCTTTATAAAAACCCATAAAGTGTCGGTTGATATGTTTGAAATGTTAAAATATTTGTAAAATTTTTAAGGATTTGACTATGCATTTGTGTCACTTTGCTTTTGTATTACATGGAAGAACTAGATGCTGACAAATCATTCCATAACCAACACTAGTGGCCTCACAGAGCTCACATGTGAGGATGCTGTGATTGAAGAGGTAAGTGGTCCCTTCAAGAAACAGAGCTAGAACCGGGACCAGACTCCTAGTTTGGATTCCTTTCACTTGATTACATTGCCTCTGAAAGGAACATTGTAATGCTTATCTGTGATTTGCTTTATATTGGAACAGATAGCTCTTCTTTCTTTGTACCTATGAAAACTGTTCTTTGAAAGCAGAAGAGAAGTCATTGGGAAAATATGATTTCATATGCAAATGTTCACCTTAAGCCCAACCTTTCCCGAACACCTTTCAGTAATGCAAGGAAATCATCTGAATGTGTATCACTGAGTATCTTCAAACAAAAACTGAATGTCAGCATTTTGATAAAATTCATATACGTAGCATAAGGAATCTTCATTTTATATCTAGATTCCTAGTCAAATAAATGTGCCCTTGGTTACATTGTTTAATCACCAACTTGGAAGGTTCAATTTGCTTTTCATTGTTTTCTTAGGAAATAAAGTTTAGTGTTGTCATAATCAGTGAGGCAAAAGACAGATATGCCTCATATTTGTTTTATGAAATTACATGACCAAATTAACAGCCATACTAAACTCATTTCTTTCAGTAAGAAATCTAAAAGAATTACAATAACTTTGATGACTATTTCCGACTTTGTAGCATTTTCTCTCTAGCCACTCCTTAAGAAGACCTTTTTTTTAAAATAGAAATTCATGACTTAGGAAAATTGTTTAATTTAGTAAACATGGGTATTCAAATTAGGAACTTCTGAGTCATCTCTGCTTGTACTATTAGGATTATATAAAATGGGATTACAAAATCTCTGATTCCATTAAGGCTCAACAGATATAAAAACTAGGACAACCATACAATGTATGCAAAAAGACCTTTTTGAAAATGGAAGAGGATGCTATTCATAGTTAAATTTGAACAGTATCCGTATATGGAGACAGTTTAGGGCAAACCAGGGCATATGATTATCCTAACACAAACTGAACCCCAGTCATTTTTACCTACGTAAATTAGCATGTTTATTTACGAGGGTCTTCCAGCTTATAAGTTTGGGGTAAAACATGTGCATCTTCTTTGTTAGAAAGGCAACCGAAAACATCCAGATTTTCTTCTTTTATGATCTGGCACAAGTGTATGTTAACTGGTTAACAACAGGGCTGTTAGCTGAATTATTATGGGGAAAAAACTCAAAGACTTTCACACTTTATTTCAAATTTCTCTTCTACATCAGCTCTCTTCTTCCTTCCCTTCATGTAACCCTTTGTATTTGTTTTCAGGACTCATAAAATAAGAACAGTAGCAGCAATGGTCAATACTTTGTTCACTTATTAAGCAAATGCTGCTGAGTGCCCCCCATGAACTAGGCATGTGCTAGGCTTTCCAGATGATATAAAGATAATTAGAAGTGGTCACTTCTGTTAAAAAATAAAAACTATTTAGAAGAAAAAGATAAGTACATAAATAACTATAACCCAGGAAATCACGACAGAAATATTTATAGAATATTTTATATTTTTATATATATATATATTATATATATATACACACACACACACACATATATAATATATAATAGTCCATTGTATGTGTATGTATATACATACAATGGAATATTATTCAGCCATGAGAAAGAAGGAAATTCTGTCATTTGTGACAACAGGGATGGACCTTGAGGGCATTATGCTAAGTTAAATAAGCTAGATAGAGAAAAAAAATATGCATGGTATCACTCATGTGGAACATAAAGAAAACAAAATAAAGTCAAACTCTTAGAAACAGAGAGTAGAAAAATGGTTTTCAGGGGCTAGGGGGGTGAGGTAAATAGGGAGAGGTCAGTAAAACAGTACAAACTTTAAAAGAAAAAAAGAACAAGTAGCTATTAGAAAGGGAGAGGATATCTGTTATAACTGCATGGTGGTCTCAAGCTCCTTTCCAATTCCCTTGTGCAAAAGGTGGAAAGGGATTGTGCTGCTCAAAGGTTGGTCCATACAGACAATAATGTGAATCCTCATATATTCCTGCATCAAATATTGAGCATCCACTATGAGACAGGTGATATCAGGCAATGATGAACACACAGGTAAGGCCTCTGCCCTCACAGTCTAGAAAGCAGCCACACAGCTCTATATGTGCACACTAAGGAAACTTTTCTGAAAGTTGGCTCACAAATCGTGAAGTTGCTCAAAAAGATATGATTAAAATCTCACTAATGCTTATCCTCTTGTTAACTACTTTTTTGAATGAACATCTTCCTGATTCATAATTCTCTTTTCTTTAACTATGTACAAGAGGGATTATATACTTAAATTCTCACAAATATTCTGCACGTATTCACAGGAATCCAGCTCTGGGAAATAAATTTTGCAAAATGACACTTCTCAGCATAGCACAAGGGTTTACTTACGCTTTACATAAGAATTGCCAAGAGGAAGCTAATTAATATGCTAAATGCTCTTTCTTGTTTGTAGATACTAGCCCAAGTTTGGGTTTCAGTTAACATTATATAAAACTCTGACACATACTTGTCTTTCTCTCTTTTCTACTTTTAATACCTCTCCAAGCAAACTTCTAAATCCTCTTTCATAGTGATGACAATGTACACACAAGGGAAACTCTATGTGCACTTAACTCAGGCTATTGGATATGTTTCTTCAACTTAATCTTAGGGGAAGGAATAGAAACAACTTCAAGCAGCATTTCTAAATGATAAAAATCACCAAGTTCAGAAATGTGGCTTAAATTACTTGCTTGTCTTGGCTAACATGATGTTTTATACTATCCAAATGTTGTACTTATTAATTTTCTGACTGTCCTCTATCAACACTGAGTTTTGAGAGTTGAAGGCAAATGGTGCAGAAAATTCAACGTCTTCCTTGCATTCTGGCAGTAGCAAACATACCTTTATTAGGAGTTGGACAAAAGAGCTCTGTTTTCTCAAAGGCTTTCCCTTTAAATTATTTCTGGTAAAGGCCGGATTTGAGATCCGCCTCTGACTTGCTAAAAGCTATTTATGATTTATTTCAACCTTTAGCTGGCTCTAGGGAAAAAAAAAAAAGAACAAAGTTGAAAATACAGAAAAAAGAGTGCTTAATCCTCGGTATTTCAGTGGAAGTAAGAGTCGGCACCCTGACTCTTATGATGGATGCATTGTGTAAATTTTGATATTTTTTCCCTCAAAAATGAAATTAAAATCCTCTGCATTTTTAATTAGAAAACAGTGCCATCATTGTTTAAAACGATCAAATTTCAAGCTGTGAGTCTTTTAATACAGGTTGGTCTGCTGAGACTTTTCTGAAGCACTGGGGGGAAATTTAAAACCCAGGCAAATAATATTCTGAGGCAAAGTGGTGATAGGCCATGGTGAGATATGGGTGTCATAAAAATTTCACGGTGGTCCCTAACACACCAGAGTCACCATAGCATTGACACATTGACTATAATATCTCCAAAGAAGCATTTGCTGTCTATCATGGCTCTGAAGGGAGCTGTTACCATCTATCAATGCAATAATCTGCATGTTAAAGAGTCCCTAAATATGTCTTTACAAGATAGTCAGATCTGTTTTGGTCTATTGGGTCAATAATCCACACACTAAAAGTCCCTAAATGTGTATTCACAAGATAGAGAGATCACCTTTTGTTCACTGAGTCAATAGTAAGTAGGCCTTTAAAAAGGTGCCTATATAGTTGCATAGTTCGTTTTTCAGCAAGTTCAGAAATTCAGTTCTGTACTCTTTTTGTCTTTTAAGGGTAGATTTATTATGCTAATTCCAGTGGCTGCCAGAAGCTGAGTTTCACTCTGGCCTATGATATTTTGCCCTCGAAAAGTCAGAAGAAAAAACCCGCCCGAGCACAAACTATATTAAAAGTACGAGGCGAGGAATGGAAGTGCAGACACACAGGCAAAGCCCTCCGGGTCAGGATGAATGCTGTGCTTTCAGACTATGTCTTACCCCTGCCTCTGTCACCAGTCAGCTTCCAGCCTCCCACCCTCCTCCGACTGCTCTGCTGGAGGCTCTGCTGGAGGCTCTGCTTGCCCATCTTAAAGCTCATTTCAGCAGCAAAGGGATCTTACGAGGCCTGCAGAACCCAGCCCTACTCTCCACCAGCTACTCGTTCTGAGTTCACCTCCTACCGCTGCCCGACGCCCTTGCCTCTGCCCCCAGAGCACACCGGCCTCTGCTGTTCCTGGAGCCCACCAGCTGTGGTCCTGCTTCCGGTCCTTTGTACTTGCCCTTCCCTCTGTCTGGAAAGCTCCTCTCTCAGAATCCACACGGCTAGCTCTTTTACTCTCTTTAGGTCTCTTATGAGAGAGGCCCTCCCTGACCACCCTGTATAAGAGAGCAACACCTCATCCCAACACTATGCAATTCCTTCCTCTGTTACCCACACCGTTTGTTGTCCACTAGCAGTTAATCACCATCTGATATAATATGTCTTTACTTACTTGTTTCTTGTCCATCTCTTTCTCCTAAAGGTTAAACTCCACTGGGGCAGAGGCTTCATCAATCCCAAACTTAGATAAGAACCTGGCATATTTTTTTAACTGCTCATTAAATATTTATGGTACAACTGAATGAAAGCAGATGGAAAGGAGTCCTGTCTCTACTTTTCCGATTGCCTATTGATGTGTTTTCATGTTTAGGTTGAAGAGGAATGAGTACCTCTTTCTGAGATGAAGTCCTCTGTTTGGCCATTAGACCTCTGTTCTCCATAATACTCTCTAAGTGGCACAAAACAGGTCCTTCCTGAAGGACCACTGCATCCACTGCATCCCCACAGCTACTGGGTTATAACAGAGTTCCTGGAGGAGCTGGGGTCATCTGAGCCTGTCACAGAAACACTTGACCAGCCTGCTTCTAAGTGTAATACTGTGTAAAGGCAGCATTTCTAAATCTCCCTGGTGATACTATCAGCTCTTAAATTCTCACAAATATTCTGCACGTATTCACAGGAATCCAGCTCTGGGAAATAAATTTTGCAAAAATTTATTGCTCTGGTGATAGCAGAGGACTGACTAGAGCTCACAGTCTCATCTGATGCAAACAAGAGGGATGGCGTGTGGCACTGTGCCATGTTAGCATAACAGACTGAGGTGTACTGGGTAGAGCCATTCTCTCCTAAGCTTGGTCAGTTATCCTTGGGGTATTCCCCAGTGCTTCCACCCCTACTTTTAGCCATGCAGATATTCTCAAATGTATCCCTTCTCAAGACCGAAGCCTGTCACAGTAACTTCTTCCTTATTTAAATTTCATGGGAATATTCTTTATTTCAATAACTCAGAAAGGTGACTTTGGCAAGAGAATCACAGCTGACAGCAAAGCAATGACCATGGTGGTGTGATTAGTAGAGGCTGCAGGCTACAGAAGGCCTGTCTGAGCATTTACCACTGTCATCACACTGATGCTGGTCTCTCCTAGGGACTGACATTGGTCAGAAAAGAGGATGCAGTTCAGCAATAGTAATCACTATAGAATCTGTCTGTATTGTAATAGTCAAAGGTATGCTAATTAATTAAAAGAATTTTTACTGTGAACCTGCTTAGCCTAAGCAAGTCTTTCTCCCATGTCCTCCCCTAGCACACAGATGTATTTTAATAAAGCTTTAAGGCACAAATGAAACAAAAAGCTGAAGTGATCTAGAAAAATCCATTCCCCAAACCCAAAGCAATTAATTAACTGAAAGAAAAACATGATTTAATCTTGAATTATTTGGATAAGTGACTCAACTTTGTAATTTATTTTGCATGAATGGGCAAAACTTAATGGCTATTTCAGTGTATACCAGTACTTAAGCAGATTTATAAAATAAAATTTTCAATCAAATTAATGGCGAGGAGGGGATAAGAAATTAACATGAACAACAGCAACAAAACCATCAACTCAGATACTAGGTATCATCGCACACCCTTCCAAATTCTGGCTGAAAAGAAATAATGATTTCTGTAATCCCCAGCAATGACTTTTGCAGGGGCAAGATTTCAAATAAACATCTATTTGCTTTAGGTGAGCTTCACTGAATTGGCCTTATTTGATTTCAGATCCCCCTAAGGGAAGAGATTTCCGGATTTCCTGGTTGTAAAATGGAAAAGAACATTTTGCTGAACTTGTATGACATCACTGAAAGCATTAAAAGGGCAGATAATCACAGGTTCTCTGGCTGTTTACCAGAGCTTCTTTACCTCCTCAATCTACTTTATTTCCAAATGTCAGAGTAGTCTGAAACCTTTCAAAGATTTATAGACTGCAGAAGCAGAGGAAATATTAGGATAAATTCTTTAACTTTTGTGAAAGCTTTTAAGTAATTAATAGATGGGCTTTTGGAGTTGTTTTATAACACAGTACAGATACTCTGACATGTACCGTGTGAAGGCTAAACATGGTCATCTTTCAATCTAGAAAGTCACGGAAACTGCTCTTTAGAGTACTTGAGTCATTAAAAAAAAAATGAATTTGTGAAGGGGAATAAAAATAATATAAGATTTAGTTTATCAGTTAAAATAAAAATACTACACAATGAATGAAAATAGTAAATACAGTCTCGGTTTTAAATATAATTTCTTTTCCAAACTCTACTTGGAAATTCTCTTATATTACAAAACAAAGAAAAAAAATGTAGCTGCCATAATATTATTTATATAAAGCAACAAAAATGTGAGCAAATTATTTTCAGGCTTGTATTATAAAAATGTTTTCCAATATAATTAAAATACCAGTGCCAAATAGCTGAAACAAATATTTAAAAGCTCTTACCTTAGATATTTAATAGACAAAATAGTTCTCACAGTAATAAATTAATTTTTTCTTTGTTATGTAAAACGCCTCAACCATAACTTCATGAAGAAATGTGAAGTGGTGTGAAAATGATCTTACCTCATATTCAAAGTCCTCAGTTCTGTCTGCATCAGCAGGCAAGCTGGAAAGATACTCATCGTCCTCATAAAATTCATGCTCCATCGGATGAAGAGAATGGCAGCTATGGGGAATGTAGCAATATGATAGGAATGGATCAAAAGGGTTGTTCCCAAGATTAAAACTAATTTTAGAATTTCACTTTAGTTTTCACCGCTCGCCAATAAGACCTTTAGTGATCTAGCCTTTAAACGAATTACACCGCAGAAAGAGCAACAGTTTTCTTTCTCCCCCTATATGAAGTCCATCAATTTGATTTTCTGAGAGAATACTAAGATAATGGCTCAGGGTCAAGCTTCATTCTGTGAAGGGGCAGATGTGCGACCTGCCCCCGCCGTGGTGCTATATCGATACTCTGGCCTCCTTCCACTCCAACGAATGGACTTGATCCATGCATCGGTGTGTGGCATTTGAGACTGAAGTCTACCCGAAGGTGGGTATTTTATAACAAAGTACTTCCAATTTCCTAATTACAGCCTCAAACCGGTTCTGAAGTCTGATTTTAAACGCGCAGTCGGACCTCTGTGTCCTTGGGTTCTGCATCCGTGTATTCAACCAACCGTGGATCAAAAAAATCGAATTTTTAGTTTTATTTCCAACCTTGAGGCTATCCCAGCTACCTCGCAGCAGCCATGAGACGACCCAGTGGATAGATGAATGTAAAGACAGACATTTCCAGATGTGGTGGGCTCTGTACTGGGACAGTGGGGGGAAGAAGTGCGGTAGCACGTGATTCTGGTGAGTGTGGGGCAGGGGACTGCTGACTGCGAGGGGCACTTCAGGAGGAAGGAGGATGAAGGCCGTGGTACCGTGGTAGGAGTGATGCTCTGCCTCCTCGACGTAAATGGTGCTGTGTATGCCAACCTCCCACCACCCTCTGTCTCTCTGTTAAGCAACTTAATCCTGGCATGGACAAATAAAGTTGTTATCTGTACCCCCCTCCCCCCAAAAAAAATCGAATCTGAGGTTGGTTGAATCCTTGCATGCGGAACCCGTGGATGTGCAGGTAGGGTGGGCACTGTGTTTTTCAGATTGTAAATCGTACTCACATTGTCCCCATTTCTTAAGATTTCCTTCCTCTTTCTCCCTCATAACCCACATCTTTCCCTCTTTGATAAAAGGCATGTCCACAAATATTAAAGAACGTTCATGGTGATAACTCACTGGAAACTCCTATAAGCCACAGATTTGCATAATCCCTTTAGAAAATTTCTCAGGACAAAGAGAACTGATGGAGTGAAGGGAATGAAGAGGACCCAAGGCATTGGGTTAAAGGATACTTCTACGTATCCTTTAACTTTGGGGAAATGGTTTTCATAATTTATAGAAGTCCTTTCAAATTGCTATATGCCATGATAGAGACACTATACATTATACAATATGAAAGCTAAGCACAGTTGAACAGCAAAGGGCATGAGGTCCTCTATAAGTATTTCCAAGTCAGTGAAAAGGCCTAAGTGAAATTAACCAAGTTGGTTTCAGGTGAGACCTCTAAGCCCAGCCATTTTGGACATTATGAACAAACTGGAGTTAGTAGCATAAATTAGTCCCCTCATTACTAGCTGAAATGCCAGAGAGATTCATCCTGGTGCCCTCACACAGTCAGTGTAAATATTCTACCAGCCTCTTCTCACTATACTCTAATATTCTCTGATTTTCATGCAAATAGCAAGAGCAGTACAGTTAGTATCTTGCTTGCTGGTCTAACAGGTGAATCCTCCTAGCTTAAAGCTGGACTGGCTTTTTTTTTAACTTTTTATTTTATATTGGAGTGTAGTTGATTAACAATGTTGTGTTAGTTTCAGGTGTACAGCAAAGTGATTCAATTATAAATATACATGTATCTATTCTTTTTCAAATTCTTTTCCCATTTAGGTTGTTACATAGTATAAGGAGAGTTCCCTGTTGAGAAGCCCATTTGGGCTGGTAAAACATCAGAGCCTGCTGTTTGGGGCATCTGATGTGTTTCCCTGGTCTTTGACTTAGTAAGTAGGAAGCCCTGCTGTGAAGAACACCTTATTAATTCAGTAAACATTTACCAAGTATCTACCAGATGCCAGGCCCTATGCCAATGGCTGGAAATCGGTTGGTGTCTTTTTAATTGGGTAGAGCGGCAAAGTGGGAATTTTAATATAGTGAGATAATTAAGGGAAAAATAGAGACACTATGAGAGTACCTACTACAGTCCTAAGAAGTCTGCTAGAAGAGGTTACCTTTCAGCTATGATCTGCAGGACTTGGGAAGAGGACACAGCGTACTGGTTAAGGGAGTGGGCAGTGGAGTCAGACCTCTTGGGCCCAGGAGCCTGGCCCTATCGCTTCCTTGCTGTATGACCTTGCCGATTACTTAACATTTGCTTCCTCATCTGTGACATGGGGATGGTAATAATATAATGTACTCCCTCAGAATGTTTTTATGAGGAGTAAATGAATTAATAATTGTAAAACACTTGGAATATTCCCTAAAACATGTTAAGTTAGCTAATAAATGTTAGCTATTATTCATTCAAGAAAGTATTTATTGATGGCTACTCTGTGTTACACTCTACTAATGAATATTGTATATTTGTTTGCTTGTGTATTTTTCATCTCCACTGTAGAATATAAGCTCCAGGAGGCAGTGGCTTTATCTTTTGTTCCCTGTTTTATGCCCAGTACCTAGTTCCAGTACCTGACACAAGGGGCTATTTAATAAGTAAGGGATAGATGACTAGAATCGTAGGTCAGACAAACAGCCCCTGCCCTCCTGGAACTTGAAGTTTCGAAGAGTGGTTTCCAAAGCATGGCTGCACATTAAAATTGCCTAGGGAAATTTCTGAAAAATTCTAATGCCTGGGTTTTGGCCTGAGGTGGGATTGATCTGGGCATTGCATTGATACTGCTTTTCAAAGTTCCCAGGTGATTCTAATGTACACGTGTGAACCACTGAGTTGGACTTAATAGAAGCCACTAAAGGGCAGGCGGGTGTCAGGACCAAGTGTACATTTTACTAAATGGAGCATGGATTGCAGTAGACAATGAAAATGCAGGCTAAAGAGACTACTGCTCTTATAAATCAAGCTCTCAATAATGTTTGAATATTTGCTTAAAAGTTCACAGAACAAAGTGTGTGGAGCAAAACAAACTTCCAAAGCTGCAAGGGTAGCATTATTTGAATAAACTATCTCTAACTGCCTTTAACTCAGGTAAAAATTGAAAAGAAATATTCCTTTAATAATTCCTTATTTTGTAGCTCTATACTTCTTCTTGGACAGCCAGGATCTTTGGTTCACGTCTCAATATATCAGGTAATTGCTTCCTTTGGAGAATTGCACTTTAATAAATTTCCTAGCTTCTCCTTTAAAGAAGAGAAAAGCAAAAGAGAAAAAGAGAGACAGGCGACACACAGAGAAGAATATAATGCCAACATGCCACTTCTGGGTCTGTCTTAACAAGGTTTTTGGCAGCTTCAGTGAGAAAAGCTATTTCCCTGACCAGTTCTCATGAGCTGTGTGAGGCTTGTGTTGACTGGAAATATGAAGATGAACTAATCAGAGCCAAATTTTTTCACTCAGCATCTCAGCAAGTATGATTCCTGAGCTGAAACAACCGTGCAGGTCAGGAAAAGTAAGCAGGACAGCTGAGAACTAATTGGATGGAGACACAGTTACAGACCCTTTCCAAACAGAACTGAGAGCTTGTCTCCATAATTGTCAACTTGCTACAGTGACTGTTTCTTCCCAACACCTACTTTCAATGACGAATGACAACAAATAGGGCTTTGGGAGAAATGACAGAAAAATACCTGTCTGAGAGCAGAAATGGACAGATGTCGGGCACTGGAGGGGTGGGTGGCCTAAGTTTGGCCAGGGCCATGATATGTTCAAAGGTGATGTCCGTCTGGGTGCTGGCGTTCACGAGCCGCACTTCTGGGGCCGTCCCATAGGCTGGTTTACTGAGAGGTGTTCGCCTTAGCACCTGGACCACAATGGGCTCCTTGGCATTTCGAAAAGCTTCCACTGCCTCTTCATGGGTGGCCTTTGAGAGATCCTTCCCATTGACCTGCAAGATAAAAGGACATTGTTCATCTCAGAGGAAAGAACAGAGAGGCTGTCATGATAGATTAAAAAAAGGTGGGCAGGGGAGGCTTAAACCAGCTCTGCTAAGAATTTTGTAAAAGAATATTTAATCAGACATTGACATTTATTGAACTCTTCATCAGCAGGAGAAAGTGAAGGAGACTAGGAAAACAGTTATTTCATAAACCTTTAGCAAGCACATCGTCAGAATTATTAGTAAAGATTTCAAAACTTAAACAGCACACAAACTTCAGCAAATGTTCAAAATCTTCAGCTAGGTAGAAATGTTAAGTATATCCTTTTTAAAAAATGATCTATCAATCTCTTGGTGGTATTTTCAATATTTAATCAGTCTTACTGACTTGAAATCTAATTTGGGGGGATATTGTCAAATTTCTTTCATATTCATCATTTTAATCCAAGACCAGATTATTGCTCATGTGCATATTATCCTAAATCCTTGCTATTCAAAGTGTGGTCCATAGGCCAGCAGCATAAGAGCTTAGAAATACGGAATCCCTGGCCCTATCCCAGACCTACTAAATGAGAACTGGCATTTCAACAAGATTCCAGCTGATTTATATGCACAAGAAAGTAGCACTGCTCTAAAACACCTCTGAGTGAGCATACCATGTCCCTTGCCTCCTTGCCTGTTTCCATTTATACCAGTTTATGACTCTCCAGTGTAGCCCTGGACATAACAGAGGAAGAGGTGATGTTTGTCTTTGCCCTCCATCACTGCTTCGCAGTTGGGCCAACCATTGGCATTTGGGAGATAAAAATTATTCTTTTAGTGATGATACTCTCCCACACCTGCTTATCTAGGGCCATTGATGTTCCCCCACATTTGTGGCACCCAAAACAGCCACACTCTTTTCTGATCACCCTCTTGAGAGACAGTATAGAGACTGCTCTCAAATTGTCATCAATTTATTCCCCTAAAATGGGTCCTGATAGCACAGCCTCTTAGTGGAAGTTGTGTTTTCATAAAGGACTACAGAATCCTGAAAGAACTTCACAACTCCCACCTGCAATGAATCAATAATATTGGCTTTTGCAAATAGGAAGACATACTTGGGAGTACAGTACTGTGCTCAAAACCCCTGAAATTATACCATTTCTAGACAACTAAACTATCCGCCTGTTGGCGAGGCTCTGGTAACTACTATGCTCCAGTAAGTCCTTAGAGATCCCTGGGTGCCTTCAAAAGAATCAAAGGGAATCACTGAGTTGCAGTCGGAGAGCGATTGGCTGACATTCAAATGAGCACATTTTCTCTCCCTGAGTAGACAAAGAACATGTGCATGCTCAAAGCAAATGTGGGGCATTTGGGGGTAAATGATACAATGCCAGGTAGAAATCATCGTGTCATGTAGAGATGGGCTTAATGACCTGGAGGAGCTAATTTGCTCAATCGACCCTGAAAGAGTTAATGTGCCTTCAGAAATTGAGCAATTAAGTTTCCTCACCAGCACCATATGACCCAGTACAGTTCTCGAATAACTAGTAAGAAACATCAGTTTGAGATTTGGGTGTGTACCTACCAATGTGCACGCTCACTAATCTGTGCATTTACTCTCTCATTCTTTTCTCCACGAACTAAACTTAAACATTCCCACTGAGTTTTCTCTGGCACAACCTTGGAATGGCTTGATGACTTTGGGCATACAGGAGGATGCGAACGCGGGACACCTACTGACCAGCATTCACTCCTGGAGCTGCTGTTGGATGACAGGCACTCTGGGCTGAGGCCACCACTCCTGAGGACCTGCAGTCAGCAAATGATAAGAGAAGTTCCAGGATGGAAAAGCACAACCTAAAATCTGGCCTCTCATGATGAATAGCGTCATCCTCTGTGTCTCATATTGTGGTCAGTATTTATAAATTCCAGGGTTATGGAAGATGATCCAGTGGTAGATAATACTGCTCTGTCAGTATCTATGTGTTAGGGAAGAATTGCCCTTTTGTCCACACGTTTCCTGCTTCATGGTGTCCCTTCAACTTAGTGAATATTTACTTGTACAAGATTTCATACCCCTCCTTCTCTGAAAAGAACTCCAGGTCACAATCTGTTATCAACTATTTAAAATCTACTGGAATTATGTCAATAATGTTACCTTTTCTTATAAACCTTGCATCTGGAGTAACTCTTTTAACAATGGCAGAATGAAAGTAGACAGAGCCCTATTTTTTTTTTTTGCGCTACGCGGGCCTCTCACTGTTGTGGCCTCTCCCATTGTGGAGCACAGGCTCCGGACGCGCAGGCTCAGCGGCCGTGGCTCACGGGCCCAGACGCTCTGCGGCATGTGGGATCTTCCCGGACCGGGGCACGAACCCGCGTCCCCTGCATCGGCAGGCAGACCCTCAACCACTGTGCCACCAGGGAAGCCCGACAGAGCCCTTTTTGAAGGAACTTCAAGCAATATCTGAGGGTAAAGGGAAAATAATTTGTGGCCATGGTTTCTTCCAGTCATACATTAAATCCTACTAATGCATAAATTGTGTGTCATTAAATAACGAACAGACAAATGCCATTATTCTATTTCTTCCCCAAGGTGGCTCAGTACCTTGTCTACAATCTAGTCTTGATATTCCTTTGTTTCTTATTTGTTTTAGTGATCTTCAAAGCAAGAATAATTTTTAAAAAGTGAGTTCCTTACTGATAATGATTATTTATTTTATGTTCCAATAAGGTAAATAAGATTATTTTTGCAAAGTTCAGAAAAGTATAAAAATTTCTGCAGAAACATAAAAATTGCTGGAGAGTATTTTAGGCTGTGAAATTATTAGTTCTTATTGCAATGCTTAGTATATGCAGATGTTAGCTTTCATACAGCAAGATCAATAGCTATTGATTCTAAGAACTGTACATTCATTCATTTACAATCATGGCATTTATATGCAAATTTCTTTTTTTTTCCTTTAAGATAATCAAATACAGTCTTAAAAAAGGACAGTCAATATAATCTGAAGTATCTTACTTCCCCATTGGGAACGCTCTTTTCTTCCAGTTATCATGCAGCTGACCTCTATTTTCATAAGCTATTTAATATCTCTCGAAGTAAAGAAGTCTATGACCTTTAAAGGCTCTGCTGCCCCATATGATCCCTTAGAAAATGTAAGCACTGATGATACAAAACACTTTTTTTTTTCACTTCACTTGAAGTTCATCAACATACTGTTAGCCTACCAAAAGGTCACCCTTTTATAAATTATGCCTTTCACAACAGAAAAAAGATTAGCTTTAATTGGGATTTTCTGGCAGTTGCTTTGCTCAGTTATCATTAGTTTCAGATAGGGAGAAGAATAATGTTGGAAGAATACCTGAGGTTTTAAACCTATAGAAAAATCCTGTAGTAAACTAACAAATAAATGAATAGGAAAACTTTGTGTTTTTTTCCAAATGGTTAGATCCTAAACCAACAAGGTATTTGGTATTTCATGGTGCCATATCCTTATCATTCTATTTATTTTCCATCATATTCTCTCCATCCCTCCCTTTACTCCTCCTTCCCTCTTCCTTCCTCTCTGCCTCAGTCTTGGTTTTGTATGGACAACATATGTGAAATGAAACTGGAGAAGGAGAAGCCGTCTATTAAATGTGTTCCAGTTAATACAGGTAGTTAAGAGTGTCGATCCAAACTGTTCTAGGTGCCTAGTAAACAGAAGGAAGCAGAAGTGCTGGAAGTTGATTTTCAGGAGAAAAAAACTGGATGAAGACTGTTGGGAGCAAAATCCATGGGAGGAAATGAAAGGTAATTTGAAAATTAAAAAAGATATACCAATGTATTATGGGGTGTGCTTTGAAGTGTACATGTGGAAGGGTTTCAAGAAGCCTGGTGATTTGATTTAAGCAGGGTGTAGAGAACAAGACCTTTTTCTAAAGTGGTTGCTAAATGGAATGAGTGAGAGGTTAGAGCATCATAATAAACAAGAGAAGTATATGAGATAATTCCCTCTATTACTCTAACATCTGGCTTTTTGAGAACTGTGGCCAAAACTGATTTGGTTCTAAAGCCACCTAGCAACTAGAGTATAACTGAAAAGACTCATGGGATTGCTGTTTGATAAGAGGCTTGTGGCCCCAGAGTGGGGTGACTGGACTCTGAAATGGTGATTGAGTTACCTGATTTGAGGTAAATGAGAAATCAGGCACATTATTGATAAAGAGGTTATCAGAATTGGTAACAGCATAAAAAGAGGAAAGGAAGATGCCAATGATAGAAGTTGAGGAGAAATAGAGACGTGGTTATCCTCATTAAAGACTGGATTTGGGATTGGAAGCAAGTGGAAAGAGTAGCCTTAATCATGCCAAACTTGAAGCACTTCTAAGATATTCAGATAAGCTAACAAATAAATGGATGATAAGTGACTAAAAGGAGAACTAATCATGGGAAGCCATTTCCAGAGAAGGTCTTCCTCTCACCCCTGCACTTACTTTACCAACTTAGTTGATAAGTTGAAAAATATACACATTTTTACTGCTATGAAAAACGTGTCTTGTTTCTAAAAAATTATTTTCCATTTTATTGATAGAGAGAAGTGAATAGGAGAAAACTAGTAACTTTTCAGCAATTAATGCAAAAAAAGTATGAATACATTTGTTGTGGCAGATGGGCTAATTAATCCATAAGCAACTTGTGAATGTTAAGTAAAGAATATAGCTTTTCATATGTAAACCAAATCATAGCATCATTTGATGAAGCTTCTGTTTAATGAACAATCAATTTACCCTTTGGGATAAATTGCAAAATCTGGGCTACTTGTCAACAACCTCCCCAGTGTGACTGGTGGCCTCAGCTTGGATATGAACTCCTCTACTTGATCCTCCAAATCCACACACATGCAAAATTTTCTTGAGTATCAGAAAGAAAACAGGCTTTTCGCTTTTCCTTTTGTAGTGCAAACAAGTGCATAAATGACCAAGTCACCCTGGTGAGGTTCCATTTCCAGAGTCAGCTGTTTGGGATGATTAGGGTTTCCAAACCTCTGTGCCTCTTGTAAAAAATAAGGGTGTTTAAGCATCTCTGCCTTTCATGGGAGAATACATATGGGAATACTCAATAGAAGAAGTATAGAATACCAAGGTTTATGTACAATTTCAAGTTGAGAATAAGCAAGCATAAAACACTTGAATATTGTTTTTTTAATGTTTATAAAATGTTATTGTTTCATTCATTCATTTCTTTTCAGCTTTATGGAGGTATAGATGACAAAATTCTATGATATTTAACATGTACATGGTGATGATTTGATATATGTATATATTGTGAAAGGATTCCAACAACTAGTTATTAACACATCTATCACTTCAATTAATTACTTAAGTTTTATTTAAGTGAGAACATTTATGTTCTACTCGTTTAGCAAATTTCCATTCTATAATACAGTGTTATCAACTACAGTCCCATGTTTTACATTAGAGCCTCAGACCTGAGTATTGTAATTTTGATTGGACATGACAGTTTACAAGAACTCCCACCCTCATGAATAACTGTGAAATTAATTTTGATTAGAGTCCCTATGTGAATGCTGATCAAATTCTCTACTTGATAATTACAAAGGTGTTGTAAAAACATGGCCTAATAACAGTTTATATAAGGAAGAAGCAATATTTAAATTGCTACTAAAATGTTTGGTATGAAAGGAATTTAAAATACTCTGAACTCTATATTCATGAAAGCACTTGTCATATACAAACTATAAAACAATTTTAAGGAATTAAAGCATATTGCTTTTTTCTAAACTTGGTATGCTTGATTCTAGGTGGACATCTGTTATGTAAGTTGAGGACAGCACAGCATAAAAAATATTTATAGTAAAAAGAACTCACAGAATAGGAATTGTGCAAAATGTTGTGAAGACAACCTGGTGAGAGATTGACTAAAATTAATTTTGACCATTTTAAAAATATTATCAATGAACAAAACAATCACTGGTAGGTTTGTGATGATCACATAATTTTAGAAGTTGAGAACATAAGAAATGTTAGATTTTATTAAACCAAAAAGTCTGTGTAGTTCAGTGTTCTTTTGACAGTGCTGTTACTAGATTTTGGGGAGAGAATATGGTAATTCTCACACAGGATCTAGTGAGCAGACTTATTCAGAAGTGATCCTGGGGCTCCTTCTGGCTTGTCTGGACTACAGGGTTGGTAGCTTCATTTTCCTGGTGTGTGGGGTGTTGCAGCTTCCCTTGAGCTCCAAAGGCCCTCAGTGCTGTGTAGCTGACTTTCCCAGAAAACTGGAAATAACTGACTTCTAACTCAGACAGCCTGAACCTTCTGTGTTTCCTTACTTATAGTGTGCCTATAAGAGAACAACAGTGGGGGGGGGGTCCCTCCACTGGAATACAGACCCAATGCATGTCCAACAGTTTCAGGTCCCCTCTGTGCTGCTGACTCCTGATTTGCATGTTCCCCCAATAGAGACTGTAACCTAACCTATAACTCGTGACATTGTAGGATTTGCCCTTAGGGACCCTGTGTGACATAATACACATTTACAACCTAAAGAATTGAATTTATTCAAAATGCTTCCATATGTAACATTAATGAATTGCAGACTTCAATGAGGTATTTAAAAAGCCTAATATTAGGTTTAGTTAATTGATTGTGACACTGTGAGGTCACTATGGTAGGACAGTATGGTGTTTCCTGGTCCCTTTCATAGTACATTTTGATGGTGAGGTGTTCCCAAATGCAAGCAAGACTCATCTTCAATTTTTCTTATTAAGATATTATAGACCATTATTTGTGAATTTGTCAGAGCCGTTCTTGAACCAATTTATAATTTTGGTTATAGGAAATCTTGGGGATGCATCTTTCATAATTGCTTTTCCCCCTATAATCTTTTCTCTGTCTTAATTTTGTATCCCTTCTTCTGTATTTTGTTTCTGTCTTTATTCTCATTGCCACACTTCTCTTCCAAGCTTTCCCGTTTGGGATTTAACAAATCAAATCTGAAGAGTGTCTTTCTATAAAAATTATTCCTGTTTTTAAGGAACAGGTTATGATAGTTTTGATTCTTACTGGGGGAAATAAATTAAAATATATACAACATAGTTTTATTTACCTCATTATAAATGAATTTATTTTCCCTCCCCTCAATGAAAGAAATGGAAGCTTCTCCTCTTTGGCATATGAGATGGTGTTTCTTGGTTTGTCCCTGAGATCCACAGTCTACTCTTTTCTACCCAGCTCTGTATACCCTGGGATGCTGATAACCATACTCCATGTCACCAGGCTCCCTTACTTTACGTCTTTTGTTTGGTTTGACCAATAGTAGGAGAGGTAATGTTCTGTTTTTATCCAGCCCCTCCCCACCTGGCTTTCAGGATGGCAGCTCTTGCCAGGTTTGGTTCGCACCCTGGCTTACATTCCACCTTCATGTCTGCAGGTAGTGAGGGGTTCTCTTTCTATTGCTACTCTCTGTGTTTGTTCTCTTAGCTCTGCTCATATCTCTGTAAGTGTTCCTTCATACAGCCTTCTTCAATGAAACCCTTTGAGTGTGTCTTCTGTCTCCTTCTGACTAACTAGACATGAAACTCCTCTGATTTAAACAATAACAACAACAAAAATATGGTAAAAGCAAAATTTACCACCTTTGCAAATTAACTACTATCAAAATGAGTTGCATTGAAAAATACAATTTCTAGTTTCTCAGATTCAGCAAAAGTCACACATTTTTAAGGGAGAACTAAAAATGTAACTTTTATTGAGATCATATAGCAGATGTAAAGTATTTGTATATTATATGTATACAGTTATTTTGTAGACAATCCTTCAGTTTGGCTTTGTCTAGTGTTGCTTCTTGATTAGAGGCATGTTGCATACTTTTGTCAGCAAGGCCCAGAAGTGTCTTTCTCTGTCTATTCTATCGGGAAGCAATGGATTTTCCCTTTTTTAAAACATTGTTATTGGAGTACAGTTGATTTACAATGTTGTATTAGTTTCCGGTGTACAGCAAAGTGAATCAGTTATACATATACATGTATCCACTCTTAGATTCTTTTCTCATAAAGGCCATTACAAAGTATGGAGTTCCCTGTGCTATACAGTAGGTCCTTATTAGTTATCTATTATTTATATAGTAGTGTATATATGTCTATCCTAATCTTCCAGTTTATTCCTCCCCAACCTTACCCCCTGGTAAACATGTTTTTTTTCTACATCTGTAACTCTATTTCTGTTTTGTAGATAAGTTCATTAGTACCCTTTTTTTAGATTCCACATTATTGGGGATATTAACCTTTATGACTTGATGAGACAGAGAGAGGGAGCAAGAGATGGGGTGGGGAGGAGAGGAGGGAGAGAGAAAAAGTACACATAAGAAGTTAATGTTAAATTTTAAAATGTTAAAATTCTAGGTGAATGGTATTTGAGAATTCTTTGTACTACTCATAACTTTTTGATGAGACTGAAGTTACGTGAAAATAAAATGTCTCAAAATATTGTTATTAGCTACAAATGGATTTATGCTATAATCATTTAGAGTTAGCAAATAAGAAACTGATGGATACCTAGCTTCCTACAGTTTGTTTCTGTATTTGCATATCTTTAAGAGGAATAAATTCTTGTTTTGAACTGAATGTCTTTTTTCTTGGGCACACACACCCCTACAGCGAAAAACACAGATTGCTATCACCAACTTTATCATTGTCATAACAATTCATCTACTGAGTATCACCCGAAATCCTGTTCTCCTCCAAGCTGAGCTATTTAAAAAGATAGATGACTGCCTTCTGGCTAATTGTAGGAGTTCTTTCATTACTATAAAAAGACTATATCTCAAGTGACTCTATAAGCAGTGAATAATGACTTGAAGTCTTTGGAGAAGAGTCCACTGATGAAATGGTAGGATAACAACTACTTACTGACCTTTTACTTCCTAAGATAATACTAAGCTGATGTAGTTGATTATTAATAAACCTATCCATTGAGCTTTGACACATCAGATCCAAGTATGTTAAACTTAATGAGAAATTCTGATGGAGACATAAAATTTCCTGCAGCAGGCCTAAGGGTGTAAAGACATAAGGCATATATGGGGCAAAAGCTGTTAAAATGAACTCAAATTGTTTCATTGGGTAGAAACTTCATTGTAATTAAATGACCCAGATTTTCTTTAAAAATTACTATAAACAGCATCAGCAACTGAGGATTCGAGCAGAGCTCGTCATCTTTCATGTTCCCTGAACAAGAGAAAATGTGCTCTTAGTGCTTGGACAAGATCTCTTGGTCCCATTTTTGTGATGAGAGCATATATGGATATCAAGAACATAACTTTGGGTCTCAGCCACACTAGCACAGTGCCAAAGAAGTTCTAAAAATGACTATCAGTGAAATGAAAGGAATATTAGTGCTCTACATAGTTACTAATGCGGGATGAAATAGTGAATTATTTGTAACAGGGCATCAGTCATGACAACATCAAAGATGCTGAGGACATCTTCACTGGAGGTTTGCTGTCCCCTATCTGTAAGAGTGGTCTATTGCTTAGCTATTTAAATGCTTCTGTGAAACAAACATTAAATGACAAGAAGCTGACCGTTTTGTCTAGTACTGTAGTTTAAGGGCCCCAAACATGCTTGGCATGTACTTGACACTCAAAAAATGTGTTAAATAAATTTTCATATATTTCTTTATCAAGATTCATGTTAAAAGAAATGTGATTGGATTTGTCATTAAAGTTACTTGTGTTTATGTGCAAACTACATGCCTCTCACTGCCCAGTTCTACTTTGTAGCCCAGTTATCCATATTATTCCTTTTACTTAAATCTACCGTAAAAACGGATTTGAGTGACAAGGAAAAGCATCAACTGCTCTGCTCAAGAGACCCACCCACCATTCAGTGTTATAGTACAAAAGAACAAGGATGTGGGAATCATTCAGGACTGGGGTCTGAACATAGTTCTCAATATCAGTTGTGTGGCTTTGAGTAGGTTATGTAAACTCTCTGAGCCTCAGTTAATTCATCTGGAACAGGAGATGATAATACCCACTCAGAGAGTGGTGGATGGGATCACAAAAATAATACAGCTAAGGCAGCTGACATGCTATGATGTTGATTCATGCTTCCTTCCTTCCCTCCCTTCCTTCCTGAGTAACTCTTGAGTGACAGAGACCAGGTGATTCTCTGGGGATAGAAGATAATGCCTGTGCTTAAAGGCCTGGCAGCGATAATAACAATACTACCGGTTAGCACTGAGCATTCCTCACAAAATGCCAGGAGCTGAGCAAAGTCCTTGGCCTTTACTATCTTGTTCACACCCAAGAACAATTGTGTGAGGTAAGAACTTTATCCCCAACTGAAAGCTGTGGAAGCTGAAGAGCAGAAGGTATAAGGAAAGGCACCTGCTCTCACAATCTGCTAGGACAAAACAACATATACATCTGTAATTGTAAGCAAACTTGTTAAAGAGCTGCCATAAAGGTACTAATAGAGTGCTGTGGAAGCTCCAAGGGCCAACTATACTTGGGAGTGTTGTGATTTGACTCCAGGACTTGACATTTGGGGTGGTCTTAAAAGATGCAGAGTTTCATAAGTTGCAAAGATGAGAGTAAGGAAGGGAATCCCAGGGCAAAAGTGTAAACGAGAAAGTGCTCTGGGAACCGGTAAGAGATCTGGTGTGACTGAGTACAGAGGCATTTGGCTAAGTGCAGGACAAAGAGGCTGGAAAGGAGGCTTTGACAAGATCCCAGTGTCTTCAATGGGCCATGGCGAGGTATTTGTTTTAGACAACACCTTTCATCTGAAAGGTAGCATGGTCTCATTTGGGTTTGGGGATGGTAACTCTGAAGTCTATGGTGAGAAGTAACTAAATGAAAGCAAGAAAACCGTTTAGGAAGTTACTTGGAGAGAATGATCAGTGTCTGAATCAAAATGAGGACAGTGTGGATGGTCCAAATGAAGGAGGATGGATAGGGCTGTAAAATGGTACTCTGATACTCTCATTCATGCATATTCCAATGGGACCTATCAGAGTGGCAGATTTTCTACTCTAATTGACTAAATCTACCCTGTAAAGAAATACAAGCTGTAGAAGTTGATTTTTTAAGTATTAAAGGTATAAAGGCATTCTAAGTAGATGTTGTTCATCTCCTATGGACTTATATTTTCGGTGATTATTGTAGAAATCAAAAACTACCCTTCCAATGTTCTGAAACTGCCTTTCTGCTTAGTACCCACCTAGCAAAGTGGGTAACTTTCTCACTATAAACACCACATGCACTCTCTTTCTCTCTCTCTCTCTCACACACACACTCATATAAACTCACAAACTCACACACATACAAACACTTTTGTACTTTCTACGGTCCTCCACCTGAATCATTTATAGCTTTGTGTGGGATATAAACTTAGAAAGATATTTTACCCAAGTGGATATATAGGAGTTTTAGAACATGGGGATTAACACAAGAAAGTAGAACTTGCATGATATATAACTGCCTCTTCACTACCAGTATCTCTAACCTAGTGCTTGGAAGATGAAAGGTTTTTCATACCAGTTTGAAAGGATAGGACAAAAATCTGAACAAACAGCCATCACCCTATTAGGAGCGGGAGGTTTAAATCATTTTCAGCAATCAATTCTGCCATTTGAATTCATTCTGACACTTGTTGAGCTCAACTGATGACATGAAACTACGGTAAAAAGGGAATTTTCCCAGGGAAATTCGCAAGCTTTTATATCCACAAGTAAAGCTACCTGAATTTGTGCCCATAACCTTCCTAACACCATGCTTCCAAATTCCTCAAATTCAAGAACTTTGAAAAGTAATATTTTGTTCTATATTTATAAAAAAATAGATAGCTGCCTGAGGCAGAAGACGAAGTAAATGCATTTAAAATAGCAACGGATACTATTTTATATAAAATAGCTGGAATTTGCCCTGGTAGTTTCATTAACTTCGTTGTCTCTATGTGTACCTTGAAATGGATAATAAAGATAATAACAATAATAAAAATTTGTTGAGTGCTTACTGTGTGCCACATACTCCACTCAGTACTCTCTGCTCCTAGAGGTGAAGGAATTATTATTAAACTCATCCTCTAGATAAAAAAACTAAACTTTAACAGCTTAAGCAATTTCCACAAGATCACATAGTTCCTGAGTGAAAAAAAAAATCCCAAGATTTTTCTTAAAATTCCTATTAATTCTTTTTACACATCAATAGAAGTACAGAGGCTCTAAAAACTGGACAAGAGGATTGGTGGGTTTATTCTATTTTCTTTTAGTAAATAATTCATAAGACTACAATTAAGTAATCAACTGTAGGCAGTCACAGGTATAGATAATTGTCTCAACATCTGTCCCTAGGACAAGAAAACTCCAGTTGAACAGTGAAAAAATGTTTCTGTAAAATAAATAGTTTAGACGAGATGCTATTCAAAGACCTTCACAGTCCTAAGAAAATCTATAAAAGTATACATAAGCATGAATATGCACTATTCTTATGCAACACTGAAGTCATTTAAAACTTTGTTCAAAAGAACCCCCCACCCATTTGTTTTCTATAAGTGAATCAAGTAAAGCTCAGACATGAAGGTGACTCAAGGACCTGTCAATCTGCCATTGAACTTTTACCTTGAGAGGCCCAGTTCAAGGCCCAGACTCTCACAGGTGTGACACAGTTTTGTTACTCCCTCACAGCAGTTCAGTGGCCCACTGAGGTGTGATGACAAAGTTGCCAGAGAAAAGACCACCTGGGTTCTCTTGTGTTTTTACCTCAGTGGACATATCACAAGAAGTGGTTCAAACAGAAAGAACTTCTCCAAAACAGCAGCTGGACTGTATGAAAAACTGTAACCAACTCAAGGCTTTGGGTCTCTCTAACGGCATGCATGTAAAATTAGACAACAGTATTTGGGGGCATTTTTTGAAAACTGTGTTTTACACGACCTTATCTCTCCTTCAGGAAGCGAATAAGACTGAGGACCAGAGCAAATGTAATTGCAAATAGAGTCATTATATTCTTAAATTTAACCTGCCACAAACATTTTTCTGTACTAACAGTGTTTATTTTTATTTTTCTCTGTTTGGAAGAGTGGGGGAGACGGGCATATTTTTGTAATTTTAGTTCCTTCAAACAATTAACATATGTACGATTTTCAAATAATTTTTAGCAGATAAAACAATCCTGCCAAGGCCTGGTAAAAAGCTCTCCATTGTTCCATGTCTGCACAAATTACACTTCATCTCCAATGATTTTATGTACATTTAATCACTAAAGATTAATTACATGGCATACGGAAACCAGTGAAACACTGAAGAGATAACTTCAGTCTAAGTGCACATGCAACTAACTTGTGGCTTTTTTAAACAATTTTAATTAAAAGTACTAGAAGAATCATCGGACTGAAAATATTAGGAGCTCTGGGATGGATGAGCTTAGCATAGCTAATTAATTGTATATTTAATCAAAGCAGCCTTTGGCTGTAATTAATAATCTATTTTCCTCTGGTAATAAATATTGTAGTTCTGTAAAAACAGAGTTTATAATTTCCAGAATGCCATATGCACAGAAGAGTGGGACAGAAACAAGCATTTCCACACCAGCTTTCGAGCTGAGCTTGATTTTGTTTATTTAGAGAGGATGCTGTCTATAACTCTTTCATTTGTTTTAAATGTCATCTTGCAGTAGCAGCTTACAAATAGCTATCCCAGAGTGACTTGGTCATTTCAAAGGTGTAAAGAATAATCCAAAAGGAGTGACTAGTAGAATGTTAAATGAAGTCTGATTTTTCTTGCACCACAAAGATCTCATATTTGAGAGAACTTGAAGTAGTTCCATTTTAATGTGACTGCTAGGATGGTGAAACAGCATTAAACAGTTCCTTCCCTTCGTTTCCTTTTAAATGGCAGAGCGGGACTCAGAGATTTCTACCACCTGCATCCCGGTAAAATGCTCAAATCACAGAGCCAAGTTGAAACACCCTTTCCTTATGATAGATTTTACTCTGAGTGCCACACACACACACACAGACACACACACAAACACACACACTCCTCTCTGCTTGTCAAGATTCCCTGCTAAGCATAGTGTATTTTTGTTCTTATGACCCTTTCATTAATTTGGGGGAGAGAAACTCTCTAATAGTCACATGCTTTTCATATGATCTAAGATTTCTTTCTTCTTTTCTTCTTGCAAGCGAGATATAAATTCCAAGAGTTTTGCATAAATAAGGAGATAACATAAAAATTAATCTTAGGGCTTCCCTGGTGGTGCAGTGGTTGGGAGTCTGCCTGCCGATGCAGGGGACATGGGTTCATGCCCCGGTCTGGGAGGATCCCACATGCCGCGGAGCAGCTGGGCCTGTGAGCCGTGGCCGCTGGACCTGCGCGTCCGGAGCCTGTGCTTCGCAATAGGAGAGGCCACAACAGTGAGAGGCCCGCGTACGGCAAAAAAAAAAAAAAAAAAAAAAAAAAAATTAATCTTAGATGATGGGTTTTTCCTATCTTTTAAGATGCTTTAATATGTGAAAATTAACTATTATTGTTTCATATTTTTAAGATTTTAATGGTAGCATGTAGGAGTTATGGGTGGTTGAATAAATAAATCTTTAACTTAAAAAGCATCTTTTTAACATCATGAAGAACACACAAATACTGATACAATTGCTTGATACACTAATCAATTCATAGCATACATTCCATTTTTCTGGGGGTTATGTAGTTTTCATATGAATATGTATGAATGAAACAGATATGAATTAGATAATTAAAATTATATCAAGTGAAAATATCTTTATTCAGTCTATAGTGGGCATTAATAAACATCTAGGAACCAGACCAAGAGAATAAAGCGCAGAGGTAAAAATTTGCCGGTTGCCCGAAGGCCACCATTAATATCATAGGATCAAAAGTAGCTCTTATTAAATACATGAAGATGTCTTCAGGGCCTAATCAGTTCATAATATAACATGCAATTTCTAAAGAGAACAAAAGTGTTAAAGACAATTTTAAAGAACTGCACAGGTAGCCTTTTCCTTTTAGAATTAGGACTAGTTGGCGACTCATGACACAGGCTCTCCCAATGTCCCACTAAAATTATCCATGAAGCAACAGGGGAAAATAGTTCACTTGGAGAGTGAAAAGCAGCATTATTCACTGTTACTTTATTTGCCTCAATTTTCCCTTACTGATTGAACCAACTTTCTCTGAGGATTCATATGGCCCTGGGATAACTTAGGCATGTGGTGTGTATGTGTGTGTGAGTGAGCGTGTGTGTGTATGAGTTACGAGTTACCCACTGGACACTCAGAAAAGTAAAGTGGCAGATGTGCTGCGCCATCTGGAGAGCAACCTCAAAGATTCCGGCAACACCCACACTCACCCTGGAATACTCTGTGCCCCTCACAGTACAAAAGCCTACTCTGCTCTGTCCTGTTGGAACCCTCAGAAGATTATTCTAATAACTCAGACCTGAGGTTATGTACTATTAGGGTTGAGAAGATGAAACTGAAGAAAAGCAATTCCACCAAGAGGTAGATGGTAGGAATTTCTTGAAATGTGTGGGGAAATTCGCAAAACAGAAGTTCAAAGTAGAGGATCATAGAGGACAGACAATCCTGAAATCCTCAGCTGAACTCATGAGAGGATGCTCCTGTGGGACTTTAACATCTTTTTTTTAAGACTATATAAAGATGCCATATTTAAAAGTAGTCTTCATTTTATGTGTATTCGTCATAAGTTATTTACTTTTCTTTAAACCTTCTTGTCATAAGAAGAGAGAAAGGGAAGAGAAAGGGAGGAAAGAGTGAAAGCAAGAGAGAATGAGAAAGAGAGAGGGAGAGGCCTGAGCCATACTTACATACTTAGCTTTTCTTTATGTCCAATGCTGCACATGACGTCCTTGTAAAGAAGGGAAAGTACTATTTCCCTAACCCTAACCCTAACCCTAACGCTAACCGTAACCCAGAGAAAGTACTATTCTGAGGGTTTAGGTTGCTTAAACAGTACATGACAAGATATTCATCAATGTGCCATTATAATGCACAAAGGCAAAGTAAAGTAAAGGGAAAATGTATGACTGTTCAGCCCTAAGTTTGATTCCAAGCTTTGCCCCTTGGCAGGTATGTCACTTCAGGTTGATCATATGATTTTTGCAAACTTTGGTTTACCCATCTATATAACTGGGGAGAATAATGCTGATCTCTAAAAGTTATGACAAAGTAATGAGAAAATAAATGAAACAACCAGTATGTGAGATAGAGTAGGAATTCAACAAAATATGGAAATTATTTATATTATTTTCTTATCTGCATGGCATTCAAAAGCGTTCTCTAGCCAATGTTTATCAGAGAGTGATAATTATGGCACATTTAGATATGTTGAGAAAGCATGCTCCAGAGATTTTTGGATGGTAAAAATTTAAAGAAGTAAAATGTTATACAGAGAGAGAGCATTGGATTAGTGGTCAGAAGACCTGAATCCTTATTCTAGATTATTTGTTACCAATGTACACTTGGAAAGTCACTTAAGCCCTCAAAACCTCAGTTCATTATAAGTTTCAAATACATGTGAAGTCAGTACAGATAAGTTAGTGCCTGATATTTTCAATCCATTTAGCAATTTATAAGTTAATTGCCTCACCAATATTCATCTCCCTACTCACAGGAGATTTAAAGATGATCCGCATCTTAAATAGGAGGTAAATATTGGTTTAATTGATTTTTGCCAAGGTCATACAACAAGTGGTAAAGCTGGGATTAAAGCCTGGGCTGGCTCTCAGCATTCTTGTTATGCCACCACGAGGCATCTCTCCTTCATTCTCAACCTGTTGCCTGGATTAATTAATTAATCCCTGTACAGCATATAGGAAATGGTTGTTAATTTAAATCCAAATATTACATTCCTAGCAAAACTGCTTATCAAATAAGGCAACGAAAACAAGAAGAGAGATTCTATTATTGATTTCCTAGTTCTGATAAATATTTCTGAGTTAACTAGAAACCAGAGCACAGAACTACTGGCTGAACTGGGCCCTTGTGAAATGTACAATTTGATAACTTTTAGAAAGCCGAGGATCACGGTCAAATGATGTCACCATGACATTTTTACTAATTTCCTAAACTTATCAAATGACAGCTTCAGAAAGTTAAGAGTTCTGTTTAGAAGAAAAATCTCTGTAAAATGTCCAAAGTTCATGAAGTCTAAGTCTTTCAAAATAAAGTAAAATAACAAATTTAGTTTAAAGAATGGCGAGTTGACTTCCTCTTGTTGCTTAAACAGTGAGTAAATTGATGAGATTCCAAACATGGAGGTAAGTTCCATTCACATCTACTGCTCCATTACCCCTGCAATTACTTTAATACAGGAAGCATGAGAGGAGCAGCTGGTGGAAATGATTTCCCAGGTGACTGGATTGCTGAATAGCACAATCGCCTTTAGGCTGGGCTTTCTCAACAGTGGTGCTGCTGGCATTTCAGACTGGGGAATTCTTCCTTGTGGAAGCTTTCTTGTGCCTTAAAGATGATGAGCAGAATCCCCGTCTTCTACCTACTAGATGCTAGTAGCCTCACCCCTCCCACCACCACCCCACACACACCATCAATTGTGACAACCAAAAATGTCTCCTAGAGGGTGAGATCATGCCCACTTGTAAGCTTCGTTTTAATGACACTTTATTCCATTAAGGTTGAAGAATGCTGGCTCTAATAGACACCTGGGTTTATTATAAGAATGTTGAAACACTGCTTAACATAGAAGTTGAAGGGCAGAAATTATCCTCTATTTCATGGATTTTAAAAATTTTATAATTATATATAGTCATATTTTAAGGGGAAAAATTGACCTGGAAAATACTTGAGTAAAATAGCAAGCAACAGTACTTATAAAAAGGTCTCTGGGACTTCCCTGGTGTTCCAGTGGTTTAGACTCTGTTCTTCCACTGCAGGGGGCATGGGTTTGATGATCTCTGGTCAGGGATGTTTCACATGCCATGCCATGGAGCCCCCAAAAAAGGGGGGGTCTCATTATGTTTGTTTTTTTTCTGCCAGTCAAGAAAAGTTAAATGTGATTGTCAGGGTCCTTTCATCATGGTGTTGTCCTGGTATAGAGACCCAGAAGTTGTCACTTGTCCATCAGCTACTATATGTTGGATTCTTTGAGTTATCATTAAAGTGGTAAGACCACTCTTTGTTGATGATGGCCATATGACAAGGATTAAGATGACAAGGATCCCTGCATTCCAGGTGACCTGCAATATTTATTCCAACAAATATTGTGTTTCAATAATTTTTCATTATAGATTTTATTTTCTATATTTTATTCAATGTATAATTTCCTCTAAACTTAAGTTTTCCACATCCTCCCCAAGTAGTGAGGCCCACATATGCTTGTAATATGCACCCTAATAAATAATAGCTTAAACATTGTTAATATGAATTGAAAAATTGTTTGAGATTCCATGTACTCTTTTTAGAAATGCTCTGCTCCACATTGATTATCTGAACACTTCATGGCATTGCTGACTTGGGACAGGATTTAGGATGCTGGATAAAGAAATGTGGAAGGGATAACAGAATGTACTTTTGCAGGACTAAAAGGCTGTGAAGCGTCACCAGATTAACAATAATACCTGGTAACATTTACTATGGAAATAGTAGTTAACTATTTGGAGCCCTTGACATGACTATGTACTGGTTTTTTGGATGCTAATTGAAAGAAACATAGCTGACTCATTTCTTATTCACTCATTCATATATAATGCATTTCTTTTTAGATTTAAAAAGGCTGCATACATATGTATTTTCTAAAAGGCTACAAAAGTCAATTATTATGTTTACCCAACAAGGAACAACTTTTTCAACTTTAGAACTCCAATTTGAGAAAACTCTCACCTCTCAGCTAGGAGACATTTTCCATCTTACCTCATTAGGGTAGTTGAGCATGATATAGAAAAGGGTGATCAAGTGTGACAAAACCTGTGCTCTGTCTACACTAGTTGCTTTCACTATAATTTTAATTGTTAGATATCAGAGCTTCAAATATTTCTACTAGATATCAAGAGACAAGCCTTATAAATTAAAGAATATTGTTGGTATATAACCAAACATGTAAATAGATATTTTGCATAATTAGCTAATTTTTGGAGACCAGCATATTTTTAGAGTTTACAATATTAAACAATTTAATACATATAGTTGACGTTCCCTGCTTATAGTCTTTCAAGTTGTAGGCCTATTTAGAGTCAGTTACAGTAGAATAGAAGGCAAATGATGTTATTAAAACTCAAAGCTAACAATTATAATTTAAAATATAATTAGATGTTGAGACCTTTCTAGTGTGTAATGTTATGCTCCTGTCACAGCACTGGGAATACTAATTAAAATGAAAAATTAGAAAATAATTTTCCTGAGTCTGTGATTAGTTTCCTCTTCCTTTTTTTCCCTTCAATTTTCATTCATGAATTCACAGAAAAAAAATTACTGACCACCTGCCACGTGCTAGACAGTTTTAGGCACTGAGGTAATAAAAATGAACAAGTCAGACAAAATCCCTGACCTCATGGAGTTGACATTTTAATGAAACAAGCATACAATAAATATAATAAATACTTCATCTATTTGTTAAGTGCTATGAAAAGACAATTATCTGTTACTTGCTAAGCAGAAAATAGAGCAGCATGAGGAGAATTGAGAGTGGGAGAGGGTAGTTGTAATTTTTCTTTTTGTGGTCCATGTAGGTCTCATTGAGGTGCTGACGTTTGAACAGAGACCTAATTAAAAGAAAAAGGAATGCTCATATGTCTATCTGGAGGAACTTGAGGAGAAAAACAGCCATTCCAAAGGCCCAGAGGAGGAAGCGTTCTGTGCATCTGTGGGCAGCAGAGAGGAAAGGAGGCTGGAGAAGAGTGAGTGGGGAGAGGAGTGATGGCTGAACTCACAGTAACTGGACACATACTAGTCCACTGTATGGATGTGGCTTTGACTATTGGTTGTCTATCTGGGAAAGCTTTCTCCACTTTTCTTACTTTGGTTTCTTTACCCTATTTTCATTCTCCACTTTCCCATCTTAGTCAGTCTACCGCCTTCATTCTCTGTCATCACGCATATTCTCCCAGCTGTTGCCTTTTCCTCCTATTGCCATTTCTCTTGCCATCTCCCGGTGGACTGTACACACAAATAATGAGGCCTCATTCATTCATCTCTTACTCTGTGTCCAGCATGATGCATTAGACACAATCTTGTTTAATTCAATTTTTACAATTACTCTTTTAGATTACTGCACCTAAATGTTACATATTTCTGCTTATGTTGCATAAAAAGATTCATAAGCAATAGGATTTGAACCTCAGTTGGGTTGATTCCAACTCTAAGATGTTTATCCTGTTTTTTCTGGCTTTTCTATCCCCAACTCAATTCAATAAGTATTTCAAACAGTGGATTTAACAGAATAGGAGTCTTATCAAATTTATTTTTCAGTGTTAGAAGAGACCTTGGAAGTCATACTGTCTAATCTCCCCTCAGTATCTGAATCTCTTTTATAGCATCTATACCAAGTGGTCATCTAGGCTGTATAGGAAAACTTTTGGCAATAAAGTATCAAAATGTTTTAAAAATAGCACTATGTTATAACATAGGTCCATGCTATTCCATTGTTTTGCCTTACATAAAACTGGAAACTATTGGCTGTGATTTTTCACATATTAATATTGAAAAGTTCCCGTTGTCTTTTAGTTTTCTCTTCTTTCTTCTAAATGGTATTTCGTCTTAGTTTATCTCATTAAGTGTTACATTTGAAAAATATTTTAGGTATATTCTGGTTAAATTTTGTTTTTGAGATTAAGTTGTAGCCAAGGCAGACATAGAGATGGTTAAGCTGCCTTGCCTCTAATTATATTTCAAAATAAACACAAATAGTAATGTAGGAAACAGGTGGCAGTAAAAATAGTAACACTTCCAGTGAGTCCTGGCATTCTGGGAATTTCCTGGCATGTCATTTCCGTACTGGAATGAACACACAGGAATAGTCCATCTCAAGGATCTAGTCATCTCACGATAAGTAAGGGGTTCAGGCTGTCTGATTTGGCTTGTGCCCAGGACAGGATAATGCAAGCGCTGCCTGACCAGAGATAGGCTTCTTCCGGCTCCTCCTGTAGCCTCTTCTGCCATGGTGCCTGACATTCTTCTTTCTCCTTATCCTCCCCACCCCCAACTCCAATTAAAAAATAAAAACAACACATGTTTTATCTGGGAATAGTAACAGATTAACATTCACTTCACTTTACTGTAGATGAGTTAATCAGGCCAACTTGTGTCAACGTTACGATTTTAAGAAAACTGGGTCCAGAGCAAGTATATTTTTCTAGGAAGAGGTTGGGGTTGGAGAGGGGGGCAATTTTTGAAGCTTGATATGGATGACTAGGGAGTCAGACTGGGGAGCATGGTAGGGACCAGTCATAGAGGCCAGAGGGAGGTTGCGGTTTGAATGAACACAAAAAATCAGTGGGTGGACTGGTGTGTAGGCACACCTGACCTACTGCATGCGAATAAAATACTAATGTGTTCTCAAAGAATATTTGGACCCGAAACTTCACCTTAAGAGTTAGGAAACAGAATCATAAGGGCTAAGTGAGTAGTGCAAAGTCACAGTTTGTAGCAAGTTTGGGGAACTAAAATCTGTCTGGTCTTTGGACTCCTTGGCTTGGTCAAGGTTATATTAGGTGAGATGAAAATAGGGAAAATAATAATTTTAATAGCTCACACTCATTTAACACTTACTAGTCACCAAGTGTTAAATATTCTCCTCATATGTATTCAGCATGTAATCTCGCAAAACTACAATGAGATATCACCTCACACAGGTGAGAATGGCCATCATCAAAAAGTTTACAAACAATAAATGCTGGAGAGGTTGTGGAGAAAAGGGAACCCTCCTACACTGTTGGTAGGAATGTAGACTGGTACAGCCACTATGGAGAACAGTATGGAGGGTCCTAAAAAAACTAAAAATAGACCTACCATGTGATCCTGCAATCCCACTCCTGGACATAGATCCAGAGAAAACCATGGTTCAAAAGGATACATGCACCCCAATGTTCATTGCAGCACTATTTACAATAACCAGGACATAGAAGCAACCTAAATGTCTATCAACAGATGAATGGATAAAGAAGATGTGAGATATATATATATATATATATATATATATATATATATATATATATATATATATATATATATATAGTGGAATATTACTCAGCCATTAAAAAGAATTAAATAATGCCATTTGCAGCAACCTGGATGGACCTGGAGATTATCATACTAAGTGAGGTAAGTCAGACAGAGAAAAACAAATATCATATGATATCGCTCATATGCAGAATCTTAAAAAAATGATACAAATGAACTTATTTTGATAGAAATGAACTTATTTACAAAACAGAAACAGACTCACAGACTTAGAGAATGAACTTATGGTTACCAAAGGGGAAAGGTGGGGGGAGGGAGGGATAACTTGGGAGTTTGGGATTGACATGTACACATTACTATATTTAAAATAGGTGACCAACAAGGACCTACTGTATAGCACAGGGAATTCTGCTCAATATTCTGTAATAACTTAAATGGGGAAAGAATTTGAAAAAAAATAGATATATGCATATGTTCAACTGAATCACTTTGCTGTACACCTGAAACTAACACAACATTGTAAATCAACTATATTCCCACATAAAATAAAAATTTAAAAAAACCTCATTGTGGTAGAATGACCCCTCTATTATACTATTTGAATGGGTGAGAAACAAATGGAGTGATTTTAAGTGGCTGATCTCAAGTCACATAGCTAGTTCATGAAGAGTCAGGTTTTGAACAAAAATTCTTAATGACTGTACTGAAATGAGAAAAGGCACTGACATTTACAATATCAAGTTAGTCAATTGGTTGTAGTGGGAAGAAGCCAGCACATAAATGACCTCTTCAGTCCTGCAATTTTGATTAAGGTAGGTTCAGGTTCAAAAGTTCACATGGATTTGCTTTGATCTTTTAGGATTATGTATTTCCAAATATATCTTCTCAATTTCACATTATGATAGAGCAAGAAAAACTCAGTTGTGAGGAATAGCACTCCTTCAGTTTTGCTATAGGACACTCAAAAGTCATCTATATAATGCAGATCATTCTTCTCTTTCTTTTACAAATAAGTTGTTGAACTTTTTTGATGGGCTTAACAGGAAGAGCAGGATCTTACCCATAAACTCTTAACGTATTTTCAGCTATTTAGCTACTTTAAAAAAATGCATTTTTTTCAGAGTGGGATACAGAATAAAACTTAAAAGAAAAAAATAAGCACAAAAAATTTAGATGAAAATAATACAAGTTCAAATGACAAATGAAGAGGGTTTCATTTGCATAAATGTAACGTGCATACTACTGGATCCTGAATAAGTCACAAAGAATTTCTACTTGATTGGTTGTTTATTTTTTTCCTTTGAGAGGGAAGGTCAGAGCAAAGGTTAGATATTTCAATAAGCTGCCCAAGAACCTTTGAAAGAATAAATGACTTGCAGCTAGATGTCATAATTTAGGGATCCTGATGAAAACCATTAATTGTCAATGTGATGCTCCCAGTTGAACTCGTAGAGTCGATTTAGTCTGAGTTCTTGCAGGATCTGGGAGGATCATTAGAAGAAGCTTGAGGCTAAGCACAGATAATAGGAGTATTTTAATACTCTTGGTGCTTTTACAAAGGAACAGCATACCATACATCAATTGTACACACTGCTCTGAAGCTCTAGATGGGGGCTGGGGTAACTCCAGCCACCCTCTCCTTTCTCCTCCCCAACTGCTTCAACAACAACAACAAAAAGATGTTTAGGATGCTGTTTTCCAGAAGTCCTAAGACACCATAAAAATCTAAAGAAATCTCAAAAGAGACATATATTGTTTTTTATTCTTTTTGAGATTCTTCCCTTTGAAATCTTGTGTAAACTTACGGAGAAAATGAAAATAAATTGTCACTTTTTGGAAAACCTTAAACAATGAAATTTAAAAATAAAGAAAAACCATAATCCTTGGTTATGGAGGACTCCTACTATCTACTCTTGGACAAAGAGGATAAAATACAAAATGTTGAGAATATTTAAAAGCTCAGCTGAAATACAGGCTATCCTTTAGATTCTCCATACATTGTATCTTCTGAAAAATTCCACTTTGTGACAGCTCCTCAAATGCTATTCAGTTGAACCTTGAACAACCATGGGGGTTAATCTGCATATAACTTATAGTCGGTCCTCCATATTTGTGTTTTCTCTGCGTCTGTGGATTTCACCAACCATGGATTGTGTAGTACTGCAGTACTTATTATTGAAAAATATCTGCGTATAAGCAGACCCTTGCAGTCAAACCTGCATTGTTCAAGGGTCAACTGTACATACATAATACATAATGTCAGGATGAATTTTCTCAAAAGGTTAAATATTTTTCCATTTATATAAATAGAAATAATTGTATAATTTTGAAAAGTTCTTAAAACTCTTAAATAGAGTTGATCCTTGGCTAAATTTCCCCCATCCCCTATAGGCAGCCTCACTGTTAGAAGGCCAATTTATTTGTTCTGTCTCTAGTTCCCCTCTTACTATATGCTAGGTACACTCCCTTTCCTATTCTGGTTAGATATTTTCTTCTCCATCTATCATCAAAATTTTTTGCTTTGAGACTCAGAGACACAGTAGAAAACACCCTGGCCTTGGCCTTATAAGAAGGACTTAAAAATTCATCTCTCCTACTTAGTTAATTTTGATAACTCTGTAACCTCTCTGAGCTTCAGTTTCTTCATCTGTAAAATGGAAAATACTACCAGTCTCACAGAATTGCTTTGAGAAATAAATAACTCAACATATGTGAAAGTAGCTAGTATGGTAGGTACTTAACCACTGTTTCTCTTGACTCTGAATGTTACTGGTTATAGATATGATTGATTGCCTGCCCAAAAGTCATTCCCTTCTTCCTTTTTGTAGAACCCCAGCTCCCATAATGGAAGCTAAATATTTCAGATACTTCTTTTCCAGCTTTCTTAACAGCTAAGAGACAGGCATATAATCACTCACTGGCCTAAACTATTTCTGGGGATGTCTACTGAAGTATTTCTGGGATTTTTCTTCCTGAGAAAAGAGAAAGATGGCAAGGAAAAACACCTTATCAGCCTTCCCAGCTGAAGTTTATCCATGGGAGGATGTGATGCTTGGAGCTACAGTAGACATTTGTGACAATGAAGAGAAGGCTAAGATAAAGACAGGAAGCCAACTCAAGGCCTAGGCCTCATTGACCCACTGATCTAGGCTGGGAAAAATTATTCCTGAAATGTTTTCATGTGATCAAAATGAAGTTGAACTCCTATATTTAACCCACTTTTAGTGAGGTATTGTGTTACTTGTAGCCAAAAAGCATAAAAACTAATAAAACTTTTTAGTTTTATATCTACAGATATAAAGTATTATGAAAATCAATTCATTCTTCTTAACCTGGTAAATTGATCCTTAGCATCCATGAACACCAAGTAAGTGGCTAATCTGAGTAGGGCAATGTGATAGATACTAGTGAGACCATAGGTCTAAAATATGGTTTCTGGAGACCTTCAAGATGGCAGAGGAGTAAGACGTGGATATCACCTTCCTCCCCACAAATACATTAGAAATACATCTACACATGGAACAACTCCTACAGAACACATACTGAACGCTAGCAGAAGACCTCAGATTTTGCAAAAGGCAAGAAACTCCCCACATACCTGGGTAGGGCAAAACAAAAAGAAAAAACAGGGACAAAAGAATAGGGACAGAACCTGCATCTCTGGGAGGGAGCTGTGAAGGAGGGAAAGATTCCACACTCTAGGAAGCCCCTTCACTGGTGGAGACCACAGTTGGCAGGGAAGGAAGCTTCAGAGCCACAGTGGAGAGCACAGCAATAGGGGTGCAGAGGGCAAAGCGGAGAGATTCCGGCACAGAGGATCAGTGCTGATCAGAACTCACCAGCCTAAGAGGCTTGTCTGCTCACCCGCTGGGGCAGGTGGGAACTGGGAGCTGAGGCTCGGGCTTCGGAAGTCAGATCCCAGGGAGAGGACAGGGGTTGGCTGCGTGAACACAGCCTGAAGGAGGCTAATGTGCCACAGCTAGCCAGGAGGGAGTCTGGGAAAATGTCCGGAACTACCTAAGAGGCAAGAGACCATTGTTTCGGGGTGTGCAGGAGAGGGGATTCAGAGCACTGCCTAAACAAGCTCCAGAGATGGGTGTGAGCTGCGGCTATCAGTGCAGACACCAGAGATGGGCATGAGATGCTAAGGCTGCTGCTATAGCCACTAAGAAGCCTGTGTGCAAGCACACATCACTATCCACACCTCCCCTCGTGGAAGTCTGTGCAGCCCACCATAGCCAGGGTCTTGTGATCCAGGGACAACTTCTCCAGGAGAACTCAGTTTGTTGCAACGTCATGCTGTCCTCTGCCACCACAGGCTCGCCCTGCATTCCATACCCCTCCCTCCCCCCCGGCCTGAGTCAGCCAGAGCCCCCTAATCAGCTACTACTTTAACCCCATCCTGTCTGAATGAAGAACAAATGCCCTCAGGCGACCTACACGCAGAGGTGGGTCCAAATCCAAAGCTGAACCCCAGGAGCTGTGTGAACAAAGAAGAGAAAGGGAAATTTCTCCCAGCAGCCTCAGGAGAATTGGATTAAATCTCCACAATCAACTTGATGTACCTGCATCTCTGGAATACCTGTATAGACAACAAATCATCCCAAAATTGAACAGTGGACTTTGGGAGCAACTGTAGACTTGGGGATTGCTTTCTGCATCTAATTTGTTTCTGGTTTTATGTTTATCTTAGTTCAGTATCAGGAGTTTATTATCATTGATAGATTTGTTTATTGGTTTGTTTACTCTCTTCTTCCTTTTTTATAAAAAAAATATTTTTTTTTCCTTTTTCTCTTTTTGGCAGTGTGTATGTGCATGCTTCTTTGTGTGATTTTGTCTGTATAGCTTTGCTTTTAGCATTTGTCTTAGGGTACTGTACATTCATTTTTTTTTTAAGTATAGTTTTTAGTGCTTGTTATCATTGGTGGATTTGTTTTTTGGTTTGGTTGCTCTCTTCTTTTTTTTTAATTCATTTATTATTACTTAAATTTTTTTAAATTTTTAATAATTTTTTAAATTTTTTATTTTAATAACTATTTTATTGCCTTCCTTTCTTCCTTTCTCTCTTTCTCTCTTTCTTTCTTTCTCCATTTTCTTTTGAGCCACATGGCTGACAGGGACTTGGTGCTCCAGCCAGATGTCAGGCTTGTGTCCCTGAGGTGGGAGAGTCGAGTTTAGGATATTGGCCCACCAGAGACCTCCCAGCTCCACATAATATCAAACAGTGAAAGCTCTCCCAGAGATCTCCATCTCAATGCTAAGACCCAGCTCCACTCAATGACCAGCAAGCTACAGTGCTGGACACCCTATGTCAAACAACAAGCAAGACAGGAACATAACCCCATCCATTAGCAGAGAGGCTGCCTAAAATCATAATAAGCTCACAGACACCCCAAACACACCACCGGATGCAGTCCTGCCCACGAGAAGATCCAGCCTCATCCACCAGAACACAGGCAACAGTCCCCTCCACCAGGAAGCCTACACAACCCACTGAACCAAACTTAGCCACTGGGGGCAGACACCAAAAACAATGGGAAATATGAACCTGCAGCCTGTGAAAAGGAGACCCCAAACACAGTATGATAAGCAAAATGAGAAGACAGAGAAACACACAGCAGATGAAGGAGCAAGGCAAAAACCCACCAGACCAAAAAAATAAAGAGGAAATAGGCAGTCTATCTGAAAAAGAATTCAGAGTAATGACAGTAAAGAAAATCCAAAATCTTGGAAATAGAATGGAGAAAATACAAGGAACGTTTAACAAGGACCTAGAAGAAATAAAGAGCAAAGAAACAATGATGAACAACACAATAGATGAAATTAAAAATTCTCTAGAAGGAATCAATAGCAGAATAACTGAGGCAGAAGAACAGAAAAGTGACCTGTAAGATAAAAGAGTAGAAATAACTACTGCAGAGCAGAATAAAGAAAAAAGAATGAAAAGAATTGAGGACAGTCTTAGAGACCTCTGGGGCAACATTAAATAAACCAACATTCGAATTATATGGATCCCAGAAGAATAACAGAAAAAGAAAGGGACTGAGAAAATATTTGAAGAGATTATAGTTGAAAAATTCCTTAAAATGGGAAAGGGAATAGTCAATCAAGTCCAGGTAGTGTAGAGAGTCCCATACAGGATAAATTCAAGGAGAAACACAAAAGACACATATTAATCAAACTATCAAAAATTAAATAGAAAGGAAAAATATTAAGAGCATCAAGGAGAAAGCAACAAATAATATACAAGGAAATCTCCATAAGGTTAACAACTGATCTTTCAGCAGAAACTCTGCAAGCCAGAAGGGAGTGGCAAGACATATTTAAAGTGATGAAAGGGAAAAACCTATAACTAAGATTACTCTACCCAGCAAGGATCTCATTCAGATTCAACAGAGAAATTAAAACCTTTACAGACAAGCAAAAGTTAAGAGAATTCAGCACCACCAAACCAGCTGTACGACAAATGCTAAAGGAACTCCTCTAGGCAGGAAACACAATAGAAGGAAAAGACCTACAAAAACAAACCCCAAACAATTAAGAAAATGGTAATAGGAACATACATATCGCTAATTACCTTAAATGTAAATGCATTAAATGCTGCAACCAAAAGGCATAGACTGGATGAATGGACACAAAAAAAGGACCTGTATATATGCTGTCTACAAGAGACCCATTTCAGACCTAGGGATACATACTGACTGAAAGTGAGGTTATGGATAAAGATATTCCATGCAAATGGAAATCAAAAGAAAGATGGATCAAAAATTCTCATATCAGACAAAATAGACTTTAAAATAAAGACTATTATAAGACACAAAGAAGGACACTACATAATGATCAAGGGATCAATCTAAGAAGAAGACATAAAAATTGTAAATATTTATGCACCCAACATAGGAGCAAATCAATACATAAGGCAAATGTTAACAGCCATAAAAGGGAAAATTGACAGTAACACAATCATAGTAGGGGACTTCAACACACAACTTTCACCAATGGACAGATCAACCAAAATGAAAATAAATAAGGAAACACAAGCTTTAAATGATACATTAAACAAGTTGGACTTTATTGATATTTATAGGATATTCCATCCAAAAACAACAGAATATACGTTCTTCTCAGGTGTTCATAGAGCATTCTCCAGGATAGATCATATCTTAGGTCACAAAACACGCCTTGGTAAATTTAAGAAAATTGAAATTGTATCAAATATCTTTTCCAACCACAATGCTATGAGACTAGATATCAGTTACAGGAAAAGATCTGTAAAAAATACAAACACATGGAGGCTAAACAATACATTACTTAATTACCAAGAGATCACTGAAGAAATCAAAGAGGAAACCAAAAAATACCTAGAAACAAATGACAATGAATACATGATGACCCAAAACCTATGGGTTGTAGCAAAAGCAGTTCTAAGAGGGAAGTTTATAGCAATACAATCCTACCTCAAGAAACAAGCAATGTCTCAAATACACAACCTAAACTTACACCTAAAGCAATTAGAGAAAGGAGAACAAAAAAACCCCAAATTTAGCAGAGGGAAAGAAATCATAAAGATCAGATCAGAGATAAATTAAAAAGAAATGAAGGAAACGATAGCAAAGATCAATAAAACTAAAAGCTGCCTCTTTGAGAAGATAAACAAAATTGAAAAACCCTTAGCCAGACTCATCAAGAAAAAAAGGGAGAAGACTCAAATCAATAGAATTAGAAATAAAAAAAGGAGAAGTAACAACTGACACTGCAGAAATACAAAGGATCATGAGAGATTACTACAAGCAACTCTACGTCAATAAAATGGACAACCTGGAAGAAATGGACACATTCTTAGAAAAGCAAAACCTTCTGAGACTGAACAAGGGAGAAATAGAAAATATAAAGAGACCAATCACAAGCACTGAAATTGAAACTGTGATTAAAAATCTTCCAACTGGGCTTCCCTGGTAGTGCAGTTGTTGAGAGTCCTCCTGCCAATGCAGGGGGCACGGGTTTGTGCCCCGGTCCAGGAAGATCCCGCATGCCGCGGAGTGGCTGGGCCCGTGAGCCATGGCCACTCAGCCTGCGCGTCAGGAGATGGTGCTCTGCAACAGGAGAGGCCACAACAGTGAGAGGCCTGTGTACTGCAAAAAAAAAAAAAAAAAAAAAAAAAATCTTCCAACAAATAAAAGCCCAGGACCAGATGGCTTCACAGGTGAATTTTATCAAACATTTAGCGAGCTAACACCTATCCTTCTCAAACTCTTCCCAAATATACTAGAGGGAGAAACACTCCCAAACTCATTCTATGAGGTCACCATCACCCTGATACCAAACCCAAAGATGTCACAAAGAAAGAAAACTACAGGCCAATATCACTGATGAACATAGATGCAAGAATCCTCAACAAAATACTAGCAAAAAGAATCCAAAAGCACATTAAAAGGATGATACACAATGATCAAGTGTGGTTTAACACAGGAATGCAAGGATTCTTCAATACATGCAAAATCAAACAATGTGATAAACCATATTAACATACAGAAGGAGAAAAACCATATGATCATCTCAATAGGTGCAGAAAAAGCTTTTGACAAAATTCAACCCGCATTTATGATTAAAACCCTCCAGAAAGTAGGCATAGAGGGAACTTGCCTCAACATAATAAAGGCTATATATGACATATCCACAGCCAACATCGTTCTTAATGATGAAAAACTGAAACCATTTCCTCTAGAACCAGGAAAAAGACAAGGTTGTCCACTCTCACCACTATTATTCAATATAGTTTTGGAAGTTTTAGCCACAGCAATCAGAGAAGAAAAAGAAATAAAAGGATTCCTAACTGGAAAAATCGAAGAATTATCATGTCATCTCTTTGCAGATGACATGATACTATACATAGAGAATGCTAAAGATGCTACCAGAAAACTACTGAGCTAATCAATGAATTTGGTAAAGTAGCAGGATAAAAAACTTAATGCACAGAAATCGCTTGCATTCCTATACACTAATGATGAAAAATCTGAAAGAGAAATTAAGGAAGCACTCCCATTTACCACTGCAAAAAAGAATAAAATACCTAGGAATAAACCTACCTAAGGAGACAAAAGACCTGCATGCAGAAAACTATAAGACACTGATGAAAGAAATTAAGGATGATACCAACAGATGGAGAGATATACCATGTTCTTGATTGGAAGAATCAACACTGTGAAAATGACTATACTACCCAAAGTAGTCTACAGATTCAATGCAATCCTGATCAAACTACCAATGGCTTTTTCACAGAACTAGAACAAAAAATATCACAACTTGTGTGGAAACACAAAAGACCCCAAAAAGGCAAAGCAATCTTGAGAAAGGAAAACAGAGCTGGAGGAATCAGGCTCCCTGACTTCAGACTACACTACAAAGCTACAGTAATCAAGACAATATGGTACTGGCACAAAAGCAGAAATATAGATCAATGAAACAGGATAGACTGGATAGCTCAGAGATAAACCCACGCACAAGTGGTCACCTTATTTTTGATAAAGGAGGCAAGAATATACAATGGAGAAAAGACAGACTCGTCAGTAAGTGGTGTTGGGAAAACTGGAAAGCCACATGTAAAAGAATGAAATTAGAACACTCCTTAACACTATACACACAAAAAAACTTCAAAATGGGTTAAAGACTGAAATGTAAATCCAGATACTATAAAACTCTTAGAGGAAAACATAGGCAGAACATTTTATGACATAAATCACAGCAAGATCCTTTTTGACCTGCCTCCTAGAGAAATGGAAATAAAAACAAAAATAAACAAATGGGACCTAATGAAATTTAAAAGCTTTTGCACAGCAAAGGATACCATAAACCAGATGAAAAGACAACCCTCAGAATGGGAGAAAATATTTTCAAATGAAGCAACTTACAAAGGATTAATCTCCAAAATTTACAAGCAGCTCAGGCAGCTCAATATCAAAAAAACAAACAACCCAGTTCAAAAATGGGCAGAAGACCTAAATAGACATTTCTCCAAAGAAGATATACAGATTGCCAACAAACACATGAAAGGATGCTCAACGTCATTAATCATTAGAGAAATGCAAATCAAAACTACAATGAGGTATCACCTCACACCAGTCAGAATGGCCATCATCAAAAAATCTAGAAACAATAAATGCTGGAGAGTGTGTGGAGAAAAGGGAACACTCTTGCACTGGTGGTGGGAATGTAAATTGATACAGCCACTATGGAGAACAGTATGGAGGTTCCTTAAAAAACTAAACGTAGAACTACCATACGATCCAGAAATCTCACTACTGGGCATATTCCCTGAGAAAACCATAATTCAAAAAAAGTCATGTACCACAATGTTCATTGCAGCTCTATTTACAATAGCCAGGACATGGAAGCAACCTAAGTGTCCATCGACAGATGAATGGATAAAGAAGATGTGGCACATATATACAACGGAATATTATTCAGCCATTAAAAGAAACGAAATTGAGTTATTTGTAGTGAGGTGGATGGACCTAGAGTGTTTCATACAGAGTGAAGTAAGTCAGAAAGACAAAAACAAATACCATATGCTAACACATTTATATGGAATCGAAAAAAAAAAAAAGGTTCTGAGAAACCTAAGGGCAGGACAGGAATAAAGATGCAGATGTAGAGAATGGACTTGAGGACACAGGGACAGGGAAGGGTAAGCTGGGACCAAGTAAGAGAGTGGCATGGACTTATATATACTACCATATTAAAATAGATAGCTAGTAGTAAGCAGCTGCATAGCACAGTGAGATCAGCTGGGTACTCTGTGACCACCTAGAGGGGTGGGATAGGGAGAGTGGGAGGGAGACGCAAGAGGGAGAAGAGATGGGGATATATGTATATGTATAGATGATTCACTTTGTTATAAAGCAGAAATTGACACACCATTGTAAAGTAATTATACTCAAGAAATATGTTAAAAAAATAAAAAATGAATAAAAATGGTTTCTGTCCTGGAGAGGCTCTTAATTTACTTGGAGAGATAGGGTGTGTACATAAAAATGATAAATAAAAAAAGTGCTACATTATTGATGCAAACGATCAGTGCTATGGAACTTAAGTCTCGGGATTACTGATGACCAGGGAAAAGTTTGTGGAAGCCTTGGGTTTGAGCTTGTTTTAAAGGAGGCTTTAAGGAGAATGCTTTCAAATGGAAAATAAAGGAAAAGATAAGGGAAAATGCTGGATCAATGGCACACAAGATGGAAGATTTTTGATATGATAAGGCCAATTTACCAGACTCAAGTTTTCATGTAGATGAACAGGGAGAGGTCGCAAGCAGCAGATCGCGATGGTTTAAACACCAAGTTAATGAGTTGGACTTGGTTGTGTAGGTAATATGGTTTTGAGTAAAATGAGTAACTTTCTTCATGCTTGAGGAAGTTTAACTTGGCAATACTCTATAGGCTACCTTGGCAGGAAGAGAATCTGAGGTTTAGAGAACCTAGCTGTTGAGCTGAATGTCTAAATATGGGTGGTTAGAGTGGAGGAGAAATGAACAGATGACTAGAGGTGTTTTGATGGGTGACATTGGTAGGAACTAACAGATCATGACTTAGCTCACAGGAGAACAACTGCCATGGTGGAAATATGAGGCATTATGGGAAGTCATGGGATAGATATTTTGGGGGTACATGTGTTTGGCTGCATTCTTTCACCACCACATACTTCTTTATGTGCAGCTCACCTTCATTTACACAATGAGGAACAAAATGGAGATAATTCTGAAATATGGCTTATTAGAAAAATACTATCTGTAATTTAAGATTTTGTTCTTGTTTTTATATTTTATTTGCCTGACATCATGAGGCTTCTCAGTCTATCAAATACAATAACTATTTAGTCATGTTTTGAAATCTCTTATCTTCTCCATTTTACCCCCTGTTGAAATTTTATCTGTCCCCCATTCTACACAATATCAGTATTGCCCACATAGAGCTCTCACTGGAGTTGATCAGATTGTCCCTTTCTATTTCTTCTCCTTTATCTTGCTCTGTGCTGACTATCTGAAAAGAATATCTTCTAGGGGAAGAGTTAAAAAATTATAAAATATTTATATAAGAGCTTCTATTTGGTAATTGAGCCTGACACTGGGAAACACTTAGATAGCAGTGATGTTTTTGTAAGTTTGTTTTTGTTTATTACCTTCATTAAAGCTACATTGTGCAGAGGTACAGAGGTACAAACACAGTAGAAACCTTCCCACAGAAGGTTTCTGGTTATTTCTGGAATGAGAAGTAAAACCTACTACTAACAACTTTATATCTTCATAGCATGTTATGTTTTGATATTCAATCTAGAATAAGTCTCAAAAAGATCAAAATCTCAGCAAGATCTCTTAAGCCATTGAAAATCTATATTCTTAGTACAATAAGCATACATAAAACAAAGGGGAAGGAATTCTTTACCAAGAAATCCAAATCTCAGTTCCAACTTAACTTGACTGTGGAAAATATCCCAGCCATCTGGTGACTTAGCAGTGAGCTAATGTCAGCCACACATGTCTTGTGAACAGTATCAAAGCTTGGATGGGGTTGATAAACTGGCCTCACCTCGGAAGAACACCAAGGCCACTGAGGCAATAAATAGGCCAGCTGCTCTCTCAACAGGTGGCTGGTGAAGGAGATGGCTGTTGTGAGTAGAGAAGAAACTGCTGACATATTCAAAACCTTCTAATCACAATAGGTAATTTAGAGAAGAAAAGTTCCTGTACCAATATATCATAAGCATGAAACATACAGACTTGAAACATGCAAAGAACTTCATGGTCCCAAGAGACAAACCATTTTGGTTCATGGAAATTATTCATTTGATCTAGTTTTACAAAGTAATGGACCAGTGTTGTTCACTCACATTTAATAGAAGAGTTATTCAGAGTAGATAAACAGGTGGATCAAATGAATGGTTTTAAGGATAGAAAAAGTATTTTAATATGTGCATATGTTGATTTCCATGTTTCTCACAATTTCTCATTTATTTTATTTTATATTTTTAATTATTATTATTATTATTTTTTGCGGTACGCGGGCCTCTCACTGTTGTGGTCTCTCCCGTTGCGGAGTGCAGGCTCCAGACGTGCACGCTCAGCGGCCATGGCTCACGGGCCCAGCCGCTCTGCGGCATGTGGGATCTTCCCGGACCGGGGCACAAACCCGTGTCCCCTGCATTGGCAGGCGGACTCTCAACCACTGCGCTACCAGGGAAGCCCTCATTTTTTTAAATGTAAAATTGTTATTGATATCTTGAACAAAGGGACATATCTATCTACGTTTCTTTAAAGAGATCTATACAAATGGCTGTTCCAGAATTTCTTTTGTCATGCCTTTGTTACATCTAACCACCTTTCCAGACAGGAGGCATTCTTCTCTGTGTCCAGCAAGAACTCATGTGTAGGGAGGCTCTGGACAGATGATAGGATAATGTCAATGATCATGATTCCCACGCAACTTAGGGACCTGCTACTTCAGTTGAAACTATTTCTTCCTGCTCACTGTTCAGTGAAAATGGTGAGCAGCTAGTTAACCTCTTTCATAAAATAATCTCGTGCACATGAGGAGTTACTCAATCATTCTCTCAGCCATATAAGAATTTTGAAATGATAATGGAACCAAGTCAAAGTGGATAGTTATATATTATCATAATACTATCATAACTATATTCACTGATCTATTAGACTGTAAAAAAAAAGAAAAAATATTGTGTCATCTACTTTAGTTTCCTGATAAATCAATACTGCCCCAGTCTCAAGAGGAAGTCAGATTTTCCTTCTGTGTATCAGTTGAAAATATATACCCATGTTCAAGTCAGGATGTAATCACATTCTTTTCATCTGCCAGTGTCCTCATTGTATCTCATTAATATGCCATTGGTAAAAGTCATTATTTCTTATCCTGAAATCTTCATGTCAATTGTGATGTTAAATATTTGAATGGATTTCATAACAGAAACAAAACTTTTTTTTAGAACTGCTTGATTTTATTTTGGGAAGGGAGGTAGGTATTACTTTGGTCCTTATTTCTTAACTCATTAGAAACTAAAAACACTAGTATCTTCCCTTAGAATTCTGACTTGGAACATCACTACTAATAACTAAGCCTTGGCACTGAACTCTGTTTCTGAGGCTATATGGTTTTAACAAAAAGTTTATCAAGCTTTAGCGTAGCTCCATCAATTTTTCCCAGGAGAGCTCCCTAGATATCATCAATGGTAAGAAACTCTGTGTGTGTGTGTGTGTTTATTATATAAGAGAACAAACTCATTTTGATTATACAACATTTTAGATTTTTTGACCCAATTATTATTGGGTCATTATTCTTAATACAGTTGTATTTGTTCAATCATAGGTTTTCCATAAGTCTGTGGAGAACATGAAGGAAAGTGTGTGTCTTGTCAGACTAGTTTATGTCTTTCATATAAATTATCAACAGGTGAGAATGTTTGAAAATGCATTAATATATCATAATAGGAATAGCCTCTGGACTTTTATTCTTTTGTAAAGAGTAAAAACCAGATTCCCAAATAACAACATAACTTAAATAAGCTAGAGTATGTGTAGGGCTCTTTATATTAACATATTTATTAGTGTAATAACATTCAAGGTACCTGTGGATGAAATATCTTATTTGGGGGCATAAAACCAGTGGTAAAGAAAAAAAGACCAGAGCAGCCAGATTTGTCCTCTTATTTATAATCATGTAGGTTAATTTGCTCACTGATAAGCAAGAGAATAAAATGATGAAGTAAATTTAATCTCATGCTCACAATGGAGGGCCAACATGTCACAAAGCCAAAGGTTTAAGGAAAAACCCTCTCTTACTTGAAAAACACAAGAGCAATTCAAAGATAAGCATTTCTCAATCAAAATCATTATCACGAATATGGTAAAAGTCCCTGGGGGCTTTTCATGATGTCCCATTTATCACTAATATTTTTTATTTGGCTGTTTTATGCAGAGTTGGTATATTTAGCAACTAACCCTCATTTATAGTTATATTCATATTCTACACCATGCCAATTCTGAACCTGTATGAAATACGTTTACATTTATGTGATTCTATAGCATAAAACCTGATGCCTAAAATTTTTTAAACAATAATAATAAACAAAAGGAATTAAAATTCAAAACGTATGCTGCAATGCCTCTCCAACCAAGCCCACTTCCATACCTTTTATCATACTTTTCAGCTATTCTTTTTTTTTTTAAATATCTGTATTGGAGTATAGTTGCTTTACAATGGTATGTTAGTTTCTGCTGTATAACAAAATGAATCAGCTATATGTATACATACAACACCATATCCCCTCCCTCTTGATCTCCCTCCCACCCTCCCTATCCCACCCCTCTAGGTGGTCACAAAGCACTGAGCTGATCTCCCTGTGCTATGCGGCTGCTTCCCACTAGCTACCTATTTTACATTTGGTAGTGTATATATGTCCATGCCACTCTCTCACTTCGTCCCAGCTTCCCCTTCCCCTTCCCCTTCCCCGTGTCTTCAAGTCCATTCTCTACGTCTGCGTCTAGGAATAAAGATAAAGACTCAGCTATTCTTAACAGACATGTGCCAACATCTCTGCTAGACAATTTCACCTTCAGTACTGCTGAAAATCTGCCCACTAATGACCATAATGAAACATGCTTTGTGTGAGAGCCTGTTCATTTATTTTCATTCCCGTGAGTGCCTTCAGAGACCAGAGTTGCAATCACGGCTACTTACTATTTAATTCCCAGCCAAATTTATGGTCAAATTGAAAAATGGAGGCAAGCAGCCTGATGCAGGATGCTTTTGTCTGAAGTGTCCTCCTGGAATCATTATACTTGCATTAATCTTTAATCTGCAATTAAACAATCAGTTCTATGTAAAAGATAGCTGCAAACAGATCTCTTGCATGTGTCCTAGACAATATATCTTAATAGGAGGTGGGGGGCAGGGTGAGAAAAAGGTGCAATTAGGACTAAATTCGTCACAGATCCTGGTTCACTGGGCGGTTATTTATGGAGCTCAAAGTTCCTCATGCAAAATGACTTTTGTGTATTCAGATTGTTCACCAAATAACCTCCATGTCTTGCAGTGTGGGCTGGGCAGGGGTCCTGCAGGGTAACAAAATATAAACGCAAGAATGAGGATGAAGGAAGGAAGCTTGGCCTGCCTGAAACATGTCTTGGCAGAAATTGTAACCTGCCTTGTATCTTCAGCTTCCCAATTAAGAGGCCTGCTTCCTAGCTTCCACAGAGGCTTAATTGGAGATCGAGGCTGCCAGGCAGGCCTGGGCACCACAACCATTAGCAGGTAGTTGAGGGCACTAGGTGCTCAGGCTTGTCAATTTCCCTTTGCTATCAGAGAGGTCAACAAGGTGCCACCTTCCTGTAAGAGTGAAACACCCGAATAAGAGGAGCTTTTTATAAATAAAACAAACAGAGCTCTTTGAGTACACCAAAGGTTTCTGGGTGTCCTTGGGGAAGCAGTAGTCTGAAGGACAGGCAGTATAGGTCTTTCTGCCTGGGGAAAACAAACAATAGAAGAGGACCAAGTGGGTGAAGCAATAATTAAGTAAAAGGGTCATCTGTTTCAGATTTGAGTGGTCCCCTAATTAAGTTTTTATAATGAGTGACACTTAACCACTAGTTCATTTGGGGTCTCATCTAAAAACTTGGAATAAAAATGAGATTCGAACTTCCTAATTTTAATTTCTAATTGTAATTCTACTCCTGGTTTGCTATGATGGTTCTTTAGCAATGCATACATACTATGAAAATGAATGGTTTCCATCAATTTTGTGAAGAACAACAGCTATTACAAATTTGAAGTCAACCTAGGAAAGAGAAACAAATCAGGCATAGAAATTGTGTTGGACCAACCCCTAAAAAGACTGGCTTCATTTTACAACCACATTTCTACAGGTAATTTTTATTTCACTATCTTATTTCCTTCTTCACGTATAATGTTTTCATGATCATAATAATTATAGAAAAATATTGGATTTATAGGAGATACTAAAAGACTATTTCTGAGATATGGGATCACAAAAGGCTGTCAGCCATAATCGGCATTTGGCCATGCTCTGCACACACAGGCTTGTGGTGTGTATGGGGGGTTGCAGGTGCTAAGGGGAATCCTTGGAAGCTTGAAACACAACATCCTCAAGGAACTGAAATTCTCTATGCATGAAAGTATAGCTTAAAATACCAAGTAGCATGCAGCAAATGAATGGTATAGACAACATATATTCCTAGAGGCCAAACGAAGAAAACAGGGAGAAGAGAGAGACGGGAATAAGGAGAAAGCGCTCTGTAAGTATTCAGTTCAAGACATCAGGCAAGAACTCCAGGTTCCTGATGCATCTCAAACATTATAAGCATAGGAGAAGAATCATACCTTTCATGATATTATGTATAAAGAAAACCCCCTAAAATTTGAACTGCGAATACTGTGCCATCAGTCTGCTTTTCAGGATGGTTTTAGATTCAGAAGGTCATAGTGGCAAATGCATTATTATTTATAATCAAAAAGTAAAAGTCACTCTCAGTACCTGAATGTTCTTATGAAAATTTACTACAATATCATTTAGAGCTGCAAAGAATTTGCTTCTCCACACCACTTACAGTCTGGCAATCAAGTACTCTAGATAAACATAATTAAAGACACAAAAGTAATAGACATGTATTGATTCCAACTAGTAAACCATTAAGAGAATTCTAAGGTAATATTTTGTTAAACATCTGGTAATAAATTTTACTCTACAGTATCACAGATTGCAAGTTTTGATTCTATTAAGAAAAGAGAGCTGCAACCATAATCTCCAGAAGAAAGAAAATTGACATCTGGTTCTTATTTCGTTACAATTTTTTTAGAGACACAAGACTGCAGCTATTATTATTATCTGGGCAATTGTTATTCATTCAATCATATTTTTTTGAGCATCTACTATGTTTCCAGGTCCAGCGCTTGGCATTGAGGATTCAAAGGCATGAGGCCTGGAAATTCCTTTTAGGCAGGAGAAAAAGATACAGAAACATGGTATTGAATATGACATGAGTATATCCCATATAAAATGGGAACTCCAGGTATCTATCTGCAAACATTTACTGGATATTTCCTCTTGTATTTTCCAGCCCAGACACAAAATCTGTCTCAAAATATTTCTTGCAACTTTTTCCTTTTTCAGATCATTGTATCATAATTCTTGCTAGTCAGGTGTACATCCTCATAATTCACTCCTTCACACTTACCTTTCATATCTAATTAGTTCCCACATCTGCTTGATTCTGCCTGCATAATATCTCATATTTTTTCTCTTTCTGCCCTCACAACCCTGCCCTAATCCAGGCCTCAATTATCTCAGTTTAAAATTATAGATATAGGGACTTCCCTGGTGGTCCAGTGGCTAAGACTCCACGCTCCCATTGCAGGGGGCCTGGGTTTGATCCCTGGTCAGGGAACTAGATCCCACATGCAATTAAGAGCTCGCATGCTGCAACGAAGAACCCATGCACCGTAACTAAGACCTGGAGCAGCCCAAATAAATAAACAATAAATAAATATATTTTTAAAAATGTAGATATAATCTTCCGCCTGACTTCCCAGTTACGTATCTAAGAATACTTACATGCCACTTGTTATGTAATTATCCTGCTTAAAACCTTTTAGTGCCCTGCTGCTTCCCTGCTTCCTTTTTTTTTCCTAAAAAAAGAGCATGTAAGAGCACAGATCCTGAATCAGCAAGGCTTCCTGTGTTTGAGCCCTGGCTCCATTTATAAACTGTAAGACCTTGAGCGAGTTAGGTAACCCCTGGGCACCTCATTTAACTCTGCTACAAGATGAGAATAATGATAATAGTACTAGCTTCACTGGGTTGCTGTACAGTTTAAATGAATTAATTTTTGTTAAGCACTTAGATCTGAGCCTGTTAAATAGTAATTGCTTTAAGAGTGATTAAAAGTTATTTAAAAATTTAGCCTTTGAGAACACCCCCCCTCTGGATCTCAGCTTCTTATCTGTTTAGCTGATCTTTGATTTCTCTAATCTGCTAAAATAGAAGGTATCAGTACCTGACACACAGTAGGTGCTCAGTACATGGTGGCTATTACTGGTTGTGACTCCAGGCCTTCAGTCCAACACTGAGGACTCGACACAAGCTGTTTTAATTCATCTTTCTTATCTCTAACTACATGAAATCTTCACCCTCACTGGATGATCCCTCATCTCCTCCACAAGCCATGGGCCCTCTGTGTTGTTCTTTTCACTCCACTGTTTCCACAGACTGAATAGCCTTTTACTTTTGCATTCATCCAAATTCTGTTGTTCAAATTTCCATTCAAGTCTTACCCATGTCAGTGAAGTTTTCTCTAGATACTCTGATTCTCAAAGACTGTCTCTCCTTCAAATTACAATCCTGTTTTGGTCACTTTGAAGGACTTTATTATGTAACATTAATGACTTGGCCACGGAGCAGGTTGAGCCCTATCAGGGTATCAGCATGGACATGGGAGCTCACTCCCCTGAATGATAGAGACAAAAGTCAGATGCTGGAGGCGGGCATAGTGTCTGGGGATTGGGGTGGGTGCAGGTACCTGGCCTGGAGAAGGTAAGTATATAACTACAGACTTTAGCTGGAGTGCAAGCCTAAATCTGGATGAAAGATCAGAGTGTGTACTGTTCCTGCAGGGACCACAGGCAGAAGTTACTGAAGTTAGGCAAGCGCATTCAACGTGTCCGTCGGAGGTACAGTGAAGTCGCTGGGCCCTTTTTGAAAGCCTGGGTGCTCAATCCTGCCCTTGTGCATCTATTGGTTTTACGGAGAAAACTCTGAGTTAGCATCTGGACACGACTTCACTCTGTAAGATCCCCCGAGGGGCATCATACATTTACAGGTGTGTGTGTCTTTTTCCTATACTCGCATCATAAGCCCTTGTGAAGACCATGTCTTACTCCTTTTGAATCCTTTCACCTCCCTATCATAATTTCTTTCTTTTTTTTTTTTTTTGCGGTACGCGGGCCTCTCACTGTTGTGGCCTCTCCCGTTGCGGAGCACAGGCTCCAGACGCGCAGGCTCAGCGGCCATGGCTCACGGGCCCAGCCGCTCCGCGGCATGTGGGATCTTCTCGGACCGGGGCACGAACCCGTGTCCCCTGCATCGGCAGGCGGACTCTCAACCACTGCGCAACCAGGGAAGCCCCCACCATAATTTCTGACCTACTCTTTAACAAATACCTGTGGTATTCAGTTGGCAATAGCTTGAATCTTATAGAACTGCCAATATGTGACCCTTCTTTACCCTCAAAGTGGCAATTTCATATGGTTCAATTGAAAACATTTTTAGTGTTTTCCAGGTTACTTTACTGAAAAAAACCCAAAACTCTGTCATTTTAGTTAACTTATAAGGCAGATTAAAATAACACTCAACTTTTTTCCCTTTCCTCAAATATTACCTGTTATGAGAATGTTCTAAAATCAAAATATTTTTCAAATCAAGAGAAATAATGGTTACTATAATTTGTCTTTTAAATGTAGTAATGAACTACATATGCATTCCATTCGATTATTGGCTGCTCAGTGATATCAGGCTTACTTAGATACATTGCAAAAAGTATTCTGTAAAAAGTACCTCAAAATCAATATTTTGGTTGTTGTTAGTAGAGAAGCAGCTTTAGTGTGGCTCAGAGCAAATTCTCTGTTGTTCAGCTTCGTGGGTTCAAATCCTACTCCTCTAGTTAGCGGTATGATGACCATGGGCAAGTTATTTAACTATTCTATGCTTCAGCTTCCTCACTGTTAAAATGGAAATAATATTACTACCAATCTCATACATCTATCAGGAAGACCAAGTGAGTTGATATGCTTCAAACTCTTAGAATGACACTTGGTACTTAGTAAAAACTCAATAAATCTTAGCTAATGCTATCTTAACATAAATCATGGTAAAAAGGAGACCTAGAGATTATCATACCAAGTGAAGCAAACCAGACAAAGACAAACATCATATGATGTCACTTATATGTGGAATCTAAAAAACGATACAAATGAACTCATTTACAAAACAGAAATAGACTCACAGACATAGAAAAGAAACTTATGGTTACCAAAGGGGAAGTGGAGGAGGGGTAAGTTAGGAGTTTGGGATTAAAATATACACACTAATATATATAAAATAGATAACCAGCAAGGACCTACTGTATTGCACAGGGAGCTATACTCAATATCTTGTAATAACCTGTAATGGAAGAGAATGTCAAAAGAGAATATATGTGTGTATATATATATATATATATATATATATATATATAACTGAATCACTTTGCTGTACACTTGAAGCTAACACAACATTGTAGTTCAACTATATTTTAATAAATTTTTTTTTAAATGAAGGCAATGAGCCTAGAATACTTTTCAAAGTATTTCGAAGAAAATGAATTACTTTTTAATATTCCTGAGGAGGTAAGATGTGCCCTAGCAAAGATATCTGTCCAGGAAAGTGTATCTAACATCTTTTGTCACAGATGATCAACAAATAGTGCTGTGTGACATGAGATATCTTAAAGAAACTTGGATGTTTTTAATAAGTTTAACAGAATAATAGTTGTTAAATGTATGTACATTTTATTACTTGAACTGACATATTGATGATATCATTTGTCACTTATCAATTATATTAACATTTGTTAGAAATACAATTAATTATGCTCAAGGGGAATCTTAAGTCTTAAAATATATTCTTAAAAAAGCAAATTGACCTCTATAAAGAAATTTTTATAAAAGCAGAACATTCTCTAATAAATGAAGTATACTCTTGGCATATCTTATCAAAGACATGTTTATAATCATCACTCTATAACAATCATAATAACGAAGATTATGACTATGATACAGAACATCATAAGAGCTAAAACAATTTCAACCTGCATTCATTAATACATACAACTATCTCTGAGTTTCTATATAAAAGTCATCATAATTATCATGATCAACATCATCTAAAGCCTATTTAAATTCATCAAATATTTATTAAATACCTATTATCTAAAGGGGAATGAGTCAAAGGACAAACCAAAAGATAAATCCTCTTCTCTGCCAAAGTAAAGAATAAATTCTTTTTTTTAAAGCTAAATTAAGCTACCCTACAGATATAGCATCAGAAATAATATACTGTAGAAACTGAGTTTCACATTTCTCCTTGACATCACTTGCTAGATGTGACAGTAAATAGCTGAACCAAATAAACCAATGAAACATATTTAAATAACTTCAGCAAAAGTGAGAAGAAAAAGAACATGGCATTGGTTTAAAAAATTATTCTTATTCTTTGGCAATTTTTTATATTTTAACAACATATGAGTTGTTTAATACAGGCTGCCATGGGGTACACTTTGTCACTAAGACAATTTTTTGTCACTGTAGTTCTGCATGTGCAACTTTTTGGGGAGGAGAGGGAGCATTTCAAACCACCACTGTCACTGAAAACAATATTCAGAGCACATGATTAACTCGATCGGGAGTGTCGTTAGGAAGGTAATTTGCACATTGGTGGAGCTAGATGATTTTATCTGTGTATATGCATATTCTTATCTATTTGTGCATCTTCCCTCATCTTCCCAGCTGCTAGCTGAGGTGGCTGCTTAGCTACCATAAAGTCATGCTGTCCCAGCGGGGGGTTGTGGTTGCAGCTGCTGCTGAGCCAGAGTCTGTATTTCCTGACTCTCCCCTGGTGTCCAGGTGTGGCCATATGGCTTGCTCTTGCCAAAAGGGTAAGAGCAGAAGAGATCTGTATCATTTCTCATCAGGACTTTTTTAAAGAAGTGGATGGGGTTTTCTACTCTCTGCCTTTTCCCTTTCTGCTGGCCGGAAGTAGAGGATTCTGAAGCCACAGGGGATGACAGAGACCCAGAATGGAAGGAGCCTGAGCCCCTGAATCCCACGGACGAAGGTCCCGCCAATACAAGAGAATGACCAGTCCCAAGTTAATTTTCTTTCTCTCCTGCAGAGGCTCTTTATAAGGAGAGTTTTGACCTTTCTTATCACCACTATCACAAATTTATTAAGAGTGAGGATGATTTATTTATGTCCCTTGGTGAAATGTTGTAGGTAGAGATCTCAATTGTGGCCAAAAATCTAAAAGGAATTTGGAAATTTTCTGGCAAATTCATCTAAACAAAGCTCACTAGAGACCCAGAAATAAATCTATAAAGACCTTCAAGTAGTCAAATGTCAAAACCTCCTAGTACCAAGTGATGCAATAATGCAAAAGGGAATCTATAAGATCTAATTCTGAGTCTACTCTTATTTTAGAAAATAGCTTGGAAAACTTTTAATCTGATTTTTCAGTCTGTGGCACACAAGAATTGGCAGATACCCTAAGAGCAGCAAAAAATGGATCTGGTTTGATTAATGTGTAGGAAAAAGAAAAAAAATTCAATTTAGGCAGCAATTTTTCAAAAACAATTGCAGAGTCTACTTAGTAAAGGGAACACAATGATACCAATCACTTAATTCTGTTTATTTTTCACTTACAGCCAAGTTGGAATTTAGAAAATAATTATTCACATATAGAGTAAGATGCACATCAATTAAGCCAACTATCAACAAAGTAAGTTGATATTCTTTGATTTTATACATTTGGTTAATAGATTTTTCACTAATTATAGTATTCCTTTTGTAATTTCTCAACTATTCTAGGCACACTTTTCTTCTGTCGACTGAAAAAAATGCATGACCTAAAAGTTAGTTGAGAGTTATATTTTATTTAGTGGACAAAACTGAGGACTTAAGCCTGGTACACAGCATCTCAGATAACTCTGAGAGACTGCTCCAAAGAGCAAGGGTTGGGGGGAACCAGTATATACAGGAATTTCTGCCACAAAAGACCAGGTAGTCAGAACATCAAAAGATTATTGTCAGTTAAAGAAAACCATCTCAGGTTGAGGAATTTAGCGCTTTTCTATGTATGGGAAGATGCAAAGTCTGGGCTCATTGAAATCATTTCTTTGATCTGCACTTCAGCCCTCTGGGGCCAGTATCCTGTGCTTCTTACCCTGAGTCTCCTCAGGGTGCACTGCCGGGGGTGACTGCAGTGGCTGACTGCTAGATGGGGGCAAATCCTGCCTCCATCCTGAGTTCCCTCAGACTTCACCATCGGGTTGGCTGTAATGTGATGGCTTGATGGCTGCAGCATCCTTTGTTTACCGATTTGGCAGGTGGCATTTTTAGTTCACATTTCAAAGACATTAATCTTTAGCTGGCTATTCAGGCAAAACGATGTTAGTTAAATACTTAGAAGAAAAGTCAGTTTTCTAAACACTGCCCCTAATTCTAAAGAGAAGTACTTCTTCACCTAGTATTCCTTTGTTGTAACGTTCAGGGAAACTAGTACCACAAAGTAACTGAGAAAAGGATGGCTATGACTAGGGGAAAGGTTGAATGATTTAAGTAACAAAACTTGAAGGCAAAAACCAAAAGGGAGCAAAAAGAGGTTTACTAGATGGTTTGTGATAGAATTGATTCCGATTGCTTCTAATTAGTCACTGTAGATGAGGGAAAGAGATTATGGAATACATTTAGTTTGTCTGCTATACATTCAGTTTGTCTGCTATACATTTATGCAAAGGTTACATTCTGATAAGTATATGTTACATTTATGTATGTGCGGGGGAAGACCCAGAAAGTTTAAAATTTAATCATAGTTCTTACAACTCAAAAGGAAGCAGCAGAAAAAGAATTTACTTGGGAAAGTGTGTCTATTATTTAAGAATATATATCTGCAGTGGATAAATGGCAGTGAGCAAAGAAGATATGTTTTTAGCAGAGGAAATTGATATTTTAGTTTTTCTGGTAGTTTCCCTTTTAGTTAAAGTTCAGTCAAGAATGTCTGTCCTTGATGTTGAATTAGTTCATATGCAACTGTTTTGGGGCTTAGTGCACACAGGGCAGCAATACTCTGGAGTATTTTAAAAAGAAAAGTTCCCTCATTTCCTATGGGTGAGAAAGTTTCCTTCTAATGTCCACATGTCTCCATGAATGATTTTTCTGAATAGTTTATATGATTCAATCACTCTGTCCAAGGGATAGATGATTAAGTTAGGAAGTCTTTCTAAATATTCACTGACTCATTTTTGGTTTTCACATTTCTGGAGATGAGCTGCAATTTCTCTGAAATTGTCCCTTTCTTCTCTGTGCTCTCATGGTGCACATGAAGTATCAAAGTATGGTCCATTGCAAATATATATATATATATATATATATATATATATACTGTTTCCTCCTCTATTAAAGGAGAAATTTGTATTTTTCCATTGATGAAATGTAATGCTTGGCACTTTGATGTTCACTATATGTTTGTTGAGTGAATGTTAGAATATCAAAGGTTACAGAAGGTATATGCTACTTAAGCAATTTAAAGGAGCAAAGAAACTTTCAGTGAGAATAGCAACTAATTTACCAACAAAAAAGGGGAGCATATGATGAATTAGGAGTGATTTGTGGAATAAGTGATTTCTCACTTTATATCAGCTTTTACTTGGCCAGCAAGTGCTGAGTCCCTGGGGCATTCTGCATTATGAATTGGGAGTCACCAGTCATCACCACGCAGCAGATCCAGACAAGGGATGAAGATATGGCTGGTAACTGCTCTGGGTCACAATCTTCTATTTTCTAGTTTGTGGTAACCCAAGAGTGGATAAATTCAATAATCTCTGCTGTGTTCTGGGCAAATGGCTACATCACCTGAAAGTGACAAATATATCCAATTGCTTCCTCTGAAATAGTTTACAACCCAGAAATTCCCTTATGTTCAACCTCATACACTCAAAACCTCCATCTGTTTTGTCCTATTGAATAGGATAGGGAAAAAAAATGAGTTAAAATAGCATTTTTGTAGCACTGAGGCAGACAGTTCAACTGTGATTCATCCTTTAACACTGTTATATAAAGGACATATGAGATATTAATTTCAACTATAATGGTTTTTGAAAGTATATTATTATTAAAAATATTTTCCCTTAAACCAAAACACCTCATTCGTTTTTGAGGTCAATAACATCTAAAAAATTCTTTGCTGGGTCAACATTTTTGGCACAGTTATAATGTAAAGAATGAAAACTTCCCACCCACCAAACACTCACTCTGTCTACTACTGCCCTTATATGTCAGCGAAGGACACAAATAATATTTGTGGTGAGGTATGCCACTCTCCCATCAGGAGCAAAGCTATTTTGTGCTGTAATGCAAATGACTGCATTCGTCAAAGGAGCTTTGTTAGTTATTCATTGTGTTCCTTATCATTCCTTTCCCAAACCCCAGCGATTCTGTGGCAAGCACAGAGGTGCACCAAGAACAGCATCAGCCCCTGTCAAAGGTATTCTTATCAGGCGAGGCAGGGTGCTTGGGGAATGACCTGCCAAGTCACTGCAGCCTCCTGTCTTCTGACTCCTTTGTGAATAGTGGGATTCTTTGTCCTCATTCTATGATCTGCTTTTCTCAGCATGGTTCATGGTGCAATCCCCACAAACACATCTGGAAAAGCACACTGGAAATTGAAAGGATTTGTGAAAACACCAGGCTCTTTTTTTATCTTTTACTTCTTTTTGGATGAAATGGATTACTTTGTCCAGCCTTCCCACATGGATAAGCTTAGTTGTTTTCTCTCTCTCTCTCTCTTTTATTTTTTAAGCACAAACATAATTATTTAAAGATTCCCTAAGACTCAGAGAAGCCTAGGAGGAGTGGAGAGAAGGAAAGCCCAAAAGGGATATTGACAAGTGGAGAAAGGGTCATCTAACGTCTCCGACAGAGGCAGGCACAGGGGGCTCTTTCTCATTACATCTAACACAGCTTAACTGAGTTCAACACAGCCGTCTCTATCCTCGGGGGGAAGGTTTTCTTTTTGGACAGACACTAGAGATTAATCCTTCTGTAATTTCTCCTGCTTTTCTAACTGTCAGGGGATTTGTGTTGGAGATAATGGCGGTATTAATGCCTAACCTAGGTGTAGAAATTGCCTTAATATAACAGGGCTCATGAGGAGCACACCAATAATTGCCCCTGAGTGATAGCCCTTAAAGTAAATGGCAATATAGGAGGGCCCACATCCAGCGGTCTTTAATGAAGTTTGGGGCTTTTCTGATGAGATTCTCTACACAATAGGCAGAGAATCAAGGCTGCCTCATGAGTTTTCACCTCTAGCCTAGATTTAATATGGCCTTATTAAAGATCCTGGCCAGGGCATTCTGGCATGAAACGTAATAAAACAAGACACAAAATGTGCTGTAATTAAAGCAGTTTGGATAGTAGTATCAGATACTTAATAATTAAGGATTTTATCAGACAGTTGTGCTGGACAATGAAATAAACAATCCGCTGATAATGAACTGATAAGGGCATTGAAACCAAGGCTATTTTTAAAAGAACACCAAAAACGGCCGTGCATATGCTTTGTGAAAACACAGTGGCATTACAACTTCAGCTATATTTAAGTGTCACTGGGTGAGATTCTATAAATTAACAGTTGGCAGGAAATTGAGATCGTCTTAATACTTTTCTCATCCTCCTCTACTTCCTCCCCAATGCCGCAATGAGCTAGAGGCAGGGAGAGAGCAGTTAGTGCTACAATTGTCCAGATGTAAAGCCTGACTATGGCAGTGGGCTAAAGAAAGGGGAAGGACGGGGACCATTTAGGGAGGATCAGGTGCTAAAACACAGAAAGAGTCTCTAAATGATGCTATTATCGTACTAATCTAACAGTAAGCAAACAAGCATATTTGCGATCTTTTTCAACACAGAAGCTTTCCATTTCTAAGTTTGTTAACGTAATAGTTCTTCATAGCTTTTCTCTGGCCAATTTTTTGGAAACGTGCACATTTACTTAAGTTTCTTGGTTTAGAAAAAAATTTAGAAAAAAAAGAAAAGTAACTTTAGTCATCAGGTGTAGTAAGTTATAAGTGGAGTCTCTGTGGTTGTTCATTGATGTGCTTGGGTGTCGTAATTTAACCATATCTGTCTCTGCTACATTGATCCAGTATATGGTCCCTCTTCACCCCACAACACAGAGGCAAACCATGTAGGGAGATTTTTATAGGTCGCTCTCATGCCCTTAAAGAAAAAGAAGTATAATTTGGGGTAATGACAGTTGTCCATTCACACTCACTATCTTAGTAGACAAGAAGTAACAGAGACACCATAACATTCATTCACTCATTTAACAATGAAATTCAAACCAAGTGGTTCTACACAGGCTACAGTTACCACATAATATCTTCATTATCACATGCTGTCTTTCCTTTTTCTAAGAGTGATGAATGAATTCACCAGGTGAGTTAGTTAAAGAGAAAAATATGGAAGTTAGTACTTTGTTGTTCTTATTTACAAGTTATCTACAGCAAAATATGTCTTTAATTCAGAAGAGAAAAAGTAACGATATATACCCAAAAAAATCTTAACGAAAAAGCCCATGACAGATATTTCAGAATGCATCTTAACTGTGTTTATGATTTTCTAAGTATTTTAATCCCAGGTCTGGACTGGCACCTCCCCAGACACTGTTGACTGAGCAAGTGGCTCCACTGAATGGCATCATAAAGGGAACGGTGAGTAGGCACAGGTGGCCATTCTGTTCACTTCACTTGTGCTCTTCTGTTTTATAGAATTAACCAACATATGAAAGCCATGTGCTATTTTTTCTGGAAGCTAGTGCAGTGGAAGCCCAGAACTGGGTTGATTCTCTTGGCTTTCAGCTGGACATCATCCATTGAACAAGGTTTGCTCCTGTGTTCATTCAAGACTGCGCTAGCTTAACTCTGCTAGTTGAATGTGGCTGGTGTTATGGAGTGTGGAGGACGAAGCAGCCACTTCTGGAAGTAACTGAATTCTATTCCCATAATGTCCCTGGAGATGCCAATGCAACCCTCACCATAGATTCACTGTGGAAGCCATGAAAGCCCGGGTTGTCTCCATGCCCCAGGGCCGTGGTGCCTTCTTCCAGGTTAGCTGAGCTCCCAGAATCCCCCTTATGTTTGGCAAGATTGGAGCCTTGTGTTAGATGGAAATGGCTAATCTATATCTTACTGACACAAGATCTTTAAGTACTGGAGGGAAAGTATACGGTCCTCCATCTTATCAGAGGTTGTGTCTAAGTCCAGGTGTTTTCTGATGGTCAATTCTATAGGAATAGGAAACAAACATTTACTTTAATGCCAAATGGGTGCAAGTAACCTACAATTTCTGTTTAAATTTAAATATATGACAGTGTACCCTACACTGATTTATCAAGGGAGTCATGTGTTGGATATAAATGTGGTCTTGACCATATAATATTCTATATAATTCTATGGTTCTATACACCTGTTGTGTGTACTGTGCCCTCCAAGGTACTGTGGGTTCTCATTTGTTTACTTAAAGATTATATCCACAATGAATAAGGCGTTGTACTAGGTATTGTGGAAGGAGCGAAGAATCCATGACAGGGCCCCTCTTTCAAGGAAATATAAGGATGTGTCCCCCAAATCTGAAAACTCTAATACAGGTCAGAGTGTGATGAACTTCATTATTAACTAGGAAAGTATAGTTGAGGAGCTCAAGAAAGACTTCAGAGCTGGGGAGGCATTCCTGAGGTGGAAAAATGTGTCCAGCAGAGAACAAGGAATGGGCAAAGTGCAAAATAAAGTCAGAAGTCAGCCACCTGCCTAGTTTGCCACTGTATATTAGGGAGAATTGGAAAATATGGCTTAAGAGAAAAGTGGTTTTGATCATAGCACTGAAATCTTAAAACACTTGTTAATCATACCTCGTTTTGTAATTTTATAGGCAAGTGAGAGCTACTAAAGTTTTCTTGAGCAGGGGAATGATAAGTAAGATATTTTTTAAGAGTATGTATTTGGCAATGGGGTGACAATGACTCACCGGCTGCACTTAACTAATGTTAGAAGTGAACTCAGGGTACATGACCCCAACTTGGCTGCAAGGAAACTGGGAGGTGCCCAGCCCAGGATCCGGAAGTGGACAGACCCCCAAGTACTTTCACACTCAGACAATTGCTCTTGCTAATATCACTGCTGAATTACTGTAATTCCTGTGTTTTCTTATTTTGTAAGACTGTTTCCTAAAAAAAAATGACAGAATTACTGACACATAATTGTGTTCATCATTTTGTATGTGTGACTTATTCTCTCTATTGCAAAGAAACCCCTCAAAAATTTGCTTATTTTTTACTTGATTTGGCAAAGTTTGACAATCAATAGCTGTGTCTTTTTCTCACAGGTTGGCTAGGAATTCAGGCAGAGGTATGCATATCCTTAAATATAGTCCAGAAATCTTCTGAAGGAATAACTTAAGTGATGACCAATTTTTTTTTTTTTTTTTTTTTTTTGCGGTACGCGGGCCTCTCACTGTTGTGGCCTCTCACGTTGCGGAGCACAGGCTCCAGACGCGCAGGCTCAGTGGCCATGGCTCACGGGCCCAGACGCTCCGCGGCATGTGGCATCTCCCTGGACCGGGGCATGAACCCGTGTTCCCTGCATCGGCAGGCGGACTCTCAACCACTGCGCCACCAGGGAAGCCCCATGACCACTTTTTTTTTTTAAACCTGGATAGCTTCATTTGTTTTACTCAGGTAGAGAGATTAGCAGCATCTTGTGATTAATGATCAATGACTTCTAAACCATGTCAATACCTTTTTAGAGTTAAGCATAATGAAAACTTAATGAAGTCTTCCTGGTACATTAACTTTCTATGAGAAATATACATAAGAAATGCATGCTCAGCAGTTAAGAGACTCATGTGAGTTTTATAGGTATTCCTGACTTAACAATTTAGTTCCACAAACACTGACTGAATATCTATTGTGTTAAAAGTCCTGTATTAAGCAACTCGGTGGGATACAAAAATGATATATGAAGTGAAGAGTTCCCTCAAGGACCTTTCAGTATAGAAGTTAATTTATTTGTTTTTAATCCTAAACAGATTGGAAAATCAAGTTTAGAAGGCTGCCTACTGGTTGACAGAAAAGACAGACATTGTATAGTCATATAGAACTGAATATAATCAGTGCCATTATACAGATCTAACCCTTGGGAGCACAGTGTGAGGTTAACATTGAACATGAACATGAATGACATTTTAATGAACACCTACTGTGTGCAAAGCAGTCTTCTGTGGGATTTGGGGTGGGGTGCAGGAATGAAGCAAATATGAAAAAGATAGGTGGTGCTCTGGAGAACAAAGACAGGCATGCACTCAATTAAAATACAAAGCACCTGGTGAAAGTTCCATAAGAAAGGCCCAGACAATATTATGGATTTTGGGAGGAGAATCCATTGATTCTATTTAGAACTCTGAGAAGACATCAAGAAGCAGGTGGCATTTAAACTGGGTCTTGAACGTGAGATAGGATTTTTAAAGGTAAGGAAGTAAGGGAAGGACCGTTTCAGTCTCGTCCCCCAATTCCTTTATACGGGTAAAATCTGGCTAATATGTATCTACGTTAAATGTTCCTAGAGGCAGATATCAGTTGGGAGTAAGACTTGGAGGTGCGGTTTGTCGGAAGCCTCCTCTCTTATCTCTTTAGGGAAGTTGTGCCCATGGAGCTCAGTGGTCGCTTTTGCTGTTGCCTTTGTGCTCGGCATTTGTTTGGTTGACGTGGGCTGTCTCCCTGCGGCCCTAGTCAAATGACTGGCGTCTCTTCAAAGCCAAGGCCCAGGAAAGTTCCCACTTTATTACACAAGAAACTCTGCAGAACATCCTCCAGGGTAAAGAGACACTATACAGCTGTCCTGAGGAGACCCCCTGTAGGTGAAGGAATCCAACCTAACAATTTGAAACTACAATGAACCTTAAAGATCTACTTTGCTGTTCCTCAGTCCATCAACAAGAAGGTGGTATCTGCTCATGACAGACAGACACATCTCCACGACCCCATTCATCTAGGGTTATGTGTGCATTTTACAGCAGGACGGAACTCTACTCTTTTCTTTCCCACTCAAGAAAGCATAGCAGAATGAAAGGGAGTAACAATGCAGTTATAGGATAACACTGCTCTCCCGCCCTCCCTCCCTCTTTCTCCACACACAAACACACACACACACATACACACGCACACAAATATGGTTTGTGAACATTAAGTACTTCTATACAATTATTAGTAACATGTTACTTGGAAAACACTGCACAATTTCTAAGATATATTTGGATATTTCAAAAACGTATTCAAATAGGCTCTAAGAAGATTCATACAGACAGCTTGCTTTAATTTTTTTCTCAAAATAAAATCCAAGTGAATTCATCTGTGAACAATTCACTTTCTCCAGACTTGCCTTGTTCAAATTGAACACGAAAAAATTTCATTTAAGAAATGCCTCTCCATTAAGCTTCATTTCCAGTGTGTTAAAATTTATGCATTAGAAAGTTTGAAACCAGTTAAATATGTTTATTTTCATTCATTGAAAAATTAAAATCTCGAAATACTGCATAGGTAATGTGTAACGTTATAAAAAGTAGCAAGTGTATATACTTTAACCTATTCCTAATACCTATCTAAATATTTGAAAAGGAGGATATTTATTCAATTCAGGAATTAACTCTTTGTCAAAGCTGCAACTAATATATAAATAAAAAGGTAGCAGTAAAAACATGTGCTAGGCAGGCTATGTTTATGATATCCTGACAGAAAGTGTATAAATAGGGAAAATTTACCACTCATTCACAAGAGCCTAATGAAGCGGAACTAAGATCTCACACACACGATCAGTCAGGTTGGGAACGTTGGCAATTTCTCAATTTCATGCAGAATAGCATTGTTCAAGTCACATCTCTTGGAACAAAGGTCATTTTTTCACCCTCAGTCAAAACAGTAAAACTGTAATTGTTCCAGAAGTTTTCATTTTTCTTAAGCTAATGTTAATTTAATGGGTATTCTTTTTCTACATCCCTGACTGTAGGTAACGCAGGGCTGTGCTGTCTCCAGAATCAATCTTTTCCATGCATTGTGGCTCGTGAAGTGCATTTAATTGATGTTTATTGCAAGGGAAGATGATTTATAGTGCCTAATAAGCATTCACGATTTAGAGCCTTGTTGTTCATAACAGCTTCCTGAAATAACAGAATCTTTGGGTGCATAAATCTGTTCATAAAGGCTATTAAACACATTGCATCTCTTTAGCCAGGGAATCTGATTCAGCTACAGACAGGATGAGGGATCCAGCACCAGCTATTTGCTTCTTTACTTAAGTCTGGTAATGGCTAATTGAAAGGTTGCAGTGTGTAAGAAGGCTTAAACATTGCCCAGATTTTAGACAAAGGCATGCTTCCAATTTCTGAATGTTCATTTCTATTTCCACAAGCTGCATTACGGTGTTGGCCAAAAGAGGCATATGGAGTTTCAACGACTGTCTAAGCTGCACATTTTTAACTTGCCCATGAAAAGACATTTTAAAATTTGTTACATCAGCCTGGATCATATGCCAGGTGTCAAGACTTCCCTCTAGTAATTTCTCAAGTTGTTTTGAAATGTTAACGTGAAAGATCAGGACAACAAAGCTCTAGGATACACTAAAGAAAAAAAAAGTAATACATACAAACAAATCACCTCGTTTAAACCTGGACTGTGCTGACATGATTTTGGGCAGTCGGATGTTCATGTTCAAACATGTTCAAATCAGTGAGCGAAGCTGCCAATATTTGTCTGAATTTTTGACACACACTATCCTAGAGACTCTTTGAATGCAGGTCCCGTGCCCGTCCTCACTTATTCCTAAAGACCTGTGTTTCCTCTTGGTGCCACTGCCCTCTTCCCAGTTCCTCCATTGTGAAACATCAGAAACTTCTCTGCCGCCTTTTTCTCCCTAACCTCCTCCACTGGAGTCAGTCACCGAATCATGATGCTCTGGCCTGGCTCCCTCTCGTAGCCACCCTTTCCAAGCCTGCGCCTGTCCCTCCTCTCGGTTCTCTTGATTTTTCTGTAATCTCTCGTCTCCCTTGTTTGCTTTCCTCACCATTCCCACTTGTAGGAACCTCAGGGGGCTCCCTGGGGCTCACAGCGCTCAGTCCATCCATCTGAACTTCCCAGACTCAGCCAGGCAACTCCGTTTTATATATTGAAGCTCCTTATTTCATTTGGAAAACAAACAAACGAAAAGATTCGATTCCTAAAAACTGGTACGAAAATTACACCTGTCTTGCTAATAGTAACTTCCACTAATTTTAGCCAAGCATAGGTCTGATTTTGCCACTGCTTTCTCAAGAAACAACATCTTTTGAAGGTTTCTAGCTACATCTAAAAGAAAACTCACCCTCCTCAGCTTGACCCTCAGAATCTCCCACCACCTGCCCCTGTCTTGTTTTTTGGTCACTTCCTCCTCTTGCCTTTCCCAAAGTCCCCTGTGTTCCCCCCACAGCACACCAGCACAGTCTAGATTCCCTGAATTCTGATCCTTAACTTTCACTGTCCTTATGGCCAGAATGCTGACCCCCATCTGTTTGATGTTCCAGAAACAGCTTGAATTACATGTTCTTCATGAGGTTTCTGTGTGTGGCTGCCTTAGTTACAATTCCCCTCCTTTTCCTTGTCATCAGTTGCATTTTGTCTCACTACAATGACTTATCCTAAGGATGTGAAGCCGCTGGACAGTCCATTTCCTGTCTTATTCACCTGTGGAGGCCCCACTGTGCTAGCAGCCTTGCACCAAGAATGCACTTAAAATCTATATTGCATTTAATTGGATAGTCACTATTAACCACTGGGTTAATTTACTAGTCATAACACCAAAAAGTCACTAATGCACTTATTTATAAGAGATAGATTTTAAAAGCATAAATTAAATTATTTTAATTTAATTTAAAACAAATGCCATGTTTCTGACATTGGTACAACAAATATAAGCACTGATGGAAAAAGTCTTGGTTCCCTAGAAGCTGTACTTATAATCACATGACTCAAATGGCTACAATAATCCAGCCATTTTATTCTACTACAGCTAAAAAGAGGGGGGTGGGAAGAGATTATTCATTGCTTCATGACTTGAACGTTTCTTTCTTATAAAGCTTGAGGAAGTTTAAATGTTTATTTTAGTTTTCCATGGAGAAAACTTGAAAAAAATAATCTTTAAAGTCCAAGCACCTTTTCCTGTATGGACAAGTTAGTTTGTGTGTTTCATTGTACTTCTATTCCACTTCAAAAAGCATCAGTAGCAAAACACATTTGAGAAAAATGCAGCCTGAATTTTACAGATGAGCTAATTTTCTGAAAAACAATACTTTCAATTGTACAACTTGAGCCTAAGTTACATTGTAATAAAGGATGCAGCATAATTCAATTACGTAGTGTTTATATCATATTCAAATTAATCAATTTCCATTCCTCTTGGAGGGTCTACCTTTTGCCTAGCAGGGGCCTAGGTGCCACGGGAACAATAAAGTACTAAAAGATAGAGGAAAACAACATTTTCACATGTGAATAATTAGACGTGGATCCATAAAGATTATGAGACAATATATAGTATAATCAGATGCCAACGGGCTTAGCAGATAAAGGCTCATCTATATTCAAGGGAAACAGTTCCTCCTCCAGCCCTATCTCTCTCTGGAATGGGTGCCACTCTTGCCACACAATGGCTGAATGTTTGTCTCTGCCTTCCCCTTTGACCTCACGTTCAATTAGTGTCAACAAGCAATAATTCTTAACTCATTCTTTAAAATGTCTCTCACTCTCCCCTGTTTATCTCAGTTCCCACTGTCTCACTGTATGAAGTTTTTATCTCACTTCCTAATTGTTTTCTCAAATTTACCTGCACCCCTCCTGCTCAATGATCACTGGATCACCTGCTCATTGCCTAGATAAGCCAGTTCAAATACCAGTCATGATATTCAAAAGGCCCTTAGCAATGGCCTTCATTCATTCAATCAATCAACACATATTTTTTTAACAGTTATTATATGCGAGGCACTATTCTAGGCACTGGAGATATTCTTTTTATTGAAACATTTATTTTATTAATATGGAAAGAATCCAGAAATTGGATCTCTTACCGGCTGTGTAATCTTGAATTATTCTCTCACTTTCCTAACCTCAGCTGGTTTCCTTCATTACAAAATGGGGAAACAATCCTGCCTGTCCTACTTAGATCTCAGAATTACTAGGGAAACTTAATCATAAGGTAGGGCATTGAAAATGCTTTGCAATGTCTAAAATAATAATTCCCCACTAATCCCATTAATTTATGAATTTCGGAGTTGTTCTGAAAAGAAATACAGTCAACTAACATAGGGAAGAGAGAAACTGGTTCCAGTTGAGGTGATTGTGGAAGGCTTTCAGGATTCAGTGTTCTCCAAGCCAGGTGTAACTGGTATAACAGGACTGTGTCCTGCAGATAGTGGAAAGCTATCAGGAAAGACTTTTGAGCAAAGGAGCCTGAAGAACAATGTACTGGCAGTGGGTGGAAGATGACTTGAAGAGCAGAGACCAGGATCGATATACGTTAGGAGTGGAGAAAAGTGTGGATTCAATAAATCGAGAAGATTGGCAGTAAAGGAAAGGAGAAGTGGAGGTGAAAAATATTATAGAGGAAGAATCACAGAACTTGACAATTTGAATATGTTGGTTGGGAGAAGAGAATGTGGGACACAGGTGAGTAGGCAATGACTCACAACTTAGGATTTGAAGTGAATGAATGGCTTGTGATACCCTTACCAGGTTAAAAGAGTACATTTATATTCAAAGGAGATTGGTTTACTACTGAATGATGAGTCTGAATTGCACATACCTTGTAGTAAATATTGAATATATGTAAAATAATACTCACATAATAGAAAATATTAGAGCCAAAATGAACTAATGAGGTCTTGGAAGAAACAGCACTTCACAAGTATTTATCAGATCTGTATATGATTGATGGGCGGAATCCTACAACTGGGGAAGAGTGTGAAAGGAGGTTCAGTACAAACTGCTTCTCTAATTATACTGCTATTTATTTTGTCATTTTATTATTTTATTTTTGTTGTTACAGTTGAAAGGGAACTGTTTTTCTCAGAATGCCCCAACTGATGATAATTTTTTGAGGCCTAGAAACACAACTCTTTTGTATTTGGATAAAAATGAATTCATTCTTTATTCCCACCACTAATGTACAATGACCCAGATTTCAGGCTTTCAAGATCTGTAAGTTATAAAATGGCAAGACTGGTGTTTTTTTTTGTGTGTGTGTGTGTCAAATTTTATTACCAAAATGTTTACTAAACACTTTTCTGTGAGGGGGTTCTTTCAGTGTTCTAGTTTCTAAGACAACTCTTTGTAGGCTACTCCATAAGATTGCTATTTTTTTTTTTTTTTTTTTTTTGCGGTATGCGGGCCTCTCACTGTTGTGGCCTCTCCCGTTGTGGAGCACAGGCTCCAGACGCGCAGGCTGAGTGGCCATGGCTCACGGGCCCAGCCGCTCCGTGGCATGTGGGATCTTCCTGGACCAGGGCACGAACCCGTGTCCCCTGCATCGGCAGGCGGACTCTCAACCACTTCACCACCAGGGAAGCCCAGATTCCTATTTTTTTTTTTTTTTTTTTTTGCGGTATGCGGGCCTCTCCCTGCTGTGGCCTCTCCCGTTGCGGAGCACAGGCTCCGGACGCGCAGGGTCAGCGGCCATGGCTCACAGGCCCAGCCGCTCTGCGGCACGTGGGATCTTCCCGGACCGGGGCACGAACCCGTGTCTCCTGCATCGGCAGGCGGACTCTCAACCACTGCGCCACGAGGGAAGCCCCAGATTCCTATTTTTAATGCTTGTTTTCTGAGCTTATATTTAATTTCAGTTTTTAAAGAAGCAGTACATGTTTTAACAAAATACCCACCTCACAAAAGAAATCAACGGAAGATTTTTTAAAATGCTAGGATAGAATAAAAATTGAACTGTAAACTTTAAGGCTATAAAATCTTAAAGTCTATCGCACTGGATATGATTCCTTAATCATATCCAGTGCAACAGCCTCACTGCACTATCCAATGCAGTAGTCATTAGCCACATGTGGCTACTGAAATTTAAACTAACTAAAATGAATAAAATCAGAAATTCAGTTCCTCAGTTACATTAGCCGCATTTTAACCAATCGATACCCACCTGTGGTTAGTGGGTTAGTGGCTACCGTACTACTCAACAACACAGATGTAGAATACTCCCATCAACACAGAAATTTCTCTTGGATGGTGTTAATTGAGACCATTTTTTTACATAAATGAAAGGAGCTGACTGTAGTCTGATTAGTTCCATTTGCCCCAAAGTTGGTCCAAGTATTTGTATAGCACATGAGCATTATTACTAAAAATGTAAACGAGCTAGGCCACATCCAATGTGACAGCTGTTCACAGACATGTTCCTATGGTCAAAGTCTCAGAATAGCTCCTGCCATCCTTGTGACCAAGGTCAATACGGAAGAATGTTTTTTACTTTCCTGACTTTCCTGGGACCATATTATCCATAGTATTCAAATAACCCCTTTGATCCCTGGGCAGTGGGATTCTCTTAAGGTAATTCCAAAATAATTTCTTTGGTCAAATTATTTTTAAAAGTGTGAAGTTCTCCTGTCACTTAAGAAATAAGTCCACACTGTTTCCTTTAACTCAAACACAGGAACACGAGGAGAAATGAGGTGTAGAGGCCAAAGCCTGGTAACTGCAAGTGGGCAGGTTTCCCTCCCCTTAACACATTAGATGTTGTAATTAAACAAATGTTTTGCGAGCACTGCAGAAATACCTTGCTATTCCGCCATTTTTTGAGAACAAAGATAACATTCAACAGATCCAAGAAAGACCTAGGATGATTGGGCCTTCCAAAATCACTGTGGTTTTGGCTTCAGTTTACAATAATAGTAAATTTAATTATCAGCTAGCACAGAATATAAAAGGAGCCATTACGACAGCTTATGAGAGGGGAAAAAATCTGACATTGAAGGCATCTGATCTAATTGATTCTAGTACTGAGAAGTCACCAAAATGACTCCTGACTATAAGCAATGTAACAGCTATTAATTCGCCTTATAAAGATCAAACATTTCAGAGGGAGGTTGAATTTTAAAGCATACTGAATAATGTGGTTTTATAAATAGGGGACTCTGTTTAGTAAACCTAGCTAATTAAAGCACTTAATAAATGGGGGAAAACCCACCAGTCTAAATCTCTTGTTGGTACTAGAGAATTCTCATTTGCTCCTTCAGAGAAGTAATTAGTTGAAGGGCACATTTTTCTTCTCTTTATTCTTTCCCATCAATTTTAATGGGTACAGAACATCAGTCACACAAAATGTAATAGGACAAGAAGATGGATGAGTATATTTGAAGCCACTAGTCACAGGACAGAAAATATCCTGATGAGGTGACCGTGGCAGCCCAGAGTGCAACAATATAGCCTGGGCAATATTTAGTAAGTGAAACTACGGTGCTCCATGATTTGGTATTAGCAGTCAACAAAGTCAATCTCCAAACACAATTTATCACATTTCTACAGGTCAGACTTTCAAAGTCACATTCTCAAAATATGCTCTAATGACACTCTTAACTCCAGAAAATGATTTAATCTGGCAAAAAAGTGGATAAAGAAAAGAAAGACAATCTAACCTTAAGGAACCTGACGTTGTCTTATAAGTGATTAGAATTCCTTTGGAAGGGGGCTTTTATTATAGCCTAGAAATTATGCCCCTATATTACAGTGTGAATTGGTATATGCAATGGATGCTTGCTGAGCACTGAGATCCCACCTTCAGGACCGAGGCACTCACTTACCCCGCCCCTGGGGGCGATGGGTGTTGCTGCCTCAGAGCTTTGTCCTGCTCTGGGTGCTGCCCTCAGCCAAAGGGAATCAACGGCCTTGTGCAAAGTTATGCCTGCTCGCCAGGAGCCGCCACCTCCAAAGATTAGATGATGCAAGAGTGCAAAGCCACGCTACGGGAACAATTCTGAAGGGTCATCCCAGCTTCACAGCAACCCTTGCCGTTATCTGAGGTCTCTGTTGGGATTGCATTCCAGTCTACTTTTCCTTCTGCCTGATGCTACTGCTTTTACTCCCACACAGGTGTTGTTCCTGAGAAAGCTCTTAAGCATCTCATGTACAAATCTTTGTCTCAGAGCCTGTTTCCCAGGCCATGTAACCTGACAGTATATATAATCAAAGAGCCATTTTTTCTTTGTGGAGAATTAAGGTAATTTAAATACTGGGCTGAATGAAATAACCACAGATGTTCATATTCACAATTGGTAAATAATGCACTGTTACTTTGCTAGGATTTACACAGACAAAAAGATGTTTTTTTATATAACATAAAAAATGTAAACCATAGGATATTTAATAATTTAAATGCAGTTTGATTCTTGTGGGCCTCTGTATCTTTATGTAATCCAGGAACTAATCAAATTGTATTAAAACACACTCAGGGGCTGAGGTACCATTTACTAGTCCCGACAGTTTCCTTTTTGAGGGATTCAAGGCAACACTAGGCATCGTATATATGACCACCCATTGGTTCCCACTTATGAATACTATGATGTTTTTAGTAAAATTTATGTGGCTATTTCTTTAAGGTCCTGTTAGACATTTGTCTCATATGCACTGTCTAAAAGTAACACTTTATAACAAGATATCTAAAATTCAAACTAAATCTATTTGAAAAATATCAGTGGAAGATTCTACATCTCAAATTAATAGTGTTTGTTTGTTGTTTTTTTTTTTGTCCCTCTCTCAGGATTTTCTGTGATCTATGAAACACAGATAATACTAGCTGGAAAGCTGTGAATACTTCAAAGCCATCAAAGCAAACTTCAAAGCAAGGGCCCAGTTTTAAAATGATTTTCTGGTTGTTGTGGAAAGTGAGAACCAGGTACTTATGGGGCATAAATAAATAAATAAATAAAGGTATTTATGGGGAACCGGGTATTTATGGGGAAGCTCTGGGGAGCAGTCATCAGCACATTGATAACAGTGTTACTGGGTAGTTCAGTGATGCCAATGGTCAGTTCATCAGTCACAGACGAGGTGTCAATTAGCCAGAAAATGATAATCCTTTAAAAGGACCACCTGATGAATGTGACCTTACATAGAAATTGCTGAGGAGGCTATTTATAGATAGCATTTGCTTTAAATGTTTTTATCACTGTTGTTTTTAATCAGTTATGAAGCCACAGTTTCATTTTCCTGAGATTTAGGACCTAGCTACCTTGCTTTCAAGAGACTGAAATGACAGTATGAAAGATTCGTAAGGCCACTTCTTTCTAAATTAATATTTAACTTAGTTTTAACAGCTTTTTAGAATACGTAGTATCCAAATGGATCCCACACATCTGAAAAAGAATTAACAGTCACAGGCTCCTCTCAAATATATCTGTGAATGATCTACTGTGCAGATGAGCATCATAGAAATGAATCTGTGATTTTTATGCATCTGCTAAGATAACTTTTTTTTATTGGTGATGTTTTATTTCAGGAGGTAGAATGGAAAAGACTAAATTAAGCCATCTAATCTATGCCAGTTCAGGATGAAATACTTCCCAACACTTTTTAGTCTACATTTCACATCCAGTGAAATATGACTATTGCATGGAGTACAGTCATTGACTTACTTTCTCTAGGTTCTACCAACTGCATTAAATATTATGTAGTGCAATTCTGAAAATATTTTTAATTTTTATTTTATTTTTACAAACTCTTGAAGGTTAATTAAGAGTAATTTACCCTCAAGTAGAGACACCACCCTTATATTTAGTTCTTAAAATGATCACCACAAACAAGACAGTAAATTCTTCTTTGCCTCCCTCTTTAGATTACCCTAGAATCTGGATAAGACTCTGGTCGGTCATTTCTGTTACAGTTTAGAACTAATTTTGTGGCAATAGAGAATTAATCCTGATTAAAATCCTGAGTTTTTCAAATTCAAAATCTTAACTTCTACCCTATCTGAGTCTTCTATCTCAAGTTATCTGGGGGTCACTGAGTTAGTTTCCTGAAAAGCTTCATTGATATTGGGTATAGGAGGGGCATTATCTTTACTATCATTATGTTCCTCATGGCTCAAAGAATATCCTCACTTTACAAGTAATAATGTCTAATAAGTAAAATAAATATGGTTTTGAGTTATTGAAAAAATCTATTTTTGTATATTATTGAATTGGACTAGGTTTTACTTAAAGCTTAAAGTTTTAAAAATGATTTTCATGGTCTTCTTAGGCTACTCTTTGCTTTATATGACCGCTATTGGGATAGCTGCACTTGGACAAATTCTCAGATTGGTGCTAGAGTGATTATGAAACCAAAGGCAACATCATCAGGAAGAATTCAGACATTTTGCAGTGTATTTTATAATGATCACTTTGAATTCTTTTTATAGTAAGGAGGGACAGAGATAAAATGAATATTGTAATAATTTAGCCATATTTTACTATTTCAGTGATGGATATAAATAAAAAGAAGTATGTATTAAGCCATTTTTACACAAAATAGCTAATTCAATTTTTTCTTGTTTTTTGAATTTATTTATTTATTTTTTTATATAGCAGGTTCTTATTAGTTATCTGTTTTATACATATTAGTGTATATATGTCAATCCCAATGCTAATTCAATTTTACAGCATGGAAAGCAGCAAATGAAGAAACATGACAGTTACTAAATCAATAATCAATTCATCTCATCACACACAAAACACTGTTTTGCTTTATATGATATATACATATTATATTTTAGACACTTTATTTTTATCTATAATATAGTAAATCATTATCACTATGACATCTCATGATACCTTGTTCCTCTCTCTCTCTCTTTCATAGAACTAATATTATACCTTGCATTATAGTTATTTGTGAACAAGTGTGTATTACTGGAGACTGTGCAATAGTAAACACCTTGAGGGCAGGGATCTCATCTTATTCTGCTTTTATATCACCTTCAACAAATTGCCCTGTACACAGAATTCACTTGGAATTTAGCCATTTATCCTTTACTCAAGAAACATCTATGTGGGTACTGAGTTAGATTGAAAACAGGGTTTTTGCCCTCCGGAGATTCAGAGACCAGTGAAAATCACAAACAAGTAAATTGAGAAAGGATACCATTTGGTACATGTTATGACAGAGGTAAGTACTGGTTACCTTGGAAGGAAAAAGGAGGGGGTATTCTTAAGTTCAGGGACTTCAGGAAGATTTCCTGGAAAAGGTGATACCTGACCCAAGCTTTGAGGAGGGCTACAACTTAGTGAGCTAAAGGGCAATGGGAAATTCTAGGAAGAAAGGACAGCAAGGTATATTGACCAGTTTGACAACTGAGGAATAAAAATTGTATCGTTATCCATCATGACTGGCAATTTTGAGAAAAGGACCTGATATGCTGAATCCACCTGGGTAATAAAATACTCAGTTTGGTAGAAAAGGTCAGGGAATAGGAGTGCAGTAGGGGTGAAAGAAGGGCCGATAGAGCTTGTTTGTTTCTAGTTTGTTTGTTTCGTTTAGAAAAGCAATGACAATTTTTCCTTAGTTTTAAGATGTGAGTTCTCCCCAATATCTTCTTGTTTCTGAAATGGGGATGCAGCATGCAATCAATACGGATATTAAAGGTGGTAGCTTGTCAACTCTGCATGCCCCCAGCTGTCCTTACACTTGATGATGAGCCTTGCAAGTAACAATACCGTAAAACAGATGACACCTTCAAAATCAAGAAAATATATAATTTTGTAGTTTCTCAAATCATCTTGTTTTCAAAGAGAACTCAGTCAATACTGGAGACAAAAGCTTTCTTTTGTGAATGAAGTTGTAGCTATATTCCCACTCCTATTCCTTGATCCGATTTGTATTAAATACCAGGCACTGTATGATATGGTAGAAATGCAGAGATGCAGAAAAACTAAACATAAATACAGAAGGATCTGACTATATTTCAAATTCTGGAGGAGCTTTGGGAAGAACAACCTACTCTGTCTTGGGTTCAGAGAGAACTTCCCAGATGGTGAGCTTTGAATTGAGTTACAAAGGATTAGGGTTTTTATCAATATATGTGTAGGGGTATGAAAAATACACTAGGAAAAAGGGACATTTCAATGAAAAGCAAAGAGATGGGGAAAATCACGTTGTTTTCAAATAAGAAATTATAGTTTGGTTTGGTGAAAATTTGGGCTGTTAGGAATGTATGAGGAAAGACAGCAGGTTGTGAAGGATCATTCATGCCAGGCATAGATTTATGGGAAAGTGGGGAAAGGCTTTCAAGCTCTCAAAAGTGGGAGTGTCAAGTCACTTTCCCATACTGACGGGCTCTCATAGGTGAGACAATTTGATTTAAGCTGTTAAAACAGATGGGGAAAGTGGTAGTAGAGAGGACCTGCTTCTCTTTGTTATACTGAAAAGGCCATCTCTGTAGAGATCTCTATAGAACCCTCTGAGGAGAAATATAAACAGCATCTATTATCCCACTGCCTTTCTTCATCCTTTCCTCCCTCCCTCCTATTTCTTTTTCCTTTTTCCTTTATCAGATGTTTATTGAGGACCTATGATGTGCCAGGAACTCAGTATTTATGGATCAGTTTAGTGAATAAGTATGCAAAGCTCAAAGGGAGAAGAATATTTGATATTTATAATAAAATGAACATGGACTTTGGCATTAGGCAAATCCCAGTTTGAATTTCAGGTGTTCTACTTGCTGACAATATGAATTTGTCATTTGATTACTTTGTGCCTTGGTCTTCTCATTTGTAGAATGGGGACAATATTAGCTAACTCACAGGGTCACTGAAATAAGATCATAACCTCAAAAGTTACCATTTATGGCATCCCCATAATGTGTTATGCCCTTTAAATATATCTCATTTAATCCTCAATAAAACCCTTCAAGGTTGATATTAATCAATTAAACAAAGGCTCAATGAAGTTAAGTAACTAATTCACAGTCAGAGAGGAAATAAGTGGTGCTATTGCTTGATTCCAAAGGCTCTGTTCTTTCTTCTGTGCTCAGTGCCTCTCCTATGTATCACATTGTGCTTGGGCACTATTTTCCATGTTGTCTTAAAAGTGAGGTTCACAACTGCATAGGCAGAACCAACTTCAAACAAACAAACAAACAAACAAAAATATGAGCCACTAAGGAAATATAGAGCACACTTAAGGAGTGAATGGCAAAATCTATCCATTGCAAATCAACTTAGCATGGCTGTGCTCTTTTAAATAAAGTGCCAAGAAAACAATATTTACACATATTCTATCATTTAAATTGACTTCAGAGATGCTATTTGATTGCATCCTTATGGTTTATAGAGCCCTGCAGTGATGCCTGGCACCAAGTCCATTCATTTTTGCAGGAAGATCAAGATACTCAACTGTCCTCATCCCATATCCTGCTTTGGTCAGGCCGTTTGTCCCATTTTCCCTAAATATGTCCAATTAGCCATATCCTATGACTTTGCTTTTACAATAAATCCTGGACACCAAACATACTACATGGCTGACTGGATATACAATAATTATGCTGAATTTAAAAATAAACCTTGGCTCCTAATCTAAGCCACTCTAAATAAGGACTACAACCATGAAGACCCTTAGATTATCCTTACCCATATAGAACTGCCCTTTCTCTGTAATGTCTGCTATGTTAGGGTTGTACATTTCCACATTTATATTCTAATTGCTTTGTGATTAAACACTTTGAAGACTGGCTTCTTAGTTTATGCTTCTTTTGCAACCTCTGTTGCTATCTAGCACAGTACTGAGCACAAAGCGGGTACAGAGTAATTATTTGTGGTTATTGAAAGTTTCCCAAACTTTCCTTTACATCAAAAAAATTAATATCTGAATTCTACCATAATTCAATTATAGGAAAATATTACTATCACTGATTACAATAGTGGTCTTTAATCCATGGGTTTATTATATTTTAAACCATACTTATTAATTCTCTTTGTTCATATACCCTTGAAAAGAATTTTTTAACTTTTTATTATTTAAGTAAAGGTACCTGAGACAGACCCTTAAGAGCCTTAGAAGTAAAAGGTTAGCTCAGAAAAAATCTAATTTCCACTGAGAAGAGAGCAAGTTTCTAAAAATTTCCTATAGTATTTCTAAAAAGCTACATAAAGCAGCAGTGAGGGGATATTCTTCACTAGGACCCAAACTACCATTCAACAAGATTTATAGCTTGTTACAAAATGGCACAAATTAGCAATTAGATGTTATATGTTGGAACACAGAATATGGGGCTGCTACCTTTTAAGCTTTTTGTTGAAAGAAACAAAGAATACTTCATAATAAACTTTAAAGCTGTTACTCCACATTGGGAGTGAAAGAATTAAGAGAGAAGGAATGAATACAGCTGGAAGGGAGATGGAGATGGACGGAGCAGGTTATATGGATGACTTTGGAAATGTTGCATTAAGATATGAAAATCACAGTTGTATTTGAATTACCTAGAATTCTAAATCTGAAGACAACATTACCACCCAGTGGTACCTAAATCCTTATTAGTCACAAGAAGAAGACATTTATTAAGAATAACACCTAAAATTCTTATGGTGTACGCCGCAGAAAGGGTTATGAGAGAAAACAGTGATTGAGGCAGAGCTTGTTCTGGGCAACCTGCTCAACTTTATTTCACAAATTATAAACCTTTCAAGGGCAGAATCCTTCATAGAACTACAGTCTAGGGCCTCTACTTGAGTACCTAGTGATTTAATTTTTGTATCTTTCTTAACCATTTAATAGGATTGATTGAATACCTAGTAAATGACCTGTAAAAATTCAATATATGAAAATATACCCACATAAAATGAATTTATTGAACAGTGATTGGCTGTTGTGTAAAGATTTTTCACTATCAGTTAATCTTCATAAATAGTTCCTCTTGTAAAGTTCTGAAATCACAATTTGCTAAAGATAAGCAGCCCATTTGCTACTATCTAACAGGATTGGAAGTGAATAAATATGTGCATATGTTATGTAATCATGTAAATAAAATAATGTATTTTAGAACTATTTTCAACAAATATTGAAATTAAAGAATTTTCTAATCAGATTATCCCACTTAACTAGCAAATTCAGATGAGTTGAAGAGTCAAATATCTCAGCATATCTATTAGCTAAGTTTTCAGCAACATGTCTCCTTTGTGTGTAACATGGAACCAGTGAAAATGTTTTCCTCCAGTATTTCCTCTAAATAGAAAGATATGCACCTAGAGGTAGCTGATCTTCTTCTGGGTCTAGAACAATTCAATAAGTAGTGAAAATTTGAAGAAATTAAAGGTATACATTTAAAAAAATATGTGATATTCTGATTCTTATAGTAGAGAAAGGCACTTCATTTATTAAACCTACCTAAATCATTAAGATATTTATTTGTATTCATATCAAAAATGCTCTAGGGCTTCCCTGGTGGCGCAGTGGTTGGGAGTCCACCTGCCGATGCAGGGGGCGCGGGTTTGTGCCCCGGTCCGGGAAGATCCCACATGCTGCGGATCGGCTGGGCCCGTGAGCCACGGACGCTGCGCCTGCGCGTCCGGAGCCTGTGCTCCACAAAGGGAGAGGCCACAACAGTGAGAGGACCCTGTACCGCAAAAATAAACCCCACAAAAAAACAAAAAAACTGCTCTAACATTTAAGGTTTTCTTCAAAAGGCTTGGATAAAGTAAAATCTAACTAAATGTACATGTTTTATTTTTTAATCACTATATTATCACCACCCTATGCACATCATAGTTCAAATGTGAAATCAATTTATCTTACTTTTCAAAGCAGAAGTAAAGGCGACTTTCATTTTTAACATTCACAATTTTAAGCAATTTTGCATTCTAAAAAAATCTGGGCTAAAAAAATTCGTACTCCAATGTTAGTAGTTAATCCATTTTTTATAATCTGCCTTATCCCAGAGAAACTTCTTGAAAGTGCAGTCGACCTCATCTTTGAATCCACCACTTTCTGGATTTTGTCCACATTTCTCTATTTAGATGCTCTGTAATTGTCACCACTGACCTCGCTCCAGGTTAGGTTCTCCAGGAAGCCAATTCTGCGACAGAATTTAGTGGGAAAGAGCTGAGAAGCATTCCCTCTGTGGAAGGGAGGAAAAAGAAGCAGGACTGGGCAGAAGGAGAACTGAACTATGATGCAGGCCCAACGACAGTTGCAGGGAGCTCTGGAGCTCGAGCTGCCTTTCAGAGGGTCCCAATAGAGGCTGAGATGCCCAGGCCCATGTAAACTTGCATCCATCTGCCATTGGAGAGACTGAGCCTCCTGGGAGGGGAATAACCTTGGGTGAGGGGCTCTCTGCAGATAAGACAGTCCCTGAGGGGCTGACAGTGCTCTCAGCAGCTGGGGCAACAAGTCCTTCCTGAAGAGGCACCCAGGCAGCATACCACAAATTTTCATATCCAAAGACACTGCAGTTCTTATCCTGTCTGACCACATTGGCCACTCCTTTTTAAACACCTTCTCTGCTTGGCTTCTCCCACTATTCGTCTCTTCCTTCTCACTCTATAACAGTTTCACTTTTTCTCCTTTTCTTTCTTCTCCTTTTTGTGTTTCTTAATATTGCATCCTTGGTTCACAACTCTCCTCACTGTTCAGTTTTTCTCCTCACTTTTTATATCCTTCTGGGTGATCTCATCCACCAAACACATATACGCCAGGTTTTCATTTTGAATATTCACTGTCTGCCAGCATTGCTCAGATAGCCCATGATGAACTCAGTGGCCTTTTCTCCTCTTTCCAGAACTCACCTCCCTTCTCTTATTTCTCCTCTGTAAATTTCACTATACCTCCCTGGTCTCACAAGCCAGAAGCCTAATGAATTTACCTCCTCAGGGTCTCAATTCTGTCCTCGCTTTTACATGATTTCTATCACTAACTAACTCTGCAACAGCCTCCAAATTAGCCTCCCTTGTAGTTTTGCTATGGTACCTACCCCATCCCCAACCCAAGCCCAATGTCCCCAGACACACACCACAGCCAAGTCTACACTCTTAACTCCTAACAGAGTGATTTCTCCCTCTTTAAAAACAAACAAACCAACAAACAGACACAATCCTGGGACATGGGATACTCTCCAAAGCCTGGTGTTGCCCACCACCTCTCAGGCCATGTTCTGGAGCCTGCCTGCTACTTGAGGTTTTAGTAACATTTGTCGCTTGTAGTTCCCCTACTCCAGGTCCATTCACACCTAGCACCTGTTTGCCACCTCCATGGACTTCTTTACCCTTCTATCTCTTTGATTCTCTCTCCCTTCTCATCCCCCCTAATACCCGCCCCCACCCCACATCGAGTCCCTTTGCACTCCTCCTGAAGTCTGTCAACATCTCTGTTTATTCAACATTTTCACTTATCACATTATATGAAAATTCTCTGCTTATGTGTCTTTCTTCTACTGCCATAGTGTGCTTCTCAAAAGCAAGGACTGTCACATCTGTCTTTGCATCCCCCATGGAAAAAATGAGGACTTGGCACATATTGGACAATCGAAGCTTACTGAAAGTAGTTTATTGAACTGAACAGCATGGCTAGAGTTTAAGGCAGCTGCTAATTGGTTGACAAAAGCAAGACATTATTGTGATGTGTCCTCATTTTTTCCTCTGATTGTAAAGGATAGATAACCTCATTCAAGAAAGTTAAAATGAATGGAGAATTTATTATAGAAACGTACTGGAACTGGGGAAATGAGGCCTCTCTGAAGACCTGCTATTTATTATTTACGCTTCTCTTTCTCATGACCCATGTGCTCATAGAGACACTTTCTCAAGTGTCTCTGATTCTCAATATATTTTATCCTCGTAGATCTGGTGGACCACAGACCCTCAAGCTTCCCAATCTACTTAAAGCCTTCTCCCTCTCTCGATCTCTCTCTTTCTCCCTCTGCATTCTAATCCCCTTAGTAATTGCCTGTTTCCCAATAAATATTTCTGAGACTGAAAAAAATCTAATTGCACCCTCAACTTCATGTACTAGGTAACTGCTCCTGGTTTAATCAGCTGTTAGGTATGGGGCAGAGAGGCAGGCAGAGTGATATGGTCTTTCACTAGAAGCTAGGGATGAGGCAGAGGCTATGGTCTTTCAAGGAACCATGGTGGGACTCAGTGAGTGTCTGCTGTCAGGGTGGGGTTAAAGGACAGTCAAGCACCTGACCTGCCTTCAAGGAGTGCACAATTCAGTCACACACACTTGACGGTAATACCAGACAGATGAATGTAAAAAACAAGAAACTCAAAAAGCACAAGCAAAATGCTATGAGAGTTCCAAGGTGGGAGCAGTTCCAAGGCAGCTGCTGTCAATACTGTAATTGTTGTCACTGTCCATGAAGATTCCATTTCAGTTTTGATACTAATTCATGGGTGCAGGTTGTGGGGAGACCTTCCAGTTGTGCCAAACCAGTCAATATCTGCCCCCATTTGGAACATGTTGTTCAACACCAATGAACACCCCCATTGATAAATTTCCATTATGTAATCAATCAAAAAGTTACATTCGATTTATGTATGAAAAATCAAACTTAGAAGTCAACAGATTTAGATATTACCATACAATCTCCCTCATAAATAAATCTGTTCTTAAGTCCGAAATGCCTAACAAGCTACTGCAGCTCTCTTGGTCCAGCTGGCTATTTAATCAGATTAGTACAAAACAGGCAATTTAGTTCGTGTCAATAGAAGAGCCTTGTTCAAATTACCCATTTATTAATTCTTAAGAGGTTAATAAATAACCTACTTTGAATAAAATAAATCACTGCAGATAACAGTTGTGTTCCTGGCACATATAAGAGTTAATAGATGCATGAAAATTGCTTGGTATGAAGGTTACTGGATCTACACAAACCCTAGATTCTCGCAACTGTGTTCATACTGGAGCCGGATTGGCCCAACTCCAGCTGAAAATAATTCTCTTGAAGCAACATTCTTTTTCTTCTGCCAACTGAAAGCCTTAACTCCTCTGTAGGAACAAAAAATATCAACCAAATTTAAACTTGACCTCATTTCACACCTAGGTACATTATTCTGATTGTTTCACTGGACTCCTCAGTGAGCACATATGCTTTTGTTACAAATCTGAAACTGTATTCTACTTGGCCCATGTTATCAGATAGCAAAATCTAGAAATACAGAAAGAAAATTTTAAAAAGTTCAATGTCATAATGATTCTGTTATAGAGAAATAATCTTTTTGCTCTTGGTCATGTAGGTAGTGTTCACTGCTAGTCTTAAATTTTCACATCCCCTGATAAACTTTAATTTGCCTTAGCTTGTAAGAAATAATAACAAAAGAAACAAAAAGGCAGGCGACCTGAGAATTACGTCTATAAGTAAATACATATGATTTGGATCATCAGGGGCTGATGTTTGTGTGAGCTAATTTGCTTTAATATTACCAGCTAGAAATACACAGGCTTCCAATCCCAAGTCACTTTTGTATATAGTATCCTCTCTTCTGGGGGCAGCTATGTGCTCTCGTGAACACCTGGTTAAGAACATGCTCACTTTCATGTGTGTTCTGAGCTGCTGCTCCTCCAAATAAAAATAGAAACTAGTCTGCAACACCACACGGGGCTCCAGTGTATGATATGAGCCTATCACTGGTTTCCTTTGATATCTTATCTATTCCATTAACTCAATAAAATAGAGCGCAAAGTTAAGGACAAACTGTAGGAGGGCTCCCCTTGGAAAACACACACAAGACCTTTAAGCTGGGGTTTTAACTTATCGAATAAAAGCCAGTTAAATGGAAGCTAATACTTCATTTTCACCCCCTTTATTAAAGATCATAAGTACTACAATTCAGGAGTAGAGAAAATAAAGTAAATAGATGAAGGAGTACAGGTGGAAGCAATAAAGAGTATGGCTTATCTATTTTCTCAAGATTTAGGAAGCACTTAAAGGCAAAACTACAGACAAGCACTTTAAAATTCTACAACAAAGCCTCCTTAACAAACACAGTGGTCCTTTCTGGATGCAGAAATCTGGCTTGATTTCTTAGCAGAAGATAAACAGCTTAACCGAGGCATAATCAGGGAAGATGCCACCTACTACTTCCTCCATATTATACTTTTATGTCAATTTAGTAATTCAGAGAAAAATTAGATTGATTAATCCACTCCCCTGCTCCTCCACCACCCAAAGAAAAACAATAGTATAACTCAAACTCTTATAAACCAAACTAAAGGGAAGTGTTCCACCTAGAGACTGTTTTCATGAGTCCAAGCAGATGAGAGCTTATCTAGGAATGAAGATGATTTTAACCTAGGCTCGCAAGTTTATAGTAAAAAGAGAAGCAAAATGTATTGCCCCTGGTGTAATTAACAATGTTAATCTTCCTTTTCCTCTCTATGGTGATAAAGGAGTCATTTTTATATTTAATTAATGCAGAGGATCATTTTGGAAAGTGGCTAATGAGCCTCTGATCACATTACCATGAAAATGTGCATTAACATTGCAACTAAGGAGGCTGTTTCATGTGTAGCAAATCCACTTTGTAATTAGCCCACTGTGAAATGAATCACGTCGGGGGAAATCTGAGGGAACCAGTAGGCAGTGGGCACTTGGCGACCGCTGTGCCCACAGACCACCAACATCCCAAACATTGTCTTTCATCAGCAATATCATCTAAAAACAAAAGTAGTAGTGTGTCACATCTGGGACAAACCAGAAGAAGGGAGGAATAAACTTTATTTTGCCAAACAAGAAATTTGGACTTCATACACCCCCAGGGAGACCTGCCTAAATAAAATGGTGAATTAATAGAATTCTATGAAAACTCTGAAGGCTGGGAATATCATTTTCTTATTTTTATTCTGAAAAGCCCTCAGATATACACTAAAGGGACATCCAAATTTACGCACATTTTTCCTTTTTATTACAATACAAATATTGTAATAAGCTCTTGAAATTAATTTCTAGTGCTAAACAGACAAAGAAATTATAAAAAGGATCCAAGAACAAATGATAAGAAAATTCCTTTATCTACTTTTTTAATCCAAGCCGAGACATAGCATGTATTTTTTCTCATAAAATACAAATATACCAGGTCTTCCTCTTAAAACCAAAGCACAAATTCCTAATTAGTCAAATAATTCCTCTGACTAACAAGATTTGGCAAGAAACTTTTCCTGTCTATTCCAAATAACTGAGCTCACAGACCTATTAAATCCCAATATTTATGCAGACAATGATACATTTGATTTTCAAATGTCAACACTATTCCAAAATGAAAGAGGGGCTTGAAAATATTACAGACATGGATCTCAGTGTTACTCCTTTTACTTAACTGACATCTTGGCAGTAGATACAAAAAAATGTTAAAAAGAATCCCACAGGAAGTCATCTGAAGGGGGAGTGGCAAGGAAGCTGAAAACTGCCACCCCAAACCAAAATAAAAAGCCCCCAGCCAGCAAGTCTGCCCTTCATTCTGAAATCTACAGAAAGAAAAAATAAAGCTAGCCACAGTTCATTTACCATTTTTCAGACAAACACAAAGCCTGGCTATTTAGTTGCTGGTAACAGACCCTGCACTCACCTGGGAAACTTCATACAGCAGTTTGTAGTGTTCCTCTCTTTTCTGAAAAGTGCACAAATTGCAGCCCATTCTAACAAGCAGAGAGAGAGAGCAAATCTTCTAATTTCCCCAGAACTGAAAGGCAAGTGAACTGAAAGGGAATCACCCTCCAGACTTGACTACTGTTTTTCATCAGTCACTTCAGTCCAGAAACACAGACAAACCGCTGTTAGCTGGAAGCACAAGCCAGGGTGCTGTGTGGCAGCATGCTCTTCTTCGCTTTCCCTAAGTATCTTGCACTCACGGATACACACACAGAGTTTCCAGTCAGTTCATGGCAACACTCCCCCTGTCTCTGCATCAGTGCACATGACTACACAGATTCCAGCTCATGAATATTAATAGTACCTCATTGATTATTTATGACAGAACATGTTAGCAGGGAGGGGTGTCATAGCTGCTGCTGGTGACAGATGAATATTCACTAATTAAGAAGCAAATGTAGTGTGGTTAAACAAAATTCACTTGTGTCAATACCATCTCTGTTTATTAAGGATAGAGAGGTTGAGCATAGGGCATTTCAAAGAAGAACATACACTTAATTTCTCCATTAATGTAAGCTTTTAATATGGGAGTAAGAAATTCAGAAACAGAAATATTATACTTAGTTCACATCTCCATGTTTTGTCACAATTAGAAGAAATATTTTCAGTATTATTAAGTCTAGGGGAAGATGGATAGGAGCAATTATTTAAATTTATAAAATAAACACAGAGGCAAAGGATAATTTGGGGAGTGATGTGGGAAAAGAACAGAAGATGGGGGGTGTCATTCAGAGTTTTAATCCTGATCCTACAAAAATAACTGAATAGTTTATATGTAAAGACCATTACTTACTAGGGAGGAAATAAGACATATTTTCTTAATCTAAATAAAGAACATTTAAGCAAGTATCAGTAGATATACTTGTACAGATAATAAATATTTTAATTAGATAATGGGGCATATCTATTGAATGTAAATTTGCAGCCTTGTAATACATGCAGGTCTATATTTAAAAATTAGATAAACACAATGCCTTTTCTGAGAAAAATTTCAAATGCATATAGTATTTATGCTAATTTTATTAAAGTCATATATAATATTTCAGAAAGCTGACACTGGTAATATTTAAATTCTAATGTAATGCACATTGACTCCATTTATGATTCTATACTTAGAGTTCATAATATACAAAGGTGAACACAGACTTAAAAACTAAACTTAAATGTTTAGATAATAGAAGTAATGAATTTAATTTCATACTCTCGCAATATATATATTGCATTGCAAGCTGGCATTTTTTTGTCCCTTAAAGATATGCTGCAAACAGCTAAAGCAGATAATAAAAGAAAATTCCTTTTGTTCCTGTACTGACTTATCCACAACCTCTGCTAATTAAGAAGTATGTCCTTGTACCAGCACATCTTTAAACTGGACAGGATAGCAGGTGGGTTCCAAAGCAAAAATAATTACTTGGAAACTGATGACTCTGGTTAGGAATTACATTGGATCCTGAAGATTTTTAATTGCTCAACACTTATGGATAGCTACTTTTGGGGGTCCAATTTCCTAAAAGTGCTTTGTCAAATGTTTAGAATCGATAACAGGAAATGATTCTAATGAGTACTAATTGTTAACAAATTGGCTTTGCAACTAGCAACACCTCAACACCAGCAAGGAGCCAGGAGATAAGCAATCATCTGCTGCTTATCAGTCATTTCCCTTGGGATGTAATAATCCGATTTTTCTGGGCCTAATTTCACCTAACAGCCTGGATGAAAGCCAAGCTAAGAGAACTAGATGAAAGCGGCATCATAATTGAGGACCTGATGTGAACAAAGTTTACCAGGACTTCCTGCAAATTAGAAACCACTTGTAGTAAATATTAATTATTTTGATTCCTTTATGAAAATGATATTTCAGGGAAGTATTTGAGGGGACCTTTGTGAAAGTCAGTTGTGGCCACAAACAGATGCAACCTCCTTAGGTGCAGTTGTAAAATATATATGTTTGATGCTTTTTAAAATTTTAATTTTCTTTGACTCTCTACACCACTTCTCATGAAGTGTTCTTATGCTAGAGATCACATCCTCAAAGCAAGCACTGACGGTTTTTTGAAGGATTCTATATTGCTGAGCTGTGATAGAATTAATGACTCTCAGATGTTTAAATTCTGTGCTTTAAAAAGTCAGATCAAGGAATTAGAATGCAGTAAGGCAAGGATGGTTCACTCATCTATCAATGAAAGTGTTTGCTTCCCTTACTGATAAAAGTCTTTATGCAACAGGTTTTGAAAGCTAAGTAGGAAACAATTATTGAAGCTATGGTTGCTTATTGGGGCTTTCTTATAATATTTTGTAGTTGGTTTGTAAAGAAAAATTAAATAATCACAGCTTTAAAATATTTTCTTAGTCATAAAAATGTAAAGAACGAACAGTGAAGTAAGAAATTTCAAATTAAAGCTATTCTTTCAGCAATAGCTTTTTGGCTGTTTTCTTTACTCATTACTATTTCTGCTATTCTCTAATTTCTATCTCAGGAAGCAAAGGCAGCTTCTCCAATCATTTATCAAATGCTGCCCTTGGCCCATGCACCTTGGAAAGATTCCATCTTTTGCTCCTAATGGGTTCATCCTGGAGAATTGAAAGGTGATTTGAAAAAAAGAACTATAATTCCAAATTTCTCTAAATTTCAATAGAGAATGAGGGTTAGATTTTTCCAATGACTAAACTGTGAAATATTGTATTAGAATATAAAGTCTGAAGCAAATAGAGACAAATGAGTTAACCTGAACAATGTTTTAACAATGTAAATAGATTAGATATTATCTGTCTTGGACAGTAATAGTATGGAAGAGTATGGGTTAAAAATAAACAGAGAATAGATGTTTATTTTCCCAAATATCCTTAGGAACAAATTCATCAAAGTGTAAAAACATATGTTGGGGTGGGTATATATTTCAAGATATAGTTGTTTATTTTCATTGCTTTTAATTTATGTTAGTTTACTCCCCTCAAACACAGTGGCATTCAAAATAGGAGATGTTCATCAAGATCTGGAGTGCTATATAAGAGGGCTCAGTGAGAAGTAAATGAAAGAAAGGAATCCAGCATTTACCTTGCTTTTCCTATATAAACAGTACTACTAGACTAACCAAATAGTAGATGAGAGGAAGTTTCTCTTTATAGAATTATGCCAGCTAACAAACCAAAAACAGGAATGATAGAGCATGCCCATGCCAGCAGCCCTTAATTATTTAATGGACCTAGTAGTGAGAATTAATGGCTGCTGACATGACACACTCACGCATACACACACACAGGAGATAACTGGACATCGTGTACCACCTGACAGAAGAAAACGACACCTTTCCAAAAACGAGTCTTTCCCAAAGTTGAGCAAATTACATGGAATGTGGAGGACCAAGGAGCATGTTAAATTATGCCATGGAGATGCAGTCAGCCAAATTCAGACTGTGGGCAACTCAACATCGATAGATACACATTCCAGTTTCTGAGAGAGAAGGAGAGAGTGAGAGAGAGGAAGAGAGAGGGAAAAGGGGAAGGGAGCTAGAGAGAGGGAGATATGATGGCTAGGAAGTCTACAGATTGAAAGAGACTTTAATGACATTTTATAAACAGACATTACTAAGCTATATGTTTGGGTATGCAAATCATTTGGGTGATAAAATGATAAATAAACCTAAGAAAATGATTACCAAAAAAGTCAAGAGGATGGTTACTCCTTAGGGGTAGAGAGGGGGTTGTGTTTGGAGGGGACACCAGAAAGTTTCAGCGTGGCTAACAAAGTTATAACTCCTGATCTGGGTAGTGGTTTTACTAGGTGGTCATGTGATAATTCATTTAATTGAGCTTTGTTTTATGTGTTTTCTATATTTTTCCTACATTTACAAGAAAAGATTTAAAAAACTAATTAACAAAGAGAGTGTACCTGTGTTCCATCCCTGGTGGTCAATACAGTACACAGTTGCAAGCCCTACCAGAGAGAGATGGACAGTCCAAATGTGCCTATTTTGAGCCACCGATCCCCTTGAGTCTGTGACAGCTGCCATCAGTTGCATATGATTCTTTCTCTATTGCCTTTGCAATGACTGGGGCTGTTTCTCCTATGTGGGTGTGGACGTTCGGTAAGTAACTCCACTCTCTGACCCTGTCTCTATCCTTGCCACAGTCATGTGTGGATCTTCTAACTAGGCTGTGACTACCTATCTTGACACCTAGTATACAAATTTCCACCCTAGTCTCAAACTTGCATTCATTTTAGGGATATATCTGGGCACTTTTGAGTAGCCACTTAGCTGCCTAACATTTTCTAAAGTTAATATCTTATATTCAATCACAAAGAACTGAGGCTCAGAGAGACAGGGACTTGCTCAAGGTTAAACTGAGTAAAGAGATCTGAACTCAGTTCTCCAATTACAAATTCTGTGGTTGAATTCGATAGCTAGTTTGCTGAGCTATCTCTCTTGTACAGGAAGCTAGAGCTACATCAATATGCCTTTACATGATCCTGATGACAGGAAATGAAGGCTAGCCCTTCAAAGTGCTGAAATGAAGTGAGAGAGAGAGAGAATGAACAAACCTTTAAAAAGATACATATAGCCTGAAATAATGAAAGTGATTTGTAGTTAAAAATGTAAACTTTATCAAACTACTGAAAAAATTTTAATATGTCACAGCTAAATCACTTCAGTTGGCTAAAACCCCTCCACAGCCTTCATTGCATGTGGTCCCCAAGTGCGCAGTAGAAAGTAGAAGGAAGGACAACTCATCCCGGTTTGCCTGGGATTTCCCTGGCTTTTAGCTCAAACTTCCCTATCCTGGAAGGCCTACAGTCTTGGCAAACTGGTCCCTGGAATGCACACCTCTTTTTTTAGGCTCCAGCAAAGCCAAACGGCTGTATAAGGGTCCCCATCTCTTCCTACTGTTGGCCCAGATTTTACTTCATCCTGCTTATTCTTCAGAAACACAAATCAAGCTATTGTGGTTCAGTTTAATTTTTTTTTTTTTTCTATTTTGTGGTACGCGGGCCTCTCACTGTTGTGGCCTCTCCCGTTGCGGAGCACCGGCTCCGGACGCGCAGGCTCAGCGGTCATGGCTCACGGGTCCAGCCGCTCCGTGGCATGTGGGATCTTCCCGGACCGGGGCACGAACCTGCGTCCCCTGCATCGGCAGGTGGACTCTCAACCACCGCACCACCAGGGAAGTCCCTTGTGGTTCAGTTTAAATGCTCTCTCCTTCCTGGACTCTTGAAGTACTGATCTCTTCAACTTGTGAATTCTCAGTGCATTTTATCTGTATCCATCTCAAGACACATAACACTTCTACTTTACATCATTTTTACATACATGCCTTACCCCTCTTATTGGACTATGAGACATGTGAGGACAGCAGTAACATAAGTCCTGGGCAGCCTGAGATGAGTTGGTCAATTGATCTTTGACTTCCTCAAAATACTAGCCTGCTGTCTTTCACACTGCAGGTCTGCAATAGAGGCATAGTGAATGAATGACTGTTATTGGGATATGAGAACAGACCTGATTCTGGCAAAGTGACATATATTTGTGTTTCTACTCTATACCTAACTTCCAGGTGAGATTTTTTCCCCCATTAGGACTGGTTCAAGAACATTAAGTCAAAGGACTGAAGAATCATAAGCATTAAGATAGATTTAATCTGGTTCAATTCTATATACATAAATTTGAGAATCCATGAAACAGAATTTTTTGTACCAGGTACACAAATAAGTAAAGAATGATCACATGAGTTTTATCAGTTATTTCATATATATATATATATATATATATATATATATACTATGTCTACATTTCAAGTTATACTTTGTTCCACATATTAGTCACATATTCATTTATTTATTCCCCAAATATTTATTGGGCACTTATGTCTGGTGGTATAATAATGCAAGGTGTTTGAAATTATACATCATCTCATTTGATGTTTACAATTTCTCTGAAGTAAACATGTCAGATATTATCCCTTATTTATTAATGAAGAAATTATTAGATGTTGAAATTCCCAATGCCAGGAGACCTAGAGCCTTTGTCTTTTGGCTCTAAACCAGTGTTTTCTCCAGAATACTATGCAATATCAACTAATATCATGAATTAACAAAAATGCTTCTGTTGATAGTACACACGTGACATCCATTTGCTTAGTTACAGCTCCAAGGACCAGTGTGTAATGGAGCATCCTTTTCACACCGAAATCACTAGGTGACCATCTTCATTTTGTATCTACAATTATTGCTTGCAGAACTAAGAGGGCTTTACCAACTTATGGACTCCTAAGAATGTCAAGTTATTAGACTAGACTCCAATGGAAAGAATGGTGTGGATTGCAAGGAATAGGACTAGGGTTCCATTTGAGCTTTGTTACTATTACCTGTGTCACTTTGTGCAACTTACATACTCTGAAATAATACTTACCTTGAAGGCTGATTGTGAAGATGGAATGAGATAAAATACATGAGAAGGGATTCATTAACCGTGAAGTATTTGGTCCATACTGGGGCAATGGTTCGGCATGGGTTCTAGAATCAGTCTGCCCTGGGTCAAGTCCCAGCTCCCCTAATTTCTATCTATGTGATGTTGGGCAAGTTGTTATTTTTTAACTATCTCTGTTTCTTTGTTTCTCATCTCTAAAGCAAGGATAATAATAGCATCTACCAAACAATTACTGCAGGGGTTAAAGTTACTGTGATGATAATGTGTCATGTATACCTGGCGCATAGGATGTACCCCCATCCCTACTGGCTACTAGTAATCATACAAGTAGTGTGGTAATGATAATAATGATCTCTGTTTCCAATTTCCAGGTTATCTGTTTCTAATTTTTCTATCATAATAAATCTCTATTACATTATTTCAAATTTACTTCATGGAAACATCATAACCATACTTCTGTCCACCTTGTTTGCTATTGTACACTTGCATGTTTGTCATTCAACAACTTCTGAAAGGCTGTTTCCCAGCCCCTTGTACAATAGAAATAGTGCTGCATTTTGTAAATGCATAAAATTTTTTTCTGTGTAAAGAATGTAATGTAATACATTCAGAGTAATAACCCTGATGTTATATTTACTTCTTTTAATGCATAATGTGTAAATGATGTGAACATAAGTGTACAAGAAACTGATGATCACATCTGAAGCAAGATTCATACAACTGTGAAATAGGTAGTTCTTTGAGAAATTTAATGACTACTAATCTAGCCCAGTATAATATTGGCTTTCTTGATTTGATCTTCTATAGGCCAATTGGCTATGTACATTCCAGGGTATCATGTTTCGGTAATGTCACACTGTTTAGCAACGTCATGGGTAAGTATGTAGGGTTTCCCAGCACAATACCATCACCGTTTTTAGTTCTACAAAAGTGACCTAGTAAATGCTCAGCAAATCCTTTCATTTACCAGAATTTTTGAACACCATGATGGATAGAGAATGGTGATAATTCTTACACATTTTTGAAAATAAGAGCTAATACTTATTTAGCATTTTTTATATACCAGTCATCATTCTGACACTACGTGTTATTCATTTGGTTTAATCCTCATGTCAACCCTCATAGGTGAGTACTATTAATATCTCCTCTTGACAAGGGTAGAAAATGGGTCACATTAGTAGTAAATGGGGGAGCTAGGAGTCAAACCCAAACAGTCTGGGTCCACTGCTTAATCAGTATTTTATACTGATTGTCACTCAGAGATAATCATCATTATGACAAATGCCTAGATGGTTAGAACAAGGCATTCTGGTGATGCTTGTAGCACACTGAGATGGAAGAATTTCCCCAAGGACCAGAAGTGTAGTCTAAAATTAACTCCCAGGTTCCAAGTTGTATCCTCAAGCATGGCTGCATAAAATAGATTGAATAAATCTAAGCAATTTCATAACCTTACTCCACTCCACTGGTGATGGAGGATTGCTGCACTGAATATGTACCAACAACCATAGAATATCTTTCCTTCTGTAATAAATATTAATAAATATTAAATGCACTAATAGTAGGGCAGTCATATCTCTATATTAAGAAATTATCAACAGTTGCTTAAGTAAATTTGGAGGTTTTGAGAAAAGTGAAGGTATACAGATTTGCTGATGACTCCCAAATTTGAATCTCCGGTTTAATTTCTCTCTTAAGCTTCAGACCCCTTATTCATTGACTAATACATTAACATGGGTTGTCCATAGCACATTAAATTCAATTTATCAAAACTTAAGCCATAATCCTCTCCCTCCAAAACTGCTGCTTTACAAGTGCTTTGCATCAAAGAACGGCCTGACCATCCCCAGGGGCTCAAGTCTGAGGTCTGAGCATCTGCCTTGGCTTTTCTCTCTCCCTACACCTAATGACCAAGCACTGTCAACTTTAACTGCTACATCTCTCTTCCTTCCTTCCCAGATCACTCTCTCAGGTTCAGGCTACTACCTTTTCTCAGCTGGGTCCTTCATTCACTCAAGAGCATTTGGAGTTTAGAATCATATAAGGAACGACCTGATGGGTTTTTGCTTCTCTCTGCCTGCAAACACACATTTATAAGCCCTTCATTTTTAATTAATTTTTTAAAAAAATGAAGTATAGTTGATTTACAATGCTGTGTTAGTTTCAGGTGTACAGCAAAGTGATTCAGCTATACATACATACATATTTTTTTCAGATTCTTTTCCCTTATAGGTTATTACAAAACACTGAATATAGTTCACCGTGCTATACAGTAGGTCCTCGTTGGTTATCTCCTTTATATATAGTAGTGTGTAGATGTTGATCCCAAACTCTTAATTTATCTCTCCTCCCCTCTTTCCCCTTTGGTAACCGTAAGTTTGTTTGCTATGTCTGTGGGTCTGTTTCTGTTTTGTATATAAGTTCATTTGTATCATTTTTTTACATTCCACATATAAGCAATATCATATATTTGTCTTTCTCTGTCTGGCTTATTTCTCTCAGTATGATAATCTCTAGGTCCATGCATGTTGCTGCAAACGGCGTTATTTTATTCATTTTTATGGCTGAGTAATGAACATTGGGGTGCATGTCTCTTTTCGAATTATGGTTTTCTTTGGATATATGCCCAGGAGTGGGATTACAGGATCATATGGTAACTCTATTTTTAGTTTTTTAAGGAACCTCCATACTGTTCTCCATAGTGACTGTACCAATTTACATTCCCACCAATAGTGCAAGAGGGTTCCCTTTGCTCCACACCCTCTCCAGCATTTATTATTTGTAGACTTTTTGATGATGGCCAGTCTGACTGGTGTGAGGTAATACCTCATTGTAGTTTTGATTTGCATTTCTCTGATAATTAGTGTTGTTGAGCATCTTTTCATGTGCTTTTTGGCCATCTGTATGTCTTCTTTGGAGAAATGTCTATTAAGATCTACTGCTCATTTTTTTATTCTTTTTTTGATATTGAGCTACCCCCAGTTCCCTGGACCCTAACCTACCTATCTCTCTCTCCCCCTCTATTCTCTCCCCCTCCAACATGCACACACATACACAAAAGAAAGTATAAAACAGAATATTGCTGCTCTAGGGGTGGAGAGTACAGTTCTGTCAATACCACTCTTTAGGTCTTTTTGGTATCTCTCTTTTTTGACTTTAACAGAGTATAGACTCTACTTTTCTATCTAGTACTGTGATATATACTCTCTCATCCTTGGAATCTGCTCACCTATTCAGTCATTATAATAATATTCAAGGTATATAAAGTTTACTTCTGGATCTCATGGAGTAAACTTTATAGTGAGAGGAAGCAGTAAATAAATAAATAGATAATCATTACATAAAATATCCAGGCAAGTAAAGGGGTTATCACAGAGTGATGTGATGGTGAGTAATTGGGTCATCCTTCTTGGCTACTCTAGAGTCTGGAATATCTCTTTTATTCCCTGCCTGCTGACATACATGTATACATATAATCAAGTAAATGTAAATTAAGAAAAATAAGGCAGGTAAGGGAATAGCAAGTAAAGAGAGAGGTTCTTTTAATAGGGTTTTCAGGGTGTGAAGTTTTCTCCACCTTCAGCACCCTAGGAAATCAATTATCTATTGTAGTCCTGGTATTTTCAGACCTACTTCATCCCATTGCCACTTTTTTCTATCATGAAAACATCCTTAATATGGCTGTTTAAAACATTAGCATTACAAATCAATATGTTAATACCACATCAATTTCTGTCAAACTGATAATATAGAATGTCTGATTGTATAACAATTCTGGCTCAGAACACCTATCATCAGAATGAGTACCTGAGTTCTTTTAAGAGTTTGAACTTATCTAGAAATGTCTTTCAACCTCACTCTAAAAAAATTCCTGGTACAAACTTGAACGAGTTACATACCCTTTAGATGCCTCGATGCCCTCACTATGAAATAGGGATATTCACAGTACCTACCACAAAGGGATTGTGTGAACATGTGTTTTACCTGCAGCCTGCTTCATGTAGCTGCTCAATAAATATTGGTTAACATTATTAGAGCTTACAATATCATCTTGCTGAAGTGTCTAAATTCTGTTATTGTGAAGATATCCAAAAAAGAGGCAGCTATATTTTTGTTTTGTCTACCGTTTTTGCCTATGACTGGAAGGATACTTTGAAACATCAATTTTCACTGGGGAAAAGTTGGATTCCTCTAAGATTAAAAAATGGTTGATATCATAGTGTTTGGCATCCAGGAAGGAGCAGAAAAGAACTACCTGGTTATGGGAGGTAGGACCTGGGCCAAGACATGGACCCTCTGAGTTCCACAAATATTTGCTGAGCACTTGCTCTTTACCATGCCCTGTGCAGGCCTCTAGAATGTGCTATACTTAAGTAGGCTCATTTGTGAGACTTTCTCGAGTGACACATGCACAAGCTCTAGTCCCAGGGCTTCGAGTCAGCAAATCTGGGATGAGACCTAGAAATACACATTTTCAAACAATCCACAGAAAATTCAGATATGTGCATCCCTTTCCCTCCTCAAAACCTAGAAGTAAGGTGTTAAACCAGACACTCTCTTGAATGCGTCCATCAGGAGAATTTCTATTATGATTACTCATGTGATTATGAAGATCTTTGGGTCTTTGTTACTAATTTTAAAAAGTAACTAACATTTCCAAAGCACCTACTATGGCAAATGTGCTCTAAGTCTCACAAAAATTTTATGAGATATATATGGTATTTTTTAACATAGAAACCTCAGGCTCAGAATATTATGTGATTTGATGAAAGTCACACAGCTGGTAAGTGGCAAAGCTGAGATTTAAATCCAGATGGGCTTTACTTTAAGACTGTGTCTTTTCCAATAAGATATTTCACTTCCCTCAGGAAGTAAGGCAATAGAGCCCACTTCATATAGCACAGTGTCTTTGATGAATGTGCTGTGAACAAAGAGCTGTGGGAGGTAGGCTTGAAGCAGTCATTGCCTCTTTTTGCAGTTCACCAGACATGTCCTAACTATGGGCTATGCCTATGAGCAATTCTTACCAGACCTGCGGCAAGGCTGGGTTTTAGCTTCTGGGAATCAGGTATGTGGTTAAACATGAAGAACTCACCACCCGCTAGAGGGACAGTGAGTGACCCAAATTAGAGATATTGGAGCCAGGCAAAGGGAATTAAGTGACTGCTTATTGGATTCTATGTTAATGAGATGATTTTCCATCATGCACCATAATTGATTAAGTAAAAGTATGAATCCATATACTCTTCTGAAAGATATGAGTCTTCTTTGATTTTCAGTATCTCTAGATACCAAGTTCAACTTGTCTGGAGCTTAGTTGCTCCATATTTGAAATCTCTTTCAAAGAGTGATGACAAAACACTTAAGGTTATTGAGGTTATAAAGCTAATGGTATCAGAGGATAATGAAGGGTATACTTTGGAAATTGTGGTTTCAGGTTGGAATTCTTAAAATTGTTTTTGTTTTTAATCCAGCTATGTGTAAGCCTCCTTCTTAGCTAGCCTGAAGTAGACCCACAAGTCTAGTGATTAAATCCAGTGAGAAGGGACCATGTGTATCCACCACATGCCTGCAAGCAAAACTCACCAGTGTAGTGGAGTCACATGGTGAATATAGCCTAGATCCCAGACTCACTACTTGGAGAAAGACATTCAGATGATCTTACAGACCTGCATCCAACTCTGTATGAAGGAGAGATGCATCTTTACTTCATTAAACCACTAAAGATCTGAAAACTGTTTGTTACCTTAAAATAGCTTAGTGTGACTAAGACACAGGGACAGCATGTCTGAGTTCATGTTTTTAAATAAATACAGTTAGCATGAAAAAGCTTAACTCATCATGACACAATAACAAGTCATGATGGCTTCTGGGGACCTCTTAAGCAATTTTGTGTAAAGCAATACAGCAACATTACCTAGCCCAATTGAATGAATATTCAGAAATAACAGTATAAAAATTGTCAGGTTTCTCAATAAGCCATCCAGATTTTCATCAGATCATTTGCTTAACCATAAAGATAAGCTATATTTTTTTTGGAAGGAAGGGAGAATAAATCCAACATAAGGACGGTCTTATATAAGCAGACTAAATATATGCACAGTGTGATCATACAGCACTAATTACCCTTTGGAGGAAAACCTTGCCCATTTTAGAAATACTCATGTTCAGAGTGGCTTTGCGTCTTAATTGCATTAAGACAGCGACTTTGTATTACCAAACAAACATAGCATAAGTAAGTTAAGCTCATTTCTAATCAAATGATGAATTATTTTCGAATAAAGGAGAGTAGGACCTGAAGGAAACCAGACACAGGATGGAATGGTTTTAGTATGGAATAGGAATTTCCAGAGCATGATGAACTTCTCAACAGAGAGTAATGAAACAACATGGGCTTCAAAACCAAAAAAATCATGGGTTTAAGGCCAGCCCTACAATTTGAGCTGCAGTAGCATGCTTGACTTTCTGAGTCTCAGTTTCCCTTTGGGAAGCAGAGTTAATAGCTTTTGCCTTGTGGCATTGTTGATAGTATTACATGAAAAACTTGTTCCTCATATAAGACCATATTTTCCTATCACAACTCCTAAGGGTCTTCCTGCTTTCTGAATGATTTGGATGAGTTACAATTGCTAACTTGTTCAAAATCTTAACAGGTAAGGATGTTAAAATATCGACTTTTTAACTGCTGAGGGTGGAGAGGGTCTAATGGCAAGGTAAAGTAAAATCTTATGATTTGGGGAAAGACTCAATGTTATGAAACTAATATTAGAAGTTAGGCAACATTTTCATGGCAGTACGTCTCTTAAGAATATACAGTGTTATGTGCAAAACATCAGAGGTATAGGACTACACAAATTCAGTAAAATTTTGGGAAAATTTTTGTAGTAGAATGAAGCTTAAAGATTTATCTAACTTAACTCACTGCCAAGCAGTGCAAAAAACAAAACAAAACAAAAAAACAAAACCCAGAGTTGAGCCTATGTTGCTAATTTTTAGTGAACAAAGAGGAGTTGTTGAACAATGAAATGAGGAATAGTTCAGGAAAACCAGAATAAGCATACATAAAAAGAGGGAAGCTACTGGAGGAGAGGAGCTTAGATAATCATGACTTGAATAAATGTCATACTGACAAATGAAATTCCCATTATGCGTGTACTATGTGTGCACACATGCACAGAGATGGAGAATGAGATGTATATGCATATTTTGTGTGTATGCATATATTCATAAAATATTGGACACTAGTAATGATTTCTAATGGAGTTTATTACTGGAAATTTATTACAATAATGATAACCAATAAAAGTTCATTGACGTGCCAGACAGTCTGCTAGGTATCTGTGAGACATAGCTCCTTTGAGAATTTATTTCATAATTTCTGCCATGTAATGGCAGATACCCAATATTCTCTTCTAATATTAATTAGTAAAATGAAAATTAGTTATATTTGTGTTGATTCTTTTTTTTGGTTTAATGATAAACCTATTTAACTATTTTCATAGGTGTAGCACATAAAATGGTGTATAATTCAGTAAGAATAAAACTACAAATAAAAGCAAATTGATAACTCTGTCAGGCTCAAGAAATACCAAGGTAATGAGCCAAGAGATTCTAATTAAAAACCATCAGTTAAATTCATTTATTCATTCAACAAGTATTTATTGACACACATGGGTCCTCTGTTAACCTTAAATGATTAAATAAATAAATCATTAAAACAGAATTCTCAGTAGAGATATAGTATACTAAACACTGTGGGATATTAGCTGGTTGAGTGATCTATTTTATATATATTATTTACTTATAAATATATGATGCATGTATATGTATTTCATTGTTGGTAATTTTTGAGTATTTCTCAGAAAAACATAAGGTAGGATATATTTAGCGAGGAGAGAGGGAGAAGTTGTAGAAAAATTGTCAGTGGGAGGAACAGTGAAAAGATGAATATTTAAGAAGGCATGGGAACATTAAAGGAATGACATATAATTTAGTCTGCAGGGTAAAGTTTGGAATCTCCTCAGGAGAGATGAACTTGACTATTGGGTGAAAAATCTTGAAGGTCTCTGTTCTTTCTGCAGTGGGTAATGAAGAGCTACTGAAGATTTTGTGTAAGGAGTGCCAACAAATAGGCCATTATTTCAATCTCTCAAGAGTCTTGAACTGGAAGAAACAGAGAGGAATCTAATAACAGTATTAATAATAAAATAATAAACCTTTTACAATAGTATGTAAATGGTCATGAAAAATGGGAATGGAAAGAAGGGGTATACTGAGTAAATGAGAGAAATGCTACAGACATAGGTTCCAAGCTGTTTTGCCAAGTGATTGGCAAGGGATAGGAAGGAATCAACAATGAATACATTTGTAAGATTGGGTGTTTGATTTCAAGGCTATGTCATTTATAGAGATAAGGAGGTCAGGAGGAAGAGTTACTGTGGAAACAGATTGGAGTTGGGTATGATGATATTGAGGTACTTCTTAGAATAAGATGTCCTCTATGGAGTTGAAATTTTGATTAGAGAGGACAAAGATAATGATACTGATACGGATGTGAAGGTCACCAATATGTATCTGAAGGTAGTGAGTTGGAAAAATATCAAAGAAAAAGATATAGAAAAAAAAAGGGTCCAGAACTGAACCTATAAAGAAATCAGAAGAGGACGGGACAGAGAAGAAAGTCAAGAGTCAAGGGAGTCGAGAATCCACAGAAATACAGTTTCAAAAATGAGGGGCTCATTAATAGGTCAAGTATGGCTGAGGATTCCAGGTAGGGGTGCAGTGCGGGGAGTGGTGGATTGGAATGCATCAGTCATCCTTGAGAGGCTGATTAGAGGAAGGAAGAGAGATCTACACAGAGTTGAATGAGGGATGGGGCAAGTGATGCAGTGTTGATAGTGGATGAAGACTATTCTTTCAAGAAGTTTGTAATGGAAAGAAGAGGAAGCTAAAATGTTATTGTAGGAGACGGTAGGATCAAGAAAGGATTTGTTTGTTTGCTTGTTTTAAAATAGGGATGAATGGAAGAAAGAAGAGATTGAAGATGCTAAAGAGAGATGGAACACAAAAGTAGAGGAAGTCAGAGTAAATAGGATGAGAGCATGGTAAGAGCAATAGGTATTGATTGGAGGAAGATTTTTTTTTCCTCAGGCAGAAGACAGAGATGAGTAAAGATTAGATAATTTAGAAGTGTGAGAAGGGAAAAGAGTTAAACAAGCTCACAGCAGACGCCTTTGCATTTGGTGATGTAGGAAGCGAGGTTACAGTTTTCTTGAGCTTAACATAAAAAAAATAGTAAGCTTAACTTACAAAATCAAGAGGTACTCAACAAATAGCAATAATTTAACATACTTCAATGCTGAAGAAAACTAAGTTTCCACAAGAACATGGAAACTGCCCTCTTAGAAGTGACAACTTGCTTTGCTTTTGTCATGATAAAACTTACATCAAGCATATGCAGAACAACTGAGGTTCCAAGCAATGATCTAAAATTGTGATGGATGTAGAGAAACACCAAATATTACCAAGAAGGAGTCCTAATATGCTGGATGCATCTGACGGCTGGCTAGTTTGATTTAAAATTACAATTTGAACAGATATAAACTCTTATTTCTTGACAGTCATTAACTGCAAGTCATAAAAGTGCCATTAATTCTGTAGTAGTCAGCAAAATGCTTTGTAATGATCTCACATTAATGCACCCCACTCCTATAAAACCCCCATGGCAGCAAAGGTTTACTCTGTAATACTAGTTGAGTTTTCAGAAGCTTAAAATCTCTGCCAATGCACCTGCTTTCCAGAAGATCATTAGGTAAAAATCCCAAGGCAGCATAATCAACCTGGCTTCAGTTACCTCACCGTCTGCTAGAGAAGAAAATTAATGTTATTCCATGAGTCTCTCTCCCAGGATTGACTAATGTATAGTTACTGGGCCAGCTGTCTGAGGGGTGCTTAGGTCTGTTCTAAGCTGACCTGGCTCATCGTCTGTGTGGATCCCAAGTCCCAACATAGCACACTAACACACCGACTGTAGCCTGCACCAGCTGTTCCACGATTGTACAGGTACTTAACAGGATTACAGCACACGGAGCTACTAGTTTGGCAGTGAGCACTTTGTCTTCCAACGACAGCTTTATGGCGACTCTCACAGAAGCCATCCTACTTTTTAAAAAAGCGTAAAACCAAAACACCAGATATAAAACCAGCATTCAGGACAAGAAGACAAGGAGAAAAGAAAGGCTCTTATGACAGGGTCATTGCTCAAGCCCATTTAACAAAGGATTTCTCTTTTATTCTCATTTCCTATGGAAAAAAGTACAAATTAGCATGGAAAATCCTGCTTTATCTCTGAATGGAGTTCCATAGCCTTAATCTGAAATCTGCTTTTCTTCTGGCTACAAGAAGCCAAGCAGGGTATCCCAACAAATTGCAAGGGGAGATTTGTCACATTTGACTGGTTCTCAGACTGTGGGTTGTCAGCTGGATGTTGATCTGAGACAGCAGTCACCCTGCCAATGACACCTACGTCTTACACTGGTCACACGACTATTCTTCTCCAGCCAAGCCCTTTTCCTCTGGCTGCTGCTGTATCCACTCAGGGAAGCAGCAATAGATCAATGCTCCCTTCATATATCAGAGCTGTCTTCCAAGGTGGACTGCAGTGAAATTGCTTTGTTTTACCTAACAGCCAACTCTGAAATTTCAGGGTAGAAAAGTAACCACAGGCAAAATGTAGTGAATCTCACAGAATCTTCGGTTTAACCATTTTAAATAGGACAAAGTCATGACTATTTATAGAGCTTACTTTTGGATCTGCATGAACCATGATCACACAATTTTTTAAAAGTCAAACATTTTTTACTAGGAATAAAATTCCTTAAGGGCAGTTTTCAAGTTGGTATCCACATGTAGTAACTACAGTTACTTCCTTGTTTTGATGCGAGCTAGAATTGTTAGTGTTTGAAGGTGTATACCACAGTATCTTTCTTCCAGTTACTCTTTCCTGATAATATACCAGCAGAAATGATACCAACATTTCATTTAGAATGACATTCTGCTTTCACTACTGTTCCATAGAATGAAAGCGATGTTTCCAAGTTTTTCAAATTTAGATTTTAAAGCATGTTTCTATTTTTAAAAATTTCATACATGCAAACATCAATGTACTTTTGTTGTTTGTCAATGTCAGTTATAAATTCAAATAACTGATAATCTGCTGCAGAAGGATGCTCCTAGAAGCAGGTAAAAAATAACCTTATTAGAACTGTATAAATTCTACTTTGTCATTTAATGTTTAGTTTTTAAATAAAAATACACAAACCTGTAATTATACAAGTTATATGTCACATATATAAGATAAAGTTTGCTTATTATCTGTTGCAAGGGTGAATAATTAGGAAATTAAACAATAGAGTTTTGTGTTACATAACTATCAAGGTAGTTAACATGTTGGACTAAGCTTGTCATTATATATATATATATTTTTCTATATACACACACATATACATATGTATATGCATATATATGTATTTTTATACACACACACACACACACACACACACATATATATATATATATATATATATATATATATATATATGGACACACACACATACACATTATCTGAAAGTGTGGCTAAATCTTAAGACCCACATAATGTGCCATCCAGCTTCAACATTCAACCCGCTCTACCTACTCAACAAATACTGTGCAGTCTTGCCATTCTACAACATTCTCCTGCACCTTTACCCCTGTGTACTTTTTTTTTTTTTTTTTTTTTGCTGTACGTGGGCCTCTCACTGTTGTGGCCTCTCCCATTGCGGAGCACAGGTTCTGGACGCGCAGGCTCAGCGGCCATGGCTCACGGGCCCAGCTGCTCTGTGGCATATGGGATCCTCCCGGACCAGGGCACGAACCTGTGTCCCCTGCATCGGCAGGCGGACTCTCAACCACTGCGCCACCAGGGAAGCCCATCCCTGTGTACTTTTGATGATGTTATTTCCTCTACCTTGATTACAATTACTCATCTGAGAATTCAAATTTTATCCCTTCTGTGAGCTTTTTACTTCTTTCTGAAGCTGAACGCAGTGCCTCTATCTCTGTATCTCCATACCATGTTGTAATTATCGCTATTCTAGGAATTCTAACATTACCTCCTTACTTGCCTGCTGGGTTGTAACATCTTGGAGGACAAACACCATCTCCGCCTTTCTGGCATCTTGAATACTGTCTGGCACGTAACAGATACACAGTATGTACTAATGCATGATTGAATGAAGTGTGTGAAACTAAAACAGTGGCCAAATTAAGCAAAAACATCATACATAAATCTCTTAAACTATTAGCCTTGTCAATGTTTTGCCAATTGCTTTCCATGAAAGTAGCCAGTGTTATTCAGTTTGTGTTGACAATGGCACTTGCCAAATTTCCTGTGGTCAAAGATGGCATTGCCTATAAAATAACCACTAATTTAACATCAGCTTATTTTCGGTGTGGGGAGGAAAGGAAATACAACAACGTTAAAGGTATGTATGAATTACAGGCCTGTTTACCATTTTTAAAAACGTTAAAACATTTAAAAATTGTGTGTCTTTAGAATTAAGGAAACATGGCAGTTTCTTTTCCAAGTAAGAATATTTGGAACTCGTCCTTGGTTGGGCTATAGCATTCATCTTGATATTCTGTCTCTGAAAGCGATAAAGAAGTTGCATCCTCGCTTGTTTTTATTAAACGACAAAACAAGTTTATAGGGCAGGAAGTCAAATTCCAGTTTCTTTTAGACCACATTCTTTAGATGCTGAATGTTTCTACCAACCCCCCAAATTCACATGTTGAAACCTAAGTGCAAAGTGTTGGAATTTGGTGATGGGGGCCTTTGGGAGGTGATTAGGTCATGAGGGCGGAACTCTCATGAGAGGGATCCGTGCCTTGTAAAAGAGATCCCAGAGAGCTAGTCCACCATTTAAGGACACAGGGAGAAGACAGCATCTATGAACCAGGAAGTGGGCTTTACCAGACACCAAATCTGCCGGTGTCTTGATCTTGGACTTCCCAGCCTCCAGAACTGTAAGAAATAAATTTCTGTTGTTTTTAAGCCACTTAGTCTATGGTATTCTGTTACAGCAGTCCAGAACAGACTAAGAAGGATGCTTTTATCAGTAAGTTTAAACATTAAGGCAAAGGATGCTTTTAGGTAAGGGTATTATGGTAGTGTTTTGGGAAAAGTTTGCACATATTTGGACTCAACTTCTAGAGCTGCTACAATATAAAAGGCCTGATCCAACACACACCTTCAGACCAGTTAGAATATTTACCCAGGGAAGAAAAACAATTCATTCCAGGCGTTGTAACCCTCTCCGGTTGCTAAATCTGTCCAAATTTCTAGTTGTATATATATTAAAAAAAAAAATACAGGTTGAGAAAAGTAAAAAAAAAAAACCAAAAAAATGCTTTTAATCAGAAAGAAAGTCCCTCTTTTGCCATTCTTGGTTTTCAGAAAAAAGAAAAAGATTCTCTCATTTTCAACAGAAGAAAAATGCGTCTCTAAAATAAAAACTTAGTTACCAAACTTTAAACTATAGGAATATATAAGTATGTGGAAGAAGCAGGAGTAACTACGAAAATAAATTTAGTACATTTGTTTGCATTTTTAATTCGAATCTTCTTTTCCAATTTATACTATGTTTAAACTCTCAAATTTTAATGGCTTAGCTTAGGAAAAATATATTTGTCAATCTCAGAGGAAATATTTGGGTCTCCATCAGTCATACAGTTGTAAAGTCTTAGCAGAAAACTAAAATAATGGCTTTGCTTCTAGGTCCCGTGTCTGCCAGCCAGACTTAGTCTCTTTCAATCTACTTAAAATTTAAAATGAATGTAAAGTATACACATATTATACTTGCAAGCATGAAAATAGACAAAACTTAGAATAATTCTATTTCGAGAGTCAAGATCTTGATTATCTAAGCAGATAGTAAAATGTGACATTTTCAACAAATTCCTCCCATGATAAATGACCCTTTGTAAAACTGAAAGACATACTGTAACTCAGTGTTAAGGTTGCTATGGTAAAGCATGTCTTCTGGACACAATTCCTCATTTCCAAATAACTGTGTTTTATCTACCACTAGGTAGCCGATTTCTTCCTTTAAATACATAAAAAAAGCATATCTATACTTAACAATACTTTCCCAAAGTTGAAATTTCACCAAAAATGTTGGATGCTTTACGACAAAGGATGTTAGCTTTTACAAATTTGATGGTTGTCAATATTTTCCTGTATACAGGCTAAGATATTTATTCATTGAACTTTTATTTGTATGTGGGCTGTGTATACTGCTGGACTCTAGGAAGAAAAGGCAAAGTTCCAAAACAGTAATTAATTTTACAGTTTTCTTCATGTACATATGAAGAAAGTCCCATTGACTTTTCCTTCTGAATATCTCTCAGCTCTACTCTCATGTCATTTTTCTTTCTTTTTTTTTTTTTAACATCCTTATTGGAGTATAATTTCTTTATAATGGTGTGCTAGTTTCTGCTCTATAACAAAGTGCATCAGCTATACATATACATATATCCCCATATCTCCTCCCTCTTGCATCTCCCTCCCACCCTCCCTATCCCACCCCTCTAGGTGGTCACAAAGCACGGAGCTGATCTCCCTGTGTGATGCAGCTGCTTCCCACTAGCTATCTATTTTACATTTGGTAGTATGTATACATCCATGCCAATCTCTTACTTCATCCCAGCTTACTGTTCCCCCTCCCCTTGTCCTCAAGTCCATTCTCTACATCTGCATCTTTATTCCTGTCCTGCCCCTAGATTCTTCATAACCTTTTGATTTTTTTTAAGATTCTATAGATATGTGTTAACATACAGTATTTGTTTTTCTCTTTCTGAATTACTTCACTCTGTATGACAGACTCTAGGTCCATCCACCTCACTACAAATAACTTAATTTTGTTTCTTTTTATGGCTGAGTAATATTCCATTGTATATATGTGCCACATCTTCTTTATCCATTCATCTGTCAAAGGACACTTAGGTTGCTTCCATGTCCTGGCTATTGTAAATAGAGCTGCAATGAACATTGTGGTACATGTCATGTCTACACTTTTTACTGCAACCAACCAAGGTGAAATTATCATCATCTGAACTGTGCAAAACTGGCCCTATTGCATACACCCTGCCTCCTCCAACAGCTCACACAGCTTCCATAGTTTATCTGCAATACAGGTAGATTTTAAAATACAAACTGGATCAGACCACATCCTTACCTTAAGGCTTCAGTAAATTCCTGGTGTCTTAAGGCTAAATACCTAAATCCATAACAGTGTTTTGCAAGGCCCAGCATGATTAACTCTATGCTTTTCTCTTCTCAGTTCTTGCTGTTCTCTTCAGTCATAGCCTTCATTCAAGTCTTCAAGTGTGCTCTGCCCTGTTCCCCACAACCTCAGGACTTTGACTATGCCAGTCCTGAATGAAAACCCCTTTTCTTTGTCTCATGAATACCTACTCATCTCACAATGTCTTCTGGGACACCCTTCCTTAGGCTCAAAATGAGATTATTGTCAGTTAGACATCACTGTAGCATTCTGTATTTTTCCACCATGGAAGTTATCATAGTTTTAATTACTTTTGTGGAAACTTAATTAATACTTATCTTCCTAACTAAGCTCTTACTTCTAGATTTTTAAGTTTTAGATACTATGTTTTGATATTTTACAATGAACAATGAATATTTAGCTCTTTACTCCCCTTCCAACTCTCTGATATTAATTGTTATATCACATTCTTTATTTAAGTCAATATTTAGTCATTACTTCACATATATATCACAGCCGAGCCATGTGGTATATTCTGATTACATTTCCTTTCTTACACAATGTCTTGTTTTTCCTCTTTTTTGTTTGTTTACTCAGTATATATCTATGCTATCTCTACAACAGAGACTGCTAGTTGTCATTTGCTATCACACATCTCTTCTTCCAAAGTAAAAGAACTTCCAACTTCTAACTTGGTACATGATTACCCAAAAGACATTCTCAAGGGCAGCCACGTTTCTGATCAATGCTATGTAAGTGACATGTCATATGGCAATTCCCAGCAACTTTCCTAAAATCACTGCTGCCTCATACCCTTTGTTCATTTTTCTTCATCATCCCTTTCTTCTTCCTGCCATCTTTCCAGCAGAAATAAAGTGGACATGATGACTGGAGATGAAGCAGTCATTTGGACCATAACAGGACCTTGGGAATGGAAGCCAGGTATGCCCATATATGTGGTTCAAGGGGGTCTGCTGTGATTGCTACATTACACATAAAATTGTATTTTTGTATACCCAAATATGGTGGGAAATATCTGTAGGAATTATTAGATTTTCAGTGAGGGAACTATAGCCCTAGAGATATTGATTAAAGTTGGTCTAATGCAATCTCTTTATTTTAAAGCTAAAGAAACTCCCCCAGAGAGATAACTTGTCTTACCAAAGATCATAGAGAAATGAATAGCAGATATTGGACTAGCTTGAGATCTTAGGCTCTTGGCCTTCTTTTCTAACCTTTCTCCTCAACTTCTTTGTCTCCTGTTAACCAGCAGAGTTCCTCTGAGCTATTGTAACCTGGGAGAAAAGCTGCTGATCACATTAAGAACTGGAATTAATAGGGGAAAAAGTGAAACTAGAAGGACATAGCTACTCTATTTTGTTTACCTATAGGGCCTTGTGAAGAATTAACTAGGTTTAAATAAATGTCTTTTGATGTCTTTTACTTGAAATAGCATTCCTGCTTCAATTAAGCAGTATCCAGTGAAGCAATAAACCAATAGAATAAAATAAGCCAGAATTTGCTTACACTCCAAGTTCTTTAACATGCTAAAAAGTCAACACCATGATGCAATGTCTGTGCTTTGGTTGATGAGTGCCCAATAAATGAGGAATCGATTGATTTTTTGTCAGCCAGTGAGAGAAGTCAGTCTGATCAATGCTATTTCTCATTCACAGGTGTGAGTTTTACTAATCTGACCCATGACTAAAAATAGAGAAACACCAGGGGAGGTAGTGTATCTCTAATGTGGCATGTGGGACTGCCATCTTTCTACTTCATCTTCAAGTTTCTGTCTTAAATGGGAAGATGAAGAAAGTGGGGCTAGAAAGGAAGACTGGTGCTGCAGATAGGATAGCTGTACTTACATCAGGGGGTAACACTGGTCTTGTTTGTTCTCACTTTCTAGGCATTAGTTTGGGAGAGCATAGGCTCCCCTTGCATGACATTTCCAACTAGATATGACCAACCCTTTCCCAGGTAGCTTCTATGGGCAACAGTGAAAGAGGCACTTTCTCACGTTAAGTCATTTAATCCTGACAACAGCCTTCTCATCTTTAAAAATGAGGAAATTAAGGCCAAGAGAGATTCAACAGTCAGATCCATTAAGCCAAAACAGAATTCCAAGTTAAATCAGTCTTCCTTTACATCTCACTGCAGCATTCTTCCTCCTAGACAGGGTACCAAAGAGTATACACTTCCTGACCTCCTAAATGCTAAAGAAAAGTCTGTATCAATTAAATTATGAATATGACAACATTTTAGCATTTCACTTCAGGCTAGGCCAAGAATGCATCAGAAGACTCAATAGTAAAATGGTGTAGCACTAGATATGTTAACTATATCTGCCTATGATAAAGAATTCCAAGTAGTGGATTGTATTTAAAGGCTGAGTTATTAGGCAGAAGTTTCAGAATAGCCATTTTTATCTTTTTAATTATGTGTGTGTATGTATTTTCCAGGATATGAGAAAATAGAGGGTTTTTAGGAAGTCTTATGCTTATGGTTTTCAAGCAAAAACACTAAAGAAGGCTGTACATTATCATGCCCAACAAAACATGAAAAAAGAGTATTAGAAATTCTTCTGAAAGAAAACATGTGTCATTGTTCACATTTTTACAGTGTTTAATTTTCTCAAGAAGGTAGAAAGTTGAAGTGGAAGTTTTTACACTGTTATGGGTTGAATTGTGTCCCCCCCAAAAAACTATATTGAAGTCCTAGCCCCCAGTACCTCAGAATGTGACCTTATTTGGAGGTAGGGTCATTGCAGATGTAATCAGTTAAGATCGGGTAGAGTAGGTCCCTAATCCAATACGACTGGTGTCCTGAGGAGAAGACAGTCATGTAAAGATACAGGGAGAAAGCATGTGAAGACGGAGGTGGAGATTGGAGTTATGCTGTGACAAGCTAAGGAATTACGAGACTCTACCAAAAGCTAGAAGAGGCAAGGAAGGCTCCTTTCTCGGAGGCTTCAGTAAGAACATGGCTAAGCTGACACCCTGACTTCAGACTTTTGGCCTCCAAAACTAGGAGGCAACAAATTTCTGTTGTTTTAAACCACCCAATTGGTAGTATTTTGTGAAGACAGCCCTATAAAATTAATACATATGTTAATACTGGTTGTCTCTGAGTTTCATTGAGAATATTGAAAAATATCCTTTTAAATATCTGAATCTTACTGGGAATACCAAGGAACTTTTCACATGTTGATATTTCTGAATCCTCATTTATAAGGTGGTAAATAATTGAAACACCAAAAAAAAAAAGGTCAGAAATGACATCATATAAATAAATTCTACAGTAAGGGGAATAAATGTGTCTAAGAATAATAGAAGGAACACTTTTCATCAGTGCTCCCATAGCACCCTATGAATCCCTGTCTACTTCTCTTTTTCCCCAATGGACTGAGAAGTACTTCAGGATACAAATCTTGTTTATTGGTAACTTCTGCACTCAGCCAGGTGCCTGGAGACCTGAGTTTAGTACTCAACAGATGTACTAAACAAATGAATATAGAAATAACAAAATAACATAGACTTTAACATTCTTTTAAAAAATAAGAGGTATTTAAAATGTATTTCCTAAAACAAAAGCATGGTAAGTCCCTTTATATAAAGGCTATAGATGATTCTTTTTAATATTACTAATTTCAACTTTTATTATATTTCTTCTTTAAATTAATTTTTATTGGAGTATAGTTAATTTACAATGTTGTGTTAGTTTCTGCTATATAGCAAAGTGAATGAGTTATACATATATCCACTCTTTTTTTATTCTTTTCCCATATAGGTCATTACAGAGTATTGAGTAGATTTCCCTGTGCTATACAGTAGGTTCTTAGTTAGTTATCAATTTTATATATAGTAGTGTGTATATGTCAGTCCCAATCTCCCAATTTATTCCCCCCCCCTTGGTAACCATAAATTTGTTTTCTACATCTGTGACTCTATTTCTGTTTTGTAAATAAGTTCACTTGTACCATTTTTTTTTGATTCCACATATAAGCGATATCATAAGATATTTGTCTTTCTTTGTCTGACTTACTTCACTCAGTATGAGAATCTCTAGGTCCATCCATGTTGTTGCAAATGGCATTATTTTGTTCTTTTTTATGGCTGAGTAATATTCCATTGTATATATGTACCACTTTTTTTTTTAACATCCTTATTGGAGTACAATTACTTTACAATGTTGTGTTAGTTTCTGCTGTACAACAAAGTGAATCAGCTATACCTATACATATATCCCTATATCCCCTCCCTCTTGCATCTCCCTCCCACCCTCCCTATCCCACCCCTCTAGGTGGTCACAAAGCACAGAGCTGATCTCCCTGTGCTATGCAGCTGCTTTCCACTAGCTATCTATTTTACGTTTGGTAGTGTATATATGTCCATGCCACTCTCTCACTTCATCCCAGCTTACCCTTCCCCTTCCCCATGTCCTCAAATACATTCTCTACATCTGCGTCTTTATTCCTGTCCTGCCCTTAGGTTCATCAGAACCTTTTTTTTTTTTTCCCCAAGATTCCATATATATGTGTTAACATACGGTATTTGTTTTTCTCTTTCTGACTTACTTCACTCTGTATGACAGACTCTAGGTCTATCCACCTCACTACAAATAACTCAGTTTTGTTTCTTTTTATGGCTGATTAATATTCCATTATATATATGTGCCACATCTTCTTTATCCATTCATCTGTCGAAGGACACTTAGGTTGCTTCCATGTCCTGGCTATTGTAAATAGAGCTGCAATGAACATTGTGGTACATGACTCTTTTTGAATTATGATTTTCTCAGGGTATATGCCCAGTAGTGGGATTGCTGGGTCCTATGGTAGTTCTATTTTTAGTTTTTTAAGGAACCTCCATGCTGTTCTCCATAGTGGCTGTATCAATTTACATTCCCACCAAAGTGCAAGAGGGGTCCCTTTTCTCCACACCCTCTCCAGCATTTATTGTTTGTAGATTTCCACTTCTTATCTCTATTCTTACATTTAGAAATATAATCAACCCTCTCTTTTTTTCTTTTTTTCTAATTGGAGTATAGTTGCTTTACAACGTTGTGTTAGTTTCTGCTATACAGTGAAGTGAATCAGCTATATGTATACGTATATCCCTTCCCTCTTGGACCTCTCCCCCCACCCCTACCCATCTAGGTCATCACAGAGCAGCAAGCTGAGCTCCCTGTGCTATACAGCAGGTTCCCACTAACTATCTATTTTACACACGGTATTGTATATATGTCAATCCTAATCTCCCAGTTCGTCCCACTCTCCCTTTCCCCTGCTGTGTCCACATGTCCGTTCCCTTTTAAATGGAAAACTATTTGAAGTCAAAATTTATTGCATAATATAAATAGTTTGTTTTTGATACCACTTGGATTCCATTCATGTACTCATGAATGGAATTTGCTGAATTTTTTTGAGTAAAGCTACCATAGGTTTTCATTTTTCAATTAAGCAAGCACCAATAATAGAAATGAATATTCTTCAGTTTCAAAAGTAATAATGAGAGAAAATATGGAGAGATAGAATAAGGGAAGAAAGTTCAAGAGTGAGAAAGAAGGAAGAGAAAGAGATAAGCAAACAGTAAATTTGCTCAATAGATCTTTGAAAGTTCCAAAAGATACCAGATTGCTTATGGGGAAAAAATGTATAAAATTCTGACTTAAAAAGTCTTCAGTAAACCTCAGGTTTCGATTAAAAGGGTCTTATAATCTTTCCATTTTATGTGCTCATATTCAGCACAGCTCTTTAGAGAAGTACTCCTCCTTTGGATAAAATACCATGTTCACTTTCAAAGACTTCATCTCTTATGTTGAAAAGATGATGTTTTAATCAGCTCCCATACTTCCACTTTGACAAAACTTGAATCTGTAAACTTACAGAATCACAGCTCCCCATATGATAGAAGTACTTCACTGGAAATGGCTTAAAATAAAAACCTGTTGTGCTGAAAAGAAAGCAATTTACAAACAGCTTTATCTTTATATTTCAAAATTCTTCTAAGTTGAAAACACTCAGTTTTTCATATGTGCAAATCAGTATCTTCCAAAAGTTTCCATGAATGTGAAATATCCCTTTCTTCATAGAATACAAAATGCTTAATTCTTCTCTTCTATTCACTTCATGGTCTCAGTTCATCATGCTTTCTTGTTTATAATATCCATTTACTAAAATTATTCCTGTCATTTTATCCAGTTGATAAATATTGTCAAGGTAATTATTAACTGTATATTTCTTTACTCAGCTAACTGGCCTTATTATTAAACCTCACACTCTAAAAACTAATTGTATGTAAAGCCAACGGGCTGCATTTTAAGAATTTTAATTACTTTTCTATATCACTTTGTATTCTGTACCTAACAGCCAGGTAACACAGCTTCTACAATGATAAGCGGTTTAATTAGAAAGCTAAGATAAGAAAAATGCCTTTTACATTAACGAATTTGTTCATGCCAGTCACGTGATAACTTGGACTCATCTTTTCTTGCAGAATTTTAAAATGTAAAACGTTAATATTAGGTGAACCTTACTTCCTAATAGTCTAGCAAAGGCTTTGTTAATATGTCATTGGTTCTTTCTCTTTGTATATTTAAACAGTACAGTTGTAATTAGATTGCAAAACTGAGCCTGCCTTTAATCTTTGTGCCAGGCCAAACAAACAAGTTCTTTCTCACACTCCTAACCTGGCACGAGAATCACAAATGTAAGTAGACGCAAAGTAGACGCAGATGTAAGCTGTGCGCTGCCAATAGCATGCCTGCCCTTTCCACAAACTGTCTCAGAGGACAGCCATTGATTTCCTAGTTATTATGAACATGAAATTATTGAATGACAGATGATAGACTGTTAGGTCCTACAAGTATTTTCCCAAATGGGTTATCTAGCCAGGGTTGCCATGGTAACTCTGCTATTTGACAGACCTTCCCACAAAGAACCCTTTGCTCAGAATTCAGCATCAAATAGCTCTCTGCTTACTACAGGCTCCTGTTATATCACAGAACTTAGAAGCTTTCATATAAAGAAAAGAAGGGTTTTCTTGCTGGGTGAGTCTACTCTGGTCCAAAGTACTAACCTAAAACCAAGCTGAGATATTTTAGCCCAGTTTTTTCCCCAAGTGGATGAGGACTTTGCCAAGGGCTGGACACTGTACTATTAACAAAGGCAGTGTTAATTCACAGAAGATAAATTAATGGTTCTTAGAATACAGGGTCCGTGGGGAATATAAGTTCTGCATCACAACACACAACTCATTAGAAGGAACGAGGCTCACAAATCAGGCAGTTTTGCATCATCTAAAGGTTGTAGCATTTCTTGTCAGTGCAATATTCACACTGTGAAGACAAAGTAGGGGTTGCATTTTTCTCTTTTTTTTTTGTTGTCATACATACAGAAAATAAAATAACATTTTCAGATGAAAATAGTCTTTTTAAAGAAAATATTTTAAAAGGTAATTTTTCTAGTTGACGTGTCTCTTCTTAACTTTTGGCTTTACACTCGGCATTTTGGCCATGAGAGGTTTACATGCTGGTATTTTTAAGATGAGTTACCCAGGATGAGTGTAAAACCATAATTTCATATCAAAACAACAAATTAAGGACATCATAATAGCTTGGTCAAGATGAAGGGAGCTACCCTGCTGCCACAAGTAAACTTTGATTTTTTTCTTTTCAACTGCTTCATTTCCTCATTTTCTTTTCTTCTTGCTAAATATAACTTTGCTCTCAAAAGACATTCTGGAAATGCAGAGCTTTAGTATTCTTACTCGGGAATACTCTGTTAGACTTATCTAATACTTGTATTTTAGTTTTTCTGAAGAATGTATCATCACTCAAAGGGAACAGCAGTTAGATTGAATTTTACATCCATTCAATGTTTTATAGGTGAAATTCCACAGGTATAGATACCAAAGATCACATTCTTCACACATAGTAGCAACTCATCTTCAAGTTCCTATCCAAATTCTCCAGAGATGCCCAACACTGGTTTTATGACATTTTATAATCTTAAGGAGAGAGATCCAAAACAAAACTAACTTTAATTCATCTTAAGCTAAGAAAAAATGCCACATTCAACATTTTTTTTCTTATATGGAGGAAACTTAAGCAAGTAATGATAGTATGTCATGTTTCTGATCATTTTGTACTAATTAGTTTTAATCAAATTTATTAATCTACAGTAGAGATTTAAAATAAAACAGAAGTCTAAATAAACCACAATTTAGGCAAACTGTTTGCTATTACAAATTTCAATTAACCTGAATCACAGGAAATTCAATTTTTTATTTGTACATGCTAATAACAAACAAATCTCTCTCTCTACAGATTTCTACTCAGAGCTCCAAACCAACATAGCCAATGGTCTACTGGGTGTTTCTATTGGGATTTCTACCGGGATGACCAAAAAGACACTTCAAATTTAATATGTTCCATCTTGAACTCTTGAATTAATTGAATTTCTCTTCCTTGCCCTTACCATTTCCCATACCAACAGCTGTCTTCTATACTACAAAATGGTAGGTTTATAATACGATGACTATTGTATTTTGTTGCATTTTATTTGCTTTGGTTTATCTGAAAATTGTGATAACTCTCAGAAGATGGAGAAAACAAAGTTTTTCTATGTGTAGAGCTGGTGGGGTTTGGGCTGGTACATGAATATGTCAAAGAGGTTAAATCCTGGCCTTTCACAGTATGCAATCAATAGATTTCCCCCAAGATTGAAAAACCAATGTGCAGCAATATAAGCAAAGTATTTAGGAACATGGAGGTAAATAGAAGAAATGTGTAGAGGTCTGGGATGTGGGGATGAGATAGACAATGGGACTCCTCTTTTTCACTACAAACCTTGTCATATATTTCAATTTTTTAGCCATAAATGTGTACTTTGAAAGAAATAAAACCCATCTTTTTTAAACCTAAAAAAAAGGTAACAGCATTCACCCAACTGCCCATCCTAGAACTGGGGTGTCATCTGTGTTACCTCTCCTTGCCTCACTCTCTACATTCAATCAGTTACCAAGTGCTATTCATACCATCAAATTAAAATCTCTCATATTGCTCAATTCTTCTATCCTAGTCCAAGACCTTCATGATCTTTCCTAGATCATGGTAGATCATGATAGACTCAGTCTCACTGTCCAATACAGACTCTATAAGGCAACAAATTAATCTTTATAAAGCATAAATCTGGTCAGGTCATCACTTCTCTGCTTTAAACAGTCTAATGCTTCTCCATTGCCTTCAAGACACAGTTTAATCATCTTAAACAGCATGCAAAACCATTCACGATCCAAATTTCACTAACATTTCAGTCTTATTCTTGGTCACTTCAGGATGTGTTTTCTCTAAACTCTGGTAAGATTGAACTTTTTTTTGTGTGTGTGGAAAATCATATATTTGACAAGGTCTAGTATCTAGAATATATAAAGGGCACTTACAACTCAACAACAAAAAGATAAAACAACTCAACTTAAAAGGGCAAAGGACTGGAATAGACATTTCTCCAAAGTAGACATATGAGTGGCCAATTGAACTATTTTTTAGGTTCCTGATTAGTACATGAGTTCTTTTGCCTCCAAGTCTTTTCATGTATTGTTTTCTTTGTGGTGTAGGATATTTTAAAATATCAAAATATTCTTTGCATACTCAACAGTTTGCATACTCTTGAGTTCTTTGCATACTCAACCCCTTGTACCTCTTTGTTGCCCCCACCTTTCAATTAATGTGGAGAACTCCCGTTTTTTATTCTAGGAAGGAATGATACAGTAGTAGGTCAAGAAGTTGAAAAAAAATTAAAGAATACATTCTTGCCATTTAAATTTCAAAAGTTTAATCTTGGGGATGTGACAGACAGTAAACAGGGGGGAAAAAATCATAAACTAGACAATGCATTTTAAGAGAATTCTTTGAAGAGCAGCAGAGAAGTAAATGAAAGAGAGCTACACCTGAAATAGTCCATCACATTGAATGAGGATATTAGGAACGATGACTCACCTAAATTGTCAACTGAAAACCAGGTCAGAATGAGGAGTGCTCAGCAGATAATAGGTAGATAGAAGAACACATGGAAGGTCAGATCCAATACCACTTTCTATTTTTCAGTTTTATTGAAATATAATTGACAAATAAAATTGTAAGATATTTAAAGTGTACATGATGATTTAAATATGTATACATTATGAAAGGATTTCCCCCATCAAGTTAATTAACACATCTATCACCTCACATATTTACCATTTAAAAATCTTCTTTGGTGAGAACATTTAAGATTTACTCTCTTAACAAATTTCAATTAAATATTACAAACCATAGTCACCATGTTATACGTTAGATCCTGAGACCTTATTCATCTTAGAGCTTAAAGTTTGTACTATTTTACCAAATTCTTTCTAGCTCCCTCACTCCCCCATCCCCTGGCAACTGTTTTTCTACTCTCTGTTTCTATGAGCTGGACTTTGTCTTTAGATTCCATGTGTAAGTGATACCATGCATTATTTATCTTTTTCTGTCCGGCTTATTTCAGTTAGCATAATGCCCTCCAGGTTCATCCATATTGTGGCAAATGAAAGGATTTCTTTCTTTTTAAAGGCTGAATAATATCCCTGTGTGTGTCTATCTATCTATCTATCTATCTATCTATCTATCTATCTATCTATCTAATCTATCTCACATTTTCTTGATCCATTCATCCATTGACGGACACTTAGATTGTTTCCATACCTTGGTTATAGTGAATAATGCTGTAATGGGCAAAGATAAGTAATACATAAGATACTGACCCTGCCCTCAAAGGGCTTAGTATTTTCTGTTAATGTTTTTCTTATACAAAATAGAAAATAATCTTTTCATCTCTGATTAATCCCTGGTGATCAAAATCATTGACCATTCTGATTTTTGAGAGAGTATTAGTGCTCAATAAATTCAAATACTTTTGATGCCCCAGGGTGAGAGGAATGGGAAGAAGTTAGGACTATAGTAATAAGGGAGGGGCCCATCCACTGGGCATAAGACTTATATACTGACCTCAAAGGGTGCAGAGAATTTTTTACATGAGAGAGAAAGGAGGAATAGCCCCATAGTTGAAGGCCACAAAATGTGCAAGGGCCCTGAGGAATTTAAGGTTTCAAAAAGTGAAGAGGGTGGACTGTTTCTGGCTGAAGCATAGTTTGGGAAGAACTTTAGGAGATTAGGTTTAAGATGAAAATCAGAGACAGAGTCATTTTGTGATAGCCTATAGACTTTGGACTTCATGTTGCAGATAATGCAGTTGGTATTAAGGAAAGTAGCATGCTTGGGTTTATGCAGGCAAGGAGAAATTCTTGCCATACTGAAGAGACTGGAGGACATAATCCATAAAGAGGCTATTAGAACAAGCTAGATAAGGTATGAGGAGAGCCTGCCTAACAGTGGGGAGTGGGAGTGGCAAAGAGGGGATGGATTTAAGAAGCCCTGTGAAGGCAACAATCTGTCTCAGTAAAGAAAGCTGAGTCAAAGGAGAAAGAAGCTGAGGGACAGTCTGAGATTTCTGATGGGATGACTAATGGACAGTGAATGCATGTAAAGAAAGCATTTTGTAAGTTACACATTCATAATAAAACTAATCAGTTTAGCACATGGCACAATATAAGGGCAAGTTAAAGAAACAACTGAAACGTGTTTATTACAGATGTTAGAGAAACTGATGTTATTACCACGAGCTACTGGAGAGAAGCTTTCCATTTCAAACAGCTTCCCTTAGTTCTCAGTAGACATTCATGAAATGTTTCCTGAATAAGGGAAATTGTATATTTATTTGTTTGGCTATAAGCATGCAAAGTGTTAAGTTGATGACAATCTATGGCTTCATCGACATTTTAAATTTATCTAGCAAGCAGATCCAAGTAATTATAAGGACAAACTTTTATCATTTACATAGAAAATCTGAATTGCCAGTAAGTGGATTTTTGCTACACCCAAAGCACGTTATGGCTAGCTACCTTTTTCAAGTGTACACATTTAAGTCCTTAGGAAGAATTTTTTTAAATGCTTATATCCTAAATAATAAATGTGAAAGCCAACTTTACTATAGAATCCAGAATCTCAAAAATGCAATAAAAAAAGAAGCCTAATTACAGTCAGGTTTAGATCTACCTCAAAAACACAAAAGATATACATGCAAGTAAATCAAAGAAGGCATAATTTTAACCAAGAAGCTATATTTCTTCAGAACTATTTTAGCTTCTCAGACAGTTTTATTAAAAAATCGTTTTATACTACTTGTAAAGGAACATCTGTTCCTAAAGACACTTTTATAGAACAGGTCTTAATGAAATTATTTTTCAGTGAGGATTAGTTTAGATTTCACTGTAAGAAAGGATAAAATGATGCACTAGGGAAGTTTTATGAAGTTATCTCCCCCTGGCTACACCCCTCCCGCACCCCCCCATCTCTACCTCTGATTGAAAGCTGTAAACATTTTAGGGCTGTGTGACAGTCCCAGAACAAAACAGAACACATAATAATATATTTTCAAACGGAAAAAAAAAAACCCAAAAAACCCATGAGGTCTTAATTTCTAAAGTATGCCTTCTGCCCAGAGCACACTCTTGACAGTTTCTCGAATGTGTTGCAAATCACTTAAGACCAATTATTCAGATTTAGATGAATCTGAAGGCTCATCAGAAGAGTGTTAGTCAACTATTTCACATGAAGGCCAATTACATGTTTTCTATATCATTCCCTGACTACCCACTAAAATTTTGCTGATATTAGCCTATCCAAAATGCCTTTCTGGGACTTAGGTACCAACAGTGTCTATTACAAAATTCATCTATGGTTTCTGTCAGATTTAAGTTAAATGCACAGCAGGGGGAAAAATAGCTGCCAGAAAACAGCAGATTCAGTAGATATAGAAACAAAGAGAATGTATCTGTATATTGCTCTCAGAGTCTTGCAACCAGAACCTGAGTTATCTGATAACAGCTTCATAACTGAAGGCTGCTCCAATATCCCTTTAGAGAAGTTGCACAATAGCTCCAGTTTAAAAGAGAGTGCCATTTTACATATGAAGCTGGCACAGGGGGCCAGGACCTTCTATTCCTCTGCCCTGCCTCACCTCCTCCTCTTTGCCGGGTCCTTTTAGGATGCACGGAATCTGCATTTTTAGGCTGAGGGAGCTGAAGACTCTACCAAACAGGAATAAATGGATATTACCCTAAAACTGAAAGGCCCACGGAACAATTAAGAAAGGAATGCAAGGGGGAAATTATTGCTTTTTTTCCTCTTCTGTTGATATTAATATCGTATATCACCATGGGTTGGAATAATTTTAAAAACCTACAGATCCATAAAAATTTAAGTGTATAGCATTGAAAAAAACCAGGAAGATGACTGTCAAAAGTTAGTAAAATAGGCAGAAGAAATAAGAAACACGATAAAGGGACACAATTTACCATTTAAATTTTGATATTCTTTTATCATTCTTATGTGAGCCTACATTTTTACATTATAACATCTGTTAACAGTAATTTTTTTTTAATGATATAGTTTTTCCTTTCTTCTTTTTACATACCTTGGTCAGTTTTATTTTTGACAATCAAACAGCATTATTTGTGTACTAAAAACAATTCATAAGTTTTAACAGATCAAATAAAATATCAGTATTCTTGTATATACTGATATATATTATGTATATTACATAACATTATATATACTATATATAATACTATTATAGTAGATATATTATATATACTAGTACATATAATAAACACTTTATTTTTGCACGTTTCTTGTTTTCTACTTTTTCCTAAGACCTAATGACTCAAGACATTAAACATAATGCAAATAAGGAAAAATACTGAAAGAGCTTGTCTTTGCAACTGCTTGTTTTATAGCTGAGAATGTTTTATGGATACATTGGTGCGGATGAGATGAAAATAGTCTCTTTGAGTTTAACCTAAAAAAATTACTTTAGAATTAGGACAGTAAAGGAAGATTCTCAAACTAGTTAAGTCAACTTTCATGCAACCAAAAAATACTTACTGAGTACCTTATGTGTCAGACACTGTTGTAATTTCTGGAATAAATACTTTCATATTGTAATTTACTTGTATGAAATAAATGGGGAGAAAACTCTATATCTTTGAATTTCTAACCCCCTGGGAAATTGACTAGGCTTCAATTTCATATAAATTAAACTAGTATATAACATTTGATATTTGACAAAAGCACAAAAAGTTTACTAACTGGAAGTTATACAAAAGTTATAGCTTATGGCATTTGTAAGTCATTATAATTCTTGATTCAAATTAGAACAGCTCAAGACATCATGCATCTTTTTGTTATGATTTGATCTGTTCATTTCTTCACATGGTGGTCTAAGAGTTTCTTAGAAAAGGAACAACAGATCTAGGTTCTTCCTATTTCTCTCCCTTTACTTCCTTCCCAAATTTGAAATAGTTATTTTTCTCCAATCACTGACTTCACATATACTTTGTCCCACTATCCCACCCTTTATGACACCTTCAGCAAATCCTGTAGTTTCCCAGTCACCTTCTGTCATTAAAAGTTCTATCTGACCTAATTTAAATCTCTAGTCTCATGACTGCTTAACTCACTCTTTCTTGATGCCAGCCAGACTTGGGACCTGGGCGACTTGTTTTGGGAAACAAAGGGGTTTCACCAACATGGGTATATTTTAAAATTCAGTGTCATATTAAGAAAAGAGGAGTAATAGTGTTGATAATAAAACCCAAAATTCACAGATCATATCTTATGTACCAGGTACTTTGCTAGAAGAATTATATTTATACCTCCACTCTTTACATCATCTCTGAGGCACAGACATGGTTAATAACATGCCCAACGTCACCCAGCTAGTTGGCAGCTGAGTTAGGATTTGAATTTGAGTATTTATGGCTCTAAAGCTTGTGTTTTTTTTTTTTTTTACCATATACGTCTTTTCTCTAAGTGGTCATTTTGTGTACTGTTTAACCATAAGATATAGTCCAAAGGGACAGAATAACTTATATTCATGTAATAAAGGAGGAAAAAGAGAATATAAATGGCTTATAAAATAAACTACCACTTTTTAATAATAATCGAATAAAGACACAGACCTACTAGAGAATGGACTTGAGGATATGGGGAGGGGGAAGGGTAAGCTGTGACAAAGCGCGAGAGAGGCATGGACATATATACACTACCAAACGTAAGGTACATAGCTAGTGGGAAGCAGCCACATAGCACAGGGAGACCAGCTCGGTGCTTTGTGACTGCCTGGAGGGGTGGGATAGGGAGGGTGGGAGGCAGGGAGACGCAAGAAGGAAGAGATATGGGAACATATGTATATGTATAACTGATTCACTTTGTTATAAAGCAGGAACTAACACACCATTGTAAAGAAATTATACTCCAATAAAGATGTAAAAAAAGAATACTCGAAATTCTGTAAGGGCATAGAGATCAATATATAATAGCAGAATTTTAAAATGTCCGTCAGCTAGAGTTGTTTTTGTTTTTAAGAGTGGCAGTAACCTGGAAAACAAAATGCGGGTTCTTCAAGTTTCTCTGGCACTTTCTCAAAACTGAATCTATTAAAAACTACTGAATTCTAAAATAATTAAACACAGCATTTTTCCCCCAGCTTGACTTGTCAATCCTATTAGACCAAAGTCTAATTAAGAGCAGAAAAGTGGTTATTTTATCTGCCAAATGAAAATAATTTAGTGCAAGTTAATAAGGGTTGGCTTATTATTGATTGGCCATTTTGATTCCAACTTGTTATAATAGTAGAAATTGCTTTCAGAAGATATACTCATTTTGCCAGTCATTTATAAGCATGGAACAAAGAAAGAATCCTTTGTTGTGTCTATTTGGGGATTGAAAATAGGATGAAGATACAGTAGAGTACAAAGCTAAACACACCCTTAGAAATCACAACTTTATCTAAGGTGAAGGAAGAAGAAAGATAATAGAGTGATTCAAATGTTTCTTGAGTTTGTTATTTTACCACAAAGTCATTCAATTAACAAAATCAAATATGAGAGTGATTTAAAAGTAGAACTTGCCAAAAAAAGTACTTTAAAACAAGCATTTATTGCTTACTAGTAGAATGTATATACCTGCCAAATTACACATGCCACTTTAAAACTGCCTCACATGAGCAAAAGAGTAAAAACTAATTATCATAAAAACCGTATTTGTGCAGTTTTTATTGATATTACACTGTAATGATTTCTAATTAGTATGCTTCATAAAATAACATTAATAAGACTGACCCTCAAACTTACTCTCAATTACCTGACTTTCTCACTGAGCACTCTATTTTGTAACTGTTTTAAAATATGTCCTAGATTCTCTAGGATAGCATATGAATAGACAATGGAAAATTCCATGGACATAAAGAACTTTTTCATTTACTTACAAAGGCGAGCTGGGCAGTAGATCTTCCCCAGGACAGCTTTCTGATGACACTGCAGCCCTGCCAACTCCATGACTGTAACCTCACAAGAGACTTTGGGCCAGAAAACAGCCAGCTATGTTGCTTCTGAATTCTTGACCCACAAAGACTGTAAGATAATAAATGTTTGTTGGTTTTTTTTTTAGGTCTCTTTAGAATTTATTTATTTTTTGTTTGTTGTTTTTAACTGATAAGATCTGGGGTTTTTAAAAATAAATTTGTTTATTTTATTTATTTATCTTTGGCTGTGTTGGGTCTTCATTGCTGCGTGTGAGCTTTCTCTAGTTGAGGTGAGTGGGGGCTACTCTTCGTTGTGGTGCACGTGCTTCTCATTGCGGTGGCTTCTTTTGTTGTGGAGCAAGGGCTCTAGGCATGTGGGCTTCAGTAGTTGTGGTACATGTGCTTCAGCAGTTGTGGCACACGGGCTTACTTGCTCCGCAGCATGTGGAATCTTCCTGGACACAGGGCTTGAACCCTCATTCCCTGCATTGGCAGGCAAATTCTCAACCACAGTGCTCCACCAGGGAAGTCCATAGATTTGGGGTTTTTTTTACATAACAATAGAAAACTAATACAGATTTTGGTGCCTGGAGGTGGAGTGCTGCCATGAAAAGCAAACTCAAATGTGGAGGCAGCACTGAGACCATGCAGTGAGCTTTTAGGAGGGTGTAGTAAGAGCCTAAAGTGCCTTAAAAAAACTGTCTCGTGGTGTTTGATAGGACTGTAGGGGAGGATTTGCAGCAAAGTGAAGTAAATGTTACTGGAAATTGGAGAAAAAGAGATCCTTGTTATGTAGTGGCAGTAAAGTGTAGCAACCCTGTTACCTTCGGTAGCGTGGAAATAAATGAATTATCTAATAAACTGGGTGGTCTAGTTAAAGGTATGTCCAAGCAAAGTGTTAAAGTTACTTTCTGGTTTCTTATTCCCGCTTAGAGTAAATTGCAAAAGTATAAAGATGAACTAAAGGAAGGACTGTTAAAAGGAGATGGGAATTGATAGTTTTGAGAATTCTTACCATTTTCATATGGCACATGATACTAAAATTAAGAGACTTCTGAGAAAAGATGAAATCCAGGGTACTGCCAAGAAAACCTGGTCCAAAGGTGAAGCAAAGGCTATCCCTGTGAGATATTGCCTCAATGTACTATTCAGTCAAGCAAAAGGCCTCTAAAAAGAGCAGGGATGTGCCCACTCTTCCAACTAAACAAGACTTCTAGAAAGATTAATGGTGTAGTTGTTCCTCAGTGTTCACAAAGTAGAGCAGGGTTTATCTCAAAGATAATTTTGAGTGTAGCTTTTGTCTAACAGAGTAGACACCAGTAAGATTCACAGAGTTTTGAAATAATTATATATTTGGATACATCATCAGCTTAGACTGAAACGGACAGAGAGATAGCACAAAATGGAATATGACTTTTTGACCTCCAAAGTTCTGCTTGTGGGAATCAGGCAAAGAAAACTACTCAGCTGCAGCCATCTACTAACTTGCAGGAAAAATGAAGGATGACTCAGAGCCCGAAAGTGGAGCTGAGAGCTATGAAGACTCATTCCCAGACCTTGAGACCTAATCAAGGAATTCTGGAATTGCTGTGGATCAGCGACTCCTTTATGTTGCCCATTTCCCCCATTTTTTGAACAGGAATGTCTATATCAGTTACCTGATACCTGTGATACTATTGTATTTTGGATGTGTGGGGAGCAGATAACTTGCCTCTTTAGGTTCATAGATCTACATATTGAGAGGAACTGTATTCAAGAAGCTTTGTTTAAGATCCATAGTGGAGGAGATTCATCCATACCTAGACTTGATTTAGATGATGAGATTCTGAATTTAGAGCTGTTGCTTTGAAGCACTTGGGGGGCCTTGGGAGAAGTGAGTGTATTTTGCTTGTGGGCACAATGTGAATAAATTTACATCCAGAAAGTGGACTGTGGTGGTTACAAACATTTCTTGATACTCCTCCCTTCAAGAGGTGGAGTGTATTATACCTCCCCTTGGGTGTGGGCCGCATTTATTAATTCACTTCTAATGGGTAGAATATGGCAGAACTGACGCTATGCCACTCTTAAATTAGGTCACAAAAGACCATAGCTTCTGGTTTGGGTGCATCTCTCTCTCTCTCTCTCTCTCTCTTTCAGATCACTTGCTCTGGGGGAAGTCAGCTGCCACATCATGAAGTCACTCAGGCAACCTGTAGTGAAGCCCACTGGTAAGGAAGTGAAGTGCTTGGTCATCAGTCAGTGAGGAGCTAAGGCCTGCCAACAACCATGTGAGTGACTTTGGAAGCAAAACCTCCCGAGTTCAGTCTTCAGGTGAGACTGCAGCTTTGGCCAAGAGCTTGGCTGCAATCTCAAGAGACCCCAAACCAGAATCAGGCAGCTAAAATGCTGCCAGATTCCTGAACTACAGAAAGAGTGAGAAAATAATGCTTGTAGTTTTAAGCTGCTACCTTTTGGAGAAATTTGTTGTTTAATAATAATAATAGCAATAAAACAATACACTGCTCTTAGAAGGTAGAGACAGCATATTCAGGGATTTCTAAGTCAAGATTATATAAAGTCTTACAGCTTCCACTTATTCCTCTCAGAAGACTCACTCTTGGAACACTGTCTTTGGGAGTCTCCTGATCTGCTACATAAGAAATGTGGCTGCCCTAAAACTGTCACTGTAAAGATGCCACATGTAGGTCCCTGTTTATCAGTCCTATCTGAGCCCAGCCACATGACCACTCCGGCTAAGGCACCAGACATGGGAGTGAAGTGGTCTTAGGTCCTTCAGATCAGCCCATCTTCCAGCCAGATATCACTACATAATCTTAGTTAACCCAATAGAAAGAGAACATTCACTCTTCAGGCCTTGCCTGAATTCTTAGCCCAGCAAAATCATGACATATAATAAAATGGTTGCTGTGGTAAGCCACTAAGTTTGGAGGACTTATTATATAACTATCTGTATAGTTACCATTTCTATTCTAGGATAAGCATTCGGTTACACAGCGACACTTAATCAGAAAAGCCACCATTTCCATACCAGAAGAGCTCCAAACACTTTGCTGAGCTCCTAGACCCTTGGAAGCCCACTTTTCTTTTTTCTTTTTTTTGCGGTATGCGGGCCTGTCACTGCTGTGGCCTCTCCCGTTGCGAAGCACAGGTTCCGGACGCGCAGGCTCAGTGGCCATGGCTCACGGGCCCAGCCACTCCGCGGCATGTGGGATCTTCCCAGACCGGGGCACGAACCCGTGTCCCCTGCATCGGCAGGCAGACTCTCAACCACTGCGCCACCAGGGAAGCTCCCACTTTTCTTTTTTAATTAGGAGTAGGCATCCCACTATTCAGTTTTCCAAATATGTAATAATTACTACAACTAATTGGGTTACACCACAGTTACAAATAGCCATGACAACGAAGTAAGCCTTTTAAATGAATCTAATATGTTCATGCATTTACCCAACAAACAATTATTAGCCTCAGACCAATTATAGTGTTGAAAAGAAAATAATTGTTACATAACCATTACTTGTGCTAGGTGTTGTATACAACTACAAGAATCTAACATGATTTAAAAAGAGGGCAAAGTGCTACTTACTATATGGTAAATCCTATCAATTAAGATAAGCACTCAGTGGAGGAACCAGACAGGAGCTGAAAGGATTTAGTAGAATAGAGAGTGTTTTCATTCCACAGTTACTGGTGGTAAGGAGACCATTATCCTAGTATTATCACAGTAAATACACGATGCCCAGGGCACTGCAGGCACTCAATACATCTGAATGAATTTTGAATGAATGAATACAGCACATGCTAGTAGAATTCAGTGACTAAGTGTATTGCCTTGATTCTTGTTTACAGGCTAACTCCAAAGTTAGATAAAGGGATTTTTTTACACAATCTGTGCTACCTCATCTTGTGGTTTGGTGTTAAAGCCACAGCTAATAGTAAACTGTTCTTTTGCAATTCCTGTAGCTCCATTAGGAATCTTGCTGAAAGAAATGGCCGGTAAAGGATAAGGCTCCAGTGTTCCTGGATTTTCTGACCATACGCCATTAATCTTACAACTATTCAATAGGTGATAGATAGTTCTCTTTCTTGGTAACTTCCATGGTGATTAGGACTTACGTAAAGGGAGGGCATTCTGGAAGGAATAATGGTGTGAACATAGATCCAACGAGAGGAACACACAGAGAACATTTTGGGAATAAGGAGGCTTTAGGTACAACGCATTTCAAATAGCTTTCGGTGAACCACTGGCAAGATGTGCCGTCAAGTTATTGTGATATAACCAGTCTTTGAAATGAAATATTGAAATAGAATAAAGTATCAAAGAGCATCACAGAAAATAGGAGTAGGTCTTTTTAGAATAATATTTAAGTTGTGGGTGTATGATATATCTCTGTGTATACTGAGTCCCAGTGAATAATCTTTTCCTTCTCTGGGTCATGATTGAAGTAGTTTGAGAACCACTGTCCTAGGAGAACATCAGCAGAAGCTACTGGGGGATCTGGAATTATGGAACCAAAGCTTTTATTCTACTCTTTAATCAAAGCAAATCCTTCAGGACATATTCATGATTTAATTCATCCTTAAGCATTAAATTCTCAAGAATTCTGATATCAGTACATTTTATATGGCTTAATTTTATTAAGAATCACAAAATACAGGTTTCTTTATTTTAGTGGATATAAGATCTATAATATAAAGCTATACTATAACTTTCCCATTTTTTCAATTTTACGTATTCTCCCTAAAGCCCTGTGCTACTATAAAAGATATAATATGATTTGAAACAAACATCACTCCAGGGCTTCCTCATCTTCATCACTTGTTGGTTTTTGACCTTGACACTTATTCAATTAGAAGTGACTCGCCCATCATGCACTCCTTTGCTAAAGTCAGCCTTTTCACACCAAGGAGAAAGCTATTCAGTTAGTAAAGATTTTTCAATGAACCCAGGGCCAAAAAAAAGAAAAAAATCTTACAATGTTAGGGCTTATAAACTAGTGATTGGGGGAGGGGTCCATTTCCCAGATGCTACCATTCCTCCCAGTGTTATGACACTCAGTGAACTGATGTTATCAGGAGGGTCCACAAATAATCTGCAGGCAAATAAATTGCTTCAAAATGTCCCAGATTGTGAGGTTATTTAATCTGTTCCCTGATGTGTGTCTCAAGTACGTAAGGTGGCTCAAGCCCTTCTCAGTTATCGTGTCAATTCTCCCTTGGTCTCAAAATATAGGTGAGCAAAACGTTCACCTCACATACTGGCCATACAGTAAGCTGGGAGAGAGGAGGACTTGTTAAGATTGTCAAGTACCATTCACAAATTTATGCCTGTGGAGTTGTTCCCCCTGGAAGGGAACCAAATAAGTCATGCTTTTTGAAAATTGCTTATGACAGCTTTTCAGTCTGCTTTAGGCTGGCTCTCCGTGGTGATTTGTATTTTCATATACTGCTCATACATTAAAAAATTTACACCTGTCAGGTACTGACAGAGTGCCTCCATCCCTAACCATTTTCAGCGGGGGAATGCTTTGCTTTCAGACATTATCCAAATAAGCTTCTATCAAGAGTGAGGGTGACATAACAGGTGAAGTCATAAGAAATATGAAGCATATAAGTATGGAATTTTAATAAGAAACCAAGTCTTTGGAATTTTTGAAGGGATGGAAGTTGCAATAGTCCTAGGACATTTGAAATTGTACATCCAGTTATGGGCTGATAGTGGGGAACAACCATAATTGTAGCTACAGTGTAGAACTTGCAAAGTTTGTTTTATTATTCATGATGGAATCATATTTCCTCTCTGCATCTGTGACTTATGTTTAGCATTAGAAAAAATAAGACTGTCCATGGTATCTTCTTCTTTTGTTTTAAAATAAATGACAGTAAATACTATTGCCAAGCTGTTCGTGTCAGTTATTTGGTTTTACTGGCTTCTGAAATTGCTTACACCACAGGGGCTTGTAAATTTTCACTGACTGTAGACCACTGTTATATTATTCTTATCAAACAACTTACTGGGAGATAAGAGTATCCCAAGTATCAAAGGGATAATGACATGTTACTTAGCCCAATTATAAGGATGTGTGTGGTCTGAGCCCCATGAATCATCAGTTTGGAAATATGAAAAAAGCTTTTCCTTTTTTGGCTCAGAAATTCTTAACAATCCCCAGGTTACCAGCCAAAAATATCTATTTTTCTTAGAGAGTGTAGGGCACAATTCTTTGACAGAATGTACTTTTTATTTCTTAAATTCTGTAGGATCAATGTTATAATCTTGTCTGGCATCAAATAGGCACTATTGACTGACTGACTGAATGAATGAATGAATGAATCAATCAATCAATGTAAGATGCATAATGATGCTCTAAAGCAATCAGGTGTATGTTGCATGACAAGAACGCTTACCAGGCAGGATTTTAGGTGCTTAGATATATCACATCATCTTTAGTCTTCCTGAAACTTTTGGAGCTGAGTGTTGCTATTACTTCTAGTATTACTATTTCCCTTTTTTAGGTGAGAAAATTGAGTTTGATGTATGATTCTAATCCACTTTAGCAGTCCCTGTTCTCTTTACCTTTAATATAAACTATTTTAGGTGCTAAGGAAAAGCCCCCTCAAGCCAAGAAATAAGGGTCAACTGTTGTAATAAACAGTAGCTAGGATGAGCTGTCTTCAGAAGTAGCTTACTCCAAGAGCAAGGACATAAGAGCCCCTCCAAGACTAATTTTACACAGTTAGAAAAATAAATTTAACAACTTAAAATTATCCAGAACTATTAAATTCTCTCTGAAGACAGTATTAATTTCACCTATATTGAATCCAAAACTAGGAAGTCTCCAGAAGAATGTTCTTGGCAGTGTTAAATCCAGCCTTGTTAAAGGGAGAAAAACACTGTCAGTAGAAGGTTACTTCTGGGGTTAATAAAATTGTTTATTCTGGTGTGAGTGGCACAGGAAATGCTTACCATATCTTTCCACAGCTTGGAAAAACTATTCCTTAAAACTGTCCCCATGCTGAAGCTGATATTAATAACTTTAAATTCTGATTCTTCCTTCAACTTGAAACACTCTGTTTATTAAGGGACTCTCCCAGGAGGTACTTTGATGACTGGAAATTGAGTACCCCGTTTCATAAAAAGACTTTTCCATGCATCTCCAATACCCTTCAGAAAATAAAGTAACATCTTGGTGAATGTATCAGTCTTTTTTAAAACTGAGCTAGCAGTAATCAGCTCAATATATTCTAGGCAAAATTAAAGTCTATGAGGAGATATTTACCTATAATACAACATAACAAATATTGTAATACAAACATGTACAAAGTAATAGCAAACACTGATAAAAGAATGGTTAATCCATGTGAAAAGAGATAATTTTATAGAGCAGGGATTATTTGAACTAATCTTGAAGGAAGAGAGGGAGTTTTCCCAGATCCTTTTGGGCTCCAAAGTTTTCTGTAATATGTATCTTTGCTAATCATGAAAATTCAGTGTGACTTGGTGCTTATGAATGCATTCTGAACGGTCATAAATATTTCAGTTGGTGCTTTAATCATAAAATATAGAGTGTTTATTTCTATCAGCTAACTACTTTAAAATGCTCAGCGTATTTTCAGAGCCCACTTTTCTGCCTTTTTCCCCTAGAGTGCCTCCACAGAACAGCTTTGCTGGAGTTATTTCCTAGGCAGAAGGGAGGAAAATTTCTGGAGTATCCACACAGCAAAAGCTGAATAAATAGTGTGCTCCAAATTTCCAAGCTGGGTGCCAAAAGTCCTCATTTGGTGCTGTAAAGAGCAGAAGGGCACAGATTGGCCTCACACATCTGAGGGTCTGAAGGCATAATCAGGCGTCTGAGGGGTCATATTTGAGGCTCAATGCATTACACTCAGTGAGTTATAAAATCACAACGTTAAAATGGAAGTCACTTAGGTTGGACCTAAGTGAATATATTGTGCTCATTTACTGTCTTTCTGGGGGGAAACTCCAATGAAGAAAGATGAGAAGAAAAGGTTATGAATCACTTTTTGTTTGTTTGTTTACAAAATGACAACCAATAGAACAAGAAGAGTTTCATTCAATGTCAGGATAAATGCATTTGTTAGCAAATGAACTGTGTACTTTTTATTATTCTTTAGTGTTCGCCTTTTCTTAACATGCTTTTGTGACATAAAGCTATAAATGAAGATATGAATTGAAAGGCCAGTTGTAGAAAAACATTGCTTGTATTAAAAAAAAAAAAAACACAGTATATTTACACCTAAATTCCCCTATCTTTTGGGCCAGGCTTCCAAAAACCTGCCAAATAATACAACAGAAAAAGTACACTTTTGAAAAGTAAAGAGACTGTTGATACTCCCTATGTGAACTTTACCAGGTAATTTAAAGTCTCACTATTCTCTTCTGTATAAGGACTAAGCCTAATTTGCAAGGTAGGTCTCCAAGAAGAATCAAGATTTTAGTGAGAATATGGACTGGCCTTTAATAAATATTTGACGAATGAAAGAACCTTCCATTTCAGCAAAACTCAATGAGGTTCTCTTCCCTGAATTTGCAATGCCTTACCTCGGTTGCCCATTTGCTTGTGCCATTCTTTAGTTCAATGCATAGGAGATTAGAGCAGAGAGCATCTACCACTAACTAGCTGTGTGATGATAATCACGTTGCTTAACTTCTCTAGGTCTTAAATTTTATCATTTGTAAAAGATAGATAGTTATATTCAATGAGTGAGTACATGTAAAGCATTGAGAATTGTGCTTTGGACATTTGGATTACTTAATTTTAAAACAGTATAAAAAAGTAAAGACCAGGATTCTGAAATTAGATTTAAAATAAATAAGAATCCAGCTATATATTGTTTAGAGCATACACACTTAAAGACTCAATGATATAAGAAGTTTGACTGAAAAGGAAATAATAAAGAGATATGAGTGAAATAAAAACTGAAAGGGAACTGATACAACAGTATTGACTGCGTACAAAATAGACTTTAAAGTAAAAGGTCATTAACAAAAAAGGGCAATTTGATTTATAAATTAAATGAACAGTGCAAGAGTAAAAGGTAACCATATTGATCATATGTGCACTTAACCACATCTCCTCACGAGGCATAAAGGAAAATTTTAAGGGAATTGCAAGGAAGAATTAATAAATCCACAATCATACTGTAAGACCTTACCATACCATTCTAAGAAACTGAAAACAGACAGAGAAGTAGTGTGAATAATACAAAGCAGAATTACATAATTAACAAGCTTGAGTTACCATATGTGTGTGCATATTAGTGCATGTGTAAGTGTGTATGTGTGAATGTACACATGTATATATATGAATATGCCTGTATATTATATACACATACACACATATTTACACTCACATGTACACAAATGAGAAGGAAAAAGAAATAACTTTGTACCCCCAAACTATAGAAACATTCTTTTAAAACTTACTAAAAAAATCACGAATAATTATAAGTACATTACGTTCGTGATTAAGTAGCTATCAATATAGACGAATCAACAGAGCATGCAACATGTTTTTTGACAAAAATGTGATAAATCTGAATGGGTGAGGGCACAATTCATAAGTTTGAGACATGAAAAGCATACTTCTTAAAACTTCATGATGAAGAAATAATTATAAAAAATTATAAATATTTGCTTGTCATAGCAATGACAATTCTGTATATTAAAGCATGTGGTATGCAGGTAATGCAGTATATAAAAGGAAATATATAGTCTAAAAGTCATATAAAGACAGCAGGGAAAAAGAAAGAAAAATTAATACGGAATATGTATTTAACTTATGAATTAAGGAAAACACCACTAAGTAAACCTGAAAGAAACAGAATTAGTGGAAAATAAAGAGTAGAAATTATTGAAACAGGAAACAAAGAAAGATTACAAGTATTCAATAAAAATAGTATGAAGAGACAAGCAAAGAAGACAAACTGTTGATGATATTGGACTAGAAAAAAAAGAAAAATACAGAGAGAATGGTAGAAAGGAAGATGGGGACATTTCTATTTGCAATTAATAGAGTAGTTATTTTACAAACACCAGTTCAGTATAGGCACTGTAAATAGTGGACATATACTTGAAGAAATGAAACTATGAATCACTTAGATTGGCTTAACAGCAAGTAGAAATGTTAATTAAGACTATAAAGATGAAAAAATCGAATCAGTAGGTAGGAAAAAACCCTCAAACATCACCAGCCCCAGTTTTACATGAACATTTTTTTTTTTTTTTACCAAAGATGGTAATCTCCATCTCTAACAAACTGGTGCAGAAAATAGATAAATAGTCTAGTACAACCTGATACCAAAAGCAAACCTGGACATCGGGATTGACATATATACACTAATATGTATAAAATAGATAACTAATAAGAACCTGCTGTATAAAAAATAATAAATAAAATAAAATTCAAGAAAAAAAAAGCAAGCCTGGACATGCATAAAAAGTTATAGATTATGAACAAGTAGTGTCTACCCTTGAAATGCAAATTGATTTAACATTAGAATGATCTTTTAACATAATATCCACTATTAGCAAGTTAATATTGTAAAACTACATGCTAATTTCAATGGATAATAAAATTCTTTAAATAAAAATCAATGTTCATTTGTATTAAAAAATCTTTTAAAAAGAGGAAAAAGTATAAGTTCCTTAGCTGTGAAAATAAACAGCACATATTTTTAGAATTAAAGTGTTGAAAGCTGAAAGGTTTTTCTTTAAAATCAAGAATAAAAAAGGGATGTTTGTCATTACTTTTGTAATTGTAAAGTATTTAACACTGCACTAGAAGCCCTAGCCAGTGCAGTAAAAATGAAAAATATATGAGGGAAAATAATTGGAAAGGGAGAAACAAAAATCTCATTATTTGCAGACAGTATAATTGTATGAATGAAAAATCCAAAAGAATCTATAAATTCACAGATTATTAAAAGATTTCAGCAAAATTCATTGTATATAAAATCCATTTATGAAAATTATTCAGTGACCTGTGTTTAAGTTCTGGTTTCCACAAGTACAAGCTACTTTGGTCAATGTGATTTCTGAGCATTTAACATAAACTCTTTGAACATGGATTCCTAATCTGAAATACCAAGATAATACAACTTCCCTTGAGGGTTGTGAAGATAAAATGAAGTCTTGTTTATAATATCTAGAAACATTATTTTCCCTTCTCTACAAATTTCATATCATAGGCCATAATAAAGATAGAGTCATTAGATTACTCAATATCCTTTTCATATGACACGTTAATAATTATCTAACTACAAGAAAAGAATTATCTTTGCAGAAAATTTTCTCATAACAGGAAGTGAATACAATATGGGTAGTATTTTTTTAGCAAGAGACACTGATACTTGAAATCGGTTAGCTGGCTTTCTTTAAAGTCAAAATAGAAAGTTACCTGAGAGATTGGTAATTCAATCTGGAGTAACCTCTCTCAGTTATATAAATATATGCCGTCTGGCTTCTATGTCCCAGAAAAACACCCAGGAAAAGGGGGCTCTACATTCTGGACAAGAGCAGCCCCTTGCCCTCAATTATATTACCATCCACCGGAGAGAAGATGAGAAAATACAGAAGCACCTGGATAGAAAAGGTAAACAGCTCACCTTCCTTTTTAAGGACTAATATTATTAAAATCTCTTGAATGGATTGAGATAATACAACTGAAATCTGCAGACAAGAAAGATGCCAAAAGCCTCTAAAGAAAACTTGCAGGTAAGGAAAGAAAGAAGGCTGGACCAGGCGCTGTGCTCAACTTCAAGGTGGTCTTGCACTGAGTTCTTTGAATAATAATTATAACAGCTAGTAGCCTCTGTTCTAAGTGTGTGAGTGTATGTGTGTGGATATAACTCATTAGACCTCACCAAATACTTACCCTTGTACAACTCATTGAGGAAGGTACGATATTCTAGCTGTCTCATGTAGCATGAGTCTGAAGCCCTTTCTTATCCTGTCTCTGGGCACTGTTGGTGTGCTTGGGGGGAAATGGTTGAGTTAGAAGCATAAACTCAAGAGTGGAAAGTGCTAGATGGAGTGAGACTATCTTTTCCAGGGAAGCCATTGTGTCCTGCACAGGGATATGGACCGACAAGAATGTAACCACAGCTCTGGACAGGGAGACAACAAGCTGTGCAGGTCCTGTTTTCAACAGTGACACCTTGTGGCAGACAGAAGTAAAAGCAGTCAAATGGTGAGTGTGGATCTGACTCTTCAGCTCTCCCTTCCTCCCTCACCTTCTTTTTAAAAGTGGGATTGGGCTTTTTGATTTTTTCTCAAGAGGAGAGAGAGAAAGTCGGAAACTGAGTGTCTTGTTTATTAGATCAGGAGGCAGTTTAAGTGCTTACAGTGACTACTAGAATATTAGAAAAAGAAGGCACCTTACTTTTTCCCTGCACTATGGTGTGTACAGGTTTCTTCTGTTGTCTTAGCAAGCACAAACTCACTGCCAATTATGCTGAAACATTTCTCTCAGTGGCTTGGTATCACTCATCCCTTCTGCCTCATGGACTTGCTTTGATTTTTTTTTCTTGTTTTTATTTGTTTTCAGTACCCAAATAAGAGATTTTATATTATGATTTAATTTATTAGGTTGGCCAAAAAGTTTGTTTGGGTTTTTCTGTAACATCCTACGGAAAAACCCGAATGAACTTTTGGGCCAACACAATAGTTTGTAGGTTCCTCAAATCCTCTTGAAAACAGGCAAGACATATATTAAAAATAATAAATTCTTCGGATTTTCCCACAGTGATAAGGAAAGGAAGACACATATTCACCCATATTACATACACACAAGCTATTTTATGTCAATAACAGCAAATTTTCATTTCTTTTGTGAAAGTGTTCATAAAAGACAAATAGAAAGAGGAAAAGGCACTGATGAGACACTGTGGAAGTTTACAGAGGCTTGCGAGCAAATGTAGCATTTTTTACCAATAAATTCAAGATTCATATCTTAAGCAATGATGGACTTGAGTCTTCCTTATTTGAGGCTCATGTGTACTCAGGGATGTAGGGGCAAAGTTGTACGTAGGAACATAGAGGTGATTTGTGTGTGTCTACGCTTCTGCCTCTTCTCATCTTGCTGAGCTGAATTTGCATGCCCTCTAACCTAGGGAGAAATGGAGCTCAAATAGCTCCACATAGGTCTAAATCACCTTTCCGAGCACCATTCACGCTCCATGTCACCCCACCTTGACCTTACTGCATTCTGACCCACTCCGGCACATTTCAAATAATTCAGACTTATGCTAGAGCATTTTGAAAAGAAACATTTATTTCAAAAACAGTTCATAATTTCCTAATATCACAAAAGATATACATATATATAGTAATAATTGCAATGTAATTAAAAATTATAATAAATATTAATGTAAGTTTCTTATGGTAGTAAATACTGAAAGGGCTTATTGTGCAGATGTTTAGAATTAACCTTTCTTTGCCTATCCTTTCTTCTCTATCAAACCCAGTAATACCCATTTTATTGCTAAAGTCTTACTAAGGAAACAGGTTACCTTGAAAAGGAAATACTATCGTATATTCCATTAAACACAGAAAAACTTAAAATTTCACATAAAAATAGGTTATCGAATTACATGGTAAATATGTCATTTGTTCATTGTCCAGTACACAATATATTTACAGGAAAATTACCAGGAACTTCTCAACTGTATCAGATCTCAACCTTATATTTAGATGCAGTCATATATTACTGCTGATAATGTGATGTCAGTGAATAGATTGGAATTTTTCACTGTCCTTTATCAAGATAAATTGTTCTGTCAATAGCAAATGGCTGGCAAGTATTAACACTCTGCACACGATATGACTTTTCATTCCCTGCAAAAATTGTATTTAATGTTTTTGCACAAAATCTATGGCCATGACTATCCTTATTACCTATTTAACTACCTTTTAAAAGGAGGATTTATTTCAGCAAATTAGGACCTGGGTAACAAGATGGTATCATGCATCATAAACTTTAAGTCAATACAAGGCAGGACACTTGCAGTTTGAATGGGAAAATACCTTGCTCTCATCTCTTGGTCATCCAATAGTATTAGCAATCTGTGTTGGGAGCAGCTGCTCAGAGCAGAACTTTATTTTGGCCTCCTTCCATCTACACTGCCACGGTGTCCCACAGAAGCAATTTGCTCATTGGCCTATTACTTTCAATAGGTATTCCAGTAATTGGCTATTTCACACTTGTAAGGCTTGAACTGGCAGAGAGCAAAGGCCAGGCAACCAGCCTGTCAGGGTCTAGCAAGCTGGTCGTTCATCAATTATAATCAGCTTTTACAGGAGTGAGTGAATCCTCAGAAACCTTGTTTGCTCTGATCAGTTTTGCTACTAGTATAATTTGACCACAAACTGAGCTGCCCTTATCTGAAGAATGAAAAAGTTGTCCTACAGTGACAAGCATGTTTGTTTATTCAGACCCCTGGAGAGACTGATTTGGGCTAAAAGGGGGAAGGGGAAGTTTTGATAATTCTGGGTTCCTTCTGTTTTTCTAACCACTTACTGTCTGTCACACAATACACTTTGCCAAAAAGTAAACATTCAGAGGGCATCCACATAATTTATTTTTTAATGATAGGTTATTCAAGAAGGCCTCATCAAGTTAAAAATTTGAGAGTTAAATTTCTCAAAGGTGAGGTTCAATCTGGCCAAAGAGGTTGGGAGTTTTTGCAATCATAGATTATTTTAGAAATATCTATTTAAAGGCAATTTAAAAATACACTGTAGTAGCAGAAATGATGTGTGCTTATGCATACTTAAGTTCTCAATGGCCTGATTTAACAAGATCTAGGATAAACTAGAAAAACGATTTGCTAGAAACTTTGGGTCCATAACCGTAAATCAGCATGGGCCTCACTCACATTTAAAAATAGCAATTTTTCTCTTGTTAGCCATTCCCAATATCTTCTGCTATTTCTCATATCACTGAGCTCTAAGAGAACAGAAACATCTGGCACAGATCTAAGTTTTCAAGCAAAAAATATGTGAAACAGAGACAAGAAGTAACACATTTAAAATCCTGATCAGTTTCAGCTGCCTTCACAATTTCAGGACCTAAGCACGTGGGTCATTGTTAATTTACATAATTCACCCTAGGGGGCTAGAAAAACTTCATTTGTATAATTTGGAAAAAGGGTTCCATTTATAAGTGCTTCTTAACATCCAGGATTTATATTTTTCCCCCCCGCTGGCATCTCTTTTGCAAAAAGAATAAGCCAATGCCTACTTGGAAAGCATGCATACAAAATTTCTAATGTAAAAAACTGCTCTTTATTATGATGTCTATTTTTGCCATCGATCAGCACCTATGGTTCCCATACAACAATCCTATGCTCTTTCTTCCCAAAGGCCCATTCGGTCTGTTGACCAGCTGGTGACAAGGTGATCTGTCATCAACAACTGCCTTGAGCACAAATAAAATATACAATCAAAAATTTGACCTGGTTAGTAAAGATTTTCAAAAAATTCCAACTTAAAAAAAAACATAAAGGGTAGGTGATTTAGAAAGCTGTTAGAGATGCTCAGAAATCAGTTCTAAATTTTGAAAAGACATGACTAAAGCTTTTAATAAATCTACCTTCAAAGAGTTATGCACTCTTCCTAGTTGAATAAATGAAGTGACACAGATGCATATCTAATTGTAATACATCACAGGATAATCTGTCAAGTCCCCAGTGCTCAGGCCCTGTCACCCCTCTTCATCCATTATTTATCCACAGCCTTCATTGCCAGCGAAATCTCTGTGAAGTATGTAGTATTTTCGCTACATACTTAGCGAAAACTTTTGGAAAGCATGTAGTGGATAATGATCGCTCAACACTGTGTAAATTGTTTCTGAGGGGGAAAAAAACAAAACATTTAAAAAGCACCAGGATTATCCCAGACACAATCATACATTTCATTTAGCCAGAGAATACAGTGGATGTTCCATAGTAACAAAGTTCATTTGGGTGAAACCATAAGGCCCCAAATGCCTTTTCTTTGCTGTAGAGCAATCAAATCTCCATGATCTTCCTCGTATCATGACAGGGACTGGGGAGACCTCAGAAAATGTAGGCCTGAGCTTATAACATCACTTCAATAGTAGGCAAGTGGATTAAGGGCCCAATGTAATCATTTTTTCTTTTTCCCTCTGTTTTTAAATTGCTAAGTTGATAAAGAAGTTGGAAGAATGAGGAGATATACATCTTGACCACTTTCTTGGGGTGGAAAGCCTGCCTCTGGCAGTTACTGGAAACTCGTAGTCTTGCTTTTCTGCCGGCTTTTTCTACCAGCTCCAGTGCACATCCCTTAGTTGGGAACAGGGACTTGGGAAAGCTTCCCAGACAAATGTATCCTGGCTTTACAATCAGGATCGCATGGTGCTGTTTTTTTGTGTTTTTGTTTTTTGTCTTTTTAAGGAATTACTGTCATAATTCACAATAATTGCATGTTTTTGAAACATGCTCTTAAACAATGAAGAGGAAAAGACATATTTTAAACCACTTGAACAGTTCAGACAGATACTCTGATTTAGTCATGAAGGGGTGATAAGAACAAAAAGCTGCTTCAGGCATGTAGTAGTAGAAAATTAAGGTTCCTATAAATTAGGTGGCTCTATTCCACTCCCAGTCCAATCACTAGCTTTATTGTTTGTCAATAAAATATCAGATAAAAGACTAGTCTCCAGATAAGGCAGCTGTTGCCATTTGGACCTTGTGATACTTTATGTTCTCAGACTGTGGTGTGGCAGTTGCTGATAATACGTTTACATCACTAACAGGTGCCCTAAGGCCCAAACCTTACACACTTTCCTCTGGAAAGGAAGACCATAATAAAAGAACAGAACATACATACCATACACAAGGTAAGATTAGGCAAGTAGCTGTTTTATGGCTTTGTAACATTTGAACTAGAGTTCTGAAACATCCTTTGTGATTAATAAAAGTCACAATTAACGTAGGACTATGACAGCTGGAAGCAGTTCTGGTTCTTGATGCAACAGCTAAGCTGCTTCCCACAGCCTCACACAATTCCCCCTAAGCAGAGCCCAGCCTCTCCTGTAACAGCTGCTTCCCATCACTTCCCTGGACAGAAGGGCAGTGGATGACACTCCTTCGCTATGGAGACCCATGCATCTCCTTGACAATGTGCAGGAAATCCCACCATGTGGAAAAGACAAGTTTGCGTCTTTCCTTTGAAGATGTGCGCTAAACTTACAGGATCATTAGGCAACCCTGAGAAAGAACATTTTCTTTCTTTTAAAACTTTACTTCCCCTAAAGAAAAAATAAACTCCATCTTATGTGGCTGTTAGGATAGCAGCACTGAGGATATGAATTCAAGCTTGTCTCCTATGGTATGAGGTTCTCGTATTTGAAGAGCTAGTATTATTATTATCATTATCATTACAACTTTTATTATTATTATTATTTTTTTTTTTTGCTGTGGTACGCGGGCCTCTCACTGTTGTGGCCTCTCACTGTTGTGGCCTCTCCCGTTGCGGAGCACAGGCTCCAGATGCGCAGGCCCAGCGGCCATGGCTCACAGGCCTAGCCGCTCCGCGGCATGTGGGATCCTCCCGGCCCGGGGCACGAACCCGTGTCACCTGCATTGGCAGGCGGACTCTCAACCACTATGCCACCAGGGAAGCCCCCTATTATTATTTTAAATCAGAAGCTGCCTTCACTTTTAGAAATCCAGATTCTATTCTCTAAAACCAAGTAAATTCTCCAAGATTAAGAAGACTAAAAAAATTGCAGGTGAAATAAAGTAATTTTTAAGTTTATTCTCACTTTGCAGGGGCTGGGGGGAGTCTTGGTTCTATTTATTGTGGCAGTACTAACAATTAATTTAGGAAGATGGTACGACGTGAATATAAAACTTCTGATTGAATTTCAAGGACTCTTCTGTTTAACTAGCTTCAAGAGTCCTTTTTTGATCATAATAAAATTATTTGCCATATGGTTCAGATACTTGTGATCCCCTCTCAATGAGAGGATTATGCATGAGATAAAATGCCTACTGTAGCTGCAGCCAAGCACACAGCTGGCTCTGATAATGCCAACAAATGGCTTCATCTATCTCAATGTCACACAGGAGCTGGTGCGATGTGAGTCAGCCCCGAATACAATTAAAATCTACATCATCTGTGAGAAAGGTGATGGAGGTTCTGACATCAGAGTTGAGCCAGATCCATCCTCTTCCCAGAGCAACAGAAGAAACGTGTTGCCCCTTCACCCTGTCACATTAATGATGCACCCTGCACATCCCTTCCTCTGCACATTAAAGATACTAAATCAAGGAGCCTCCGATTTAAAAGTTTCACCTTTATCTGACATTCAGCAACAAGATGTATAGTTTCTAAACTAAAGTTGTGTATTCCTTGCTTCCCTTCTTTTCCTGATGAGAAAATTCCATTTACGTCCATGAGTGAAATATAAATAGAAAGTTTATGATCCATGTGGCCTCAAATTGTGGCAATATGCAGAAATTTCCTTGTTTTAGTTCCACAATGTTCAACCACACTAATAAAATCAGGTTTGAACATCCATTCGTTCCAGAGAGTCAAATTTTATTGCTAAAACATCCATAACTCATAACAAGCAAGCTCAATACCAATTCACAGACAAGTCCCCTCTTTTGCCTGTCTTGAGTAAAAATGAAAAGGGAAGTTTATGCAGAAATTTTGCCGTTTTGCTCTATTATATTAGAAGGAAACCTTGCCAGTATATTTCATTAGCATGTCCAATGACTTCCCATTAAAATTAAATAGAATAAAAAAAATTAAATGGAATAACACCTAAATTTCAGAATGAGGTTACTTAAAGTGAATTCTATAATTTGTTCATTATTTATACACTTTTGTTGTGTACCTTTTTCCCTACTGAGTGATTATTCTTTTTTTTTTTTTTTTTTTTTTTTTTTTGCGGCTTGCAGGCCTCTCACTGTTGTGGCCTTTCCCGTTTTGGAGCACAGGCTCCGCTGAGCAGGCTCAGCGGCCATGACTCATGGGCCCAGCCGCTCTGCGGCATGTGGGATTTTCCCGGACCGGGGCACGAACCCATGTCTCCTGCATCGGCAGGCGGACTCTCAACCACTGCGCCACCAGGGAAGCCCTGAGTGATTATTCTTAAAAGACAAAATTAGTAAACCGGGGCTTCCCTGGTGTCACAGTGGTTAAGAATCTGCCTGCCAATGCAGGGGACACGGGTTCAAGCCCTGGTCTAGGAAGATCCCACATGCTGTGGAGCAACTAAGCCTGTGAGCCACAATTACTGAGCCTGCGCTCTGGAGCCTGCGATCCACAACTACTGAAGCCTGCGTGTCACAACTACTGAAGCCCATGTGCCTAGAGCTCGTGCTCAGCAACAAGAGAAGCCACCGCAATGAGAAAGCCCGCGTGCAGCCATGAAGACCCAACGCAGCCAAAAATAAATAAAATAAAATAATAAATAAATAAATTATTAAAAACTTAATAAACCGTACACTAGTATGCAAACCTGTAGAGTAGCATGCAAATTTTTCATGCAACTGAAAGAGGAAAGTATCCACACCAAACAAAATACCCTATACTTTACAGTCAAAGAAAAACCTGTGTAAGATGCTTGAAAGTCCTTAACATATAAATATGTGTTAGTACATATTATATATCTACATATATGTAGATATATGTTACATACATATTTAGGTATATAAATAATTCTTTGGAAAAATCGACACTTTGTTTTGTTTTGTTTTAATTTTCTGACCCTGAAGTTAGGTAGAAGACCTTGTGTAACATAAGGGAGATAATCATCAATGGACATGAGATATTTCAGATGTCGCCTTTTGCATACCTTCCATGTCTTTGATGGTCTATCATATGCATAAGAGTAATTTTTAAGCAAGCCTCTTTCAAGTAGTCTACTAATGTGACAATTATGCCTTTAGTCTATTCAGTTTATGAAAAATGTATAAAAAGCAAGTCAGTTATTCATTAATTTTTTAACCAAATAAGCTTATAACTCACTATGCTGTCTTAGGACAAGTTCTGTAGAATTCTTTGTAGTCACCTTATACTAGTGGCTTTCGACTTTGGCTGTACCTTAGTATCACTTGTGGTGTTTTTAAAAGCAAAGATGCCTATGACTTACACCCAGTATGCTGGAACTGAATCTCTGAGACTGGGGCCCAGACTTCTGCATAAGATTCCGCTATAAGGTTTCCCAGATGATAGCTAATGAACATGAAAGATGGAGGCCTGTATCTAACATTGCCTGAAAGGTATTTAAATGTATTATTTAACAGCTATATGAAATATACAGCACCATTAGAATAACTGTATTATTTACAGACATTTCTTGCTTTAAGCAAAATACATCACATTTCTAATATAAATTTATACAATCCTGTAAATATTTATTATAATGTTTTGATATGTTTAGCTCTATACTAGATATTGTATGGTAATATAAAGAAGTATGACATAGTTTTTATGTTTATTGAGTTAATCATCTCAGTAGGAAACATACACCATATTAAGTATTAACCAAATATAGTAATTGTCATATTGAATGATGCTTACAATAAATGCCAAAAGGCAGTAGACCTAGAAAGTACCAGTGTGCAGGCATGTGTTGATTATTCCCCATGGAAATCTTTATCAAATATTCCTTTAGAGAGCAAAATCCACAGCTGCTTCTTAGAAATGATTTTTTTTTTTAATTGTCACACAAAACTTCTGGGAGAAACCTATCACACAAAGCAAAATACCTTATCAACTATATTTTAACTGTTAGTCTTAAATTGCAATAGGTCCTAGCTTGACAAATGTTTGGTTTATTAACCCCAAATGAGAATTGCTTATAACAGATTGCCTTTTTGAAGACAGAACTAAAAAGGTATTAGGAACGTGTGTGTGTGTGTGTGTGTGTGTGTATTTATTTTAGATATAAATGTAGCAATTTGAATATGGAAGTGTCCCATTTCTAACCTAAAGTAGATATTTAATAGATTTCTAGTCTTCCAATTTCATTTCCAAACTCTTCTCCACCAAAATACAGTTAACCAGTCCCTCCTTCAAAGAATTAAAAAAATACTTTAGAGATTTGGTGATTGAAAATGCCTTTGAAGAAAGTAGCAGGAACATTATTCTGTATAAGAAATGTAGCTCAGAGATATTGACAGATTTGTGATGTCACCTAGTTATCAGTAAAATATAAATAACCACTAGAGAGGGATAGAAAGGTCTTAGGTAGTATCATTAAAGGACCACCATTTAGTTCAATGCTCTAAACTTTTTTAGAAAAATCAATCCCAGAGCCTCCATTACTAAATTAAATAATTTAAATTAATTAAATAATTAAAGGCATAGTTATTTGAGAACTATTAAGTAATGAAACCCAGAAGAAAAAAATTTCTACTGAGTGGCTATTTGTAAAAGACAAAATTATAACCTCACTTTGATATGTGCTCACAATCTGTAAATTAGCATTAAAATCCCTCATACAACTAGAAGATAAAAATACCTACACAAAATACGCTAACCCATGGATCTGTGCTTTAGAATCAAAGAAAAACATAAGAAACATATAACATAGAAATATAACTTAACAAAAACATAAGCAAATCCATAAATAAGAACATGCAGTTTCCACATATGGGTGACCTACAGCAGCTGGGGCAGGACAGCCTTCCTGAGAGGGAGATTTGCAAGTCAGTCAACCTCTCCCAGCTTGAGTTTCCTCATCCACACAATGGAGAAAAGTGAGTGGGTGTGAGGATGGAGTGTACGGGGACTGCCCGGGATACTACCTGGCACATTTTAAAACCTCAATACAAGAATAATAATAATAATAATAATGTTTTTAATAAGAAGAATAATTAGGAAAATTATTGGTTACACACTGGAATATAGTGTTTAATCAGAAGACTCTCTTCCTATGTCACAGAATTGTATATGAGTTCTGGCAATCCTAAATATAATTCTTCTATTCAGCATATATAACTGGATGGAAGTGGCAGCTGGTAACAAATAGCTGGAATAAAAATGGTATGCAAACAGCTACAATTCACAGGCTGTGCTTTTTGCCTCTTTGTGCTATTTCCCAGACTCTTCATTATCAAATCCTACCGATGGAGCTCCTCTGAGCTTACCATGCCTCCATCTGAGGCATTACCACAAATCAGCAAATTCACATTGTTCAGAACAGAACTTTTACAGATCTGGATCCCTGCTATTTCACATCTTCCCTTCCTCCTGATTGCCCCCAAGGCCTGGGTCAGGGTAAAAGTATCATCCTTTATCTTGGTGGGAGCAAAAGACATCAAAACTTTCCTCTTGGGTTTCAGGCAGCCTGTAGCTTACCAGGAACTAGGGAGGGTATTCCTCCCTTAAAGGGTGGCTAGGTGGAATGCAGATTGTTAGACAACTGAGGGAAATCCTAAGAGCAACTCAGAAACTGATCCTGTGTCTAATGGCTGGGTCCTGAAACATTTCTATGGTTGCATGGCTATTGCTACTACCCAAACAGCCAGCCAATGCTAAAACGGCCACCAAAGAGTGGACTCTACATATTGCCTTACAGAATTCAGAAAGTTCCCAGCATTGTTGCCAGCCTCAGCAACATCCTTAAACACCACATGCAGCATATGCTTAGGACTAAAGCCTAAGAATGTGCAGAAATTACTCATCAACATATGATCAATTTACAAGGAGAACACTATTCACATATTGTCAAACTGTGAGGACAGGGTCCATGTACATTTCGCTCACCTTTGTATTCCTAGATTCTAGAAAAGTTTGAGATCAAGTATATGCTAACTTGTCAAAATAATGAGTAAATGAATATAATACCATTCTGGTTAGGAGAACAAAGAATGGGCTTTAGAATAAAACACATATAGATTTAAGTTCATAGATTCAACATTTTATGGCTTCGGTTTTCTCTTATGTATGATGTGTACAGTAATATAAACTAGCTTGTTGGGTTGCTGGGATGAATAAAGTGGTTTGTTCGCAGTAAGTGAACTAGAGCACACAGTACGTGCTCTAAACACCTTGATATTAGTCTAGAGGGTGAGTGTGTGTGTGTCTGTGTGTGTGTGTGTATGTATGAGAGGGAGAAGTTGTGGAGAGAAAAGTTAATGTAAATCTTTCTAGATTTGGAGTCAGAATAAATGAAATTACCTTTTAGGGTTCTGTTTTTCATCTGCATAAAATGTAAAAACCCTTTAACAAACATTTTCCAAAGAATCCTGAACAGAAAACTGCTTGAGAGTTTAGCTCTCACCCTGATTCCCTAAGGTAACCTGTGGATTTGCCAATTGGTAATCCTAAGTATTTGAGCTGAATCTTAAAATCACTCAACAACATTATTTCCTAACAAAAGAATAATGAGATATTACTTTGGAACATTTTCCTGAATAGACTCCCACTTGTTACTCATTCTTCCCTTTAGTTGTTCAAGGATAAAATTGACTAAGTTAAGGTGTTAGAGCCAACTCTCTACCAGATGAAGTCAGTTCTAAAAGGTCATAATAAAATTAGTAAAGGCAGATGGAAAATGTGCAGATAACAGCTGGTAGCCCCCAAAGTGTGCACACTGGTGCAATTGTGATAGCAGACATTGCTCCTTCATCTCTTTGCTTTCTCTACATGCATTCTTTAATTCCCAGGGACACAGTTATCTTGGTGGTTGAAATTCAATCATATACATTACAGACTGATGGTTGGGAAGACATCATTAGGTCCTTAGCCAATATAGAATTCTACTTGTCGATATAGGTTATTAATGAGTAAGCATGAATAGAATCCTGGCTTATTAAAAATAGCTTTTGGGCCTTGGCCATAGATTCTAAAAGCTATCACTGCCCAACATTGTTATTAGCCTACAAAATTTTTTATCACTTCCTCCTACCAATGTTAGAGAATAGAAAATACAAATTATATCTAAAAAAATAGAGAAAAGTTTTATGTCCTCTTGTTTTAATCAGTTTTCTGCCATTCAATTGTCATAAATTCAAATTTCTAAACATAATTTAAAAAATATTCCTATGATGCTTCCACTGGATTCAGTTTAATTTATCCAGCATTTAGTGTTTCAAAGATATCTAAAATATAAATTTTAAGCATGTTTAATATATGTTTATTCTTCCATCCTCTTCTTACATACATAGTTGAATCCATAGCTGTATCAGAGATATTGGCCAGAGCAACTCAAAGAGAGTAATTATTTTAGTGAACTAAATTCTCAGAATAGAAACAAAACAAAAGAGATATTTGAATTTTCGCATGTAATTTTCTCCCTCACATTTATATTTTTGAAAGTCTATAGAGACAAGAATCCAGTTGTAAAGACATCGTGGGATGACCGTTGTACTGAATAATGGGATGCATGTAATGCAAATTCATTTGTTAAGCACCAAATAACCACACTCTCCTGGTTAGCATTTTTCTCCCCTCTTGGATAACTATGAATTAAGCAAAAGTTTAACTCCCTGTACAAGCTCCAGAAAACTTGGAGGCACTAATATTTTTTGATCACCTTCTTCCATTTCCATTCTTCATTTTGTAGGACCCAGCTGTCTGCTTACAAGACTACAAAGATTTTGTTTAAGACTGTATCAATGTTCTTGGTTTACCATTGACAGATTTGAAAAGGTTGTTGAAAACTGAATGCATATATGCAAATGTTTTGTTATTAAATGGAAACATTCCAAGATCTCAAATGATCCATGTGAAATTTTAATTATAACTTAACAGCTGCTTGAACTAATTGAAGGATATCAGAAAGGTGATTTCCTTCTCATTGTAATTAAAGAGTTAAGCCTAATTTGCTGTTGTCAGGACAAGACTAAATACCAATCTGGTCTGCCTAATTGTATTAAAAGGTAAACAGATAACTGCTAGAAAAGGGTAGGGCCCACCCTAGACAAAGACAACAGGTTCTCGATGTGCCATCGCCACACATTCCTATTGGAATATGAGCAATGACCTTTAAGCAAAGTAGCAACTGTTCTCAACTTCTGCTCTGAAGGCTGCAGTTTCATCTTGCAGCATCATCTGTTCATTCCCTCTTGTAGCCAATTTTATTTTCTTTCAATTTCTCAATCTTTTCCCCAAAGGTCCTCTGTGATCTCATCACTTATGAGAGAAGAAAACTGAGGCAGAGAAAAGGCAAGAGAATCTTCAGAGCAAACAACTGGTAGAAAACAAGACTCTTGACTAAATAGTATGGTGCTTTTTCCCACCACTCTCTGTGCTTTGCACCTACTAACATGGAATTTATCTAGTTTTCAATTTATTATATTACAGTAATGGGGGAATACATCTTGAAGTCTTTTTAATGGTATGCTGGTCACTTGCCCTTTGTTCTGGAAGAGCCAGAAAGTTGTGTTTTTGAATTTTTTTTTTAACTAGAGTTCTATGGAAGAGTATCCTTTATGAGCAGTATCATCCTTTAATATCCTAACTGAAAGGGGTTGAAGCTCCTATTCAGTAGTGCAAGGATTTTAGATGCAAAATAAATGAATCATTTTAAGTCTGATATTTCATACTCTTTATAAAACCCTGTCTCACTTTCTGAGTAGGCTTCTAGATATGAAAACAGGTGGAATTCAGCTGCCAAGGGTTCTGGCAATCCTGATGCTTCTTGGATGATTATTCTTGTTCTTTTTTTATGAATTCATTTTCTTTCTATCAGCCCATAACATAAGGATAGTCAGTATTTGTTTCTGTCTTTTTTTTTTTTTTCACTGTCTAAAAAAGAGACTCCTACGTAAACTCATTTGGAGTAGTGTACGGGACTGCAGGGGGAGGGGCTTATTTACTCATCTTAATGGACACGTGTCTCCTGCCGCCAGATTCAAATACATATTGCAAGTGAGGCAAAGCCAAAAACAGAGAACCACTGTCAGAATGAACCACTGTCCCTGTGTGTGGTCCATGTGTTAGCCCTCAGGCATGTCAGAGTAGCTTATACAGAAACCCTATAATTCTTTATCAGAGCTCTATAATTAGAGCTCTATAATTCTTTATAGAGCTCTATAATTCTTTATCAGAGCAATAATCTCTATAATTCTTTATCAGAGCAATAATCTCTTTACTTAGAACAGTAACACACACATTATTATATTATTAAACTTTTGACTCACTTTTCTAATCTATGCCCAGTCCCATATTGTTATTGCCTAATTACGTATTTGTTGCATCTACTCAAATTCAACCTGTTTAACTTCTTCCCATGAAAACCAGCTCCCTTGTTAATATGACCCATCTCTCCTATATTACCTTTCCAGCTATAGTCTCTCTCTCTCAAATTATTCAACCTACATAACACTGACATTAATCTTCATAAAGCATCATTTAGTAGGTAATGCCATCCTACTGCTCAAAACCATTTAACACTGGGAATTTCCTATAAAGTTTAAATTCCTTAGGCTGACATTAAGAGCTCTCATAATTTTACCCTAAACTCTTCCACTTGTCATAATTCTTAGTTTTAAGCATCATAAAAACTACTCTAACTACTTAAAGTAGAAAGGCATTTGTTAGAAGACTCATTGGGTTGCTCATGTAATAGTTGAGGAGACCTAAGAACCTGGCTCAAAAAAAGGAAATGAAGAGGAGAGGCCAGGCAGCCCAAACCAGCTCAAAATCATGCCACTGAACTATTCTGGTGAGGACACTGCTGCTTCCACCATTGACCACTGGATGCCATAGCTTGCCACTCCCATCACCAACACTGCTGATGTCAACACTGGGTACACTGCCATTGCTGCCACAGAAAATGGATGTGGCCACTTCTACTACCAGAATGGATACCTCATTACAAAGGTGTCTGTTTCGGATCCCAAGTCCCAGATGAGCCTTCTGCTTGGACAAACCTATGTCTGTGCCCAATCTTTTGGTGTAAGGGTAAGGTGCAAGTATCTGGACTTTCCAAGTTATAGAGTGAGAAGTAAGTCTGCTTGCTACCAATGCCCATGTGGGGGGAATTCCCCAACCGGGAACTCAGATGGCAAGGAGAACAGAAAATAAACAATTAAAGAGAGAGAGGACAAGAGAGCTTTTTGGCTAACTAATGTCCTAACCAAACCATTAACCCACTAATCTATGGTATACTCAGTCCTGTTCCTACTCACCTTCACAAATCATTGAATGAATTATGATTCTGCTTATTAAAACATCTAGTATATCACCAAAAAATAGTAGTTCCTAATTCATGAATAAGTACTACTTCCATTCCAGCCAAAATGCCTTTTTCTCTATCTTCACATCTACCCAGCCTAAGGATTTACGTAAATTCCATCTTGTCCAAGGAGTTATCTGTGAACACTCAACTCAGTGTTAGCTGCTTTTTCTAAATTCCTACTGCATTTAATCTGTATCATTCATTTTGGTGTTTATCATTCATACTGTCACACCATTCACTATATGTTCATGTGTGTAGTTTAATATCCACAGATTGCAACCTTCATGACAATAAGACCATGTGTTATAATACTTTGCAGCAACTCTGGAACACATCATCATATTTTGGGGAGAGAAGCACATAATAAATGCTTACTGATTGCCTGTCTGTGGCTGAAGTAGGTTTTCAATTAAAATTTTAATCACACACCTCCACATACTTCCATTCTATAAAAGGAAAAGTGTAGAAAAAAATATGGGTTAATAAGTTAACTGATTTTTTGTTAATCGAGGCATTATCATAATAAGGCTCTAGAATAATTTATTTTGTTCTCATATAATTTATTTTTTACTTTAAACCATGTAACAAAAGTTTTGTAAGACATAAAGGGAAAGAACTGAGAAAAATAAGTTTATCCAGGGCAGAAATGCCATGTTATTTAAATAAAAAGAACTCAAGGTCTCTTATCCCAAATAGAATAGGAGCTACCAGTCACCCAGATAAATCACCCATCACTCCCTTGCCACTGGCTCTTACCGTTAGCTTCTGACATGCTTAAGTCTGTCCCGTATAAATCAACAAGCGCACTTTCTTGACTCTTTGTCCTTTTGCAGGATGACGCTCTCCCTCATCCTCTTTCCTTTCATAGCCTTGCTTCTTAGACATGGAGCCCGTGCTCATTGTCTTTGTATCCTCAAAACTGTGCAAGTTAGCAACACTACTCCAGTTAATCTAACACTGACTTCACGATGTAGCTTTCATTTGTTAACCTCAGTGCACCTTTTTCAGAATTTCCCTTAACATGACCATTAGGTGTAATCAGATCCAATGGCCACTCCCACTGTTTTGAAAAAGGTCTCCTCCTTAGCTTTCATACTGTTTGTTTCCCAGCTCTCTTTCTTCATCTCTCTTCCTTGAAAAAGTTTTAAGAGACCTCCCTTACTTCAATCCACCTGTTTAATAGTGGATGTTCTCCATCATGTCCATGAGGTCCCCCCAAATTGTTCATCTTATAAGTGTATCAAATAAACACACTGTAGACCTTAAACTTTCAAAATGCTCTATGCCAATTATATCTCAGTAAAGCTGGAACAATGGAATACAAATATTGGCTGTTTCCCAAATTATTGTCCTTCACCTTTTCCCCTTGTACTTTCCCATCTATTTATATATCTCAATCCCCCACTCATTTCCAGCTAGTTTACCTACAAGGCTTACTGCTACCTAATGTATATCACTCCTCACTTGTTTTGTTTTGTTAAAATGAAATTGATAACAACCCTTCTCTGGAATTTCTGATACAATGCCATGTCTTACAGTGACTATCACCTATAGTGTAATGACTCAGGTCTACATCTCTAGCCCAGATTTCTCTCTAGAGCCCAAATCATATATTCAGCTGATTCCTGGTTAAAAACTTAATGCCTGTTAACAACCAGAATCTTGTCCAAGACCCGAAACTCCAGAAGACATGCACCTATTTCACCTCCTTTAGATTGGACTTTTGTCAAATATTGAATCCTGCCCAGAATCAGAATAAAGCTTTGACACTCCCCAAATTATAGTTGTGATACATATAGATCCCTCCCAGGTATGGTGCAGATGAAGGGACGAAGGTGGCACCACTGTTTCCACCCTGATGAGAAGTTAGCCTGCTCTGGGTCAAACAAACTCAGACCCAGTTTGGGGCTGGCTTCAGTTCTTCTGCTCCCACATTCATAAAGTAGATATAATAACAACATATCTAACCTGACTGGGGGAATAGATTCCAAAAATGTATACAAAGTTCTAAGCTATTAACACTACATTTTAAACAGTTATTACTGTTTCCTATATGTTTTCCAGAAAACCATGTTTTATCTAAATCTCCTTTTGGGGGCTACTTATTAAGTAAAAAAATCAGGTAGTTATGCTCAAATTAAACTAAAATGTATTTGTTCCAGAATCCTATTATTTTTGTCATTGTGTAGCATTTTTCCAATTAAATTTATCAAATTTGTAAGTTTATATAAATAATGTTATTTTGAACCCTTGAGAGTATCTTTATTTAATCTATTTTGAGCACTTATAGACTTCTTATCTATCTAGTTTTCCAGTCAAGATAAATTATGAACAATTTTTACTCTCTGTGCCATCTTGTCTAGGCACCAAAATCACAGCAATTGCAGATTTGTTGAAAATAAACTCTGGAATTGCTTCAGTTGCCCATACTATTAGCGACTAAGAGTAATTACATCAGTAAGATTTGGAGCACACCTGGTGATCTAAGCATACAGCAGGGTGCTTTCCGTGGGTTTTCCCTCTCATCACACAGACTGCTAAAAAGACATGCAATCAAAGGTCAAGATCTAATAAAATTAATAATTTAAATGCTTCATCAAGGATGTTCTTAAGTGAAACTGGCATTTTATTTATTTACTGACTGTTTTAGCTTTCACTGCAAGTCTGTAGCAGTAGGAACACACTGACTATTAGCACAGTTTGGTGCCACTGCCTTGATTCCTGTTAACGCACAGCAGTTGCAACCACCATTGCTTCTGCATAATCAGCACGATGTCAATACAATGAAAAAGGCAAATAATGTCTGAATATTATTAAGGAAATTGTCTTGACCTGGCAGGCCACCTAGAAGGGTCTCAGGGACCCTCAGTGCTCTGCCAATGCTTTTAGAACTACTGCTCTATGGCACAGAGCAGGCAAGATCTCAAGACAGTCCACTCTGGAAACCCCATGCCAGTGAGACTAATCAGTAAAGTCCCTGATCTTTACTAAATCAGGAAAAATCTGACAAAACTTTATCTTAGTTTTTATTTCAAAATTTAAGTCAAACATGAATAATATCACTTCCCACAACCACAGATGATCTTCCTTGAATTCCCAACATATGGACTCAATCCCTTTCATGTAGTCCTTGTCATATTTTACCCTAAATTTTAGTTGTATTAGGTCTGTTACTCTTTGTTAGGCAGAATACCTTCAGTACAGACTTATGAGATTCTAGGAAATAATTCTGACTATATGCCCTGAATACATAAGAGTCACTCACATATATTTGTTTTTTGAATTGACTTATATAATTGGCAAAGCCAAAAAGAATTAGGGAATTCCTTGGTGGTCCAGTGGTTAAGATTCCGTGCTCTCACAGCTGGGAGCCTGGGTTCAATCCTTGGTGGGGGAACTAAAATCCCACAAGCCGCGCTGCATGGCCAAAAGAAAAAAAAAAAGCTAAAAGCCAAAAAGAATTAGGCCTACACCACAAGGTGTCCTTTAAAGAGGGTTTCAAATAAAATTTAGCAATATATTTAAGAGCTAAAACTACTTAGAATAAAACAGGAGTATATCTTTGTGACCTTGAGTTAGGTAATAATTTCTTGGAAATAACATTTAAAGCACAAACAGCAAAAGATAAAAGATAATATAATTGGGCAACTCAAAATTTAAAACTTTTGTGCTGCAAATAATACCATCAAGAAAATGAAAGACAATCCATAGAATGAAACAAAATATTTGCAAATTATGTATCTGATAAGATACTTATATCCAAAATATATAAAGAAGTTTACATCTCAACAATAAAAAGAAAAATAACCTAATTTAAAAATATGCCAATGATTTGAATAGACATTTCTCCAAAGAAGATATGCATATGGCAAATAGGCACATAAGAAATGCTCAACATCATTAATCATTGGGGAAATACAAATAAAAACTAGAAAGACACACAAAAACAAGTATTGGTAGGATATAGAGAAATTGAAATACTCACACACTGTTGGTGTGAATGTCAAATAGTGCAGCTACTACGGAAAACAGGTTAGCATTTGCTCAAAAGGTTAAATATAGAGATACCATATGATCTAGAAATTCTACTCCTAGGTATATACCAAAGAAAAATGAAATCAAATGTCCATATAAAACCTTGTACATATATATTCACTGTAGCATAATTCATAATAGCCAAAAAGTAGGAACAACCCAAATGTTCATCAACCAATAAGTGAATAAACAACATGTGATATATCCATACAACGGAATACTATTTGGCAATTTAAAAAATAAAGTACTAATATGTGCAAGAAAATGGGTAAACCTTAAAAGTATTACGCTAAGTGAAGGAAACCGCACACAAACGACCACATACTGTATGAGTTTTGTAATTCCATTGATATGAAATGTGCAGAATAAGCAAATCTATAGAGACAGAATGTAGGTTAGTAGGAGGATGTTGGAGGGAAGTGGGGAATGACTGCTAACAGTGTGGGGTTTCCTCTAGGAAAACAAAAGTGTTCTATAATTAGATTGCAAAGATTATTGCACAATCCTTTAAATATACCAAAACCCACTGAATTGTATACTTAAAAAAATTATTCAGGCAGGACCCATCAAGCTTTTGGTTAGTGGACTATAATCAATGTTTATCAAATAAATATAACAATATTTACATATCGGTATTTACTGTGTTAGAAACTAAAATTTAGAACATTAAGAAGCTGCATAAACAAAGGAGATAGCTAAACAGTTGAACTGAAAATAAAATAAATTTTAATTCATTTTCATTCATAAATCAAATATAGTCTATAGACCACTTTTTCAGGAGACAGGTTCAGGATCTATTTTAACTAGGTAACATTGGCTAAGTTAACTTTTCTGTGCTTGATTCACCATCTGAACAACTGGAAATTTGCCATATTCAAGATTTAATGTGAAAACAATAAGCTTTAGCACAAAATATTTTCTTCTAGTAATGCACATGTAATGATATATTTTTAGAACTCTAAACATTTGATAATCAATGGCATACCTTTTCACAACAAAACACATATATATGACACATAATCCAATAGGAAACTATTGATCATGCCCAGAAATCTACTTTTCAGTTTTAATATCTGGACTGCTTTTTAAAACAATTCCAGGAAAAATTCCAATACAAACATTTTGGGCAAAAGGAAGGAAGGTATACCCATCCCCACACTGTGTTTCATGGTTAAAAAAACTGTCTAAAAATTTTTTTTTGACCCCTCTCTCCCTATCCTGACAAAAGTAAATTTAAAGCAATTGAGAAGATAAATGGTTCCTCACATAAAGTGGGGGAAGGAAAACTAATTTGGGAATATGACAGCAAAACACTCATTTGTCATGACTACATTGAGGTATCTTGGAAGATGACTAGAACCTTGTTGTACATTGTGTGACTGGAAGGACCAACGTCTGTTTTCTTCCCCTTCCTTTGTCACACTCCACCTCCTGCTGCCTCGGTTCATTTCCACTGAAGGTTACTAGCAATATTAACTCTCCATGGCAGTAAGTCAGGTGCCCAGCAGCAAGGCAGGGGAGATGCGTAGGGAACTGAGAGAAGGAGGAGGAAGACACACCAACCGGGGTGGGGGTGGGGGACAGTGGGTCATGAATTTGTAAGAACTAATTTGTCTAATATTCAGTAACAAAAGGACCTCGTCTGCACTGTGCATTAATGCAACATCAATCACTGGGTAACTGCTCCACACACATAATGAGAATATTCTCTGGCCAGCCCCGTGGTCTGTACAGACAGTTGGGGAGATAATAACCCAAATGGAATTTTTATTTTAATGCAACTCCCATCCTTTAAACACAAAAATGAAACAGATTAAAGTTTGTAAAAATGTAACAGCCTTTCATAAAATCTTAGTGTGATAACGTACTTATTCCAGCAGTGATGCCTGAAGAGCCTGAAATGTCTCCACTTGATTGTTGGGATTCTCCAGTTTAATGGCCCTTTTCTTTTAAATTCATTATGAGTTGCTTTAGTCCTTCCAGTCATTGTGTCTAATAACATTGGCTCATCTGATTACATTTCTTTTTTTTTTCCCTTCTTTTTTAAGGATGCTTGAAAACTGCACTTCATTTAGATTAACTTTATTTTCGAATCAAAATTATACCCGTATTGATACTTATGTGAAATATTTAAAATATATATTTACTCCCATGTTATATACACAATAGTTGAAAAATAGATTAATTACTACAAAAATTCACAGAAAACAGATCAGCTTCATTGCAGAAGAAATTTAGGTCATCTGTTAGAGAAAAAAATTCCCCCATCTCCTATTTATTTTTCCACTCTAAAAAACAAAATCTATGCAAAAATGTAGAGATTTTTTCACTTGTTAGACTACAGCAACTTCTCTCCTAAGGACACTTTACAAATAAATTTGAAAATAGACATGAATAAACAGAAGAATAGCTTTTGACATTTAATGATTTTCTAAGAAATAGTCAGCAAATAAGAAATCTACCTGAATTTTTCTAAATGTAGTTCATGAGACACAATGAAATCAGTGCATTAGGGCATTCAATATGTTGTCACTAGAGAAATAATGAACTCTCCCTTGCAGAAATATTTCTAAAGGACAATTTAAAAAGGGACCGAGAGGAAATATGAAAAATAGTAAGCCTAACAATGACAAACAGAAGGAAAAAAATTTAATGAGGTCAAGTTGAAAATATAATTTAAGATAAAAAGCCTCATTGAACTCTTCCTGCTGTTCTACTATAACAGAATAATATAATCAGCTTCCTTGATCTGTGGTATAGATTCCAACTCACGGAAGCTGCTTTAGCATGAAGCAATCACATACAAAATGGCTGTGTTAATAATGAGTAGACATATACTATCTTATTTGTGGATTTTAGGACTGAATAATTAAATTTTACAATAATATTTTAAAATTTATTTTTAGATCTATATACCATAAGGCTCCCAGAAATCCTTGATATCTTTACATGACTTGATACAAATATATTAACTTCTTTATTAAACCTGAACAAATCTTTATTAATCAGAGCACTATGAAATGATTGATTAATGAGTAATTGATAATAAGTCTAATAATTGGTCTATGTTTTCACCATGAGTTTCTAATTTTGCTTTAGTTTCAGCATTAAAAATACCTTGTTCTGGGCTTCCCTGGTGGTGCAGTGGTTGAGAGTCTGCCTGCCGATGCAGGGGACACGGGTTTGTGCCCCGGTCTGGGAAGATCCCACATGCCGCGGAGCGGCTAGGCCCATGAGTTATGGCCGCTGAGCCTGCGCGTCTGGAGCCTGTGCTCCGCAACGGGAGAGGCCACAACAGTGAGAGGCCTGCATACCGCAAAAAAAACCCAAAAACCTTGCTCCTTGAAATAAAAATAAAAATCCCCTCCACACACTAAGATTCTAAGTCAAGTTTTTCCCCTAAAAAGATCGCTAACAAGCATGTACTTGTGTATTTCCACAAACAAAGAAGGATAATAGTTAAATTTAATTTTCTGTAGCCTATATTAAAAACAGTGTGTTTTCTCACTTTAAAATATAAAATTACACTATAATGTGAACATGCTTTTCCAACTCTGTACCTCATCATCTCTTTTGAGAATCACTGCTTTAAAGAGAGGCCTAATTTGGTCAGACTTCTCCAGAAAACAGTTGGGAATTGGATTAGAAGTCTTTGATCCTAGCCTCCAATATGGCCCCCAATGATCCTTGCCTCTTGGTACGTGAGCTCCTATGTAATCTCTTCCTGCACTGTACCAGGAATGTGGTACAGTGCCATAGAATATGGCAGAAGTGATGACATATGCTTTCTGAGATGGGTTTATGAAAACACTGTAGCTCTTATGTGTCTAATCAATCACTCTCTCTCTTGGATCATTTACTCTGGGAGGAGCCAGTTTCCATGTGATGAGCAGCCCTATGGAGAGGACCTTGTGGCAAGGAACTGAGCCCTCCAACCAACAGCCAGGAAGGAACTCAAGCCTCCTGCCAAGAGCCGTAGGAGTGAGGTAGAAAGCAGATTCTCTAGCCCCAGTCAAGCATTTAGATGACTGCGGCCTTGGCCTACACCTTGACTGCAGCCTCGTGGGAGACAATGAACCAGAACTACCCAGCTAAACTGGGTAGGTAAACAGATTCCTGACCCTAAGGAACTGTGTGAGATAAATAAGTCTTTGTTGTTTTAAGTTTGTTATGCAGTGATTGATAACTAACACAGTTCCTGCTAGCATTCTGCAACCAAAAAGAATAGGTATAGTGCTAAAGAGAGTGATACATTTCCATTGCCAATAGATATGTTATCTGTCTAGTGCACTAAAATTTGTCCAACCTGGTTAATAGAGCCAGGGTATGGATAATTCCCTCCTTTTCCCAATGCAGGACTATGCCTGCATAAGTTATATAACTAAAACCAAAAGAAAACAAAACAAAAATGACTGATCTATTGTGACCCATGGCATTTTTGCTGCATACACTACAAAGAATCCTTTGAATAATATTCAAAATGGATAATTAATGCTACAAAAGTTTCACATTAACATTTTCATTCTGTTAAAATAAGTTCAAAATGCTAACCTACATACATTGCTTGTGGACCTCATAATTTTGAGATTTATGAGAACTGGCATAGTTGGCATTAGATAAAAACTAGATGAATAAATGAATGAACTAATTTACTGTACTACTAGGTTCTATTTTATTATTGAAGTGGAATGTGGAAACAAATGATCAGAACAAACATCAATCAGTCCTGTTTAAATAACAAAATTATATGCTGGCTGTAGCCACATATCTAGATATGGTATATGTCTAAGAGAACAAGGTTATATAAAACCTTTCCTCCAGTTATTTTCTTATTGTGAATAGTCATCCACATCATATTAGTAAGAAAGCGAATTCATTAGGAAGAGAATGAATCCTGAGGCCTCAACTAAGTCATCTATGTTGGTAGCCCAGCATCCAGTATAGTCTTGGTATTGTCTACTCCAGGAGAGGACAGGGTCAAAGATTATTTAACTCTATTGGATTCCAAGGAACGACTTCATTTTCATCCTGGCAGGTGACCAAGGAAGCTTAATCCTGGTATCAAGGTCATCTGAGAGGTTTTCACGTAAACAAAGACATGGCTCAGACAAAGAGCAGAAACTGTAAAAACTGACACAAGATGATAATTATTGTAATATGATAAACTGGACAGGCTATGAAAATCCTCTGAGCTTCCTCTGAAGAACTCACCTACATATAAAATCAAAATCCAGGGGCAAGTCTCCATTGTTCCTGCAGCCTGCCCACCCTTGGAGTTCTGAATGTTACATGCCATCCCTAAATTCGCAAGTTACTGTACAGAACTAGGACATGGCCAGGTTGGAGACCACATACTTCTTAGCCTTAGGTAGTCCAGTCACCTTACCCATTTTTGGTAAGATTGTCCTTCTTCTCTGAGGGATGCAGCTCTGACCTGGACCACTTCTACTTTGGGTACTGGTTAAGAAACTGAAAACACTTGGCAGGGATAGAGAAGCAGAGTGGAGATCACATTTCTCCAGTGCAGAAGTGAGTACAAATTTACAAATTCTCTCAGTCAGATTCACATATATAAGAGAGATGATGCTCTGGACATATTAGTCACATGACTATCAAGTTCAAATTCTTCTTCTGGCTGCCACTTCCCTGTACATAGCCCTGTTTCCTGGGAAGTAGTACCAGCCTGGTCTTTACGTGGAGTTGGCCACTGATTGGACCAGGTGGGGAGTGGTGTGGTATTTGACTCAAGGGTAACCAATCCCTGAGCTGGCCAGTAAGCTATAATGGTCACCGCAAGAGCAGTATAAGAGCACTACTGGGCTTCAGGCAGAATAACACCATTGTTTTCATTTTTGATTTTACAAGTGCTGACACACTTGTAAGAGCATTATTCTCCTTTCCCAAAGCTTCTATTTTTCAACTTTCTTCCTCTTCTCTGTATCTCACATGCCAAAATGAACCAGCCTTTAGTTGACACACACTTTATTCTAGGGGATAATGTGTAGAATCAGGCATATTATTGGTCACATTTGTTGAACAGTAAGAGCAATCGATTTTGTCTTTCATAGGCACACAATAAATATTTCTGAATGAGAACTGTTAAATGAGGAGAAATTTCTCCTTAATTTGCATGCAGATATTTAAATCTTTGAAAGAGCTATGATTCTTTCTAAAAGAATACTTTTTTAAGTGCCTTATCCTATAAGTAGTTTTGTGTATGCTATTTCCAAAAAGAACTCTTATTCCAGTTAACATTTTAATAAACCATGCAATGCCCTTTTTTTTTAGTTAAAATTCCCTGTATAAATGAACATAAGAAAAAAAGAAAGAAAAAAAATGAACATAAGCATAAAACTATAATAATATGACTAGAAATTAGATACCCAGGTAAAGCTACCACATTAGTTTGGTTAGGATATCAAGAGTCATGTTCATAGTCATGCTCTCCAGTAAAATTCATACGTCTACATTTTGGGCACATTAACTTCATGTATCTTCCTGAATATGGTGGCTATTCTCCCACCATTGAGCAAAGAAATATCCATAAAGTAATATTAGCCTCTTCATTCTCAGTGTAGTAATCCAGTGAAGAAACTAATATCCTGGGCAAACATTATAAATATGTTTTATTGTATACTACGGAGTGTTTGCATATCGTAAAATCTTCAATACCTTCTTTCAACAGAAAAACAAATCAGGTCAGACATCATTAATTAGCTTTTCAAAAACTCCATAATTAACCTAGCTAAGAGTTACTGCTCCTTTTATCAGATTATTTTAATATATTATAAGGAGTACAACATTTGTGACATATAACACAACATGGTAGCAAATGGGCATAGTGATTATTTTATGGTTCTGTCTTGAACAGCTTCTTTGTCAATATATAAAGCTGCTTTAGATGTGTAAATGAATCCTCTGCTGTCACCATTCAGAGTATTGTATAAACAGTAGACTTCCACACAAAATATCTTTATGTTTAATACCTTCATATTTTCATTTTTACTTAACCAATTTTTTTTTTCAAGAATGCTCTATCGAGATCATTAGTGCTTATTTTATTTTAAACGTTAGGATAAGAATTCCAAAGCACATCAAAGTCATGGTGCTGTTTTTCCAAGGAAAGACTGTTACACAGACACAGGGTTGAAAGAGTCACATACATGGACTTTTAAATATGTGGTAGTTTGAGAAAAATTTATTAAAATGGCGATTTCTATTAGGGATGCTGACCAATTTAACTGATCTAGAACACAAGGTTACAGTTTCAGTGACAAGTAAATTAAAGGAAAATCAGATGTTCTATAATCAGTGATTTATCTTTTTGCTTCTTCTTTAACCAAGGAATTAAATACAGCCCCTGTTAGTCTAGTTATCTATGATGTGCAAGGCAGACAGGATCTATTGTGTACCCACTGTGAGTGACAGCATGAATGACAGCCTTTGCCAGTCAAAGCTGTGATAAGGACTGGGTTCTGAGAGAAGCTCCTATTTGAGAGCCATCTGCATTGTCCCAGCCATCACTTCTGGCAGGAAGGCTGATTCGGAGATAAGAAGGTGATGGTACTGAGCTTATTTCAGAGAAGGATCTCAGCAAACTAATCAGTGCCATCTGCATTTAGAACAACACTCATCAATTTGGCTTCTTTCTTTCTTCCTCTCTCTCTTTCTTTTTTTAACTTTTCACTGAATACTTCCAAAGCTTCATTACATTTTGTGTGCTACCAAAGACAGACTCTCAGTATTAAAGAGCAAAGAAAACCAAACCAAACAAAAACATGGAAAAGATCTGAGAATAATGAAAACGCAGCAGCAAGAAGGCCTGTGAAAGATATTATTCTGATGGACTCAGATTGGTGAAATGCTAGCAAAGTCTGCGTTACAGGCTCCCAGAGACTCAAATGCTAATTAAGAGGCAATGGTTTACTGAAGTCTTCCAGAGAAAGGATGGCCTCTGCCCAAGAGGTGTGCATAAGTGAAAACAATAACAAAAACACTATCAATAGAAGGTAGACATGAAGCTAAGTAATAGAGGTCCCTGTCAGCAACTTGAAAGCCCAGTGGAATTAGAAAGAGGGAAATTTCACTTTGGGCTAGTGTTGTAGAATGCTTAATTGTCCAACTTGTCAGTCAGTTTGCACCTCACACAAAAATAACTAGATATGAGAAGTGTATCCAGCTTGAGCCAACAAAGATTGTTGGGGTACCGTGATAGATCAAAGCAAAGTAAAATATTATAAACTACACAAATAATGATATGTTTTCATTCACATAGCTCTTCTCAAATATAAACTATTTAACAGGACTTGGAAACAATTAATGTTCAATAGCCAGTGAGAACTGGAGAGATTTTCTGGTGGAATGCTATGGGAATAAAAGATAACAAGATAGTCCATAATTATGTTTTCTTTTATCAAATTGCAAGCCATACTGGGGATTTGCCATGGAGGACAGAGTAAAAGCAGAATGAGAGTGAAGAAAGTCTGAATTGACTGAAGACAGGACAGGAGGCAGAGCGGAAGACTGGAAAACAGGATCCAGCATGCAAGCAACAAGCAACGGTCTGAGAACCAAGTGGCAGAAACTGCTGTGAGACCACTGAGGGGCAGAGCTCTCCCTAGTCATGGACTAAGCGGTCTGCTCCAACAACTAGCAAAGCAGAAGTTCAGATGGAGTCCCACTGAGGTTCAAGGTTGGGTGGCGGTAGATGAGGGGGTATGAGACGCTGTTGTGCTGGAGCATGTGCCTGCCGAGAAAGAAAGGGTTACAGGGAGGCCTGGACTGCAGCATGGGTCTGAGACGTAGGCTTTCCTATCTCAGAGCTCTACCTTACTGATACCAAATGGTCCCAGAGCAACCTGAAACCCAATGAACACATTCTCCTTCAGAAATGTTAATTCTCTCCCTTCCCAATTAAGGAGGAAGGCAGCCATGTAGTGGTTTAGAGGCACTAGCTTTGAAGTCAGGCTGCCAGTATTTGAACCCTGGTTGCCTCACTTACTAGCTGTCTGTCTTTGGCAAAGTTACTTAAATTTTTGTTGCCTCAGTTTACTAAAATGGGGATATTATTAACAGTCCTTACTTCTCAAAGGGTTATGTAATGATTAAATGAGTAAATCCACATAAACCATTTTGAACAGGAACTTGACTCACAGTAAGTTCTCGACAGCTATTTCTTTTTTTTTTTTTTTTTTTTTTTTTTAGCTATTTCATTGTTGTCATTTTTTGTTGTGGTGGTTATTTCATGTACTTCAGGTCAATGAGGTAGAGAAATTTTCCTTCTTAGCCCTACCCACCCCAATTTCCACTTGCAGACCATTTCTTCAACTGCCTCTTGTAAAACTTCCTATTCTGCCCTCACCATTTCTTTGGAGCCATTGTTACTCATTTCTTGGTCATTTCCCTTGATTCACAAATTTAGCTCTGGGCCTTGTCTTCCTTGTCATACAAACTTTATCCAGTCTTGATAACTTGATCAGCAATCAGTCTTATCCATCCAATTTAATAGACTCTCAACTTCTTGGCCTCCTTGTCTCAGATGATCTCATCCTTCACAGGACCTCAGTACACTTTCTCTGGATCATACCCGAGATTTCATCATCAACAGAATCTGCACCGTCTCCAACTCAGAAATGCAAACATTCCACTGTGGAATCACAGCTTCCTATACTTTTCTCTTCCTTACTCAAATAGTACTCTCTTTACAATGTTATGGTCCCCAGGGTACTGGAACCACCAAGTTTTCATCTTCTCTCAACTTCCCCCTGGCTTCATTCTCCAACTTACAAGCCAAAGTTTATTATTATAATCATACTTTCAACTACATGGTTTCTCTCCTCCTTGATTGTACTTTCTTTGCAAAACTCAAATTCCAGACGAACATAGTTGAATGTAGCTGGAGAAAATTATATAACCAGGCATACTGGGGTTTTTTTTGTTTGTTTTTTTTTTGTTTGTTTTGTTTTAACATCTTTATTGGAGTATAATTATTTTACAACAGTGTGTTAGCTTCTGCTTTTTAAAAAAGTGAATCAGGTCTTCCCTGGTGGCGCTGTGGTTGAGAGTCCACCTGCCGATGCAGGGGACACGGGTTCGTGCCCTGGTCCGGGAAGATCCCACATGCCACGGAGCGGCTGGGCCCGTGAGCCATGGCCGCTGAGCCTGCGCGTCCGGAGCCCGTGCTCCGCAACGGGAGAGGCCACAACGGTGAGAGGCCCGCGTACCGCAAAAAAACAAAAACAAAAACAAAAACAAAAAGTGAATCAGTTATACATATGCATATGTTCCCATATCACTTCCCTCTTGCGTCTCCCTCCCTCCCACCCTCCCTATCCCACCCCTCTAGGTGATCACAAAGCATCGACCTGATCTCCCTGTGCTATGTGGCTACTTCCCACTAGACATTTATTTTTCGTTTGATAGTGTATATATGTCCATGCCGCTCTCTCACTTTGTCACAGCTTACCCTTCCCCCTCCCCATATCCTCAAGTCCATGCTCTAGTAGATCTGTGTCTTTATTCTCATCTTAACCTAGGTTCTTCAGGACTTTTCTTTCTTAGATTCCATATATATGTGTTAGCATATGGTAGTGTTTTTCTCTTTCTGACTTACTTCACTCTGTATGACAGACTCTAGGTCCATCCACCTCACTACAAATAACTCAATTTCGTTTCTTTTTATGGCTGAGTAACATTCCATTGAATATATGTGCCACATCTTCTTTATCCATTCATCCGATGATGGGCACTTAGGTTGTTTCCATCTCCAGGCTACTGTAAATAGAGCTGCAATGAACATTTTGGTACATGACTCTTTCTGAATTATGGTTTTCTCAGGGTATATGCCCAGTAGTGGGATTGCTGGGTCATATGGTAGTTCTATTTGTAGTTTTTTCAGGAACCTCCATACTGTTCTCCATAGTGGCTATATCAATTTACATTCCCACCACCAGTGCAAGAGTGTTCCCTTTTCTCCACACCCTCTCCAGCATTTATTGTTTCTAGGTTTTTTGATGATGGCCATTCTGACTGGTGTGAGATGGTACCTCATTGTAGTTTTGATTTGCATTTCTCTAATGATATATGTAGTTGAGCATGCTTTGATGTGTTTGTTGGCAATCCGTATATCTTCTTCAGAGAAATGTCTATTTAGGTCTTCTGCCCATTTTTGGATTGGGTTGTTTGTTTTTTTGTTATTGAGCTGCATGGGCTGCTTGTAAATTTTGGAGATTAAACCTTTGTCAGTTGCTTCATTTACAAATATTTTCTCCCATTCTGAGGGTTGTTTTTTGGCCCTGTTTATGGTTTCCTTTGCTGTGCAAAAGCTTTTAAGTTTCATTAGGTCCTATTTGTTTATTTTTGTTTTTATTTCCATTTCTCTAGGAGGTGGGTCAAAAAGGATCTTGCTGTCATTTATGTCATAGAGTGTTCTGCCTATGTTTTCCTCTAAGAGTTTGATAGTGTCTGCCTTTATATTTAGGTCTTTAATCCAATTTGAGTTTATTTTTTGTATCGTGTTAGGGGGTGTTCTAATTTCATACTTTTACATGTACCTGTCCAGTTTTCCCAGCACCACCTATTGAAGAGGATGCCTTTTCTCTATCTTTGCCTCCTTTTCAAAGATAAGGTGACCATATGTGTGTGGGTTTATCTCTGGGCTTTCTATCCTGTTCCATTGATCTATCTTTCTGTTTTTGTGCCAGTACCATACTGTCTTGATTACTGTAGCTTTGTGGTATAGTCTGAAGTCAGGGAACCTGATTCCTCCAGCTCCATTTTTCGTTCTCAAGATTGCTTTGGCTATTCGGGGTCTTTTGTGTTTCCATACAAATTGTGAATTTTTTTTGTTCTAGTTCTGTGAAAAATGCCAGTGGTAGTTTGATAGGGATTGCATTAAATCTGTTGATTGCTTTGGGTAGTAGAGTCATTATCACAATGTTGATTCCTCCAATCCAAGAACATGGTATATCTCTCCATCTATTTGTATAATCTTTAATTTATTATAAGACACTTTCATCAGTGTCTTATAATTTTCTGCACACAGGTCTTTTTTATCCTTAGGTAGGTTTATACCTAGATATTTTATTCTTTTTGTTGCAGTGGTAAATGGGAGTGTCTTCTTAATTTCACTTTCAGATTTTTCATCACTAGTGTATAAGAATGCCAGAGATTGCTGTGCATTAATTTTGTATCCTGCTACTTTACCAAATTCATTGATTAGTTCTAGTAGTTTTCTGGTAGCATCTTTAGGATTCTCTATGTAGAGTATCACGCCATATGCAAACAGCGACAGCTTTACTTCTTCTTTTCCTATTTGGATTCCTTTTATTTCTTCTGCTTCTCTGATGGCTGTGGCTAAAACTTCCAAAACTATGTTGAATAAGAGTGGTGAGAGTGGGCAACCTTGTCTTGCTCCTGATCTTAGTGGGAATGGTTTCAGTTTTTCACCATCGAGGATGATGTGGGCTGTGGGTTTGTCATATATGGCCTTTATTATGTTGAGATAAGTTCCCTCTATGCCTACTTTCTTCAGGGTTTTTATCATAAATGGGTGTTGAATTTTATCGAAAGCTTTCTCTGTATCTATTGAGATGATCATATGGGTTTTCTCTTGCAATTTGTTAATAAGGTGTATCACATTGATTGATTTCCGTATATTGAAGAATCCTTGCATTCCTGGAATAAACCCCACTTGATCATGGTGTATGATCCTTTTAATGTGCTGTTGGATTCTGTTTGCTAGTATTTTGTTGAGGATTTTTGCATCTATGTTCATCAGTGATATTGGCCTGTAGTTTTACGTCTTTGTGACATCTTTGTCTGGTTTTGGTATCAGGGTGATGGTGGCCTCATAGAATGAGTTTGGGAGTGTTCCTCCCTCTGCTATATTTTGGAAGAGTTTGAGAAGGATAGATGTTAGCTCTTCTCTAAGCGTTTGATAGAATTCGCCTGTGAAGCCATCTGGTCCTGGGGTTTTGTTTGTTGGCAGATTTTTAAATCACAGTTTCAATTTCAGTGCTTGTGATTGGTCTGCTCGTATTTTCTATTTCTTCCTGGTTCAGTCTCGGCAAGATGTGCATTTCTAAGAATTTGTCCATTTCTTCCAGGTTGTCCATTTTATTGGCATAGAGTTTCTTGTGGTAATCTCTCATGATCCTTTGTATTTCTGCAGTGTCATTTGTTACTTCTCCTTTTTCATTTCTAATTCTATTGATTTGAGTCTCCTTCCATATTTTCTTGATGAGTCTGGCTAATGGTTTATCAATTTTGTTTATATTCTCAAAGAACCAGCTTTTAGTTTTATTGATCTTTGCTATCATTTCATTCATTTCTTTTTCATTTATTTCTGATCTGATCTTTATGATTTCTTTCCTTCTGCTAACTTTGGGATTTTTTTGTTCTTCTTTCACTAATTGCTTTAGGTGCAAGGCTAGGTTGTTTATTCAAGGTGTTTCCTGTTTCTTAAGGTAGGATTGTATTGCTATAAACTTCCCTCTTAGAACTGCTTTTGCTGCATCTCATATGTTTTGGGTTGTCATGTTTCCATTGTCATTTGTTTCTAGGTATTTTTTGGTTTCCTCTTTGATTTATTCAGTGATCACTTCGTTATTAAGTATTGTATTGTTTAGCCTCCATGTGTTTGTATTTTTACAGATATTTTCCTGTAATTGATATCTAGTCTCATAGCATTGTGGTCAAAAAAGATACTTGGCATGATTTCAATTTTCTTAAATTTACCAAGGCTTGATATGTGACCCAAGGTATGATCTGTCCTGGAGAATGTTCCATGAGCACTTGAGCAAAATGTGTATTCTGTTGTTTTGGGATGGAATGTCCTATAAATATCAATTAAGTCCATCTTGTTTAATGTATCATTTAAAGCTTCTGTTTCCTTAATTATTTTCATTTTGGATGATCTGACCATTGGTGAAAGTGGGGTGTTAAAGTCCTTTACTATGATTGTGTTACTGTCGATTTCCCCTTTTATGGCTGTTAGCATTTGCCTTATGTATTGAAATGCCCCAATGTTGGGTGCATAAATATTTACAATTGTTATATCTTCTTCTTGTATCGATCCCTTGATCATTAGGTAGTGTCCTTCTTTGTCTCTTTTAATAGTCTTTATTTTAAAGTCTATTTTGTCTGATATGAGAATTGCTACTCCAGCTTTCTTCTGATTTCCATTTTCATGGAGTATCTTTTTCCATCCCCTCACTTTTAGTCTCTATGTGTCCCTAGGTCTGAAGTGGGTCTCTTGTAGACAGCATATATACGGGTCTTGTTTTTGTATCCATTCAGCCAGTCTGTGTCTTTTGGTGGGAGCATTTAATCCATTTACATTTAAGGTAATTATCAATATGTATGTTCCTAGTCCCATTTTCTTAATTGTTTTGGGTTTGTTATTGTAGGTCTTTTCCTTCTCTTGTGTTTCTTGCCTAGAGAAGGTCCTTTAGCATTTGCTGTAAAGCTGGTTTGGTGGTGCTGAACTCTCTCAGCTTTTGCTTGTGTGTAAAGGTTTTAATTTCTCCATCAAATCTGAATGAGACCTTGCTGGGTAGAGTAATCTTGGTTGTAGGTTTTTCTCCTTCATCACTTTAAATATGTCCTGTCACTCCCTTCTGGTTTGTAGAGTTTCTGCTGAAAAATCAGCTGTTAACCTTATGGGGATTCCCTTGTGTGTGTTATTTGTTGTTTTTCCCTTGCTGCTTTTAATATGTTTTCTTGGTATTTAATTTTTTTTTTTTTTTTTTTTTTTTTTTTTTTGCGGTATGCTGACCTCTCACTGTTGTGGCCTCTCCCGTCATGGAGCAGAGGCTCCAGACACGAAGGCTCAGCAGCCATGGCCCACAGGCCTAGCTGCTCCGCGGCATGTGGGATCTCCCCGGACCGGGGCACAAACCCACGTCCCCTGCATCAGCAGGCGGAGTCTCAACCACTGTGTCACAAGGGAAGCCCCGGTATTGAATTTTTGATAGTTTCATTAATATGTGTCTTGTGTGTTTCTCCTTGGATTTATCCTGTGTGGGACTCTCTGTGCTTCCTGGACTTGATTAACTATTTCCTTTCCCATATTAGGGAAGTTTTCAACTATAATCTCTTCAAATATTTTCTCAGTCCCTTTCTTTTTCTCTTCTTCTTCTGGACCGCTATAATTAGAATGCTGGTGCATTTAATGTTGACACAGGTCTCTGAGACTGTCCTCAGTTCTTTTCATCCTTTTTTCTTTATTATGCTCTACAGTAGCTATTTCCACTATTTTATCTTCCAGGTCACTTATCTGTTCTTCTGCCTCATTTATTCTGCTATTTATCCCTTCTAGATTATTTTTAATTTCATTTATTGTGTTGTTCATCATTGCTTATTTCCTCTTTAGTTCTTCTAGGTCCTTGGAAAATGTTTCTTGCATTTTCTCTATTCTATTTCCAAGATTTTGGATCATCTTTACTATTATTATTCTGAATTCTTTTTTAGGTAGACTGCCTATTTCCTCTTCATTTGTTAGTTCTGGTGGGTTTTTACCTTGCTCCTTCATCTGCAGTGTGTTTTTCTGTCTTCTCATTTTCTTATCTTACTGTGCTGGTTGTCTCCTTTTCACAGGCTGCAGGTTCGTCATTCCCGTTGTTTTTGGGGTCTGTGTCCAGTGGCTAAGGTTGCTACAGTGGGTTGTGTAGGTTTCCTGGTGGAGGGGACTAGTGCCTGTGTTCTGGTGGATGAGGCTGGATCTTGTCTTTCTGGTGAGCAGGTCCACGTCTGGTGGTGTGTTTTGGGGTGTCTGTGGACTTATCATGATTTTATGCAGCCTCTCTGCTAATGGATGGGGCTGTGTTCCTGTCTTGCTAGTAGTTTGGCATAGGGTGTCCAGCACTGTAGCTTGCTGGTCATTGAGTGAAGCTGGGTGATGGTGTTGAGATGGAGTTCTCTGGGAGATTTTCATCGTTTGATATTATGTGGAGCTGGGAGGTCTCTTGTGGATCAGTGTCCTGAAGTTGGCTCTCCCACCTCAGAGGCACAGCCCTGATGCCTGGCTGGGACACCAAGAGCCTGTCCTCCACACAGCTCAGAATAAGAGGGAATAAAAATAGAAAGAAAGAAAGAAAGAAAGAAAGAAAGAAAGAAAGAAAGAAAGAAAGAAAGAAAGAAAGAAAGAAAGAAAGAAAGAGGATAAAATAAAATAAAGATAAAATAAAGTTATTAAAATAAAAAATATTTTTAAGAAAAAAAATTTATAAATTTAAAAAAAAAAATGGATGGACAGAACCCTAGGACAAATGGTGAAAGCAAAGTTATACAGACAAAATCTCACACAGAAGCATCACATACACACTCACAAAAAGAGGAAAAGGGGAAAAAATAATCTATCTTGCTCCCAAAGTCTACCTCCTCAATTTGGGATGATTTGTTGATTACTCAGGTATTCCACAGATGCAGGGTACATCAAGTTGATTGTGGAGCTTTAATCCGCTGCTCCTGAGGCTGCTGGGAGAGATTTCCCTTTCTCTTCTTTTTTCGCACAGCTCACAGGGGCTCAGCTTTAGATTTGGCCCCGCCTCTGCATGTAGGTCGCCTGAGGGCGTCTGTTCTTCGCTCAGACAGGACGGGGTTAAAGGAGCTGCTGATTCGGGGACTCTGGCTCACTCAGGCCGGGGGGAGGGAGGGGTACAGATGCAGGGCGAGCCTGCAGCTGCAGAGGCCGGCGTGAGTTCTCCTGGGGAACTTGTCCCTGGATCACGGGACCCTGGCAGTGGCAGGCTGCACCGGCTCCGGAGGGGAGGTGTGGATAGTGACCTGTGCTTGCACACAGGCTTCTTGGTGGTGGCAGCAGCAGTCAGCATCTCATGCCTGTCTCTGGGGTCCGCGCTGATAGCCGCAGCTTGCGCCCGTCTCTGGAGCGCCTTTAAGCGGTGCTCTTAATCCCCTCTCCTGGCGCACCAGGAAACAAAGAGGCAAGAAAAAGTCTCTTGCCTCTTCGGCAGGTCCAGACTTTTCCCCGGACTCCCTCCAGGCTAGCCGTGGCGCACTAACCCCCTGAAGGCTGTGTTCACGCCCCCAGTCCTCTCCCAGCGATCCTACCGAAGCCCAAGCCTCAGCTCCCAGCCCCCGCCCGCCCCGGCGGGTGAGCAGACAAGCTTCTCGGGCTAGTGAGTGCCGGTCAGAACCAATCCTCTGTGCGGGAATCACTCCGCTTTGCCCTCCACATCCCTGTTGCTGTGTTCTCCTCCGTGGCCAAAGCTTCCCCCTTCCGCCACCCGCAGCCTCCGCCCGCAAAGGGGCTTCTAGTGTGTCGAAACCTTTCCTCCTTCACAGCTCCCTCCCACTGGTGCAGGTCCCATCCCTATTCTTTTGTCTCTGTTTTTTCTTTTTTCTTTTGCCCTACCCAGGTACTTGGGGAATTTCTTGCCTTTTGGGAGTTCGGAGGTCTTATGCCAGGGTTCAGTGGGTGTTCTATAGGAGCAGTTCCACGTGTAGATGTAGTTCTGTTGTATCTGTGGGGAGGAAGGTGATCTCTGCGTCCTACTCTTCCACCATCGTCTCCTGTCACCAGGCGTACTGTTTTTACTTTAACTTCATGACTTCACATCTCAAATGGACTCGATACTACTCAGCAATTCTTCGATGTTTATCAATTCAGCTCACTTTCCAATACCTGAGATGACTATTTTATATATTATCCTCTCTCCTTTCCAAACTCGTTCTGAATCACTCATAGCTAATGGCCCCACCTCATATTTTACTGTGAAAATAATAATGACCAGAGCAGAGCTCCTTATAAACACATCTGCAAACTCACTGATAAAAGAAATTTTCACATATTGAGGTATTGGGAAGTCATCCTGACTTATACATGAGTTAACTTGAATTTTATGTTAACTAGAACAGCCTGTTTGTGGCCTATCAAACATACATTGTACATCTGCTTTAGTTATTAAAGAAAAGGGAACATTGACCAGAAGTAAAGAATGCCCATGTTAAAAATAAAGATTAAATGCCTCCCTTCCTGGGACGCCAATGCTGGTACTCCTTCGATGATAAGATTCCCTTGCTAGGTGCCAAGACCACACTAATTAGCTATGTATGTGCTGGTATGTTTGTTTGGTTTTTTGAAATCTTGAAGAAATGTGTCCCTGACTTGTTTAATGGTCTTTCTTCTGACAAGATCTAAAACTGTGCTGAAAACCATGCTTCTTCAGAGCAGTTCCTCAGGGTAATCTGGGAAGCTGGCTTCTGGGCTACAGTCCTCTCTTTGGCTCAAATAAAACTTTTTCCTACTCTTATTATAGGTTGTGTACTGATTACTTTTGTTGATATCACTTACATACCCACATACCTTCTCCTTTCCCCGTCTGTTATATCTAAGAAATATAAAGGCCAATCTTTTCATAAATGCTTGGATTCCATTTTGGCTTCTCTTTCAAGGTTTTTACTCCCACTCCTAGCTTAGATCCAATAGTTTTCACACTTCAAGTCCACAGACATTTGGGGAGTATAATTACCTCTGGGTTTATGTGGTCATTGATATATTTGTATTGAGACATGTTCATCTGTAAACAGATATATAATCCTAACTAAAGTATATGAAATAATTAAGAATATTTAACATTTCTAAAACTATGAGATAGGTCTTCATGAAGCAAAATAAAAGAAATATGGTACAAACATACCTGCTGCTTCTCTACTTTTAATAATCATCAAATTCAATTTCTCAAAGTTTAAATATCCCCTATATTCACTCTAATTAGTTCACTGTGTTGATTTACTTCTCACATCAACTGGGGGTTATTTGCAATTTGTGATGTGAATTGGTCTTTCCCAAAGACTATTCAGTTTTCAGATGTTTTAAGTTTGACTTCACTTTAGTAATTGTTTTAAGTTTTTTGGTCACAGTTGTAATGGAAGAAAATAGCTACCTTAAAACTACACAATATGCTATGATATAAAGCTGGATACTTAAAACCTTTTGATGACATGAGCTAAATGCAGTATCAAAAATATTTTGGGAGGTGACTTGTTGAAAGATGATTGCACCGAATGCATACCAAGTCAAGCGGATGCATACTCTGCAACAACACTTCCTTTCCAAAAATGCAAATACAGACATTAATCATCCCTACTTTGAGAAATGTAAGAAAAGAATGTATTCTGAATTATTTTGGACTGCTGGACAGTATTACCTTTTTTTTTTTTTTGCATCAAGATGTTTATTGTAGTATTTCTCAAAATAGAGAGGAAAAACTAGAAACTATTCAAAACGAGAAAAGAGTTTAGTGTATTGTGACAGATCATATGCAGCCCTTAAAATTAAAATTATGACCATATCATAAGCATTTTTATTGGATAGTATTACCTTGAATATATATATATATATATATTATTTTTTTTTTTTTCTTTCTTTAACTCCCAGATGGACCAAATGCTTCTCGGCTTTTCTTCTTCTAATAATAAGAATAGTAACTAGAACAAATGGAAGTTTACTCCACCATACTTAACATTGTGCTAAGAGCTTACACGCTTTAGCTCTTTGAATTCTCTCATCAACCTTATAAAATGGGTACTATTAGGGCAAACCCTAGTGTCTGGTGTTATTGTTTTTACCATATATGACCTATACACCTGAAATTTTATATAATTTAACCTAACTTTACTACCCTATTTTACAGATGAGGATACTGAGGTACAGAGAGGTGAAGTTGATTACTCAAGGCTTGTGTCACATCCAGGTCTGTATGGCTCAAGAACTGGACTTAACACTCAGAATGGTATCTTAGCAACACTTGAAACGTCAAGATAACCCTTTTTTTCTTAAATGGTAAACTTTCATCAATGTTAGTTAGAGTTCTGCAACATTGGGTTATCAATGGTTCAACTTGTTCAGATTTTATCAGATAATTCTTCATACTTTCTCATCCTGATAATACTCACTATGCTCACTTAGAAGCATGAAAGGAAAATAGTTCTTTAAACAATACATACTAATCCTAAATTATTCATTGTTACTGAAAATCACATAACAAAGGATCCTTAAATGGTCTAGCTTATCTCCTGAGGAAACATGAAAAAGTACATTATGTCTCTGTGTGCTATAATTCTAAGATTAATCAAAGTTCTGGCCTCTAGCAAAGACTGGCTGGCCAGTTGCTATCAGGAGAGAATCAGGTATAAAAAATTTCAGGGAAGGACTGTGGGTTCACCTTTAGGAGTCAGGTCTGAGCAATTTGAGTACAAACATTATTTAGCTTAAGTGATAGTTTAATCTACTAAAATATTTTCTTTGCATGATGATTTATGTTATATTTTCTCATAAGTTTAATGGACTGAATTTGTATAAGCAATGCCAGATGAAATAACATTTACTTAAAGAAACTAGAAAAGAAATTTAATCAGCAATTAAGAATCTCATTTTGCCTATTCTTAGTAGTCATTATATTAGCATTACTCTATGAGGATATTAAAGGAAAAAAAAGCACATCAACATTACAATACTACACATACACCAAAAATAACAACAGATATATTTATTGTCATGAACAATATGCTGAACTGACTTTTAAAAACGTAATTAGAGGATTGATTAAAAGTGACTATGATGGCTGAATTAATTCCACTAGCTACCATGGGATTTGTCTGTATATGCTCTAACGAATATATACTCTTTGATGAACTTTCCTTTTTAAAAGCATAAAGTGGAAAAAACGTATTAGTGTATTAGCATACATGAAGTATTAGCATAGCATGTGTAGGTGTTAACATTGGCTTTAGCCAAGGAAGAGCACACTGAAAACACCATCCTCTATTAAATATACTCCCACCTGCTTTGGGAGAATGAATAGGCAAAACACAGGCGACTAGTATTACTTCAAGGGAGGTTCCCATCTCTGATGCCTCCCAAGTGAATGAACATCAAGCTGTACTACCAAATAACTAGCAGAGGGTGCTATCAAGAATATGCAATAGATCCCATGTATTTACTTGAGATGAAGAACTTGAAGGGTGAAATGGAGGTAAGGAGCAAGTCCAGTATCTAAAAGGAAAACAGTCATCTCAAGTTCATCAGCGTGGTTCCATTCTGTGTTACTGTGTCCAAATTTGCTTGAGCTGCAACCATTAGTGAACTTTCCATGAATGCTGCACCCTGGATGATGATAATACCCTAAATCTTCACCTCTTGGCTAAATAAGGTAACAAAGAAGAAAAGCCTCACTTTCAGTTCCAAAATAAAATCCGCTTGGCTCTACCTAATGCTCCCCATGATGATCTCTTATCTTCCTGGGTCTCATAAGACTCAACATTTGCCTGCTTTCAATCCCAGATACGTTTTACCTTTCCCTGGAGGGAGGATAGCTATATGGAAATAGTAAGTACATCAGTGAAAGCAGCCCCATTCTCTATGCTGGTGGGCTTTTAGAAACATCTTGGACACTGCTTTTTAGAGGAGATCCAGCTAGGTATATGCAGAAGCTTGACAGCTAACCTTTTAAACAAGTTGAGCTGTTTTATAGCAAACTCCCCAAACTTGTAGTTCTATATTTTTAAACGATGTGTGTGTGTCTATATCAAATATATTTTTCTGAACACATTTCAGCTAGCATACAGCCATCAAATGTCAAGGAACACAAAGCAATCTTACTCTACATTGTGGACAATACTAGTGGCTCTGGTAAAAGATTAAAAACAACCATATTTATAACTGGAAATTAGATTTTGTATTTAGATTTACTTTCTATTGTTCTTTTTAAGTGCATGGTTAATACAGTTGGATAAACCCTTTTCCTGTCCTCTGAGCCAGATTAAATGCAGTTTGGATTCATAATGATATTTACCCGGTTTTTTCATATTTGACTTGTATAGGATAGTTTTTTTGTTTGTTTGTTTTTAATATCAACCATGCCCCAGCACAGACAGAAAAGAAAAGGCATTTTGATTATTTCAGTAAGCTTAAACGAATATATCTGAATGCATAACTATGTATAAAAATGGATATGTAAGGTATCATATATACACATGTATGTTTATTGGTATTGTATGTGTGTGTGTGTATATATATATATATATATCTCAACATATAGTGAGAACAGTTTACCATTATTTTATATCCCAGTTATATACCATGTGATTTTCATTTTCAAAAATGATACCACTGAGAGGTAGTAGTTATTGAAAAGATTTTGAGCTCTATACCAACAGGGAGATAAAAGATAGTGGCCATTTCAACCTTAAACCCCTGGCCTTATCCACTGGTTCAGGGATGGGCTAAGGACTCGCAGGCTTTTCACTGTTTACCCTTCTTCACAAGCTGCACAAAGGTTTTATTCAAATTGAACAGACCTCTCAGTTTGATTGATGCTCACAGCTACAACCACTTCCCCAAAGTGAGGAAAAAGCAGGGGTGCTAGGAATAGAGAGAAATTTAAAAATAGTCTGAATGATGCAAGAGCAATACTGCACCTACCACCCCAATTTAGCAAAGTGGAATATGTACTAAAATTGGAAAGGAAAAAAGCCTTCTCTTTAATAGAAGGAAAGCAGAAAAAATCAAAAGAAAGTGGGATTGCACCTTTAAGAGAAATAGAAATTGTAAATGACCATATGCCTTTGGAGAGAAACTGATTGAAAAGATGAGAAGATAAATAATTCAATTCAGACACTCATAACCAAGTAATACATCATTCAGTCTTATTTGTTTTCATTTTTCCACTTATAATCAGAATTTAATTAAAACATTAAAATTATTTTTCATGTATTTTATGAGTACCTAAATATCGTAAATTATATATTATATAATGCCATTCATTTTAGTAATTGATATTTTGTTCTTTCTTTACAGTTTTCAACTATAGCCTGCTTTTGTGAGAAATTCTTTTCATTCTCATTTTTCAGCTCTAGGGCAGGAAGGTATATTGCCTTATCTGATGCATCTTGTTAGGGTTGTTTTGATTTCACGAAGGAAAAACTACTGGGTAAAAGATAACTGCATCAGAATTATGCTTGATTCTAATCACAGGTGTTTGGTGATCAGAACCTTCTGATGCCCTTGCCCTTGCTGTGGATGGGGTCTGTTGATCTTCAACCTTCTACTTGCTTTTTAATCCTTTGCTGCTCAGTCTTGCAGCTTGACCTTATTATTCCAGTTGCCTGACATCTACACATAGAACAATATATTGTTTTTCAAATTGAGGGGTGTTTTAAATGAGGAGTTGTGGTTGTGAGGTCAATTTAGTGGATCATAACCAGAAAATGAAATTGAATAGACTAGATAGAAGATATTAAAGTCTATCAGCTACAATAATGGCAAAATATGGTTAGGTAAACTGTGTGTGTATGCTGTGAGGTAAGTGTATTACTGTTGTCATTGTCAAAAAACTTTGAAAATCACTACGGTAGAGGAATACTTATCCACGAAACTAAAACGTCAAAAACATCCCAATAGAATTATCTTAGAAAGCTTTTTCAATTTATCTGATAATAATAAATACTGTATTCAATTTCTCTAAGACACATACACTTTAAAACTGCTTATTTATTATCATAGTCTATGTCACATATTAGGAATGATAACATTTGCTAAAATCTTTTTTGGATCACTTGGACAATTTGTATGTACAATACCTAAACTCCAAAAATAACATTAACTGAGACAGATCAATGGTTAGACTCTCTTGCAAATGATCTTTGGCTGAAACTCTAAATTTGGTATCTTTAGTATTGCTCATCAGCTAACCTTAGTTAATTTCTCTAGAAGGAGCCTCTATCCTCTCTGGCTCAGCATAGCAGTCAACCTTCTCCCATTGACATGAGTTTGTTAAGATGAGTTACCAAGTCCTGATCTCCTCTTCCCTAGTACAGCCCACCTCATCTTATTTCCTATTCTCATCTATTTCCTTATTGTTATATGCTTTTAAAATCAACTATTATACTGTTTCTGAGGTTTCAGTTAAAGAAAATAATATGTATAAAGATATCATAATCATTGATGCATACAAACTAATTTTGGCTCCTTCCCTTTTCAGAAAAATCTCCAAACTGTACCATGCTTAAACACATTGCTGCAAACAACTCTCAAAGGCATGTTAATTTCTAGCATTAGTTTTTCTAATTTTTTAAAGTAAGGATTCAAATGCCACTGAAGCATCACATCATATGGCATATATTTTTAAGATTAAATATTAATCTTACACTGAAATATTTAGTTTTTAAGATTACTATATAGTAGAGAAATAAAAATAATGATCATGCTATAATATTTGAAACATTTCACAAATATTAATAAAGTACATTTAAATATCCCCACAGCTGATCCTCACTTTAAAGAGAGATATTTGCTCTACTATATTAATTTATAAAATAGATATACTGGAGATGAGTATCTAGACCAGTGCTGTCCAATAGAAATAATATGAGCACAGGTGAGAGTCATATCATATAATTTCACATGTTAAAGTTTCTAGTTTCCACATTAGAAAAAGAGGAACACGTTGAAGTTAATTCTAACAATATATTTTATTTAACTCAAAATATTGTCATATCAATATGTAATCAATATAAAAATTAATGTCTTGAAATCCAGCAAATCTCAATTCAGACCTGCACTATTTTAATTAGGCAAACAGCCATGTGTAGCTAATGCTACCATATTAGAAACTACAGATCCGGAAGGTGACTGTATGTTTTGATTTATAGGAATATTTACCATAAAGTTCCTTTAACCAGCTATTCTTGATGGGTGCTCCTATGAAAACTGGTGGCTGGATTATAGTAACAGATGTCTACAATGGAAAAATAATAATGCCTTTCTGAAGTCATAAGACAAAAAATATAGTTAATGGATATACTGTTTCTCAATTAAAATGTATTTTTCATATAATTTGTAACATTTGTGTTCTTTCATGTTTCACAAAAAGCACTAGAACATCCAGTTATTTCAAGAGCCCAACAAACTGAACAACTACTGATTAAACAGTAACCTCTTTCTTGAATTTAAAATATGGCCTAATTTTCAAAAATTGTTTTATATATAAATTTGCACAGCTATACTTTTTGTAAAATATATGTGTAAAGCGAGATATAAATAGCATAATGATTAAGGAAATATATAAGTACATGCTGATACTTGCAAAATCTCATGCAGATGAATAAAAGAAGGAAAAATTAGATCATTTTTATTTAGAGACAACTTTTATTTAAACAACCTTTCTATGTTATAGAATATTATGACATCATTTTAAAAACATTAGCTGTAACCAAAAAATATCCTTTTTCATATATTACTGAAAGTGTCATCTTATAAATAAATAATTCATGGAAGTTTAATTACAAGGATATGGATATCTAAAATAGCTAAATACATAGAATTCAAAAGAAATAAACCCAAGCAGTTTTGTTTTGTTTGTAAACAGCCATGCAGCTAAATTTTTGCATAGTGTTTTTACAACATGCTTTCTGTTTGAGATTAATAATATGCTATAATGTAACAGGTTAACTTGTCATTTAGTGTATTATCTTTAAAATTTTAGAAAATTAAAATAAATTGATATAAATTAATATAAATCACACCTCTATGAGACATTTTATAGTTAGATTTATTAATAAAATAAAACTAATGTGTATCACTATAAAATGTGCAGATAATGTTCTGACATTTTATAACTCTTTACTAGAAAAATAAAAATTTAAATGTATAAACTATAGCATTTGTTTCTGAATCAGTGACATTTTTTGGATAACAAATAATTTTATGACTGATTTAAAGTATATTATTTCAATTTGTATGAAAATTTATCTTATTCTACAGCTTGGTTATGATTATTTCTTGCTTTCATTTGTCTGAACAATACAATAAGAAGACCTATCTCTTCATCTGGCCAAAAATATTACTTTTTCATCTTCTGTTTACCTTAGGAGCATTCAATTTCAATAGCTTCATTACTTTTGACTTTATTCTACTTTACTGTTCTTTTATCATGTGCTTTTTTAGATGCCTATCAAACTCAACTAAAGGTCTTATGTAAATTTCAAGAATGGGATCAGTATTTTCATATAATACTAAGAAGCTAAAATATTTGTATTTTAAAAATTGAATTTGACCTTTCATTCTAATAACAATGAGGAATTATTTTATTTAGATGTTTCCTTTTTAAGGCATACTCCGTCCATAAAAGAGCATCATCTAACTCTTGTTAATTTGAAGCTGCAACTGAGATGCAAACCTTGAGGGTAAAGGATAGTGCTTTATCCTGCTGGGCTTAAAAGAAATGCAATATTTTGATAAGATCCACAAAGTCCTAAACAAAAGTACTGTAACCACTAATCTAGCCACCTTCATCGCTACTCAGACAGCGGAATGAGGAAACACGTTTCTTTACTGGATTGGCCTTATTTTTCCTCTGCCATGTTTTTCATTATCCTAGCAATGCAGTAGATAACTATTTTCAAGATTTAAAAAATAACCTTTTTTTACAAGATTTACAAAAACAGAAAAAGAAAGTGATCAGACTCCAGATTCCTTTAAATAAGTATATTTCTAATGACTCTCATAGAGTTAACATTACCAAATTTAATTTTACACATTTCACAAATGCATTTATTTTTATAAAATGAGCTTCAGTTATACATTTTGGAGTACATTTCTAGTATGAGTATAAAATTGCCCAATAGGCAATCCCCAAAGTTTAGTTACAAAAGTTTTTGGTAAATGGTAGCATTGGTGGACCAACCCATCCATGAGGCATGTTATAACTAACCAGTTTTAAATATATAAATTTGGATTCTCTAGCAGGAGGAAGAGGCAGTTCAATTGGTTTATAACCATATCCACCCATGTGAAGATAAAATTGTAAGCTTTCCAACCAGTAATCCCAATATAATTATTCAAATTAGAAAATTATAACAATTCTAAAGTGTTCTTGGTGATGAGACTGTATCTTTTCAAAGAGATTAAAGGTTAATATGTCACATTTATACGTGTGATCACTGTCTTCCTGTGTATTTATCTTCTAAGAAAATATAAGACAGTCTACTTATTTAAAACACAGTGCTTAAGGCATATTAGACTCCATCCAAAATGCCAGAACCAAAACAAGTAAAGAGGCAAACAAAGCAAAGGAGTAGATGCTATTAGGTGAATATACAGATAGATAAGTGAACAGTGAATTTGACTTGGATTTTTAGGAACTAAAGCAAAGCAGATTTGGGTTAGGTAGTTTTCATTTTGCCATAAGAAGATACACAAAATCTGTCTATAGAAAAGAATTGTTTCCTGGGACTAATGTCACAAAACAGATTTCTGGGTAGGTCTGGGCAATGTAAAGAACGATGAGTCTGGGCAATATTTTAAATTAGAGTATTAAAATTTCACCCAGAGATAATGTTGAAAGAATTCTAAGGTTAGAAGCAGAGAATATGCCACTAAATCATCCCTCAGTGAAGGTGTTTCTGTGCCATTGAGGTGATGTGATCCAGGGACATGGCTTTCTGGGTAACTCAAACACTGGAGGGCAATTTATTGTATATCTGCATAGCATAGCATTTGTCACATAAACAGCAGACACTATTTTTGAAAGGTGCATGTGAGAGTTTGCTTGTTCATGTTAGATTTTCTAGTATGTGAGAAAAATCTTAGAAACATGCCGAAAAGTGAAGAGGATTTTTTTATTTTTAAATGTTTTGGGGGTATGATTATTTTAACTTATAAAAGTTTATATATATATATATAATTTTTATTACAAAATATATGTATATATTACAGAAGTGACATATATATGCGTAAATATATAGTGGAAATGCTATATATATATATATACATATATACATATATATAGTGGAAATGCTAGAAAATGCAAGGAACAAGAAGAAAATTTTAAATTACATTTAATTAAATCACCTAGAAATCACCATTGTTAATTTTTTGGTATGATATCTTCTTGACACTTCCATAGTTATAGGATTATTTATTCTAATGAACTTTACTCATATACTCCTAAGAATTTTAATTCACAGATTGTCATTCAATTGGAGAGATGATATTTCTCCCTTGTGTTGTCACTTCCAACTTGACGAAATTTTCACACGTTCAGTCTTTCAAAGCCAACCACCTCACTGTTGATATCTGCCTGCCTCTGACTGCAGCATAGCCTGGAGTCAGCTGCAAATAAGCATTGCTCCCTTCTGACCAGGTACCCATTTATTGGTCACCGCAAAGAAAGCAAAGAGTGATAGGGAGACACCTCAAGGCAGCATGGATGGCATTTTTTGCCTAACTGATACCCTCCATTCCCACAACATCCTGGATAAAAAAGCTTTTCCTGAATATTTCCGATATGAAGCTGATAATCATAACTGGCTTTCAGCAGCAAGAAATCTGAGTATTTGTTGATAGATGTAATGAAAAATGGAATCTATTTAGTCAGCACACATTATGGGACATGAAATGTAGTGTAGTGTCAACACTGTATCTGATTTTGCTCCAGTGACATGTCTAAGGAAACTGGTAGCATACCACACAGGTCTGGGCATCGAGCAGCCTCCTCGGAAACCTCTTTGAGCCGCAGGAAGTGTCAATGGCAATACCCACCAGTGAGTCCCTGGACCACGGCCAAGGCCCTGGTGCTGAAATGATGTCTCCCTACCTCAGGCCCCAGGTGGGACTGCTGAAGATGCCTAGGCACCCGGGCAGCAGCTGTACAACAGGCGAGAGCAGGGTGGCTGCAAAGCCCAGGAGGCAGAGTCTATGCCTAAGGACGTGCAGACGTACAGTCCAAAGCCGTCCTGCAGAGCCACCAGCTGCTGGGAAGAAACAGGAGGGACCCACCTGAGACAAGCATCAACGATGCGTGGCTCTTTTTGCAGAAAAGGGGAGGGCAACCATCAGATTGAAAAGCAGGGGCCAGGCTCCTGCAAATGAATCATGGGCTCGCAGGGGAGATGAATTTGTTTCTACCTTTAGGCATACTTAGGAATTATTTTTCAGCCTCAGTTTCCTTCTCTGAACGAACCAACATGTCCTATCTGAGAGGAAAACAAAACCAAACAAAACAGGAATTTAAAGGCCAGCTGACTGTGGAATTGATGGGCTGGTTATTCATGGGAGGGTCTGCACAGATGCTTCTGGGTTTTGTCTTTAGGTGGAAGGAGGAGGAAAGAGAATTGTGGCACATTGCTGGGGAAAGACAGCAGATGTGGGCATTGAGGAAGGAAAGTGGCTGATTTTGAGTGGCCCTGGAGCAAGCGGTTTGTGCAGAATGATGAGGAAGGGTCTGTATTCATGTGAGGCTGTGGGGCTGTGGCCACTTACACTGGGAACCCAGGCCCCAGAGACCTAGCTCATCGCAGAGTGAGAGCAGATCACGGGCCCTCCTCTCTCTCTTTTCTGCAAGCCAACACAGCCAGCAGTATAACAGTGAGTAGTATAATAGTGAACATCCTGGCCGTTCACTATTATAGCCTCCACTGGGGGATGTAGATTTCCACGGAAAGCATCAAAGGCGACTTTGATGAACATAAATAACCTTCCAGACTCAGAGGAACTAGGAAGATTTGGAAGGGAGGCTGAGATGCTCTGTGAATGCGGGCTGCTGGAAGAAATGTCCTAATTTAGGCAGTAATGTGACTGTGATCTCACTTGCTCTCATAGAATGGTGAGGCCTGAGGCATTCGGCTTACATGTAAACATTCAAATGCTTCATGTGCTTTTTGGTCATTTGTCTGTCTTCTTTGGAGAAATGTCTATTTAGATATTCTGCCCATTTTTTGATTGAGTTGTTTGGTTTCTTTTTGATACAGAGCTGCATAAACTTTTTGTACATTTTAGAAATGAATCCCTTGTTGGTCACTTATTTTGCAAATATTTTCTCCCATTCTGTGGGTTGTCTTTTTGTTTTGTTTATGGTTTCCTTTACTGTGCAAAAGGTTTTAAGTTTAATTAGGCCTGTTTTGTTTAACATGACTAATTATTAGAGAAATGCAAATCAGAACTACAATGAAGTATCGCCTCACACCAGTCAGAATGGCTGTCATCAAAAAATCTGCAAGCAATAAGTGCTGGAGAGGGTGCTGGGAGAAAAGGGAACCCTCCTGCACTGTTGGTGGGAATGTAAATTGGTACAACCATTATGGAGAACAGTATGGAGGTTCCTTAAAAAACTAAATATAGAACTACCATATGATCCAGCAATCCAACTCCTGGGCATATATCCAGAGAAAACCATAATTCTAAAAGATACATACACCCCACTCTTCACTGCAGCACTATTGACAATAGCCCAGATATAGAAGCAACCTAAATGTCCATCGACAGATGAATGGATAAAGATGATGTGGTACATATATACAATGGAATATTACTCAGCCATATAAAAGAACAAAACAGTGCCATTTACAGCAATGCAGATGGACCTAGAGATTATCATACTAAGTGAAGTAAGTCAGATAGAGAAAGACAAATACCATATGATATCACTTATATGTGGAATCTAATAAAAATGATACAAATGAACTTTTTTATAAAACAGAAACAGACTCACAGATCTCAAAATCAAATTTATGGTTACTAAAGGGGAAACGTGAGGGGAAGTGATAAATTAGGAGATTGGGATTAACATATACATACTACTATATATAAAATAGGTAACTAACAAGGACCTCCTATATAGGACAGGGAACTCTACTCAATGTACTGTAATAACCCATATGGGAAAATAATCTGAAAAAGAATGGAGATATATATGCATATAAAATTGATTTACTTTGCTGTACACCTGAAACTAACACAACATTGTAAATCAACTATACTCTAATAATTATTTTTTTAAAATTCATATACTTGTTCTAGGTCATAGTTGTTCTGAGATTAATTACACAAAATATGTGATAGGGCCCAAAGCAGGTCCTGGAATAAAGAAGTTACTTAATATTTTCCAAGAAGCACTGCAAGGAGCTCTACATGTTTTTTCCATTTTAATCTTCATAGCCACTTTACAAATTATTAAATAATGACTACTAACATCTCCGACATAAATTTCAGGGAGGTAGTAATCTACCCAACATCGCACAATTGTAAGTAATGGAGTCAGAACAATCATAGGTTTCCCTGTTTTTCTGGGTTTTTGTTTTTTATTTTATTTTTTTTTCGGATTAGACTTCTAATTCACAAATGGAAGTGGGAGGGGAGGTAAGGGAGGAGGTAATTAGAAACTGGGTCTGCATAGTTTGAGAAAGCATAACTGATACATCTGTTGTTTTCATTATACACATTTTAGAAAGTAAAGCTTCATTTTTTTAAAGATACAAATGAACTTATATACAAAATAGAAACAGACCCACAGACATAGAAAACAAACTTATGGCTACCAAAGGGGAAAGGCTGGGGAAAGGATAAACTAGGAGTTTGGGATTAATGTATACACTCTACTATGTATAAAATAGATTACCAACAAGGACCTACTGTATAGCACAGGGAACTATAATCAATATTTTGTAATAACCTATAAGGGAAAAGAATCTGAAAAAATAGATATATATGTATATGTAACTGAATCACTTTGCTGTACACCTAAAACTAACACAACATTGTAAATCAACTATAACTCAATAAAAATAAATAAATAAATAAAATAAAATGATGTCCAACAAAAAAAATAATAAAATAAACTAAAGCTTAATACAAATGCTCTTGGCTGGTGGGGTTCCTGAACGACAACCTGAGAAACACTGCAGGGATATGTGGCTGGTGAATCCCTACATCTCCCCACACTGACTTACCAGGGGACCCAGCACAATGAGAACATCAAAATGTTCATTTTTATTTTTCTTTCGGTACTGGGATAATGGGCGATTTTTATTTTCTTCTTTGTTTTCCCAATTTTCCACAATAAACTTGCATCTTTCCTAATCATAAAAATGGTTATTAAATGCAGATTCAATTTTTAAATTTAAGACCTTTATTATAATATGGAAATGATTTTTGAGTAGTCATAGTGAAAAGGTAGTAAATAGCAGTATATATAGGTAATTACATAAACATGTCTATAAGAAAAACAATGAAGGAAAATACACTAAATCCCAACTCATTTTGATTGTCCTTTAAAAACTGCCCCCAGTGCCCAAATCTAGGTATTAATAAGCCATCTAAACAACAGTTTTCTTGCAGCTATATCAACTTTTTGGATTGCTTTTTAATGTGACATTCAATATTTATTAAATAAGCAATGCCATGAAAAATACATTAATGAACAAACCACTTATTGTTTTAAGGGAAAGAGAAAAAGAAGGGTAAAGGGGTTATATCTGCCTCCATGGGGGACATCAAAATCACCTGTGGAGTATTTTAAACCCACAAATTTGCATGAACATTTTGCACCACCTGCTACTATCTTTTCCTAGATTCAGATAAACCAGTGGTTGAAATGGGAAACTTGGTTGAAAAATCTCTCTGATAGGGAGGCACTGTTCCTGATGTTCATGTGTTTGATTCTCTCAGTGTGTGGGATTTGAGAACGGTAGAGAAGCACCAGCCCAGATGCTGTGCAGAGCTGTCCAAAAGTGTCACACTGAAAACATGAGAGAGACAGTTTATCTGACAACCAGGTACAATATGTATAAACCTCAGAGGTATTTTTGTTTATTCTGCTTTGTTTTGCTTTTGTTTCTCAAAGGAAAAGCCCACCTTCTCCAACCCACCGTCCAGTCCCCAAACAAAAAAAAAATGAACAAATGATATTGGATGTTGGATGACAAAAATTTTTCCAGTGTAGTAAGATGGTCATTGCTTCTGCTTTGGACCTTATATGCTGCAGTAGCAGAGCACTCAGCATTAACAGAGACCCTGAGGAGGGTGGCGAGGTGGATAGCCGTGTTTCTGGCAAAGGTTAAACAATGAATGAACATTAATGAATGGTTGAAGGTACCATAATTTAAAATGACATTACCAAATCGGGATTCCTGAATGCCACGTGGAATAAGATTTCAAACTCTTTTATAGGAACCAACTGGATTCAATTGTTTAAGAATACTAACGAAGATAGAATATTAGAGATCTTATGAGCCATACAAATATAGCTGCTCTTGTGATTCTATCACTTTCATTGAGGCGTGTAGTTGGAATACTCTTGAAATTGACATTTGCATTACTTTCATAAGTTGAAATAAGTATTATTTAGATATAGCCTATCCTTGTAGAAAATTCGCCGTCCTGAATTACAGTTTATATTTTTTACCTTTTTTCTCCAGTAATCAGACTGGCCTCAGAACTCTCATTAGAAATGTTTCCCAGATTATCTCCTTATGGTGGCTACTTAGTATACAATGAAAGCACCATTCAAACTATTAAGAAGGAAAAAGCAAATTCTCTTAGTGTTGCTATCTTATCTCACTTTTAATAAAACTTGAGTCTTACCCAAGAGTACTTATTTTTATTGACTTGTTCTCTAACCCAGGGGGGTTAGTAAATGAAAAACAGAAACAATGTAATATGGATTACAAACACTAGGCATGAATATTGGAAGGAGAAGAACGCATTCAAATCTGAGCAAACAGCTTTCTTATGACAAAAAGAAAGTGGGTTACAGTTTACCTATTTTAGGTAAACTTTAGGGTTCCAAGAAAGAAAGTACATTATTTTGAGATTCATTTCTAAAGAATTTGCCTCTCTCCCTGGACACCTCACCCTACCTCACTTCATAAGTCACATGCTGTCTAGACCAGATTCAAGGTTGACTCTGAAAAGATTACATTCACAGGGTCACCGGGAGTGAAGGCAGGGGCAGGAGTTTTCAGCCTGGAGAATGCAGCTTTGATTTATGTTGGGTTGCAAATTTAAGTTCTGACCAGGACTTTTCTACCTTTCCAATCTGAAAAGCAAAAGCTACAACAAAAGAAAGCAACCTGCAATGTAATATAAATGAATACAATACCTTAGAATAAGGGCAATCTACCTAAATAGGACTTTATATGGTTACAGGATAATTACTATATTTTACAACTCCTGCATAGTACTGTTATAAATCCTATCACTAGACGATCTTTATTTTTCCCAGTATCACAAACTTATTCACATGAAAACTTCACTTACAATGTATTAAATAAAGAAAAGCACACAAATTAGAGCTCTTTATTAACCAAGATTAAAAATCAAATGATAATGGTAACACATAATATTGAAATCTTTATTTCATTGGTTATATTTCACTTCAAGCAAAGGGGTTATAATGTTCACTTGCTCTCACAACTTTCATATACATTTTCATTTAATTCAAAGGTCAAATGCCAGTGGTGTGGATCAAATGTATTAAACAAGAGTGGAAAAAAATCAAATGTCATTTGGCTTTTTCACTATCATGATCATGATATTAGAAAGAATAAACTAAACTGGGTTTTATATACTGGTCAGCAGAAGAGGTTTTCATTGTTAGGAAGTAGGCATGCATGAGAACAAGGACACGGAGAGTTCATAAAATGTCAGATCACAATGAAATATATGCTCTCTCATTTCCTGTGGGTTTGGCTTCATATGCTTTCAGACTGAGGATATGGATAATATAACAGAATGGTGTTAAGAAAGGAGTGAAGAATTGTGTGAAGAATTCTCCCAAATGCTCAGGAACACAACTTTGGCTTGGTGTACACCACTGGGTACCAAGCAAATGAGATCACTGAGAATCATCATTTCTGCCTTGTGACCTCTGCCTGCATGAGCTACCATTCTTAACGACTTAATGGTAGTGTTCAACTATTTTTCATGGATATCTAAGCTGTAAAATCTCCCATGAAGCACTTTATTTCTTTTCAGAAGATTTAGCCTGGACAAGTACCATATGAAACTTAAAGACATGAAACAAAGTACAGAGTCTGGGTGTCTCAATATTGGGAGAATCTGAATAGGCGAAATATAAACAAAAAAATACCTTACGCAAAAAAAGTAATTGACACAAGACAGAGACCAACTAACCCACAAACAAAATCTTTACAAAGCACAACACTTTAGCCACACAAACTTTCCAGTCTTCCCCCAAATGTTTCACATTCTTTCTGATGTCTAAATCTTTGTTCATGCATGGAATGCCCTCTTCCTTCTTTCTAGTTGGAATATTCCCACTCAACATTCAGTTAAAATGTCACTTCTTTGGTGAAAGACCCTCACTGCTCAAGAAATAACCACCTCCTTGACTATGTTACCACCACAGTCTACATCCTTAAATTGTACTACTTATGCTATATTGTAATTTGTATTGTCATTTTCCTGATTTTAAGGCCTTCAAATTATGAAAAATAGTTGGCAATTTCTGGGACAAGAAGAAGCGAGTGGTCTCAGAGGATTCTTTTTCCAATAAACAAGGATAAATAAAGACAGTAAAAGAGAAGGGGACTTCCCAGCACAGGGAACAGAATGAGCAAAGGTAGAGGTAGAATTAAGAACCCATACAGGTCTTATCAACGGTGAGACTCCACTGGAGATAAGAAGGGCCTATGAACAAGACCAACTCATGATCTTGAACATTGTCTGAGGCAGGAGGGTTCTTTAATTTAAGCAAGGAAATCACAAAAGCACACTTGCATGTATTATGATCATTCTGGCAATAGAGGGGTGGAAAACTGGAGTTGGGAAGGAAAATTTTAAATCCTTTGTAATAGACAAAGGCTGCTGACAGGGTGAACTAATGTAGTAGCACAGTGGGAAAAATGAGGAAAGAATATGCAAGAAAAGTTTGGGAGTTAGTAATGAATATGAGATGGGGGATACAACAGGCATTTAAGGATTGGAATCCTTAATTAATAGGATGATTTTCATATTTCTGATTTGGAAGTGAGTGTAAGTGGTGGTCTAGTCTACCTAGATGGATAACACAGGAGGGGGGAAATGTCTGGAGATAAACCAGTACTTTTCCTTTTTACTACCCTGAATTTACTTTGCCTATGGGCTGCCCAGTTGGGAGATGTCTGGTAGGCAGTCAGAGTATCTGGGTCTAATATGAAAGAAAGTAGTGTGATTTGGCAGTAATGCACACTGCAGTCACCTGTCTCTAGGGGCTGTAGGAATGAATTAAATTGCCCAGGAACAGAACAGAGAGGAAGAAGGAAAGGCACCATATGCCTGGCCTCAGGGGTAGAGTACGTGCAGAGGGCAAAGTATTTACAGGCAGGTAGACGGAGATGCTACAAGACCTGAATTCGTTCAAAAAAAAAAAAAAAAAAGCCTAAACTTTGACTTTGGAAGTTCTTTTTTGCTACAGAGAAATGTAAAATGTATGTGTGTATGTATATGTATTTTTCCATAAAAGCATTTGACATAGAGGAGAGACTGCCCATAATATGAAAATACTTAGAAAAAGTTAAAAATGACAAATGAAGTATCATGTTTATGAAGACATTTTAAACAAAATTGAATGCACTGTACAACAACTGTATTTAAAGTAATACTATTTTAAGTTGTTAGTATTTGAATGTGGTAGAAGAAGAACCCTAATGCTGTTTGAGGGAAATCTGATTTTCAGGATAAACCCAAGTGTGGCTCTCACCTGACTGACTGAGGGCTATAAAAAGTGCGATGCTGAATCAGGGGCAGTGAATGTCTTCTTCAAATATAAAAACTGACATTTTTTTCAAATCAAATATTCTTATATGTATTATGTTTAAAAGAAATTGAAATATGTTTATAAAGCTAAGTATTCCTTTGTAATGAACACAATCCTTTTCTAATACATTTTCTTTTAAAATTCACTCCATACTTTTTGAGGCTTTGTTTAATGAGAAGACTTGGATAATGGATAACGATTTGTGTCTGGTTCTATAGGACATCAATATCCCATATAACAAGTAAAACAAATCAGGGAATGTTTCATCCAAATTTCTGAATCTGAATATTGGTTGTACAAGCTTCCAGAGGATCAATGAATTTTGAATTTTTATTAGGGCATCGTGTATTCTATAAGACTAGGTAGTAAATTGTCCAGCCTCTGAAGCACTAAAAGCTTAATGTATCATTCTAATTCCCTCACAGTGATACCTAATATTTCAGTATTAACATGCTTTAGTGAAGTAGTTCTCAATCCAAGATGCATATCAAAATCACCTGTGGACCTTTAAAATTTCAGATATTCAAATCCATCTCAAATTACTGAAGCCAAACAGGTGTTACTATATCCTGAAAATGCCAGCAAACAGCACTGCCCTGCCACCCATTCTAAACAACTAATATAATATCTTTTGTGTTGCTAATTACCTTTCATAGGCAAGGGTATAATTTCCCCACATAACAAGGGTCTTGCCTTCTTTTTTAATCTCTCCTTGCCTGTAACAGAGTACAGCAGACTCAATAGGTATATTTGTCAACTGATGTGATTTTTTAAAGATTGACTGAAACCAAATTTAGCTATACAATGATGTATTGGAGAGTTAGTTTTGGAGCCAAGTCATATAGCATCCTAAATTGTTGACAAGAATATTTAAACCTTTCAATGCTTTCATCTATTTTTGATGATTCAGTGCAATAAGAAATTTTGTAGATGTATGAAAAGAATTTTAAATAGTTGTTATGTGTGCTGAAGTAAATATATTATTAGCAGGAGGCCTCATTTACATTCCAGATCAGAGGAAGTTCGTAGTAGAACAGTCATATGCTCATGAGATTCAACATTAGATCTGTATGTTTCCCTTAATCCTATATGAACTTTGTGAACATGCAAAAAACATTTTATGTTTATAGAACCACTTGCCCTAAATGTAAATGGTTTCCAAGGTAAAGTTGTTAAAGAAAGTGACAAGATATTTTTTAAGAATTTGTCTAATGAATAGAACATTAAAACATGGTAGTGCTTTAGAAATAGGATATTGTGGGGAAAAAATAGCATTTGCTTTTTCATAGCACTTATCTTAAGATTTATTTCTTATCTTAAGAATATTTTGTCCTCCATCCTCAAGAGCAACAATTGACACTGATTACTTAGCAACCATATAAAGTCTAGCACGGTCAAGCTGTGATAATGGAACTATCAATGCAGTTATAATGTACTTAGGTCCTGAGGATGGCGGTTGCAAATGTAACTATGATCCAGGCTAAATCCTCTTTTCCAGTCTGGAAGGGTTAAGAGCCACTGAACAGAGCTCTTTCAAACAGCAAGTCACAGGGTGAGGAAAAGGAAGATGAGGTTAAAAAGCATGACACAGTCTTTAAAAAATGCTAGATATCGTTAATATGTAAAGTCCATCACTGTATTATTTTTAATCCATAGGCAGACATTTAAATTTTAATAACACTTCAAACACACACACACACACACACACACACACACACACGCAGTAAAATTCCTCATAGTCTCTCAAACAGTGAAAAGGGAGCTCTTACTTTTTCTTTGCATCTTCAATGTTGGATATTATCATTCTTTCACACGTTTGTCAGTTTGATAACTGAAAATTTGCAGTTACTTGATCATTAGTATGAGGAATTTTTTAAAAGCATGTTTACCATTATTAGATCAGGCAGTGTTACCTGATCTTAGCCCTAGCTCATCTTTCTATAAGATTGTTTTAACTTTACTTATTTGTATCAGTTCTTTGTATATTAAGGACATTAACCTTTTCTGTTACTTGTGATGTAAATATTTCTATATTTTAACTTTATTTTGCTTATAGTTACTTTTTTCATTTTCAAGTTTTAAATCAGATTTCTTGTGGTGCTTAAAGATTCCTATTCAAAGAATATGAAACATGATATTCTATATTTTCTTTTAGTACTTTTATAGTATTGTTTTAAGGAGAGTTTTTCATTTAAATTTAGGTCTTTAATCCTTCTGGAATTTATTTTTATGCATCACTTTAAATAAGAATATAAACTTTTTCCCCCAATTAAAATGTCAACATTAAAATACCTTGAAATGCTTTATTATAAATATGCTTATGGGTTGACAAATCATATTCTGTATAGCAGCATTTTTACAAAGAAACTAATGAGTAGCATTCTCTATTCCCAGAATACTGTGTGAAATATAAAAAGAGAATATGAATCTAATTTCACTAGGTCAACTTTCTTTGAAAATTATCTGTAATATGTGTCACTTAAATATTCAAATAAAACTGGATGCTCTTTATAGAACACAAACACCCACCCAAAAGCTTTTAAAATCACATGAATATATACTTGGATTCTTTACTATTTGAAATTGTCTAAACTTCTGCTTTCTCCCATTTATAAGGACAATCAAGGTGACAATATGGGATTCATTTTTAGTTCTTAGTTTAGAATTTAAGATTGCCTTAGAATTTCATCTTTGATATTACTTCCTGAGATTTCCTTCTTCTGATATTAAAATCCAATTTACAAATGATTCACATTTTTGAACTGTGAGTACTAAAGGTAAGTATTTTTCTTTTGCACATGTAAATACTGTGGTATACAAGAAGTGAGAATAATCAATCTCCAAATCTCAAGGTTCCTTATCTGATACTTGAGTATTCTAATGTTACATCATAAATCACTGAAATGAGAGGAAATGAGAAAGGGTCCATTATAGGGTCTCATACATAGTAGTCAAGACAATAAATATTAATGCCTTATCTTTTCCATTTCCTGAAAACACATTCATTTCACATGGGCCAGGAATACTCTTTAATTCGAGCTTAATGAAAAGTAAACTGAAATAATGACATGAATAATTAAAAAGAATTTAGAAATATTGTCAATTTTTAAGTAGAAAATTTTTATTTTAAAAAACTCATGAGGGGCTTCCCTGGTGGCGCAGCGGTTGAGAGTCCGCCTGCTGATACAGGGGACACGGGATCGTGTCACGGTCCGTGAAGATCCCACATGCAGCAGAGCGGCTGGGCCCGTGAGCCATGGCCCCTGACCCTGTGCGTCCGGAGGCTGTGCTCCAAAATGGGAGAGGCCACAACGGTGAGAGGCCCGCATACCGGGAAAAAAAAAAAGAGGCCTCAAGATTGCTTTGGCCATTTGGGGTCTTTGGTGTTTCCATACAAATTGTGAAATTTTTGGTTCTAGTTCTGTGAAAAATGCCAGTGGTAGTTTGATAAGGATTGCATTGAATCTGTAGATTGCTTTGGGTAGTAGAGTCATTTTCACAATGTTGATTCTTCCAATCCAGGAACATGGTATCTATTTGTATCATCTTTAATTTCTTTCATCAGTGTCTTATAATTTTCTGCATACAGGTCTTTTTTCTCCTTAGGTAGGTTATTCCTAGATATTTTATTCTTTTTGTTGCATTGGTAAATGGGAGTGTTTTCTTGATTTCACTTTTAGATTTTTCATCATTAGTGTATAGGAATGCCAGAGATTTCTGTGCATTAATTTTGTATCCTGCTACTTTACCACATTCATTGATTAGCTCTAGTAGTTTTCTGGTAGCATCTTTAGGATTCTCTATGTATAGTATCATGTCATCTGCAAACAGTGACAGCTTTACTTCTTCTTTTCTGATTTGGATTCCTTTTATTTCCTTTTCTTCTCTGATTGCTGTGGCTAAAAATTCCAAAATTATGTTGAATAATAGTGGTGAGAGTGGGCAACCTTGTCTTGTTCCTGATCTTACTTGAAATCCTTTCAGTTTTTCACCATTGAGGACAATGTTGGCTGTGGGCTTGTCATATATGGCCTTTATTATGTTGAGGAAAGTTCCCTCTAGGCCTGCTTATGGAAACACCAAAGACCCCGAATAGCCAAAGCAACCTTGAGAAAGAAAAGTGGAGCTGGAAGAATCAGGCTCCCTGATTTCAGACTATACTACAAAGCTACAGTAATCAAGACAGTATGGTACTGGGACAAATACAGAAATATAGATCAATGGAACAGGATAGAAAGCCCAGAGATAAGCCCACACACATATGGTCACCTTATCTTTGATAAAGGAGGCAGGAATGTACAGTGGAGAAAAGACAGCCTCTTCAACAAGTAGTGCTGGGAAAATTGGACAGTTACATGTAAAAGTATGAAATTAGAACACTCCCTAACACCATACACAAAAATAAGCTCAAAATGCGTTAAAGACCTAAATGTAAGGGCAGACACTATCAAACTCTTAGAGGAAAATATAGGCAGAACACTCTATGACATAAATCACAGCAAGATCTTTTTTGACCCACCTCCTACAGAAATGGAAATAAAAACAAAAATAAACAAATGGGACCTAATGAAGCTTGAAAGCTTTTGCACAGCAAAGGAAACCATAAGCAAGACCAAAAGACAACCCTCAGAATGGGAGAAAATATTTGCAAATGAAGCAACTGACAAAGGATTAATCTCCAAACTTTACAAGCAGCTAATGCAGCTCAGTAACAAAAAAAACAAACAACTCAATCCAAAAATGGGCAGAAGACCTAAATAGACATTTCTACAAAGAAGATATACAGACTGCCAACAAACACATGAAAGAATGCTCAACATCATTAATCATTAGAGAAATGCAAATCAAAACTACAATGAGGTATCATCTCACACTGGTCAGAATGGCCATCATCAAAAAATCTAGAAACAATAAATGCTGGAGAGGGTGTGGGGAAAAGGGAACCCTCTTGCACTGCGGGTGGGAACGTGAATTGGTACAGCCACTATGGAGAACAGTATGGAGGCTCCTTAAAAAACTAAACATAGAACTACCATATGACCCAACAATCCCACTACTGGGCATATACCCTAAGAAAACCAGAATTCAAAAAGAGTCATGTACCACAATTTTCATTGCAGCTCTATTTACAATAGCCAGGACATGGAAGCAACCTAAGTGTCCATCATCGGATGAATGGATAAAGAAGGTGTGGCACATATATACAATGGAATATTACTCAGCCATAAAAAGAAACGGAATTGAGTTATTTGTAGTGAGGTGGATAGACCTAGAGTGTGTCATACAGAGTGAAGTAAGTCAGAAATAGAAAGACAAATACCGTATGTTAACACATATATATGGAGTCTAAGGAAAAAAAAAATGTCATGAAGAACTTAGGGGTAAGACAGGAATAAAGATACAGACCTACTAGAGAATGGACTGAGGATATGGGGAGGGGGAAGGGTAAGCTGGGACAAAGTGAGAGAGTGGCATGGACATATATACACTACCAAACATAAAACAGATAGCCAGTGGGAAGCAGCCGCATAGCACAGGGAGACCAGCTATGTGCTTTGTGACCACCTAGAGGGGTGAGATAGGGAGGGTGGGAGGGAGGGAGACGTAAGAGGGAAGAGATATGGGAACACATGTATATGTTTAACTGATTCACTTTGTTATAAAGCAGAAACTAACACACCATTGTAAAGAAATTATACTCCAATAAAGATGTTAAAATAAATAAAAATAAAAGAGGCCTCAGAGAGAGTTTCTGAGGCCCTTCTGCCAGGTGAGGTTACACCTAAAGATGGCCATTGAGGAAGTGATCTCTCATCTGACACCAAATCTGCTGGTGCCTTGATCTTGATGTCCTGGTACCCAGAGCTGTGAGAAATAAACTTATGCTGCTTATAAGCCACAAAGTTTGTGGTATTTTGTTACTGCAGCTCAAACTGATTAAAACAAGAATGTTATCAGAACATAATAATACATAAAGCAGAACAGCAGATGTTTAAGAGCTGGGGTTATGGAGTCATGATCTTAAATTTAACCACTTAATAAGTGCAGGTACTTGAGAAAATTACTTAACCTGCCAGAGTCCTAGGTAGTTGTTTTGTTTGTTTTCATTTTGTTTTTCCATATATAAGTGGGCATAATAACAGTGATAACCTTACAGAAGTGCTGTATGGATTAAATGAAATTATGTCTATAAAATAATTATCCCAATGCTTGACACATCATAACCTGTCAATACATGTAAACTATTATGGTTACTTATTGACAAAAGGTGTTTTAATATGTAACCAAGAGGGGATTTCTAAGATATCATGGAAAGGCTATTGTGGGAGAAATATGATAAGGAAGACAATACAGATGAGTTCCTGGACTGTGTGAAGCAGCTATGGTACAATGCAAAAAGCTATTTTTTAAAAAACCCAGCCCCTCTCCCCTGGCCTAAGTTCCTGCCTCAGGTAAACGTCTCATCATGTCTTGCTTTAACTATGGCTGCTTAGCTGTTACCATTAAATCATAGCTAACAATAGTACTATTGTATGTCAGGCACTGTTCATGTACTTTAATCCACTTATCTTCCCAAGTCTTCCAAAATTTTCTCACCATTTCTGGTTTACTGATGGCATCCTTCCAGATTTCCAATGATTCAGTGGATTTTCATGTGTGCATGTGATTTCAGTAGGATTTTTGCGGTAAGGAGAAGAGAGAAACTTTCTGACTTTCCTCAGCCATCCTGAACCAGAAGTGAAACACCCAAGCAGTCTTTCTAAGACACAAAACTGATCATGTCTGCCCTCCACAGCTTCCATGAGAAAGTTTAGGCTCCCAGTTTATGACATGATCTGACACTTCTACAGCTCTCTCCTTTTCTCCTAAGCTTTTTGCAGACCCCAAAACTGCCCACGTTGTTTTACCCCTTTTGCCTTTGTGGTTCTGGTCTGTCTGCAATATCCTTCTCCTTTTTTCCACCTGATGGTCACTTTCTCCTATTGTAAGCCATAACCATGAAGGGAGTTTGTGAAGTCTGTTATAACTGCTCCCAGACAAAGTTGCAGACAGACTCTTCTGTGCGTTTACTGTACCTTGTACATTTTTCTGTTGTGGCACTCACTACTTTCTGAAGAAATTATTTGTTTGCTTGTACTTATCCATTAGTATTGAAGTAACCCAGAGAAAGGACCATATCCTATTCATTTTTATATCTTTAGTATTTAGAAGAATGTCTCTAAAACATGCATTTTCAATGGGGGAGATATCACGTTCAAGGGGGCAAAACTTAGGAAGGGGGTTGAAAAAACTAGCTCTTACAATGCTTTGTGGCCCTCCAAAGAGCTGCAATACAAAACAAATATACAGTATATCCAAGGTATTAAATTTTCTTAGGCAGAGGGCAATTAGGTTAAAAAAATGTCTAAAAAAGTCTCCTAAGGTAGAATTGAGAAATACTGCTTTGAAGTAAGCACTAAGTTTAGGTTTATTTTTATTTTTGTTAATATTCAGTAAATATTTTTGAGTAAATGAAGAAATAAATTAAATTCAAACTCTAGTTCTGATTCTTTTCATCTGGGTGACTTTGCCTAAGTCATTTAACTTCTCTTGACGTATTACTATCATACAAGGCTGGTGAAAGATTAAAGCATATAATATATACATAAACTCAAAAATATGTAAATAGCATACGCTATCATGCTTCAGAACTATGTCACCTAAATTCCTTATTTTTTTCTTCTCTACTCAGCAAGTTTTCAAAACAGAATTTTTCATTTTTTTGTGAAGTATGCCCTGATTATTTTGAGGGAAAACTGCTCTAATGTATGTATCTCCACTCTCATAATGTCTTTATGCCTGTGTTCCTTACCTAGAGTGAAAGAATTCTGAGTGCAGAGTTTGTGTCTTATTCATAGTAGGTACCAAAATGAGACGCATATGAATTCTAAAAACTGATGAGAGAATGTGAAGTGAGGCACTTGCATGTCTGTCCTCCTGTCATTGCTGCACAGAGTGATAATAAAGAACCTGTCAGCTAACTTATCAAGAACCCCAAGCTCACTAAGAGCTGATCTGGAAAAGCAAAAGCACATCCTCTAATAAAACCTGCCTTTACGGATGTGTGGTATTCTAGATGCATGTGACAATTCTGCAAAAATCTTTTGAATCAAATGCTCAAATAATATCAGTATTAGCATTATTTTCAAGTAAGCAGGATGATGAGAAATTACACATGGTTCCTCTAATATTCAAATAATAAACAATATTTTGAGTGATTAGTTAGATCAAATTCTTGTTGAAACCTAACTGAATGTGAGATTTCCAGAGGAAACAGGTGGGTTCTTTACTATTTTTATTTACAAGCGTCTTTTTTATACTTGGATGTATATAGCCTTTGTCTTATGTAGAGATGTAAACATTTTGGAATATGGTTCTTGGATAAAGAGAACTTCTAGGAAGCCTGGAGGCACGTGATGCACCCATGACTGTGATCAAATTGCAGACCAGCAGGAAAACCCCCTTTGGCACTCAGCACAAAGAACTCTGGGGAGTTTTCTCTAAAAATCTCCTTTGTAATTTTGCTGCATCACTTTTGGCCAAAGGCATGGTCTGACTGGTGGTTTTACTGATTTACTGGCCAACACTGACAGCATTATGAAAATAGAAGACTTGGAGCAGTGATTGTAACTGCCGTGGAGGTCTCCCTGAAGATCGCCTTTATGCTGCCATGAGTTCATGTGCTTCCAGTGGATAATTCCTCAGATCATGTATGTTACGGCTCAATGACTGTCAGCACCAAGGCCAGTGTCATGGACTAAATACTTACAGCTTTTCAATTTTCAGTAAACAAAATTATATACATATTCTACTGATTCATATAAATAAGCCAAGGCCTGTAATTCTTCTGGGCCCAATAAAACAGCATCCCCTTGAGCAGGAACATTTATAATATATCTAAACATGTGGCTTACCCTTTAGGACACACATGAAGGTTCACTCAGATCAGCTGCACCCGATGTCATCCGTTATGGATGGGGGTAGGACGGAAACTGAACAATTGATAACCTCAGGGTTATAAAAATTGTAGACAGAAACGATTTCTGCAAGGCTGTGATAGCTCACGAATGTATGGAAAACTTTTAACTTTGTAAAGGAACTTTTTCCAAAACCCACTGTGTAAAAGTCAGAAGGAGTGAAACATTTAACTTCCTTTGAGGATTATGAATCTGATCCTATAAAAACTAACTACCTATGGGATAATTAAGTGTCCATAAGAGGTGTGCAGTGATCAAGTAGCTCTTAACAGCATTCTTACATCTTTAATCCTTACGTCTTTTAAAAATGCTCTGCATACAAATCATCCTCAAAATACCATCTAATGCTGTGCTTTGAAAACTGGAGTATATACCCTTTCTCCTGGATATACATTGATGAACAAAAGGCACAAGAAACCACAAAATCAATATTGAGTATCTTTTGGAGGAGACAATTTTACTGTAAAATGTGATGAATGTGAAAGATATTATTTTAACATTAAATATATAGTAATGTAAGGAATATATAATTTATATGGATTTTTAAGATTAAACAAGAAACGTCAAAGAAATACCACTCTTCAGGTTAGTCCAAATATTCTGAATAAGATATACTATATTCATATATATCCATATATATCCATATGTACACACAAAAACATACACACATATACATATATAAACAAATATATACATGTATATGCACAAACATATATATTCATACACAAACATATATACACATATATGTACATATATACATATATAAACACACATACATCATGTGAAACAGTCTATAAATTTAAAAATCAAAACAAGAAAAAAATGAAAAGAGAATAAGATCTAAAATCATTGAGCAGATATTGTTACTTAGTGTGCTACAGTCTTGTGCTGGGCATCTTAAATACATCATTTCAAGTAATGATGCCAACAAATTTGAAAATTAGTAGTAGGCCACTTTTAGAAATGAGCCATGTGAGCTTTAAGTAGGTTAAATAACTTGCCTAAGACCACATGGCTACTAAATATCAAAGCTTGATTTCAAACTTAGTATCTTAGGTGCCAAAACCAACCTCAGGCTCTTTCCACCCCCATTTTGGTGTTAGAACTCCTAATATCTAAATTCTGCTAACCATTATCTAACCTTGTTTTCTCTTGCTATGCTGCAGTGAAAAAGAAAAAAAAAAAGAATTTTGGTAACCATCACTGATAGCACAGCTCTTGTATTTAGCATGAATGACTACAATAAGCCCTTGGATTAAGTGAGATAGTGAAAACTTCTGAATTATGTAAGGAAGGGATAGAGCCCCAATAACTTGATTTCACTTTTCTGTAAGAATGATATAAATATCCTGTAGTCTATATATAGTCAGATTTTCCTTTTATCATATCTAAGACAGAAACAACAATCCTCATCATGGCACTAAAACAGTGATTCCACCCTTGCACAGAACAAAGGGAACACCTCAAATATTGAAGATTTGAGAACAGCTAAGTATATAAAATACAAAACACTAGAAATCCTGAAAGTGGGTATCTAGAAGGCAAGGCAGTGTATTCTGACAGGTATAATGTCTGTCTGTGTTTCCTTTCTCATCATTTCAACCTCCGTTCTTTCCCCCTCTTTGAAAGCAAACACATAGCCCAACATCCCCAATAAACTCCTGGGTGAACAAGTTTGGGAGTTATTTTGCAGCGATCATCTATAAACTAATAACTGTCAAAGGACAGAGATTATATCAAAAATAAGGTCAACATTTAGAATTGACAACAAAAATCATCTCTACTGATAAGAAATTCCTCTTCCACATAATTCAATACTTTAAAAATAACAAAAAACAACCCCTTTCACCTTGGCAGCATTCCTTCAGATAAACAGAAGCCATAACACAGAACTCATGTTTTGATAACCTTGCTCTCTTGAATCTACTGTCTCTAGACCACTGGGTCTAGAAAGACATATTTATTTCCCCTGAAGCTTTCAATAAAGCACAAGGAAGTCTTAGAAGACATAATAGCTCTGAAGGATCACAAAGTTGTACTGCAAAACTACATGAAGTTTTCATAATGATCTCTGTGTACAGCTGACTGGTATGTGAAAGGCCCTAGGGATATTTGACAAATATCTTATGGATTTAATAGGAAAGGGAGAACTCTTGAGGTTTTTATTTCCTTAATGTACACATATCCTGGGGCCAAATGAATATCTTTATTAGAGGTCATTTCTCAAAGAAGAGATAATGATCACAAGGGAAAAAATAAAACCTACGTATTATGAAATATTTCTAGTATATGTTCGATTTTAATTAGAGGCATTTCTGGGTGTGCCAGGCAGCTTATTGAACCATTTCACATAAATATATCATACAGATACACATATCTTCAGATAGAATTGTTAAAGTTATTTTAATCCTTACTGTTGACCATCTGTACTTGAAACATAATTGAAATATGATTCGGGGAAACTGTATGTTAACTCTAGTACTGAGTTTATCAGGCATATCATTTCTTGCTATACTATCTCCGTTTCTTAAAACTAATATATGTGATTATAAATCTACTTATTTCAAAAGATTTTAAAGAGATAAAAGAAAATACATATTAAAACAGTAGTTAAAAGAGCTATGCAAAAGTAATGTGGCATTGCTATTATTGTTATATTGTATTTTCCTTTCTGGAATATATTATTAGTAATGCATACATAAAAATGATATCATAACGTTATATATAAAATATGATACAAATAAACATATAAATTAATAGATAATATACACTTTATCTTGGAATAATACTGGTAGAGGTTATTCAGAGGTCAAAATAGACAAAACAATTAAACAAAATATATGCGTCAAGTCTGTTTTTAACAGGTATGGTGATGTGTACCTATTTTTGAAAGATACTTTTGTTCAAGAAAGCATCATAAAATAGTATTTTCTATCAAATACTATTCTTGCTTCATAAAGATGAAACTATAAACTGTACAAGATCTTAATATATAAAAATACTTAAGTGGTTTTTAGTGGCTGAATTTGCTGAATCTGTTATTATGAAACACAAATACAGAGTGAAATACGCTTTGAAAACAAATTCAATTTGAAAATGTAAAAGCACAATAAGATTATTTATAATTGTTTCCCATAAGATTAAATTAAATAATTTTATTACCTGAAAATATGCTTTAAAAGTTATACTCTTTAAGAACCAACATATAAAAGGGTATAGCAAATCTGTCACTGAATAATGAAGCATAATATGCTACTAACAGAGATTATAAAGATATCATTTAAACCTCAAAAACATGAGGATTATAAAATATATAAACAAATTCTGGGAAATTCAGTTTGAATCTGAAGTCAGAACCAATAATTAAAATAACTTCACAAGCAGACGTAGAGAATGGACTTGAGGACATGGGGAGGGGGAAGGGTAAGCTAGGACGAAGTGAGAGAGTGGCATGGACATATATACAGTACCGAATGTAAAATAAATAGCTAATGGGAAGCAGCCACATAGCACAGGGAGATCAGCTCGGTGCTTTGTGACCATCTAGAGGGGTGGGATAGGGAGGGTGGTAGGGAGACACAAGAGGGAGGATATATGGGGATATATTTATAGCTGATGCACTTTGTTATAAAGCAGAAACTAACACACCATTGTAAAGCAATTATACTCCAATAAAGATGTTACAAAAAATAAAGACCTACTCATCAAACTCCAAAACAAAACAAACAAACAAAATAACTTCACAAGTTAAATATGTGTCAAACAGGATCATTCTGAAATTCAAAAAATCATGATGGTTAATAGATTACAAAAGAGGAGAAAAATAATGACTCCCAAGCAAAAAGCCTTGAGAAATGAGTGTACAGGTCAAGACTTTTAATTGCAGAAAATTTCAATCTCTCTCTCATTTTTTTTAACTTTCCACTGTGAAACCAGCTCAAAGAAAATTTCAGAGAAAGTTTTTGCTTAATTATATTTAGAGGTTTAAGCAGCTACAGAAGATGGCAAGCTCTGCTTATCCAATTTTAATGGTCATTTGCCCTAGACTGGTATATAAAATGAAGAATTCCTCCAAAAACCCAGGACCACTAACTGCTTATTGCTCTTACTGAAGGATGCATGGATCATCTGGCACTAGCCTCTGAGAGAATGCTATTTGGATATTGTCAGAAAAAAAGTGCTGCAAAACAACAGGAATTAGGATCAAGGCTGAAGAGTGAGGGATGCATGATCACACAACAGACTTGTAGGGCTCGAAAGGGAGTGAGGAATGGGCACTCAGAGAACTGAGCTCCACTGAAGCAGTTCAAAGGACAGAGGGGTATAGACTGCCTTCTTAAAGAAAAAGAAACATTTTCCCCCAAATTTTATCTTTTTTTTTTTTTTTTTTTAGCGGTACGCGGGCCTCTCACTGTTGTGGCCTCTCCCCTTGCAGAGCACAGGCCCTGGACGCGCAGGCTCAGCGGCCATGGCTCACGGGCCCAGCCGCTCCGCGGCATGTGGGATCCTCCCGGACCAGGGCACGAACCCGCGTCCCCTGCATCGGCAGGCGGACTCTCAACCACTGCGCCACCAGGGAAGCCCACCAAATCTTATCTTTTTAATTGAAAAATAATAGAAATTCAAATGTTAATCTGACACATTTATGTTCCTTTCTGGAAGACATTATACTAGTCTATTTCACTGGTTTGGTTCAATTTGAATACCTTTTAAACCTCATTCTAACTTATATTCTAGCTCCATTAGATACCATTTCTCATACAATTCTTATCAGGTAATTTGTAAAGAAATCTGCTCCAAAAAGCATATAATCATTTAAAAAAATTCATAAGACAACAGATAAGATTAAGCTTAAAATGTATACAATAATTCGTGCAAACACCAAATTAAAACGTGAACTTGAGTGGCAATGCAGCTATGACATTGTTAAAATTTCAAATATATTAACTCAGGATTATTCAACCAGAATAGCACATTCTTAGCCAGGAAAACAGGAATGTATAATATACAAATAGTAAAAGTCTGTGAATACACAAAAAGAACCTTTAAGTTCCAAATGGTCACTGGAAACTATCTTGAAATTCAATTCTTAAAATTACATTTGAATACATCTGTTAACAGTACTGTTCTCTGGGGTGAAATTATTGGGAATTTTAATTTCCTACTTTATAAAGTAATCATTAAAGTTTAAAATATATATTTGAACTAGAAAATATGTATTGGGGTTCTCTGCTCTATAGGATAGACTAGGAATAGGGTCTGAAAGGGTAGTGAAAAACAGCAACAAATCTACTTTAGGGGGATTGCAAAGATGTCACCATCTCATCTCATTGTGGCAGTAAGTCTAATGTGGGGCATTTTCCAGGCTGCCTAGAAGCTGCTTCTTGGAATTTCCTCCTCATTCCGGATTCCCATGTCTCTTAAAGTTGACTATAATTAAATATCACATTTTCCTTTTTAACCTATCTATTTAGTCAAAACGTTTGTATTGTTTTACTTGCAATAAATGGCTGTATTTGTGTATCACATGAACATGGCTTAGGGCACAAGTTACAGGGGCACAGTTTTCCATTGAGTTTGGCTTGAGAATGAGGGGGAAGGAAGGATTCCCTCCTCCCCATTAAAGGGGACTATTTTGTGTGTCCCACCAATGGCACTGGGTAAATAGTGTACATGTTAACAAATCATTTTTTCAATGTCTTGCCGCCTTTTAAGCCAGCAAGCACTAATTTACTGTCTGCCCCATATTTTAATGGTGTGAGAACGAGTTTAAAATAAGCTTCAGAGAACAGGCTTTAATTCGTACATTTGTTGGCAAAAAGTCACAACAACAAGCAAAGGCACTATGACAGACTTCACAACTGTGAAGCTGGAGTGAGGACAAGGCCAGGGCCAGAACCAGGGGATGGGGATGCATTATCCCCTAGGTTAAGGATTTTTTTTTTCTTCTATTCCAATGTTACTACTTCTGTGCTATATAGAATTCAAATATTCTAACATTATGATCAAATTTTTTCTTACAGTCTACCAACTACTCAAAAGTATGCTACACTTTGTTTTTTAATATATTTTGGGCCATGCTTTTCTTATAGAGTTTTTGATATTTCTGTTTGTGTGTTTTAGTTTTCAAGGGGTGTAGGAGTACCACATTTCTGTTTATTTGTTCTTTTGCTCTTTCTGGCTTTCCTAAGTACATTTCTTTTGTCTTGCTGAGAAATAAAACATATGCCTTTATAGTGAACAGCTTCTAGCTTCTTAGTCATTTTATCTTTGAATTAAATCAGTTTCTACTCTTCCATTTTATGCTTTCTGGTTGACTTGAGGACTAGTTTTTGATTTATGGATGACAAAACAGGAATGTTTTTGGTAACTGAATTCAATGGATTGGTTCCAATGCTTCTTATATTTCATACTTTCCTCTTTTTTGGTTTCCATGGCTGTTTGGATAGAGTACACCTGGAAGTAAGTTCCTCAGAAAGGGTGAGTGGAAGGTAAACATTTTGATTCTTGCATTTTGTCAGCTGTCTTTATTTTGACCTCACAGTTTATGAAAGGTTTGATTGGGTGTGGGATTATACTATGAAACTCATTACCACTCAAAATTCTAAAGGTTTGTTCCATTGTCTTTGCAGTGTTACTAATGAGAAATCAGATGCTACTGTGATTTTTATGCCTTTTTGATGATGTCCACTTTTTCCTTTCTGGAAGACTTGAAGCCCTTTGAAAAAAATTCATGTCTTTGTACTGCTATAAGAAATCATCTTCTATCATTTCTTTGATAAGTCCTTCCCTCCCGTTTTCTCATTTCTCTACTTTTAGAATTATTGTTGAGGATATTTGACCTCCTGAGATTATCTATGTTTGCTTTTTGCTCTTGGAGATCTCTTCAACTTTATCTTCCAGGTATAACAGACTTTAAAAAATGTTTTTGTTATCCTGTTTTTGATACACAAGGGCTCTGCTTTAATTTCTGAGATTTCCTCCTGGTGAAATGTGATTCTTTAGGCTCATATTAGAAACAAGATAATATTTAAGTCTTGATCATCTCTATTTACTGAAAAATTTAGTTTCAAAGTCACCCTATTTGATATCATAAAATTTTCAATAATTTTAAATGTTAAAGATTCAAAATAATCCCTTTACCATTTAATAATCTTCATAAAGTCATAACAGTTCTCCTACTGTTCTTATTTATATACTTATCCTTTGAAATCAATCGTGTTATTTATAATTCATATAAAATTATTAGTGGAAATTAATCCTTTTTTAAGAGAGAGGCAAGTCAGGATATTAAATTCAGGTTTTGTTTGCTACCATTCAGTTTAATACACACAACAACTTTGCAAAGTATATTTTGCAAATGAGAATAGTCTGAGAGATGGCAAGTTACCGACACATCAAGTGTGATAAAGCCAGAACTCACACCCAGATCTGTCTGAATCCAAAACCTCATGCCTCTCCCCATAACGCTACATTGCAGAAAGAAGTGGAAGTTTCCATGGCATAAAAGATTAAGGTGAATATTTTGCCCTGGAAACACATACTCTTGTGATACAAACTGTAGTGGGGAAAAAAACTGTAAAACTCTGAGCATATTTATGCAAACATCTTCAAATTAATCCAAGCAACACTATTGTTTATTGCATGGCACGTCTTCGTAGAATACTTATGAAAAGGGAAGACAGATCCTTGCTTAACTGTAATGGTCATATTTTCCAGCTTCAATATTTAGCATTAGAAACTTGTTTTATTGGCTTTATTTTGCAGTACTGTATCATTCTTCATGACATCCAGAATGAATAATTAAACAGGTAACTGTGAAACAATACAGAAATTAATTTTAAGAGGACAAATGGGATCAGGGAACACAGCATACACTGCATTTTACTGAAAACACCTTCAGCCATTACACTAAATAATCCATGTCGCATCCTCTGGTAATTTCCAGGGTGATTTCCTTTTGCCGGGATGAATTATTTCTGCCACTACTTGGAGTACAACATACTAGGGATATGCGCTAATGGTGAGTTTACTTTTTCAAAACAGGAGGGGAGCAGTTTAAAATTCTAAGGAAGTTCCCCCAAATGCCAGCACCTTGCCATGATACTTATTCTAAAGAGTAGCACAGAGTGGCTGTCAGCTTCTGGCTTCATAGACATCCCTGGTGATAGCTCTCAACTGCCATAGAGCAGAAGCTCAGGCAGTAGGGGAGAAACTGTAGGTGATGGAGAGGGGGAAAGAACAACAGATTGGTCACTTGAGTGGAGGCTATGACATACACAGCACTATGTGTGCCCTGAACCAGTTTCTTTTCCTTGACAGCACTAGGAAGACTACCTTTCCCAGGACACTTTACATCTTGATGGGACCTTATCATTTACTTCTGTGACTGAATGTGGATGAAAGTCATAAATGCTTTCTTCAGGCCTGGCCGTAAAATATTCAAAGTGAACCTCCATTTTCCACTGTCTCTCCCATCTCCCACTCACCACCCACCCGGACTAAGCGGCTGGAAGCAAGAGACTCCAAGATGGTAGTGGAGACACAAGATGCAAGGACCTCAGAGTTCTGAGCCATATCTCAGTAAAGAGCCACCAGGGAGAGCTGCCTGACTGGAAACATTCACACTGGACTTTTCATGAGCAAGAAATAAACATTTACTGGGGTAAGTCACAGAGATTTGGAGGTTGCTTATTCCAACTTGTAGCTGATCTTGTCAAACCACAGCTCTCTGGGACATTTTTTCCAAGGTTGCTGAACCTAATTAAAGTCACACTGAATGTGCCACATTCTTCTCCAAACTCCTTAAGGAATGAAGGTAACAGGGAGGCATCATGCTTCCATACTTGGAAAGGCATTTTAAGAATTGAAAAGGAGTCTCATGCTTCCAGTGATAGCCAAGGTGCTATCATGTATACTTAAAAAGTGAATTTCTGGACCATTTGGGGTTTGAAGTACTAATTCTATTAAAGTAGTGGCAAAAGGAAGCCCAAACACAGTCAGAAGGCATCCTGAAATGTAAGAATCAAATCAGAAAAAAAATCCCTCAGATGGGCTCAGAAATATAATGAAATGTTGTAAGTGAGCATCTCTCACTAGGCTATTTATTGCTTCTTTTCTGACCCTTGTGCACTTGATAGTCTCACTTCCTACACATACAGAATCTCCAGCAACATGGAACTAGCTCTTTGTACATATGGTCCCCAGGAAGGCCAAGCTCTGGAACAGTTTTTTGCCCCTTTGGTAAGAATGTTTGAGCCTTGTAGTAGGAATTAACAACTCTCTGTGGTTGGTTCCTTAAATCTTTTGTTCTGCCCAATTTTCTCTGTTCCTTTGTTCATTGCAATTCATAACTTCATGGTCACAATTATGGATGACATCTCTTCTTTGTCTAAGAACCATTATACCTGATTCACTTTTTTCTCTAACCCTTGGTACTCATGCTCTGATTTCTGCTTCTCTGCCTGCTGATTGTTTCACATATGCTGAAGACTACCAAATACCACTTCAGTTGTTACTGACCCCTTTGGCTTATTTTCCCAATGCCAGCAGATTTCTGACTATCCCAGTCCTGGCTTCCTCCCACGATTGGTGCTCAGGGTTCCCACGATGAGACTGTTAGAGAGGCTGCATCTAACGTACCAGGTTTGATGTAATGGGGTCTCCATGGAGAAACAGTAATCCCAGTATTTGCCTACCCTGCAACAGATCTTCCTCATGGTGTACACAAAGTCACCTATCTCTTTATTCCATCCACAGCCACTGTTCGTACAAACCAATGCTCATATAGATCTGGCCTTACTCAAAAACTATCAACATTTCATGACTACCATGTATTGAGCACCTCCGGTGTTTCAGGGCTGACTTTTGGCTTTGGCAGAATCAGGATGCGCTATATTTTAAATTATACAATGTATAGAGAAAAGAATATTTATTGAGCATTTTAAATCTTACAAAAACTCTGAGAATCATTATTCCCAATTTACAGGTGACAAAATCGAGATTCAGAGAGTCTAAGCAACATAACCAGGTTTGCATAGCCACTAAATGAGAACACTGGGGGTTCAATAGTCCAAGAAATGGTGCAAGGTTCACAAAGTCCCTCACCTAGGAAAACAAATAAGGCAAGGCTATGACTTTCTTGGTTTCTTCCATTTAAACCTTATGCTTTAGAAGCATTTTTTAATTAGAACATTGGGAGATTGGGATTGACCTATATACGCCGATGGGTATGAAACAGATAACTAGTGAGGACCTGCCGTATAGTACGGGGAACACTACCCAGTGCTCTGTGGTGACCTGGGTGGGAGGGAAACCCAAAAAGGAGGAGATATGTGATATATATGGCTGGTTCACTTCTCTGTGCAGCAGGAACTAGCACAACACTGTAAAGCAACTATACCCCAATAAAAATAAATAAATATTTTAAAAAAACAAATTATAGTGTCGCTGATCACCAATATCTCAAAAATCAATCAACACTTTTAATGTCCATAATATTCCTAGTAACCACGTAAAATGGAACTTTAATGTCTTCAACTTAGATCTGTACAAAAAGATTTATAATCCAATAGATAACAATATTTGGATAGCTTGGAAATATTCTCTAAATTCTCTCAGAATTTACATTACCCAGGGTTAATTTTAGCATGTTAAAAAAAAAAGAAGCAACTTTGGCAACAAGCAAAATATATGCCATTTCTTTAAAAAAGTCTTTTATTCTCTCATTTAAATTTATGCTTTATGCTTTGTCAAATTTAGAGAGAGATAAAAATAGGATTTAAAAAAAATTAAGAAGTGAATCAAATTATTTAGAATTAGAAAATAATGAATTTTTAGAAATGAAGGTGAAAAGTCTGAAAGTACAAGAGGAGGCATCCTTACAAGACCCTGATAAGACCGCGAGGAACAACAGGTAATAATTTCTTAGAAAGATTTTGATGCCTATTTTCCTGGGATTAGGGTAAGTATATGAAATTATCCCTCAAAGATTTAGTCTTGAGCTACTTCAGAATTACCATTTCATGAAAATTAATTAAATAATATCAATATTGGATTTTGTATTTTTCAAATCTTTCCCCCTAGTTGAAGTGCTTCTCTGTATGTCAGAATGTGTGCCTGTGTTCTAGAACACATGTGTATGAATGCATATGCCTTTTTCCCTAAGGGTGATTTATTTCATGTACATAAAATTTTATCACATTTTCTGTTTCTTTTACATTTTCCAAAATAAAATGGCAAAAAAGTAATTTAACAGAAAATGTGATAAATCAGTAATGTATTTACTTTTATTTTAAAGCATCATGACATAGGGTAACCAGCTTCTGGATTTTTATTTTCTAAAAAAAGATGTTTTTGAGTAAAAGCATTTTAAGAAAAACCTCCATTCATGATGCATAAATATCCCTACTAGAGCATATTTGATATTTTGCTTTGAATTTTTTTATCAAAAACAAATGTCTCCCATAAGTAGAAGCAATAATGCATCTTAGCCAACCACAGCACTTAAATCATCTTTTATCTGAGCTAATGGTAAGGACGCTAAGAGGATTCTATTCCAAAGCACAGTGGATCTCAAACATCAAATAAATCTCTGGCTACCCATGAACCGAAAGGAAAGGCCCCTCATGAGCATTTCCTACACACTACAGTGGCTTTTCACAAATACGTAGACACTCTTAAGCTTAATATTTGAAGGCATGCCCTATTTGGTGTCAAAATTTTTAACTATTTCTTAACAATCACTGGAAATCCAGTTTCCATCATGCAGCCAGAATTCCACTTTCTTCTCTAGGGTACACTCACAAAGCAAAAGGAAGAGGCAAGTTGATGGGAAAGGACTTTGCTCAGTTATTTTCTTTACTCTCCCCAACCTGGAGACAGATAGAAGGCAACTGTCTTCAAAATTGCTGTCACCATAGTGTTCCATGCTTTCCTAATTCCTATATTGGACTGCAGCAATCTTTACTGTGGGAGCCGGGTTTGAGGACACGCTGGTGCAGAACAGAGGCCCCAAAAACCATTTGAAACAGGAGAGAGCCATGCCGTGCCTTGCAAGCTGCACCAGTTACATATTTGCTTCCAAATGAAGTCAAGTTGATGTGTTCTAAAAGGCCTTGTATTCCATAAACGCTGGTTTCCTTAGGGATTGGCCATCTCTCTGCAGCTCAGCTGGTATGCTGCAGCTCATAGTACCTGCATTTCTATTTCACAATATGAAGGAGCAGTGGGCCTGCACTGTTATTTCCCACCTGTTTCAATCCAAATACTCCTTAGGACTAGTTCATGATCTTTTGTATGAAAAACATGCCCCCTCCACATTGGTGAATATGGCAGTGGATTAAAATACACTATTATTATAGTTTTATGACTCTAATTAGTTTGAATGTTCAAAACAGGCTTACGTTATAAACCATGATATTACACTGCAGTAAAAGGTACTGTGTGGATGCATCAAATCACTGTTTCCTTATCTGTTCAGAGATCAGCATGAACTTAATGTATGGATGCTTAGATCAAGACAGCAGAGGCTTGGTAAGCAATCGTATGCATCAAAAAGAGCTAAAGTACTTTTCAGAATTACTTTACACAGTTGTAACATAAGAAAATAATGGCAAAATGAAATATATGTCTCACCTCCTTCAGAATAGCTGTTAATTTCCATCTAGTGTTTCTTATAATTTTTTTCAGATCTTTGTTACCGTATGAGAAAATTGTAACATGTTTTTAAAAAGGTGTATATTCTCAGCCAAAAGAATGATTTTAAATTGGATCATTTGTATATGTATAACAACCATCACCTCTGCTGTTATTCTAGAAGAAATTAATACATACAGAAGGCTTGGGTATTCTAACAAAGGCTGTAGAAACATGATTCCTGAAATCATATACTATCAAGATTTGCTACCAACTAAGCTGGGTTGTCATCTTTCAAATGACATGAAGTAATGATGAACTGATGGCCATTGTAGCTCCAAGAAAAACAGTTCCCATAAGGGTATCTATATTTTGAAGAGGATAAATAAGAACAGTAAGGGCTTATTGATTTCTTATCCATGCAAAGATAACTGAGAGGCCAGGTGGTCCCAGTTAGAGTGGTTCCACCGTATTACAGAACAACTTTTATTTTTTAAAGAAACACTGCGCCATATTGCAAATAGAGACACAAAGAAGAACTACAGTTCCAATTAGGACAAAATCAGCCACTCCAGGCAATAAAACAACAGGAGGCATCACAATATCGATACCTGAGAAATACTGCCACTTGTTATCTAACCATATCGCTCACTCAAAACATTACCCAGGAGAATCGGAGCCAGTCTAAACACTTCAGAAACCATCCACAGCCGTATGGCACACTATTCTTTCAGACCTCAGGAGTAAAAGTTAGCCAGAGCCTCCTGACATACTAAAATGATTTATTATCACAGAGCTGAACTAATGCATTGTGCTTTAGAACTCTCCTGGCAGTCGAGGGGAGAGGCTGCGTTTATTACCTACAGTGCATAATGCCTGCTGAAGAGCTTGTATTATTCATAAGACTGCCTTTTTTGTGCCATCATAATGCTGATAAATTATGAAAAATGCATATTTTATTTCAATTTATAACATATTGTTGTATACATATCAATACATCACATTACAGCAGGCGGAGGGAGTATTATTGCTGACAGCTGCTGACATGCTTCAATAAAGCCCAAACAAAAGGGGCTTCACCAATAATCCAGAGTCACAATGTGCATTCGAAATAAAAAGCCACTTCTTTCTCTCACAATATTTAGAGGGGATTTGCAGAAATGTCAGTGCTACATAAGGGAGAAATTTGGCAAAGGCTCTGAGAGATATTTGTAATTTTCTACAAAAATTCACTGCGGTTGTGGGGGGACGGGGTCTTCTATGTTAAACAGTAAGACTTCTGTGGGAAATGCAGGTCCTCAAGTAAAAAGCAGAAAGTCTACTTTATGAAGAAGAGTTCCTATCAGAGTTTGCTGTTATTTAACTTGGTTTCTTTATCTTTCTTTCCTTGCTTCAAATGGTAAAGTGCCTAATTCTAAAACACATTCTGAGGAGATTCTTAAAAAAGACTAGAGATTTTCCAATAACTCAGACTTCTTAGCAGTTTTCAAGTTTTCAAGGGTTTTTTCAAAATAGTTAGACTGCATAGCCAAATGGTATTTGGATCTTTGCAAATAAGTTTAGTAATTTCCTTTTTTGTTCCATGTATGAAGAAATAATTTAAATGTAATGAATAAAAGCTAATTTGGGATAACTGATACTTTCAATAAGGGCAAGTTACTTTTACACATCAAGCATTCAACTGATACAGCTTTGAGCTGAAAATGATTTTAGAGCTCATCGGTTTAGTTCATTTTACAAATTAGAAATCTGAAGTCATAAGTCAAGTGATCTTCTCTGGGTTATGTCTCTAGCAGAGCTAAGATTAGAACACAGGTTTGTCTCCTTCTAATTTAGTCTTTCTATTATTCCAAGTGGCCTTACTGGAGTTTAAAATGCTATTTTATATATAATATTATTAAATGATTTAAATAATGTTTGAATACAATTATCTATTTCTACATAACACAACATCAAACTATGTTGCTGCCTGGAGTCTTCTGCAGAGGCTAGCTAGACTGAGACTACAAAAGCTACCTTAGATGTGTTTTTACGTCTGAAAAACATTTTACTGATTGAAAAAGTAAAAACAAATGCGTCATTTCCAAACCTAGATGACATAAAGACCACAGAGAGTAGGTATAAAACATTAAATGATTAATATGGAACAATGTGCCATATATTTTAAAAAGTAAATTGTCGGACTTCCCTGGTGGTCCAGTGGTAAAGAACCTGCCTTCCAATGCAGAGGACGCAGGTTCGATCACTGGTCAGGGAACTAAGATTCCCACATGCCCACAGGGCAACTGAGCCCGCGCACCACAGCTACTGAGCTCAGGCGCCTCAACTAGAGAGCCCCTGCGCCGCAATCTACAGAGCCCATGCGCTCTGAAACCTGTGCCACTACTACAGAGCCCACGCAGCCTGGAGCCTGCGTGCCATAGCTAGAGAAGGGAAAACCTGCACGTTGCAACTAGAGAGAAGCCGTGCGCCACAATGAAGAGCCTGCATGCCTCAAGGAGGATCTCGCGTTTCACGACTAAGACCCAATGCAGCCAAAAATAAAATTAATAAATCTTTTTTTAAAAAGGAAATTGTCATTGTTTTGTGTATATGGGGTGTCTCATCATATATAATCAGACTCATTTACCATGAAATCCTAAACTGCTGCAATGAAATCGGCGCTCTCACAGTGCACTCTCACTGCCCTGTGGGTCTTCTGCAAACAACAGCAATGCCCCAAAACAGACTTCTACTGGATGCCCAAACATTTACACAGACGCATGCGTACACCCAGCCAGCCACTCGCCTCCAAGAAAGAGAATCAGAAACTATTTAAACAGAGCCTGCCTTCATTTAATGAAATGGAATCGTAGAACAGCTACTGTACATTATAGAACTTAGAATTTGTGCCCAGTTTATCATCAGACAGGTCAGGGACAAGCTGGGGAAAGTTTTGGGAAAAAAACAGAGTTCCTAAGGGGGTTGGAGTGGGGCAAGGCAGTTCTCCCACGGCTGCTGAAGTTTACAGTGAGCTCCCAGCAAATAAAACATTACCTATAAAGGAGAATTGGGCCTTCTGAGCTATCAAATTCCTTATTTAGTATCTACCTTGGACCTAAGTCAGATTTTATGTTGCTGTTTTCTACCAAATAGGATGCTTAGCCCTGCACAGTGATAAAGGAAGTCTTCAAATTTTTAAAAATCTTTGTATGTTCCTTGCAGGTGCCCTTTTATGAATCATTATAATCTCTTTAGTCTCTCCTCAACACCATTAGATGATCTTCAACTCTGATTCTTTGTTTCAACAAATCTCTTTTTCTTCCATCAAAAGCCTTAGTGTTCACATATCATGGATATATGTTGGATTTCCACATTTTCAGTTTTAAAAATTCACCTTTCACACAGACTGGACCCTGGTTCAGTTATATTCTCACCTGAGGATATAAAGACTTAAGAAAAAATATTACAAGCTTTCTCTAGAGAAATCCAAATAGAAACTAATTAATTCAATAATAGTTGCTCCTACCTATTACTGGGAATTAGCCCTTATCTTTAACCACCACTGCCATCATTTGTTACGCAATGAAGATTTGTTGCTTCTCATTTAGGTTCATAAATTGTGCCAAGGTGTTTTAGCTTTTTAGGTTTAATAACTGCCTACTTTGTATGAATAAAATCAAAGCTAAGATAACTAGACAACACTTTGACGGTTTTATTTCTTTTTTTTATTGTTTGATTTGTCATTCGTAAGTAATTTTGAGCCTAAAGGAAACCTTAAAAGTTTCTTTAGTTCAACATTCTTATTTTATGTCAAGAATGTTTGATTTGCTTAAAGTGACAAGAAAAGTGGTTCAAACTTTATCGACCCAAACACTTGAAAAACAGTGTATACCCAAACCCTTCAGGAGACTCTGATTTCTCCCCTTTAAATTCACTAAACAAAAATCCTAGCATATCACTATTTTCACATTTGCACTGCCATATTTTTCATGTCCCAGAAATCCTCCAGAGTTACCAGTATAACAGAATATTTAAATGGGACCTGTTCTCCGTTTTTGGCTGAAGGCCCAACAGCTGAGATAAGAGCCATTATCCCCATAACCCAAGTGAATGCTAGATCACCAGGCAGGACTGGCAAAAATGATTTCCAACAACAAACACTGAGACGCTTAATTCAATCCACACTTTACAGATATTTAGAAATTAGAAAAGCCAGGAAATGGGATGCTTTGGGATAGAATTTCTTAGGCACTGCAGTGCCTCCCCCGTTCCCTCACTTCTAGCTGAGTAAAAGGAGTCTTAAGGGAACCACAGTGGAGAAGGTTTAACTTTGAGTAAAGTGGGGAGTTTTGATTATTAAGAGACTTTTTTTTTTTTTTTTTTTTTTTTTTGCGGTACGCGGGCCTCTCACCGTCGTGGCCTCTCCCGTTGCGGAGCACAGGCTCCAGACGCGCAGGCTCAGCGGCCATGGCTCACGGGCCCAGCCGCTCCGCGGCATGTGGGATCCTCCCGGACCGGGGCACGAACCCGTGTCCCCTGCATCGGCAGGCGGACCCCCAACCACTGTGCCACCAGGGAAGCCCAAGAGACCATTTTTGTAATTAGAAGTGCTGAAGCTGTGGGACTACTTTGACATTTCCTGGAAATAACTGGCCCACCTAGCATTTTTAGGGACAGCAGAAGGAAAAATACTGCTTTCCATTGCACTCTATTTTTGAGTTCTGCTCTTTCAATGTAATTGTTACACAAAGTAACCTTTTGTAACGTCAATAAACCTGTTCATTTAACAGACTGCTAAGATTAACCAATGCCTGTACATTAACCCAGCTCAACAATTAACCTTCTTCACAAAGGAAATTAAAAAGTCTCCTTGCATTTAGTGAAAAACATCATCCTGGATAGAAAGATGACAACTTTTCTTTTCCCTGCAGCTTGTGCGTATTTTTTCTTCCATGGCCTTTGAATATCCCATAAGACTCAGTTTGCAGGATGTGTTCATTCATGGCCTTATTAAAGCCTCCACTCCATTCAGTACTATTACCCTTACAGGTCATGCATATATCAAAGGGTAAAAATTATTTTAACTTTGTGTATAGCCAGGGAAAGGGAGGAAAAGAATCACCCAAGTGTCCATGCAAACATACTGAGTGCCAAAGGTCTTGCTGACTTATGGCCACGGCTTTAACATCTAAGAGAGCCATTAACATAATTGGCTTTTGGATCAGATGGAGGCCATTAGCCTTAAATTCTTTGCTGAGGACTAAAATGTCTAACTAATATCCCTTTTATTCTACATTACCTTTCACTTGCTCACATAAATTATCTTCCTCTCTCTCAGACATAAGAAAAATTCATTTTTATCCATACGTGTGTGAACCTGTGTGTGTGAATTCCATCCATAGTCACTAATCTGCCAAAGAGAAATTGATTTCTTATAACAAACATTGCTTTCCCTACACACTGAAGAGCAGCGGAGTATCCTCCGTCGTTGCAACCAGAGCCATTCCCCAACCTTATTTCAGCTGGAGGTTACACTTTCGTTCCAGCAGTAACTAGATTAGCTTCGGCACAGCTGGAGATCACTGATGAGTCCAGTTGTTCTAGTCTACTGAGTCGATCATCCACCCACCTGGACCAGGTGAGAAATCACCACAGTTAACATAAGGTGAAGAAGAGACTGGGACAAGAAGGCTCACCATCTGTTTGTGAACATCACACCCGACTGTGAATAAGCACCCGAGCTCACATCGTTCAGCATCCAAGGTGCCTCTCCCCTTAGTGGGGAATTTACCACCACGGTCCTCTCTCTGAGCTAAAGTATCCACCCACCACTCACACCCATTTCAGCAACAGCCCTGTATTTCCAGGCAATAAGATTTTATATTTTAACATTACAAATTAACGAAAACTCTGAAAAAAGCAAAGGTTTCATTTGATGGGAAGTAGTTTTAGGTTGAAATTCAGATGCTTGGGTACTCTGCCATCTGCTGGCTTACATACGGAGTGTTTAAAATTCTTGGGTACTCTCATTACAGGATTTTTCACACTTTTTCATTGTTCAGCTGGACTTATGAAGTTGAATTTTTTTTAATTGCAAGTTAAAAGAAATACTAAATTCTTGCTAGAAATGAATATTTTAAATAAGTTTTTATTTTCAAATAGATTTAGATTTAGAGAAAAGTTGTAAATATAGTACGAAGATTTCCCACACGCCCACGCCCAGTTTCCCCCATTGTTAACATCCTACATTAATTGGTGTGATACATTTGTCACACTACCTAACAATATTGGTACATTATTATTAACTAAAGTAGAAATGGATCTTTAAAAATAGCAAATGCTGCTGACTGTGGTTATCCAGACAGACGCAGGGTACCAACCACAGATGGGTAATAAGAGTAGCTACCACTCCTGCCTGGCACTGTGCTAACTGCTTTACATACATTATCCCATGTCATTCTCACAGCAACCTACAAAATAGCTATTACTATCCTGTTATCTCCATTTTTCTAATCAGGAAAGTAAAGCTGGTGGTGACGCTAGCCCTAACATTGTAACACTTGACCGTGGGCAAATTTTATTCATAGAACTTTTTATAAATTTATTGCAAGGCTTTAAATCAATGAATACATGGGAAACATTTAGAAGAGTCTGTAGTGCAGATTAAGTATAACATGATCCCCAGGTCTACCTGAGAATAGACTCTACTCCTTAAGCCACTATAATATACTAAGGAGGGTCCTTAAAACACTGTAGAACTGCCTACTTGGCTTTCCTTTTGTATAATCTATTTTCTCTTACGGTTTCTACTCTCTTACTCTCTTGCAGTAGGTCTGTGTTTCTCTCTCTCTCTTGTTTTCATTATCATTCCTCCTTCCCCCCTGATATTTTAATAGCACAGGTATACAGATGTGCACATCTGTTTATATATCATGATCCTTTGGAGGGCCATGAACCATCGTAACATCTGTTTTTTCTGGTTTTTGTTTTGGTTTTTTTTTCTCCAAGAACCAATTTTGTTCCTTTGGGACTGATAATCATCCCCACTGAGAATATTTTAGGCCTATCACACCATTCACCCTCTTAATAACTATGAGATCACTGCTGGTCAACTACATTTACCAAGATAGAGATATAAAATCTGGAGCTTCCCGTGACTGTAACCTAACCTTTACCCAACTCTGAAACCCACAGTGCTCTCAGCGTTCCCTACTCTCACATCCCTCAGAATCACCTTTATTCTTTACCTCAAGCCTTACCTTTTCCCTAAATGATTTCCTGAGGATAAATTAGGCTCCATTTTTTGTTCTACAAAACCCCCTTTACACATATCACTGTGACCCTTATAGTCAGACATTTAAAAACTCTCTTTTGTGATCAATCATACCTGAGTTTGAATGTTCTCTCCTTTACTTACTATATATCCATAGCCTTGTATAAGATAAAATAATATCTCAGGTTCTGTTTTTTTTTAATGTCTACAACATGCCCTTTATCAGAGGAGATAAAGAACATAGACTCTAGCATAGACCCTAGCATGCACTGGGTAAGGATGTGCACCAGAGGGAATCTGTTTCCTCTTCCTTTCTGTGTCACTCCATGAGCTTGCTTTTTCCAGTTTTTTTGTTCAGTCTACTGCACAGCTCATGCCAATGACTTGACCATTAAGCCATTTTATGGGAAAGAACTGAATGTTTGAACTGTTGGTGATGAAAACTAAAAAATGTTGGAACTTACGTTCTAGTGGAAGAATTTCCAGTCACCTACTAAATACACAACATATCAAGTGGTGATAAGTACAGTGAAGAAACATAAAGCAGGTGCAGATTAATGATCGAGGGAGAATGCTAATTTCTATAAGGTGATCAGACAGGCCCTATGGGAAATGTGGACTTTTTTTTATCAGAGACTTGAATAAAATGAGGAAATGAGACACACAATTCTCAGGGATAACTGTCAGTAAGCACATCACTCTCCCTTTCAGAGTTGCCTCAAAAGTCTATTTGATCCTATGTCAATCAAGGTCCTCAAGCTTAGTCATGAATTCAGATGTTGAGCATCTTAGTCTAAAGCACAGATCATTCAGCATCCAAGCTCCATGGATACTTCAGCTCTGCAGGCTGACGCCGACCCATTCATTAGCCTCTGGTTACAAATCTACTTAATTGTACTGTCAGCCAATATTTTTCTGTCTATAACAACCTAGTGAGAGATTTTTCAAATGTTTGGCTGATTTCAGAGTATTTTGTCTACCACATTTCGCTGGTGGCCAGTCAATCTAGTGATTTAATAAAAAGGAAAGGAAATTCATCTTCAGTTGTCTTCAGATATTTATAGGGCTATATGGGTCCAGCAGGCAGAACTCAGGCCAGGGAATTCTGGTTGCAGGGAGACAGTTTTGGAATCATATAAGGAAGCATTTTCTAATGGAGACATCTGAAGAAGCAACAGGCTGCCTGGAGAAATCTGTGCTGCATCACTGACTCAGGTGCTTGAATGAGGTCTGGGGAGCCAACAGGCAGAGATGATGTGGATGTCATATAGACTTCAGGTGGTCGTTAAAAAAATGATCTCTAATTTCCTGAAAAACTATGGTGCTATACAGTTGACCCTTGAACAACACGGGTTTGAACTGTGCACTGACACTTATAAGAGAATTTTTTTAATGGTTAGTACTATGGTACTGCACGATCCATGGTTGGTTGAATCTGTGGATGTGAAACGTCAGATCCAGAGGAATTTCAGATTTGGAGGGCTGATTGTAGATTATACATGAATTTTCGACTGTGTGGAGGGTCAGCATCTCTAACTCCCGAATTGTTCAAGGGTCAACTATATTTTCTTCCAAAGTATTCTCTAATTCAGACCTTTTACTAATTCAAAGCAATCTTTCTTTCTTTCTAGTTTCAACTACAAAGTATTCACAAACACAGAAACAAACTCAACTCTTAAAAGGTTTTCCATTTATAGATATCAGATCTACATATTTTAATTCAAATTGCACTTTGATGCCATGTCAATTTAATGTTTAATGGATTGATTATTTTAAATAATATTTGACATTAAGGAAGTATAAAGTCAATAATTTTAACTACACAATACACAGAGCAGTTATTAATAAAATATATTCTGTGAAAGAATAAAACCAATTTTTCCTAAAGGAAAACACCATCTTTACCCATACTCATTAGGATGACCTACTTTTTGACATGTGGTTACAATTTATTCTACCACTTACTGGTGATGTAGTTATCCCAGTTCACAATGAGAAAAAAAATAATGTACTCACTTAAAAGGTTATATGAACTTAAATGCCATTCTCATGTAGAAGAAGGCAAGACCCCTTTTATGACAAAGGAGAGGAAAAGCAAAGAGAACCCCGTATTTCTGTGGCTGCTGACCAAGCTTTGCCTTCATGGACTTACACTTTAGGTCTAGATGCATTAAGAAAAATGATAAATGATAATGGAATGACATTAGGAATAATTGCTGAACTAGTTCTTTGGCATCTGCTGCAGTGAAGGTAAATTTAATGATAAATTGCATGCATTTCGTGGTTTTTCACTGCAAATTAGACATGTTTTAAGATTAGCCAGATTTTTGTTGGTGGAACTGACAAAATATTTTATCAATTAAAAATATGCTTTTATATTCAGTCTTTTTTTTTTAGGTATTCCAGAAAGTCCTAAAATGACTACTTCTGGTTCAAAACAGTTTTTCTTCAGTAAAATACCTCATACGTTTGTTTCTGCATCACTTTTAGAATAATGTCTAAACTCTGAAGCTCTTTACTAGTATCATCCCTTATCATTTCCTCCATCTCTGCCTCATGCCCCATGTTTAATTTGTAGTTACGACTACTTGTAGTTTTCTAACAAGCCACATATTTCGTTCTTCTCTGTTTTGAATTCACTATTTCTTCTTCTCATAATACCCTTTCCTTCTTGATATGTCAGGGGAACTGTATTTTCAGGGTTTAGCTCTAGTGTCTTTCATGACCCACCCCCGCTTCAGGTTTGATCATTGTTCCTCTTGTTAGCACTCTGTCTTAAGCATACTTTCATTACCATACTTATCAAACTGGACCACAACTCATTTTCCTTACATGAATATTTTCTCTCTAGATTAAGATACTTTGAAAGCAGAAACTGAGTCTCTTTGATATTTCTATCTGCAGTACCTAACGCATTCCCTCATAAAATATATAATTTTGCATGAATACAATTAATCCAATGGACACTCAGCACCTCAATTTTTCAAGCCAATTATTATATAAATTTAACATGAAAGACCACTTACTACTAAGCCACATGAGTTTAAGCAAGATGCCAAGAAAGTGAGGCTTTCAGGGACTCCCAAGACTATAGTTATCACTGGTTGCAGAAGTTATTTCCTCCTACAAGCTTTGATTAGTCGGACTTTAATGTAACTTCTGGAAATTGAAATTAACACTCAACAGCACCTATTTTGCTGTTTCCTCACATGTATAACAATTTAACTAATTCTTACCATGTCTACTCCAGAGGCCTTCAAGAGAAAATTTGACTGCCACAAAGGAGAATAAAAACAGAATATTTCCTAAGTAAACATTATATGTTATGATAAAAGTTAGAGACAATCCAAATACGACAAATATTTTTAAACTTTCCAAACAGTGATGAAGTTTGTAAAAATTCAAACTGGTACATGTGCTTTAAAAGCATATCAATTTTTTAACCAGAAGAGTGGGTTACTTTTTATTGAACTCTGTAGTGTTTTCACCTTTTGAGGAGATGGGAATAACCACGGGTATAGGTATCTGTTTGGTGAGGTAATTAGATCCATGGCCCTTTAAAACGAGTTTAAGTAGTTGTAAAGATTTAATACTCATTTAATACAATGAATGAGCCATTATAGTTACGATGCTTTAAAATTAATATGTCATTCAGGTCACTATTAGAATTGATACATATGGTCTGTGAATTACACGTTATATGTCTGCCACTTAGGAATATTTTATGTGAAGATTCAGACTGGCAAGTTGCAATTAGATCAGAAATTTTTATAGTCAAAGAAAACAAAGTACTTTCACCAGATAATTTCAGGTCTGTTCATATACCATTGGCACTTTGGCTTTAAAAGAGGCTGTTTATTACAAATTTTGTGTTTCGAAAGTTAATATTGGTAGAGAAAAAAAGAAGCAAATAATTCACTGAATGGACATTTAAAAATCATTAATTTTTATTGTTTACGTGAGTTAAGACAACAAGTTTAAATGTCTGCTTAATACTCTCTCATACCAAAAAAATTATGGACTCATTAAACAGTAGAGAAAAAAACTGCCTTTTGGAGACTTTCTATATAATAGAGGCTTATGTAGATACAGAAATTTTTAAAGATCATTTGGTGCTTATGTCATAAGATATTTTATGAGATCAAAACAATGAAAACAGGCTGGGCTCATGTATTTTATTTCCATATTTCAGATATTCCCTAATGATAAACACAAGTTTCTCTGAGGGGTATGTATTTGTTTTCAATGCACTTGTAATAGAATGAAGGGAAGCTTTAGCTTACTAACATGCTGTATTCTAATAATTCTTTGCATCCACTTGCAAATGTGAATTGTCACCCCTGATTTATGTTCATTAATCAAAATGGCAAATGCACGTGGAGTGCAGAACCAGGGTCCAGACTGTTGTCTGAAAATGTGATCAATCATCGCTGACTGGCATTTTGAGCTAAACTATAAAGAATGTGGAAAAACAGATGCTTTCTGGGAATAAGGGAAAGGAAGTTAAGGCCAAGAGGCTAGTATTTTAATTGGCAAGATGCAAAATATTTAAAACAGAATAGGCTGAAAAATCTGAGTTTGAGAAGAAGAGAAAACAATTATGCAAAACACAAAGAAGACTGACTTAAAAATAAACATATTTATGTGAAAGGTATCTTTGAAACAATGCCATGGATACTGAAAAATGCTCCCTGCAGTTGTGATTTAATAAGGCCATGAAAATGGAACTTGACCCATATTTTTTGTACCCAAGGGAAAGTAGCTAAGTATAATGAGAATCAGCTATTCACAAAACAATAAACTTTGAAGATATTTAATGTGTCCTGTCTCTACTTTCTGTTTGTCGGGGAAGGAGGGAGTGGATTATGTCATTTTTTTAATAAAAAAATCTCTAAATATAGTTACTCAAGAACAAATAACTATATTATTTTAATCTGATGAGATGAGACTATATCTTATACCTTGAAGTATAAATAATATAAAACACAAGAGGAAAATTAATATAAAAGCAAATTCTGTAAGTCAAATAGAATTATTTATAGTACTGGGAAACTACATGTGATGCTTTAAAGGCTTTATATTTCAGATTTCTAAAATGATAATAATTTCAACCTGAAATAATAAACACAGTTTGACCTTTTAATGATCAATTTTACTATATGTATTGTTTTTAAATACAGAGCTGTCTCTAAATCTAAAGAAAAATATGAGACACACTTTAGGAAAGAGCCCTTCTCATTAAAAATATTACTTCCCCACTGCACATACTGAGTTTTTATACCCTCATTATGGTATGCACACAACAAATATTTTGAGATTTCTTAACCTGAACAAATGAATGAAAGAATGATTGAGTTTTGCATGGAATCTGTATCATTTCTTGCAATGAGATTCATCTTTATTCTATACTCTTAGGATCTAAAATATCAAGAAGTAGTTACCACAGGAGTGAGTGAATTTATTATGAAGTGAATCAATTAGTTTGGAATGATGAATCCTTAAACTGCAATGATGGCAAGATGGAAGCAAATGAAAAGATTCCAATCTCATATCTTTACTGAAAACAAGCTGTGACTTTGAGAAAGTCAAAAACTCTAGGACAGAATTCCTTTGAAAAAAATTAAAGAGATAAGTCTTTTGTTAGGCAAATGATTTAAGTATTTTTGTGACTGAGTTCTCCTTGCCATTAGAGAATTAGTTTACCTCAACAACTCATTTAGTTGGAAAATTTATTGAGTCTAAATTTTTATAAATTGCTTAAATTATGGCCAGATTATATGCATTGAAAATTTAATTCTAAACACATACTCATGCATACAAACAATAGTTACAATAAAAAAATTAACCTGGATAATAGCAATATTAACTGAACAGTAGCGTAGGTGCTGTTACATCTATGAGCTCATTTAATTTATAACAATCTTGGGGATAGGGAAATAATTACTACTACTTTGGAGATGAATAACTGACTCACCCATATCTATTAAATGGACAAAACCTGAAACATGAATTCATCCAGGTTTGTGTGATGCCTAACTCTTTCCACTCTCCAATAATGCCCCATGAGAAGTTATTCAAAAAACCCCAGAGAGAGATGGAGCAGAGGTGGGGGCAAGGGAGGAGAAAAACAGAGGCTTTTTATCCTCTATGAGGCATTTAATTA